>NC_064438.1:16826076-17437076 GCF_023343835.1 Lagopus muta | reverse complement strand
ATCTGTAAGTAGGCACTAGTTGCGTGCTTGGGGAGGGACCATGGTGGCCTGGAATGAAAGGTGTATACGGTGCTGGAAGGCAGGGCCCCACAGATGATCCTTTACGGTGTGATTAATCAGTGCCTGTCACATACCTGCCGATTGCTCCTTGTTAATACTCTTGATTGGAGAGCTCCCATGAGAGTTCAGCACCTTTAGGGTCCAGGCTCGTAATTATAAAGAGGCAGATCTGTTAAGATACAATGCAAATCTTCTATTACATCTAGTCCATGGAAAAAATACTGGCATGTTTTAAAGCACACTGCATGGACAGTGACAGTGCATGTCTTAATCCACACTGAGCTGTCCTTCTACTTTAGAATTCAACTGTGTATAAGTTACAGTGATTAGCATCATTTCAACCCCATGTTCTTGGATTTCCTTCCCTACCCCTGGCCTTTGTATTTCATGTCCCTCAGGAATGTTTTGAAGAAACATGGGCTGAGAAAGGGCCAAATTATGTCAAAGTTGACTAGGACATTTTCACATGCACGAAAACTTGAATTATCCAGAGCTATTTTCTGTGGCATCAATCCTGTCACAGAGGATTTTGACTACATGAAAGCCAGGAATGACTAGTCATCAAAGTGCAAAAGCTCCCTTTGTGCCAAGCCTAAATGAAACAATATGCTGCTTTGGTGTCCTGGATACAATTATCAATGCAGTGTTCATCCTGGCAAGCTGAGACCTATCTTACAAAACCATCAGATTTGCCCACTAACAAGAGATGACCTCATTTGTTACTCTCCATATGACACACCTGCAACACCTGTCCCACTTTGTACTTGCATGTGAAACCCCTTAACAAGAAGCATGCTTTCTGTCAGCCCTGTCTTCCTGATCCATTAACACAGGTAAATCTAAACCCTTTAATTTTAAAACTCAAGATGCAGAAAATACTGTCCACTCTGAGCATTTTTAAAATACCTCTTTCCCTTCAAACAACATGAGAAAGTGCTAACATTCAGATTTTTTTCTGAAGCTTCCCAGAGAATTCACTACTGGTAGGAACAACCACTGCGTTGGGAACTAAGTAAACTTACCAATATGTAACTCAGAAATATCAGTGAGCCCTTGCACTCTGACATGGGGACGTGAGCACTGGTTGCAACTCATAACTCTCATTGCCCCTGTGTCTGACAGTTTCTTTTCCCCTTCTTTTTTTTAATGGTAAAAGCTCATCAGCTGAGCTAGATGATGAGCAGGGCAGCAGAACTGCATCTGGGTCACTCCTGATGGCAGTGCCCTCTGTTAAAATGGGCCTCTTTCTCTCAGAAGCACATACAGAACTACAGGGTATCCTTCCGTGCTCCACGCGTCTGTGCCTGGCTAGGAAGCAGCACCCTTAATAATTGTCTGAGTGTCATTTGAAGCTTCCTTTGGACAACCACTTCAAAAGATTACTTGCGGGGGGATGTCAGCTGCACCTTTTCCTGCAGCACACCTACTACACCTGGTAGCAAGAATATTTCTGCACCTGATGTTTAAAATTCCTTCCCTCTCATTCTTTCCTTTTCATTTCAGACCCATTTCAATGATGAGTGCAAATTCAAAGAGATCCTCCTGCCAAACAACTACAATGCTTATGAATCCAGGATTTATCCCGGGATGTACATAGCCCTGAGCAAAAATGGAAGAACAAAGAAAGGCAATAAAGTATCTCCCACAATGACGGTGACACATTTTCTTCCTAGAATCTGAGACATCTCCCTTCCGACCTACCTCAGCACAGGGAAAGACTCAGAACACGTTTGGGAAAAAAAGAAACGTGGTGCACTTTTACTGGAGAGTTTTATGCAAGAGTAGGTGTAAGATATTTAAATTAATTATTTAAATCTGTATATATTGCCACTAAATTTATTTATAGTTCTGTTTTTTGTTTTTGTTTTTTTTTTCCTGAGAACAAAACAAACCTCCAAGCCTAGGTATTTCATTTCATGGTGCAACAGTAGGAGACTTCTGCTTTGTGGTTTATTTAATTCATTTCCTAAGTTATCACAGGTGTGCTGCTACTATGTGTTCTATAACCGGTGACACTCAATTCCTACTACATTACAACATTTTGCACTGTTGGTGTGTTGTATAGCGTCTATTGTTGTACATGTATTTGTTTGCTATGTTGGCTTTGTTCCCCTCTGTTTTTAAAACCCCCATGAGTCCCAGAGAAGCTCTTGGCCTTTGAGAAGGAGCAGCACAGAGGTGCCTGGGTGGGATGCCGGCGCGGAGCCACACACAATGCCTGACCTCCTTTGTGCAGCGTTGCTATTTAATTGGAATGGTATCGGTTTACTTCGGTGCAGAAAGTGCGGTGCTGAAGAGCTGCCCCACAAATCTGTTTTTAGATCTGCCAGCGCTGAACTTTGAACTTTCCTGCAGTCAGTCTTAGAGCTGCCAAGCAGCAGAGAGGTTTAAGCACCTATATAAACTCAGTGGGCTTTTTATTTTCTTTTCTATTTAGATAAACAGGAGCATCATATTTTTGTGGCCCTTAATGGACACTGCATTTGATACGACCGCTTCGTATTAGGCGAATAAATTGTCTGCTCCTCCCCCAGTGAGCCCACTGGGGCACCTACTGTGATGAACAGGTTATACTTCATTCAAATCAACTTCCCTCTCATATTTGGAGACTACACACATTTGTCAAAATTTGTGGAAAAAGAAAAAAAAAAAAACAACAAGCCAAACGTTGTAATACTCATACGCTATAAAAAGGCAAAGTCATTTGCTGGTTCACTGAAACGCAAGCTCCATAGAGAGAGTTTAGATTGATTACAAGTAACCGAGGTTGTTTTGTACTATTTATTATTTTTGGTGCAGTATTTGGGAGGAGAAGTATGCTGCTTTTTTTTTCCTGTCTCATTCCCTAGAAAAGTTGATTAATTTCTACCTCACTAACTCTCAAAGCCAACCTCCTAACAAAATCTGCATGGAAGGTACATGCTTTTCTGCTTTGTCTTATAATGTTGGAGGAGGGCTTCGGGGAACAATTGCTGTCATCCCAAATCTCTATTTTTTTCCATATGTAGCCAAAAGTATTCAAGATAGAGTCAGTTGCATCCTATTTGAGCCTTGTCACGTTTGAGCTATCTTTACCCAGTGATTTACTTTTAGTAAGGATAATCATGGTGAAAATATTTGCAGACAGCTGTCAGGCTGCAGTACCATATCGTCATCAAGTAACTCTATATTTTTCTTTATACATTTTGCAAGAGTAACTCATGTCCCTAATGCGATGAAGGAGGAATCAGGTATGATTATGGTGGAATCTTTACAAGGATCCATTTTTCCTTTGTTATTTTTCTCCTCTTTAAGCAATATGCCATCTTCACGGCATAGATACGTTAAGTTGTAACCAGGACTAACCACAATGTTTAATGAATTAGAGGATGTTTACAGATCATCTTCCAACCTAAACTAGCCATTTCTGACTACATGCAAGTCTCAAGGCCGTGGGTAATTTGAGTTCAGCTAATTTTTTCCTTTTACATTCCTACAAGAAAGTATTTGTTCTATTGGAATCATATAGACTTACCTCTATTCTCTGCTTACACGTGACCTTGAAGACAAAATCTACTCACCAAAGTTCAGTGAGACCAGAGCAGACCAGGACCACACCTTAAGCCAGCTGCTGCCAAAGCAAAAATACAGTTTAAAAACAGGAAGCCAAATCAGGGAGATTTGGAAATGTCACGCCTAAGGATTTTTTTTTTTCCTGTAATTTGGGGGATTTCTCTACTTTCTATGCGTTCTGTATGTGAACAATCATTGTGTAATTACCACTGCTACCTCTGCTAATGGATGGTTTTGTTCTAGGATTCAGACAGCAAAATCGCAAAGAGTTTCCCTGGGAATGGTTCTTTGTCACTTTTCACGCCATCAAAATCCACAACTGAGAGCCTCACATAAGATATGTTCAGAGGTAGTTGTTGTAACTTTGAAATATTGTGCTAAAACCTAGATGACAATGTTACATGGTATGAGTTTTCACCATTTACCAGAATCTGTCTGTAGTTTTATACAGGTGCTGTTCAAGACTGTGGTGTATGTGCTGTGCACATTTAAATGCACAATAAATGATAAATGTTTACAGTGTATGGCACCCTGGAATTGATTTTAACTCTTTAGAAAGGAATGTGTCCTGCAGAGAAAAATTTAGACGAGGAAGCATTTGCACCTCTGCCAGATACTTCACGAATGACAATCTGGATTTCTTACTCAGCTAAAGTTCACCCTGGAGAGGTTGGAAATTGTCCAGGAAAGCCCAGCTTGGTAAGCTCTGTAATAGATACACATGCTGGCATCTGCCACAGATTAGTATTCACGCTTGTATTAATGACAACAGCTTTTCATGCAGCGTCTCATATTAGCGATCAGAGGCACAAACCAGTTTTGGAGTTTATGTTGCTGAATGTTAGCCTTACACATGAAACTAGATTGCCTTTTCCTTGGTTTTAGAGAGTGCTGCTGTCTCTCTTGCTGCAAAGAAAGATTGCACACTGATGCAAGAAGTTCTAGGATCGATTACCTGTTTGATTTAAGATAGTCCCTTCTACTGTTACCAATTATAAGCACACTGGTGTATAGAAGTACAGAGTGCTTTGTAGTATGCCTTATGGCAAGATTTCTCAACTTTTATTTATACACACTCATGCATATGGACCTGTACATGCACAAGCACACAGCCAAATCCTGTGGTTTGACTCAAGGCCTTCCCTTTTGTGGGACTAAGGAAGCATATGTTATGGCAATGGCAATATTCATGTTTGAACTCACACTCCTTGGTGGCAAAGGGAGTTTTCATTCTGCTAAGGGCTACATGACCCCAAGATACAGATTTTTTCACTTCGTTTTCTGGCCCTACTTTGAGCAAGAGCAATTTCTTTCTAAAGTCATACAGGCTTCATGAATGTAACACAGGTGGCTTTTTTAAAACCAGACAAGTATAGCTGCTCCTATAAGTAGAAGCAGAATAAATAGGTAAGGAGATCATTTTTTTCCACAATTAACTGTTTGGTTTGTTGTTTTTTTTTTTTTTTTTTCTTTTTGTAAACAGATGTAAATTTATCACTGCCACTGGTCTTCCCAAATTTTAACCAAAAGTTACACTTTTGGACGTAACATTGTTTCAGCCTTGGAGAGACATCCAATTATGAATTCAAAATTGTTTTAGAGAGAAATCCTAAGGCTTAGCTGCCAGAAAGGTGAAATTTCAGAGTATGGCTTTGCTGGAGTACCAGCACCTCGTGTATAGTCCTACCGCAAAAGATGTTATGGAGAGAGCTGGAGAAATGTTCTCTCTCCTCTAGCATTCACTTGTGCTAAGCCAGCTTTCCTCCCATTGCCTTTGCAGGTAATAAAAGTAATGCACCAAAGCTGGTAATCAGCTTCGATGCCTCAAAAAGGGCCCTGATACATCACGTGTTGCAACATTTCTGAAATCCCTGAGAGCTCTGCAGTGCTCCAGGCACTCCTGGTGCCTCTGGCATCCTCCAACAAACATTTCCCTGCACAGAACAACTGAAAATCTTCCCCGATGCAGGATTAGCCCTGTTTGTGATGGCCCAGCCTGCCCTGTCAGGCAAAGAGGAGTTGTGCCAGCCTGGCCCCTGGCAGCAGTCCCAGGGCAGTGCAGTGCCCTGCATGCTTGCAGAAAGGCTGCAGCAGGCTCCCTGCCCTGTCACTTGTTTATGGGCTGGCACCTTCCACATGGCCCTGACTCCTCTGTGGCATCTTCTGAGCTGCCTGTATGTAATCTGTGCTAATAAAAATCAGCATGACAAAACACTGCCTTGTGTATAAATAGCCACAACATTCAGAGCAGTCACCAAGTTCATGGTTCCAGTTTCGGTTGTTCACACTTAAGCACTTGGTTTCCACTGCGGTGTATTAACCGGCCATGCAAGTGACCAATTAAAGAGAATCTGTTAAGGTCTGAAGAGGCTTTTAATAAAAACTAGTGAGCACTTCAGCAAGGGAGTTAAAAGGCATTCCCTGAAGCACTGCAGCTCCCTTCATATGACAAATTATTGTTCTTTTCTACCAAGTGATCTAAATACAGATGGGGTTGTGAGGGACTGCAATAGCTCACTGCTTTCAGGTAATACAGCATATAAAAGGGAAGCACAGCACAATTCCAGTTTCCTGCACACCAGCCACAATTTACAGACCCCAAGCAAGAAATAGTACCCTCCCCTGTTTTTAAATTTGTTTGCTTAAAAACAAAACAAAACCCAGCAGATAAATATCATGCCAAGAAGCAACTGCAGAAAGTGACTTAAGGCTCAATAATCACTTGATGTAAAACAATGACAGCTTCTAATATCATAAATCGCACTGTATGTTAAAATGATTGTTTGCAATGTCTATCGAGCAGATTGATTTTTTTCCCTTTTAATGTTTTTAAGAAAAGAACATTTTAGTGTCACACTGAAGATGTTAGTGTCACCTCTGCCACCAGCTTACCTGCAATGCCAGCAGTGAGGAGCAAGAAATGGTCTGGGCCTTCCTTCTGGGATGCCCAACAGGACACCACAAAGCAGTTCAAGAATGGTAAGCACTCAGAGCTGAATCCAGCTGCATCTGTGTGGTGCCCTGGGAAATGTCTAGCACTAGCAAACATCTTGCTATGAATGTTTCAATGCAGGCAGCTCATATTACTGCACCTTTTTGACACCAATACTAATGCTTCTACTCCCAGTTCCCAAGATACCATTAAATGATGTTCAAAATACATCTCTTAGTATTGTCAGAAAATAATTGATACTTGTGAAAAACAAAAGTACTGAACTTGTGACAGTTATGGAAAGCTTGTGAGAAAACAAGCAGGTATTTCCTCAAGGGCATGTAATCAGTAAACCATTCACCTTCCAGTTGAAGAAAATAAAACTAGATATGGGCACTTGATCAGCAACTGGTTTGTGCTGGGCAGGTCTCCTAGCTAAAAGCATGCTGCACAACCACACTTCAGTTGAATGTACAAGTTTTTTTCAGTTTTTCTTAAACTGAGTGCTGGTTTGACTTTGGGAACCTCCTAGTGTCATTGCATGCGTGCATATACAATTACATGTTATTGCTAATCATACAATTTTACTGTGGGTATATAGAGGAACACTCACTCTTTCTGACTCCCCAGGCTGTGTTGACCTTTGCTGTCTTTCATTCACACTACTTCATATAAGTTAAAGAAAGTGATTTAGTGATGTTTGTACCAATTTACATATTCCAGATTCAAACTGGTTGCTAATCAGGTTACCTCTGAAGTACAAATCAGATCTTTATCAGCTTAAAGGTATTTGGTAAGTGTCAAAGCCACTTGGTAAAACTCCATGGTTTCTGGTGAGGTTTCTATTTACATCCTTTCTCATTATCTCCACAGCTACATCTGTTTGCCTCCAGTGCCTTCAAGAAGTGTTTGTAATGTTAGCTGGGGCCAGTACAGCTGTTTAATGTCACTGGGAATTAGGGTGCTTGTGGGAAGGAAGGGAGTAACACCTGTGGGACCAGCACCCCTTAGGCACCAGCCACCCCAACCTCCTGGGAACCTCATTAAAGCAACTCTGCAAGCTTGGTTACTCAGACATGCATGAAGTCTTGGACCTTTTGTCAGACAAACCTCTTCTAGAATATGATCCACATGCCCAGAGCCCTTTCCCAGAGTAGTCACCACCTCGCACCAGCTCACACCGCAGCAGTACAGCAGGGCAAGCAGCCTCCCCAGGAGCCTGCCCCTGCTGGCCACATTGCCCATGCCCACATCCATGCTGATTCCCAGCCCCACTGCATCTGCTGTCCATCTCCCAGCCTGGTAAGACTAATCAGGTCTCTCCAGCTGGGCACCCTCCAGTGTGAGGGCCACACTTTGCTGGGCTTGCACACCTACTCTTCCCTCCCTCTCCATGCCTTTACATTACCTGTGGGGTGCAGCGCTCCGTCACTCTCCTCCCATGCCAGATCCTGCTCCAATTCCTGCCACCGAGCGCCCGGTGCTGCTGCAGGCAGGAGCTGGCGCATGACGAGTTACACATTAACTGATGCAACTTGGGCTTGGCATCTTGCCTGCGCTCTGTCTCCTGGCTGGCACTTCTTTCAGATAATGGCTCTGATGCTGGAGCGCTGCACACTGTTACACCAGGGCGATGACCTGGGGCTGCCCACAGAGTTAGCTCCAGGAATGGCACTGCCCGTGCGGGTATGCAGGTGCGGCCCACATCAAGTCTCAAGGAAGCACAGCCATAACATCAACTGCAGTTCATTGCAGCTTTGCCACAGCCCCGAGGAAAATGACCTATGTTGCTCTTTTCCTTATTTCTGGCATTCCTGTAGCAGGCCAGGTGACTGACACTGCCTGTCCCCAGTGACACTGTCTGTGCCCAGCCTCCTCCTCCCATCCTGCAAAGGGCTCTGACACCTTTCCCTCTGGTTTTGCCATTTCACCTCAAACTCTTGCTTAATTTTCTGCTCCCCATTGATTTCTTTGTTGCATTACCTCTGGTTGTCCTCCAGTTCTCTGTCATCTTCTCTGCTTTTTGTCTTCCCTGAATTTTTTGTTATGTTAATGCCATTGTGCATGGACTACCTGATATGCCCCAGCCAGGGCACGTGTATTTTCTTACTGCCTATGGTTTTCATCTTCTGCATGAAGTCCAAGTCCCTTTCTAGGTGATCACAGACTTTCTTACTCACCCACGCTTTATTTCTTCCTGTACATCTCACCTCCCTCACTCCTGACCACCTTCCTTCCGAATGCCCCAGCGTGTCAGAGGGAGCTGAACCAGCTTCCACAGCCACAGAGGTGAAAAGTTCAGCACACACTTTCCTCTGAAGAGCATGGTGTTCCTGCCGCAGTCTGTAATGAGAGCAGAATTGGGCCATCAAGGGTTTGTTTATCACCCAGAAGTATAAAAAAACAGGTCCTTTGTGCTTGCTGATACGTTATCAGATGTGATTCACTGGGTCATATCTGTTTTGGCAATCACAGCATGGGCAGTTCAGCACAGAGTTTTTTAACAAGCTTGGGATGATCAAGGAAGAACACTTATGAATTTATGGGACCATCTAAGTTACAGCTATGACAATCTCACGCCATGCAAAGAAGCTATGCTTCTAAAGAATAATCAAAGTATCTTCTAGAAAGAAAAATATCTACATAGATGTTCGTCTCCACCTCTTGTGTTAAACAGCAGTTTTATTTTAAAGAGCTTGAATGCAGAAATACTGTTGAAGCCAGATTTGTAGTCTGAAACATACGAAATTACACAGAAAGAAATTCAAAATCTTTGATCTCAAAGATCAGGAGATTTGCATTTCTTCAAATGTCTATTCTAAAAATATTAGTCACATAAGAGATAGGTGCTTACTTTAATTCTTGTTTATTCTTTCCATTTTAAAATATACATTAAAATTTCAGTTATAGAACAGGTATAGCCATATAATACCATTTTATTTCACAGTTCATCAGATAGCTCCTGGAGGGGATATAAGTAACAAAGAATGTGAATTCATGGAGTCATGCATTTTGTAAGATTGCCCCTTAGGTCACACCAAACTAAAGCTTCTTCAGTAAATTTTGTGGTTTTGGAATACATCCTAGTCCAAAATGTGGGCAAAAAGAATAAATGCAGCCATAACACTTCATGTGTTGAAAATCATTCAGAATACCTTCAGAGGTTAAAAATGAAGGCATTCAATTTCTGTCTAGGGCTTTTTCAATTTATACGACCAAATAAAAATCACTATGGCTATGTTCACACTGGAAATCTGACTGTAAGTATCATGCTTATAAACACTGTCCTTCTAAGCATACTTATATATGCTTAGTAAATTATCATTATGACTTCTCACGACCCTGTAAGCCTCAACCTACAAAGTCACATGCAGTCAGCAAAATTGAGACAAAAAAAAATCTATTGAATTATTTTGTGAATAAAGGCTGAAAAATCAACAAAAGGCTCTGTGGATCTTGACCAGGCTCTCCTGGTTCTTTCTGCTTTCAAGTCAGGTGAGTATGAATGAGTGACCTTGCAGAACGGGTAAACTATGCTATTAGTTTAAAGCTCATTACTTAAACAATTGCTCTTGTTCTTCTCTGCAGAACAACCACAGAAAAGAAATAAGGCTATCTATGCAGTCACTGAATGAACCACACTAAATTTTAGATGAATACTCACAAAAATACTCTGCTGTAATCACCCTGTGACTCTTACAGAAAAGCAACTAAAGCACAAGCAAGGAACACACGTGCATTTAATGAGAAAGATGTTTGCGTGGGTTGCCCTAGCCATCCACCTCCAGAGTCCCATAGCATCAGGTCAGAAATGTTCCTTTTCCCTCCTTATGGCAACATAAATCTCAGGTTCCTTTCCTGGAGTTTTGGAAGAAGACAGTATAAATATGCATTTGTTCATATTTTACACTCTCCAAAATTAACTAAGAAAAAAAAAACAGGAGCAAATACGCATCTGCTTGACAATTTATTCTGGTTCTATACATACGATCAAACACACAGTCCTTTGGTTCTGCTGAAAGCCTCACCAGCTCTGCAAATGTCTACTGAACTCCCAGGGACATGGCCAGGCACTGATCATACAAGCTGCTGTACTAACAGGACTGTCTTTGCATGTGACCATGCACAAAAACATGCCTTGATGTTGGCAGAGTGATAAAGAATATATTCCTGATTAAAGGAAAATGGCATGAACTGACAATCATAAATACACATCCAGACCTTGAGTGCTGTGTTCTGTTTTGGGTCCCTCATTACCAGAAGGACATCAAGGCCCCATGGCATGTCCAGAGAAGGGCAATGAAGATGCAAAGGTTCTGGAGCACAAGTCTGATGGGGAGCAGCTGAGGTACCTGGGATTGAATAGGAGAAAAAAAGAGGAGGCTCAGGGGAGTCCTTTTAACTACCTATACTGTTCTGAAAGGAGGTTCTAACAAAGTGGGGATCAGCCTCTTCTTCCAGGTAATTGTGATAGGATGAAAGGAAACGGCCTCAAGTTGGTTCAGGCTGGTTAAGAGGAAGAATTTCCTCTCAGAAAAAGTGGTGACGCACTGGAACGGGCTGCCCATGGGGATGGTGGAGTCACTGGCTAGGAGATTCAAGAATAGGGTAGCTATTAAACAGACTGACGTGGTACAGAGAGGTTGAAGGCATGGGCTAGCAGTCAGACTGGATGATCTTAGCAGCCTTTCCAATCTTTTTTAATAAGTAGAAGTCCACAGCAGTTTTGGTAGTAAAGTGATGTGCAACAAAGAATAGCTTGTGATACAAGTTTTCCTTTTTTCACTGCTAAGGAGATTACAAGGTTATAATTTGTAAAATAAGCATATTCCTGATAATTAAATTAAGGATATGAGCTGCATAAGCAAATAACAATCACAAGAGAAAAGGAGAGGGATGCTGAGTTTCACACGTAATTTGTTTCTGGCTACTTAGCAGGGCTATGGCAGACATTCACTAAGTAGAGAACAAACATTCACTATTTAGCTCACCTATCCAGCTAACACCCTTACATTTCTATTAGCAAAAGTGGCTCCTCTGGGACAGTTGGTTGTTTGTTGTGAAAAATTTTTCACTGAGATGGCTTTAAAAGAGCATTTGCTGCTAGTTAAAAATGTACTCATCTTAACCAAGTACTATAGAACTATACAATATTATACTTTACACTTGTATAACTTACATCTCATGCTGCAGCTCTGATTCAGGTCTACCAAAATGACTAGAAACGTTTCACAGAATCACAGAATATCTTGAGTTGGAAAGGACTCATGAGGATCACCAAGTCCAGCTCCCAAACCCAACCCAAATCCTTCTCCCTACCTTCAACTGCAGCTTATTCCTTCATTGCACAGCCTACACCCTTCATCCCATTCCTGTCGCTGCATCCTGCACAGGGAGGTGACATCTACAACCATCTAAGCTTGCAGTGAGGAACACACAGAGACAACCTCATCTGAATGAGCCAAGCCAAGGATTTTGAGGTAGCTATCATGGCTTGGTCAGTCCTAACAAGGCCCAGCTGTGCTAGCAAATTAACAATCCCCAAGCACTATGAGGCTGAGGCTGCTCAGGCTCAGCTGTGCCCAAAACTTCAACAGCATGAAGTCAACCCTTGTGACAAAACAAGCTGTACACCCCAAAGGAAGAGGAGAATTTCCTTCTAGGGTTAGCCTGTGCCCCACTCATGTTTTAGCCCAAAATCTGCAACTTCAGCTAGCTTGACAAGAAGCCTAGTATTATGCAGGCATTAATGCTATGTTGCTAAATGTCAGCTCAGAAAAGGAGCAGCCAAAACAAAGCAGGAGGAATGCCGTGTCACGGTACAGGCAGTAAACTGGCAGTGCCCGCTGAAAATAAAAGCGATTTCACTACAGTTCAGCAGGAATGTGTTCTTGGGGAGAAGAGGGAAAAACTGGTGTGCATGGATGGGAACTGCCTGCTTGAAAATGTGTTTTGCCTAGGATACAGTATTTTCTCGTTGTCCATTAGAACACTTCTCACATATTAGGAAGTAACACTGGAGATTCCTTTGTTTATGTTTTATCAAAAACAAAAGCAATGGGTGGGCACTTACATAATGAAAGCATTGCTCAGATGGCTTTTTTTTTTTATCAAACCAACCACTTCAGACAGAAGAACTGATGAATTGTTACTATACATTTTGCCAGTTCTTCAAGCTGTCCAAATAATATTTTAATTTTTGTATGTGTCCATCTGTTGTTCCTTCTTTCCATTTCCATCCTGACATACTCTATGAATTGTAACATACTACTTGAATGAAGGCAAACACCGTGGTTCTGGATACGTGCAATCCCTTACAGCTTGAAAGGAAGGAGAGGAAATCATGATTTTGGAAAGTCCTTGGCCTTGTTATGTCCTAAACAGAAAAAATCTTGTGTTTAACATTGCAATCTCATAGACTAAAACATGCTTATTCATGAGGTAGGCAGCTGGCACTAGGAAGGTGTCCAATGAAGCGCTTACTTGGCAAGTCATGGCCAGCTCTCCAAATCTGACAGCATCTTGTGTGGTATTTTTGCCAAATCTGTGCAAAAGCAGTGATGGTGTCATTTATGGGTAAGAGCTCACTGGTTTTGAGCTGTGACATTAGGAAGGTTTCCATAAATCATAAACAGTTTTTTGAATAAGAATGACTTTTTGAGTCTCATATGCACTGAAGCTGAATGTCTATGTAGAAGGTTATTAAGTACAATTAAACAGTGCAATCAGTGAGGCTCGTACCCAGCTGGCTCCCGTGGTGTGTGGGTGTCCCCTCTCTCACAGGGCATTTAGCACTGCAGCAAAGCCTTCCCTCACTGCTCAGAGGGTCTTGAGCTGTGCTCCCACTAGCAGATGCCACTCAAGCCTGGCTGTCTGCCCTTGGCAATATGGCAAAGTGCAGTGACAGGTGGTGTGTTCTTTGAAGGTGAATAAAGGAAAATGAATAAACAGTCACCAAAGCAAGTCATGAGCTAACAACATACAATTTCAAGGTAGCTCAGAGAAAAGAAAAGATTGGCATTTGTAAGCAGTGTGCGTCCTGCTGCTCTTTTGTAAAGCCAGCTGTGAAACAGGGCTGCAATGCCTGTTTATAGCTAGGTGTGCAGGCTTCCAGATGTGTAAGTGTAAAGCCTGCAGACATCAAAAGGGCTAGCAGTCAAAAACATTACCTGAACACCACCTTTACATATTTCAAAGCAAAACCAGCTTAGTGTTCCCTGTAATCACTATCCTGTAACATCTCTTTAATGTATGGGGAACCAACCAGCACAGGATCTCTGTGTCAGTGAAATAAAGAGGATGCCCATCATTTCTCTTTCCCCCTGTGAGGCATTGCTCGTCCCCATCATCCCTCATGACCCCATTGTTTGTACTGTGATTGAATAGGATTATACAGCAGCATGAAGTGGGAAATGGCAGACTGAGCAAAGCTATTGAGAGATACAGTAGCTGAAATCTGTGGCTGTGCACTGGAAGTGTTGGAAAACAGCCAGCGTGCTGGTCTCAGGTTAAGGGGAAACATGAGCTGATAAACCTTTCACAAGTGTATCTGGTATTTTTTAATTGGGTTACTTTGCTTTCTAGAGCCTAAAGAAATCACCTCTTAGCTTGGGATGGTTGGATTTGCCATGACAGTGACAAATGTGAATTTGTAAATTGCCCACAAACAAGTAATGACTCTCATGAATGAACCTTCAATGAATTGCTCAGCTGGTTGCTCATACAAGCTTGTTGTGGTTTTATCCAGCAGCAGCTCAGCACCACACAGCCTCTTGCTTACTCTCCCCGGGTGGGATGGGGCAGATAACTGGAAAGGTAAAAGTGCAGGAACTTGCATGTTGGGATAAATACAGTTTGGGAGGTAAAGCTAAAGCTGCATGAATGAGCAAAACAAAACAAGGAATTCACTCACTACTTCCTATCAGCAGACCAATGTTTAGACAACCCTGGGAAAGTAGGAAAGTCGTTGGTTTCATAAGCACTGCCCTGTAATGACTGAAATATCATTGTGCTATCAACACTATTTTCATCAGTACTCCAAACTACAGCATCATACAAACCTCTACAAAGAAAATTATCCCAGCCAAAACCATGACAAAGCAGTAGCCAGCACTTCCTAACACGAATCTAGGATTGGTACTGGCACTCACATCAAAGAGAAAAACCCAGAACTTACCCCTTTAGAATATTTGGCATTTCCTATTTTCCTGTGTGACTGGCCTCATAATTCATACCCAGGCATTTCTGCACCATGGGTAAGTAACACTGAGATTTAAAACTGACTTAGTTGTATGCTTCTAAAGCATTTATGCCTGAGCACAATCCAAATGATCAATGTTTTTCCTATGTAGTGTTCTGAGAAAATGATTTGGCAATTAGACTTGTAAAAGTGAATAATTCAGCAGACACAAAATAATATTAACAGATACCTCTTTTGTTCCCTCATCCATCTTGCCCTCTCTGCACTACAGTGGCACAGAACAGAGAAGGGACAGGTTTTCTGTAGATGGGAGGCTCAAGGCCTGTGTGAGTCACATCATTTAACAACAGAATGATCGAGGAAGTCTCTTGTGCTGTGGTCCTATGGATGACAAGTTCATTTCAGAATTAGCTTGCTATTTTGCACTTCAGAGTTTAAGTTCATTTTTTCAGTTCTGACTTTATTCATCCTCTATACTCCTGGAAAACAAACAAACAAAAAGCCCACAGGACTGCAAGCCAACTGTAAAGAGAAGCATCTGCCCATAGTAATTCTGAGATGGGTAACCTGCCTTGGCTCTCTATTCTGGCTTTCACAGTTTGCAGTTTTCTCGTTGTGTAAACTGCCATTTACCCAAAAAGAAATTCTTCCCTTTTGATCCACATTATTTTTTATCTAGCAGCCTGCTTTCACGTCTACCCTGGTAGCTTGCCCCCAACTAAATACAAAGCCAATAATAATCCTCTCCACAATTCTTTTGACCTACACCTCAGAAACTTTAGAATAATGAGCCAGAGATCACCTTGTAAGCAGAGATCAGCACCCAAGAGGAGGCAGCTTGATATGAAAGCTCAGGTTTAGGAATTCATGGAGGTTTTGTTCACACACTCTTGACTTCATTAATTTCAGCTGTCAGGTGGAAACAGCCTGTATGGCCTTCTCTGTGAGGATCAGCACCAAGAAACAACAAGTTATTTATTTTCCACTGTTCTCATAGAGTCATGGAATCTGTAATAAATAATGAGTAATAAAAATAATGGTTGTGGGTTTTTTGCTTTCATTTAACTTAAATTTTTAGGGGCTGGAGGAACTGACTGATGAGCATCTATCTCAGCATAATATAAAATTCACACAAGCATGCCCTGATGAAATGCTGACATTCAAAGCATTCTGGGAGAGCTCTGGGAAAAGGAAATGTTTTGCTTCATGCAAGCAAACGGTTGGTTCATTGGCTGGACCACAGAAGCCCATTTGAGGAACACTGCAAATACTTTGGACAAGGTGCATTTTATTAGGAAAAGGAAGCACTGAGGATTCAGCTATAACATACGCAGCAGGAAGAAGTAAACACATTAACTAAATTTAATGTGGGCAAAAATAGTAGTGAAATTCTGTTTCAGAAAGGTCATTCATTTGCCTCTGCATTCCTCCATCACATTTACATGCTGCTCACTGTATTCATCAAAGGTCTCCTTTATTCTTTCTTGGTATGCATAAAACACTCGCTTTCATATACAATAACATAATTACTCAAAAAAAGACAAGTGAGAAAAAATCAACAGCTATTTACTTCAGATGTCAGCATTTAGCAGCTCTTGAGAAAACAGATTTTAAAGGATTTGTGTCACGTATTTAAAATATAAGAGCAAGCACGACCTAACAGGGTACATATTGGAGACAGTGCTACGGGTATCTCCCTCCTGGCCTGACTCTCCCAAAGCACATCTCTCCCTCTGGACCAGGACAGCTGCAGGGGAGCCCCGAGCAGCTGCAGAACGAGAATGTTCTCATCACTTGCCCCCAGCTTCCCTGTGGTCAGCCCCGGCTCATCCTGCAGCTTTCAATGACACCAGGAGCTCTGCGGAGGCCAGGGAGGCCCCCGTACCCAACCTTGCTTTTAAAGGCTGCTTCTGCTCAGTCACCTCTCTGCTGCCCGAGCAGCACAAAGATCAGACGGAACATGGGGAAGTTTTTGACTGAACATCTGTAAATTAACGCACGACTAGGGTGAACTCTTGTTCAGATTTGCTGTGTCTGAAAAAGAGGCATAGTTCACAAGGTGGGTCATTGTGTTTCTAGTTTATTTTGTACCTTTCCGTGGGATCACACAGTAGTAATGATGTAATCACAACCAGTAAATGTCACAGTAGGGCAATGACTCGTTTAAAGCTCTAATGATTAAGAAAAAGACAGATACTGGTGTTATTATGATGCTTATCAGTGTTGTGTCATACACATAACTATATTCATTGTCTCAGGTAAAGAGTTCATTCTGAGGCCAAGAGTCAAAGCATGAACTTTTGAAAGTTCCTTTCTGCACTTTCCCCTACAGGGGTTTATTCTGCTCACTGTTCCAATACCTCTCAGTGAAAGTAGATGGAGGATGTCTGCTTGTGTTTTTCCAGAGCAGACCAATACCTGGGCTGGTCCACCCTGCCTAGCACACAGCTTTAGTAGCAACAGTAAATGGTCACAAATAAATACATGGGGGTTTGTTTGTGGCTGTTATATTCACATTGATGTACACACTGTTATAGAAAGATCTAGCTCATTTCCTAATTGCAACGCATTTCATACTGGATGGCAAATGAAAGGCTTAAGCCCCAGCGGGATCGTATGTGTCTGACCCACAAATAATTGTTTGACATCAGAAGGTTTATTATCTCCTAGCAGGAATGAGAAGCATATTCCTTAATAGGTTCCCTACCCTGGGCAGTGCAAGCTTTCCTTTGAAGAGTGTCTCTATGGTAATTGATGTTAATGAGCAGCAAGCCAAGGAGAAACACTGGGTCACCAGGTAGGAAGCCCCCCAAGAGATAATCTAATTACTCTCCAAAACAAATTACTTTCAACCAAAACAAATTACTTTCAATCACTCTGCAACAGATAAGATCAGTGGAGAGAGCTCAAAGCCGATGACAGCTGGAGACCGAGGCTTCGCGAGTTTATGGATTGATCGCTTGTCTCTTTGGTCCGTTTTGTTGAATGACAATGGAGTGACAGAAAACTGGAGCCAAGAACTGAGCTCCCTTTCATTTCATTCAGATGAATGCAGAGGACCTGCCAAGTCGGTGCTATTTGCTGCTTGGCTCATTGATCTAAAGTTGGAAAAGCAGCAGCGGTGCACGTTCACATATGTAATATGAGTAAAACTCTCTAGGAATAAATGTATGGACTGGGAGATGATAAAATCCGCTCACTGCCTCTGCATTGTTATGCTAGGAAGCAAAACAGTGCATGGTTGCTAACTTGTGAGTGCACATAAAAAGTGATGTAAAAGGAACCCTTTTTCTTATGAGGACTTTAAAGGGCAAAACCATACATGTTAATTGCTCCTCTAATTGCATACTACTAAGTGTTACTAAAAATCTGACTTAGTTCCTACTGAAGTAAATGCTTTATTTTTTTATTCCATGGAAGGCAGAATTGGGCCTTAGTTCCTCTTCTTAACACAATATTAGCAATGTTGTTCTGAACATGAACTGATTAATCAGTACTGTACTGCGATATCAGACTGAAATACAAGCTACCCACAAGCAACCACTGCATTAACCAAATAGTAAGATCTGTTTCAGTGCAAAGTGGCTAATAGATATGATAAGTGAGAAAATCCTACCATCTCCTAATGACAGTACAGAAGGAACTTGGGCAGAAATGGTGTAAATTATCAGCAAAAGTTGTAGATGACAAGTCTGTTGCTGGCTTACTTGGGAAATCAAGAGTTAACGTGCCACTCTAAAGGAAATGTAAGTTAGCGCACAGGGTGAGTGATTAATCAGTGAGTTTTTGTGCCATGGCTAATTGCTATGATGATGCAAAGGATTCCCACCTTTACTGGTGTGTGTTAGAGAAGAACTAGATTGGGATATTACTGCATTTTAAGAATGGAATACCACTACTGACAGTGGACCCACAAATAGGAAGCAGTGTTTAAGGTACAATAATGAGTTCTGCTGCTCATTATTTCATTAGCATTGGCCAATTCCTTCTACAGCATTATGCAATCAATGCCACATCTGCCTGACCAAATCCAAGTCGAGCTGATGGCAGCATGCAACCTATTAGTCAGGAGAACACATAAAGGGCAGTCATTGTCCAGCAGCAGCAGCTCTTCAGCAGGAGCCTACGGTAACAGAGATCAGTAGCTGGTGTTTTACAGGCTTTATCTACTAGACACCTCTGATAAAGAGCAATACACAGGTATCAGGGAGCCTCTGCTGTTGAATGAAACCTTGATGCCCCACACAGAGCTATGAGAGGGACTTCTAGAAGCCTGGAAGAAATTCAGTTCTGACTTAGTTGGTGAGCCTATTCTTAAAATTCCCTTTGTAAAACGAGTGCCTGAATCAACACATCCATATTCGAGAATACATAATCTGGAGGCCCAATCTCGACTCTGGGTAATAAGTGGGATGAAAGTCATACTTTTCTGTGAATCAGCAAATTTGGACAAATTCATATGAAAGAGGCACCATGATCATTTTTTCATCCTCAATGTTTGCTCAGCTTTGTTCACTTCAAGAACTGAGGAAATCCTATAACGGAAGAGTCTTCCTTGTACCTCCAGCCATGAAAGAACCAGTGGCAATTTGTCTCCCGCTTTGACCAGCAATGTTTAAGGAACTACTTACATCAGGGCAAGGTAAATAACATACACAACAGACAGGTAGTGGTGGATTTCACATTCTGTTCAATATTTGCTGTGATGTTTAGAGAGATAAATCCCTTATTTTAATTGAAGTATTTTGATTCACTTTCTAACAATGCTTCAGATTTTATCTCATACTATAACACGTTATTTGACGAATCTGAACTACTTATGGAACTTAAATCCGTTACCTACTAGTTTTCTCACTAGTCAGATGTGTAAAACTTAAGTAAACTTGACTTACTTTCTAAAGACAACCAGGCTTTTTCCATGATAATTTGTTCTGTTTCTCTTACTTTCAAATGGCCTTTTAATTGGCCATTAAACTAGGAAATTATGGCTGATTAGGATCAACCCAAATGCAGTGTTTTGGATGGATTCTTTTAGATCCCGTGTTACTTCTGCTTTGTCAGATAAAGGTCAACTTTAGCTGCACTGGCAGGATGCTTCAGTAACCTTTGCCCTTCAGTTCTTGACCGCGAATGTCCCTCAGCCATGTTTAGTGGTAGCACTTCTGACTGGTTAAGAGGCTGAAATTAGCAACATCAGAGAAAGTTACTAACCATAAACTCAATTTCTAGATCCATGGCAAAACAAGCAGCCAGCCCACAGCAGTGGGATTTCAGCAGAAAATCATTTCCTGTGATGTCTGAGTAGAACATCAGTTACTAATAGTCTTTATCCCTCCCCTCTTGAGCAATTCCACTTTCAAACTTTCTACATGAGTATGTCAACTACATTAAGAATTGAATCTGGGCGTCTTAAGAAGAGAGAAGAAAGACACCATCACACTTCAAAAAAATCCAAGGGAAGTAACTCTGTCTAGTAAGCAGGTTTTGAAGGAGTTGACAAGAGTTTTATTACTCCTTCTTAAGATAATTCTCCTTACTTTTAGGCACAAAATATGAGCTGAGCTGAAAGGAAAGCATCTGCTGATTCAACTGAATCACTTTGCTTTCCAAAAGCTGAGGATATGTCTGTGTGCAAAATATTCTTAACAGTCATAAAAGGTGTCATCAGGAAATCTTATGTCTTTTTTAAAAATTTGCTTTTGTTCAGAAATTATTCAGGAAGGGCTTTATCATTTCAGTAAGAGTCCTTCCTGCAATACCATAATAATCAAAATGATGATGGTGAATAAGCATTATACAAACCTCCCACCTGTGCACTGAATTGAAACTTTGACACTACGTTCACCAGCATTCACTAATCATTTACAACTCTTGGCTTATCCATTCCTGATGGTGACTAGCAATTTCTAGGAATGATAAGCAGCAGAATGCAACATGCAGTAATAGGCAGCAAGAAAGCTAGAACAGAGAAAACTTAGAAGTCTTACAGAGCTCTGAGCAGTGATTTAACATTAGTGATTTAATATTAGTCTAGCAAATAGAGAATGTAGCTGTCTTACTCTGCACCAGTTCAAATCTCTCACATCTTCCCTCAGAAAGCACAAGTGCAAGTCTAGCAAATAACCTGAACTGCCAACAGCTGTGAGGAAATACAGCTTCTGGTTGCATTTCCTCATGTGCTCATGGATTTGTTCCACTGGCTCTATGAGCAGTTTGTGGGATCATCATCCTGGAATAGGAATGCTTGCTTCACTCAACAGATAAACACAACTAAACCTTTTTCATGCCCTCCCTTTCTTACTACTTACTGCCAAAATGCAACCAACTAAGAGTCTCTGATTCAGTGTCCTTGTTAACAAAGACAATTATTTTTCACCTCCTGTGAAGTTAATTTGCACCTACATGGTACAAATTTATTCCCAGTATAACTCATCAAAATTGCTTCACAGTTAGATTTGGTTATTGTGCCCATAGTGGGTTCACTGCTGAAGCCCTTGCACATCACAGTTTCCTACTGTGCTCTTTAGGACTGATTTCATGGCAAATGGCATTGAATAGGACTGAATAAGATCACTTGATTAATTCTGGTTCTGTGGGGTTTAGCATGTATTTGAGCAGGACCACAGATCTGACTATGTGCACTTTGTATCCTTGTAGTACACTTTGGAAGCAAATCTGTTTCCTTTTTTATTTTTTTGTAGCACCTACTATTCTTCCATCAGTGAATCTCAGCCTCCATGAAGAGGCTAGATTATATTTGCCTTGGGTATTGAAATAATTCAATTAAATTAGATGTTTATGCGCCTCAACTTTTCCAACTTTCATGGATTTAGTGGAAATCAGGTGATGTAGAACACCTAGAAAATCAATTAGGCTCTAATAAGTTGCAAAATTCCAAAGAATTTGGGAATTTGAAGCTGATGGGACTTTGGTAAGCTTTAGAGTAGACTTAATCAGAAGGCATCATTTGATCATGGAAGCTTCAAGTCAATTCCAAGCTAAGCATTGCTCTCAAAAATGCACTGACTGATAGCAATTGTTAAGAAAACATTTGATGACAGAATGGTGAGAGATATTTGAAATTAATTGTCCAGCTGTGTTCATTAGAAAGAACCAAGTTCTCCTGACTAATAGGTCGCATACTGCCATCAGATGTGGCATTGATTGCATGTGCACCTACTGATGACAACAGCAAGAACCTCTCCTGTGCAGTGAGCACTTCAGCAGAGCATCTTTAGAATAGGGGCCCTCCACAAGTTGATTATTTGAAAATCTGTCAGTATTCAATGCATTTGAATCCTGCTAACTCACCGGGGGCTGCTACATCCATGGTATGGGGAGAACCCTCTCTTGACAGGCATCCCACTGGTGGGTGTACACAGTGGGTGCCATGGAATCTTAATCCTGCTCTCATCCACAGTCCATGGGGAAATACTGTCATCTTTCTGCCTCTTGGGTTGCAGAAACAGCTGGGAAGCAGAGAGGCCCTTGACACATGGTGGAGTAACCTCTCCTTCTTAGGCAGGTTTTTAGCTTGTGCTGCACTTATAAGGCTCTCTGTAGAACAGCCCTGTGCTCAAAGCCTGCACGTCACAGTGTGCTGTGTCCACTCCTGTGATCTCAACCAGAGGCAGGGAGAAGCATCTGGCTATGATGCCTGCTCTCTGCACTGGGGCAAGTGAGGGCTGTCTGCTTGCTGCCACTGTGGGGTGGCATATAGGGACTGCAGCAGAGCTCAGAAGAAAAGGAATGAGGTTGGAAATCTCCAGCTCCCTCTGGAGATCTCTCAGCCACTCCAGTTCTTCTACTTCTGACTTCAGAGAAGTAATACCAAATCACATTCATGTGCTGTCTCTTCCTAAATCTATGGAGATCCCAAAGATACCTCAAAGGTAGCAAAACACTTTAAAATTCCCATTTTCCATTCTACATAGACCTATCCATACCTGAGCATGTCCAGAGAAGGCAACAAAACTAAAGGGTCTGGAGAACAAGGCAGCAGCTGAGGGAGCTGGGCTTGTTCAGCCTGAAGAAGGCTCAGGGGAGACATGACCACTCTCTACATCTGCCTGAATGAATGTTGTGGTGAGGTGAGGTGATTATCTCAAGAGCAGCTTCATGCCCTATTTCTGACCATCATGTACCAACCTTGCTTCAATTTATCTCACTTGGTCACAATGATGTTACTGCCTACTAAGGCACAAACACTCTTATATTCTTGGCATGCTCCAGGATCGCTGAATGTTTGACTTTTAAAACATAGCAGTCATGATCTTCCAAACTTATTTGGTTCAGCTTTAGAATCACAAAAGCTGAAGGTTTTGTTCTGTGGAAATTACATAGGCCCATTGAAAAGTGCAGTGGAAATAAATGATTAATTACAACAGGTGAAAATGCTTTTGCAGTTGAGTAATATTTAGTCAGGAGGTATTTTTATTCTACAAGACTTTCCTCCTTTATTTTTTCTTATCCCCAGAAAAGCAAAAGTCCCACACCAGCAGGTTCCATTGCTGCTGCCTCAAGGAGCAGGCCCAGCACTGGAAGTGATGGTATGATTTGTCATGTTATATCTCTGCAAAAACATCTTCAGCAACTTGCAAAGATGTGTCCTTCTACTGAACTTTGGTAAAAAGATGCCAATAAATGATAACATTCAGTGATTTATATGGGGACTGATATGAAAGTCACATTACAGCAGTATACATTGAAAAGTGAGATTCACTAGCTGTAGCTAAGAATAAAATACTAAATCTGGGCTAATCACTGAGGGTTTTTTCCAATGCCAATAAAGAAATAAGCACTTCCAGAGATTATTTAATCCATATCTCTCAAACAGCTGTTTGCAGATAGGTTGGTGCTACCCAGCCCAGATAAGCACATGGAGGCATTCACCTCAGTCAGATTGCAGAGGAACTTGGACAAATGGATTAGATGGAAAGACTGTTATATCAAGAAAGGCATTTCCTAAAAACAAATGAGTTAAATGTTTCATTGCCATTTGATCTGATGTGAAATTTTAATCTCCCTTACTGCCTCCATTTTTGATCCTCACAAAAAAAGGAATAATAATACTATCAAAATGAATAAATATGCTGCAAGCATTGGTTCTTTCTGCTTGAAAGGTGGTTGACTTTTTGATGAAGAAAATACTGTATATTACGATGGCAAATACAATTAACACTACAATACGTAGCATTAATAGTATAGCAGCATCGGTACTCATCAAATAGCTTCTGTTCAGTGAGATGCACAACAAAATGGACCAAAGCACCTCACGGATTCATCTCAGCCCAAACTGTGTGTGTGTGTTGGGTGCTCAGTGCCTTGAAGAATGCTCAGCAGCCAGGGTGAGTTACATGCACAACTGCTGTGGGGCCCAAGGCTGCAAGCAGTGAGCTGCCTTGGAGCAGCCACGTTGCAACAGCACAGAATTATGCAGAGGGAAAAAAACAGGGTCTTAGACACCTTTGTATTATTTACTGGTGCTATGACATCGTGAGCATGTGAGATGTTTGCAAGGACAGAATTTCTCAAGTCAACCCATGACTTAGATGGTGCAGCAGGAAGAACCTGGAAGTGAGGTGGCCCTCATTTTCATTAATGACTCATCAGCCATGTGAGAAAACTGGGCTTCTTCGGGATGACTCAAAACTCCTGTTGCAGGAGCAGGTGTTGCAAGACCATGATCATCTAGATACTGATTAATTAGTGTGACAAACCTCAGTGCCACAGGGTGCACACGGTTAGGGTGTGTAGAAGTGCATCCATACAAGAGTGCGCTATCATCCCACAAAGCTCTGTATTTTCACATGGCCTTATCTATATGCTCGGCCTCATTGAGCTTGGGTTGCTCAGAAAGGAAAGATGTTTGCAGGAGTGCTCACAGAATGGAGATGCAAATGTACAGACAGAAAGACAAAAGTAAAGAGGCAATGAAATTCAGAAAGATTTGTTTCTTTGTTTGCTTGCTTCAGAAATTCTGCCAGGGCTATGGGGCTGTGTTCTGCTTAATTGATACTTCATGTGTCCTATGGAAGAAGAATTTTCTTTTTATTTATGAAATCCCATTGATGTTTATTTTCTCTTTTGGGATATGAGAAAATTCCTGTAATGCTCAGTTTGGATGGACAACAGGAAAATCAGCAGAAATTCTCTGAAGTGTCCTGAAAAAGACAAACACGGGTGTGCACAGCTCTCCCATTGCCTGACACATTCTCTGGGTGAACACCAGCATAGTAAAAACCATCAGTACACACAAACCCACTCGAAGCCTATGTCGGGTCTCTGCCAGGTTTCGCTACACGCACTTTTTTTGCCTATTTCTCTGCGCGAATGGGAAGATGGGCCGGAGAGACCCGAGCAGGAGCTCCCCGACGGAGAGGTCAGCCCGCACCAAGGCACCCGGCTCCATCTAGCGGCACGGCTCGGGATGGCCGGGCGGCAACACAGCCCGGGAGCGGCGCCGGTCCGTCCCGAGGCGCCGTGCCATGCCGTGCCGGGACATGTCAAGATCTGCCGAGCCAGCGCGTGCCGGGCCGTGCCGTCGCTTCGGTGCCGGGCAGTGGCCGCTCTCACGCCGTGCTCACGTCGCTGCCGGAATAGAGCCGGATGGCGGCCGCGGAGCCTCGGAGCCGCCGAGCTGAAGCGTGAAGAGTGGCGGAGCCTGCCCTGCATACGGCCCTTTTCTCCGGCCGGGTTACACGAGCATCCCCGCTAGCTTAGTTCTGAAATGGGAACACAGAATGGACAAGCGCTAGCGCGGAGGAGTGATGTGTCCCCCGAGCGGCTGAGCTGCTCCCTCACCTCTGCGTGACCGCTGGTGCTTGTTGGGTCACGCACCCCTGGGCTCATTCCCCGTGCTCAGAGCTCTCATCGGGGCTGCGGGACCCGACCCTACCCGCCCCATCCCGTCACGTCCCGTTCCGTTCTCGTGCAGCTTGGTTCGCGGGGGCCCGGCGCGGATGAGCCTCGAGGGGAAAGCTCGGAGATGCGGTAGGGAGGGAGCGACTCCTCCAGGATGTCCCCTGCGACATGATGTCATCTGATCAATATTTTCGGGGGGAGTGACCGACCCGACCAATTCCCGCTATGAAACGGGCTCTATATTGGAGCTGGATGCGGCCGAATCGATCGGGCTGATAACGGAGGCCTATAAAAAGCCGGGGGGCCGGCTCGGCCCGTGCTACATCCTTCCCGCGACACCGCCGGCCGCACAGAGCGCCCAACCCCGTACCGCACCGCCCCGCAACGCCCGCGGCAACGCCGCCGCCCGAGCCGAGCCCGAGCTGAGTCCGAGTCTGAGGTCGCCGCGGATGGGGCCGCGCCCCGCCGCCCCCGGCGCTGCCCTGGCGCTGCTGGGGATCGCCGCCGCCGCTGCCGCCAGGTCCCTGGCGCTGCCCGACGCGGGCCCGCACGTCAACTACGGCTGGGGGGAACCCATCCGGCTGCGGCACCTCTACACCGCCAGCAAGCACGGGCTCTTCAGCTGCTTCTTGCGCATCGGCGGCGACGGCCGGGTGGACGCTGTCGGTAGCCAGAGCCCGCAGAGTAAGAGCCGGGATCTGAGGGAACGGACGGGACGGGCGAGGGAATGGAACAGGCGGGCGGGCGGGCGGCGGCGCGGAGCTGACGGCTGGTTCCCTCTCCCCGCAGGTCTGTTGGAGATCCGCGCCGTGGCGGTGCGCACCGTGGCCATCAAGGGCGTGCGGAGCTCCCGCTACCTCTGCATGGATGAGGCGGGGCGGCTGCACGGGCAGGTGAGCCCCCGGTCGAGAATTGCAGCGGGGGGGGGGGGGGGGGGGGGGATGAGGAGAGGGGGTTGGAGTTAACGGGGCTTTGGGGCGTCCCCTCTACCCGGGAGGCTGCGGGGATTGTGAGAGGGCAGCAGCAAGGGGACATTGTCCCGAATGCGCAGTGCCTATTTCATGTGGAAAATGCAGTATCGTCCAGAAGTGAGTTTGTTTAGGAAGTCTTCTCGTTTGGTGGCTGCCCCAGAAACCGATGAAGTTAGGGCATTAGAGCTGAATGATTTCTCGCTGTTCAGCTCAGATACTCTAGGGAAAAAAATAAAGTGAAAATAAGAATTGCTTTCTTTGGAAAGGAGATGTGCCACTCAAACAAGCCCGAGAGACACAGGGGTGCCATCTCTTAGGTAGTACCAAACAGAAAGGGCTTCAGGATGGTTCCGCCCTGCTCCAGTCCCACTCCAACCTGAGAATCAGCACACCTGTAGCCGGCTGTGGAGCTCAGTGACCCACTGGCACCACGCAGCTGGCTCGCGCTTTTCACCCAGCGATGTCAGCATATCCTGTAGGCATTATCAGCTATGTAAACTTGGCTTTGTAAACCCAGACATAAACTGCCAGCTCCAGAATTTGAAGGTTCAGAGTAAGGCTTTGTCTAAGCGCTCTGCAGGAGCCTGGGTTGCGTGGGGTGATGGCTTTTTATTGTGCTGTAGTAAAGGCACGGCTGCATTCTGCTTTGATAGCTGCGGCAAACTTTGTGCTGCTTGCAGTAGGGCAAGGACTTGGCCTACTGTCAAAACTTCCGGTATGTTCAGTCAGACTAAGATGGGAGTAGGGAGGTTATTGACTGAGCATACAGCATAGGATTGAGTCTTTCTTTCTCAATTTCCTTGCTTTTCTGGGCCAGAATCAGACAATTCATGCAATGATAATGTGCATAGGCTGTAGCGGTGTGGTGGGTCAATTATTAGCTTTAAGTTTTAATGTATATCCAAAGCAAAATGATCAATGAAAACAAAACAAGTCCAGATCCTGCTCCTATTGGAGCTGCTGTAGTTAAGGCATTTTAAAGCAGCTTTCTTATAACATAATTCTGTAAGCTAATGAGTATCCCTTGAGTGGGTTTGTTGGTGTATAATATTCTTCACAGGTTGTTAGCTTTTCTTCTGAAAACACAATAGCATGTAGCCATGCCATTATACCTTTATGTCATGGACCAGTTCTATTTGCCTGATTCTAGAAAATAGTTTTGTCGACTTTGGTAACAGTATTCACAGAAGTGAAGGGAGTAGAAGCTGACATATGGAGATAAGTCTTCTCTTTTGGGACACAGCCCCCTTTCCTGTAGCTACCCTTCTCTAGGGGTGTACTTGGAAGGAAGAAAGAAATGGCTTTTGGCATATACCATCTGTGCTCCTACAATGCCCAATAAACATGGGCTGAGCCTGTGTGAGGCTGAGGGCAAGAAGCCAGCTCATCCTTGACACTCACTGTCATCTCTCCACTATCGGCCCAGGCAGAACATGCGCCATAGCCCAGAGATCAGCAGTGGAAGAAGGAAAGGGCAGGTGCAATGTCTGGGGCCCAAATTCAGCCCTCCTGTAATGTGTTCCTTCTTAACATGGGACACAGGAATGGCTAAGGTTGATTCTGAGCAGGCAGTGTGCTGCACAGACTGCCCTGAGAATTTCTGTAGTTTAGCAGAAATCTTTAACTGCTTCATATACTGACATACTGTAAATTTCTCCTGTGGAAAAAAATTGATCTGGAAATACTTAAAGTGCATTTGAAATGTATTAAAAACTACTCTAGAGACAATCCCACCGAAGTGAGCAGGGAGCAATCTGGTGGAGGCATAGGGGTGCCATCAACAACCAATGTGGTTTGTAGAGTGCACTTGCTCAAGAAGCTTGCTGATATCATCATCCTCCAAGGAGAGGCTGACTGCTCATAGCAATAAGGACAGCTGACAATTCAGCCATAATTGTGCATCACAAACTGGTGTCTTTCTGAGATACATATTGTGTGTGGAAGGAAAAATACTACATAATTTATTTTGGAAAAAAATGTCCATTTTTTATTAATACCTGATCAGTTTAATGAGAGCTTTTAAACGATACTCAGATGCTTGTACTTAATTGTACTCCGTATTCTTGATGGCATGTGAGAAAAGAATGAAAAGTAGCAAATACAGTCTATATTAATTCACTTATCACTAAAGACTGAGGCATCATCACCAATTGCCTTTTGCTGACCAGGAGTTCAATCACCTGCAGTGACTGAGCCTGAAGCAACACCAGCACTGTGTCAAATGCAGAGAGTGTGGGAAGGTCTGAATGGTGATCCTAGATTCTAACAGAAGAATGTCTCTGCAGTATGTCACAAATGTACTTTTACAAATTCATACCTAAGCAAATACGTTCTTCTTCACAAGATCTTAACTGAATGGAGTGAATCTGGTGGGTATGTTTGTAACTAGTTTTACTCCTTTCTGTTCAGCTCAGCTATTCCATTGAGGACTGTTCCTTTGAAGAGGAGATTCGTCCAGACGGCTATAACGTGTATAAATCAAAGAAATACGGAATATCAGTGTCTTTGAGCAGTGCCAAACAAAGACAACAATTCAAAGGAAAAGATTTTCTCCCACTGTCTCACTTCTTACCCATGATCAACACTGTGCCAGTGGAGGTGACAGACTTTGGTGAATATGGTGATTACAGCCAGGCTTTTGAGCCAGAGGTCTACTCATCACCTCTTGAAACGGACAGCATGGATCCCTTTGGGATCACTTCCAAACTGTCTCCAGTGAAGAGCCCCAGCTTTCAGAAATGATTCTGACTGCACACTCGGTTTTAAAGAAATACCACAGAATGTTGCAGGTTTTTAGCTTCTTGTGTAGTGATGTCTCAAACCTTTTTTTCGTGTCTCAGTATGCAGACAGCCTTTCCCGTACAATGTGTTGTACCTATAAGAGCTAAGTGCCCAGATGCCATGTTCAAAAGCATTGCCTCTCCATAGTATTCTTGGAAAAGAAAAATTAAATAAGAACAGCTTAACAAATTCATCAGAGTTCTTCCATTACTGTGGTGATGATAAAATACATGGTTTTCATACATCAAATTCATTACCACATATGTTCACCTGTTGTTTCAGCTCATATATATATACAGGAAATCTTGCCATTCACAGAGAAGTTCACAGCCTTGTAGACAAACATTTGGAACAAAACACAGTTAAGGAAGACTGAGCAAGTGTGGTTATGTGAACTAAAGTTAGTGCTGTTTCTTGAAAAGCTGCTGACAACCTTCTGGGAAAGCTTTCTGTTGAAAGCATACCACTGAAAAACAATTCTGCTTATATATTGTGCTTTTTCTTCCCTTAGGAAAGAAGGGAAGAAAGGAAAATATTTCTTCCTTCCCCTATTGCTAAAGGATACGTTGGAAAACTGGATTTTTGGTGTATTTTATAGGTTAATTTATGTTCACTGGGGGATCTGCATCATCCAGCATAAAGACTTGTCTTTAATGTTAATGGGAATTCAGCACATGTGTACGAGTGTATACAGAACTAGCATCTGTGTTCATCTGGTAGGAATGAGCAGTTCAAAGTAGTGTCCAGGTATAGGTTCTGCTGTGTATACTCATGTATGTTGTTAGCAAATAGAAAGTCTGAAAATGGATGATGTGTAGGTCACATCAGTTACAAAGAACATTTCTGTGTTTTGCCTGTAACCCTCAGCAATTCCTTTAAGTCCATCCAGGCTTGATTCTGCATCAGTTGAAACCGTGGAGATACAATTTAGTGACTTAAACACTGCAGAACTGAGCTGGCCATGCTGTGCTTCTTGCAGGAAGGGATCGTGTGAATCTCAGGGCCAGAAAGCATATGTCTGATGTCTTCAGTTCTGTTCTCCCCTTGTGACAATTTAACAAAGGAATAACCAAAGAGAAACCAAAAGAAGACATGTCAGGGTTCAGAGATTCCACTCATTTCCAAAGGCTCGCTTATAATAGAGATTTCTATACAAAAAGATCTACTGGAAACACTGGTGTTCTTCTGACCTAGCACTTCATTGCCAATGCAATATTTATAATTAATTTATTAAATACATACCTCTGTTTATTTTGTTACTGTTATTTATGCTCAAAATTCTATTTATATACTCTTGAAGGTGGGTTTTTTGGTTGTAACAAATTTTGTGAAGTTTTGTAATCATTAAATTCTAGGAAACAATAGCTTTTTAAATTTCTGTTCATTATTGGTAGTGTAATACGTATATTTGCAATAAAAAATCATCTTCGGTGCAGAAATCTAGCTGACTCTTTTCTGACTTCTTCAGCCCAAACACATCAAGGAGCTTTATCGAACTGCGAAGTCTGGTTCCACTGCAGCCATGTGGAGATGACACTGTCGAGGTGCAACACAGAGACAGAGTGAGTTTCCCAAAGCCAGGCAGTGAGTGCCAATGGTGGACCTTTTGTCCACCTGCTGCCTGTTCCTGAGGAGCCCCACGTGAAACTGCAAGACTGAGAGAGGTAGCTTTGTTATGGAAAGGTTCAGCACCACGTGTGAGCCACCTGCAAAATGCAAAACCACGTTAAGTAGAAGGTTGCTCCCTTTTTAAAAATGGCACCCAACTTAAAAATGCTCCTAGGGGGGAAATGGCTGTTAGGCTTGAAAAAGATGTTAATTTCTGGCAGAAAAGGAAAGACTGAGCATTTCACTCTAGGAATACTATAGGGTGACTCACAAGAATTGCAGAGTTCTTGGCTGCAAAACACCTCCCATGGTGTTTCACGTTCTCCTTCATGTTGAGTCACTGCCACAAATGCAGAGGCTTCCTACTCTTCATGCACTGGGAGATGCGTGATGATTTTCAAGTTGTGTTATTTGAAAAGTTTTTGGGTTTGGGGTGTCCTGTTTTTCAGCTTTTCATTTCTGCTTTTGATCAGACTATATATCTTTTGAACGTTAGATACATCTTTTGAGACTCCTTTATATAAATCAAAACCCAGAACACAAAATGAACTTCTAAAATTTGTTCAAAACCTCACTTTTCCACCAAAAAAAAAAAAAACAAAAAACCAACCTCACAGTTTTCAATGGAAACACAGCAAATGATAAAATTCAGAGTGCACACTCTTCACATTAAGTGGTGAGAGATTTTAAAGTAGATTTAACATTGCTGTCACAAATACTGGTCAAGAAAACAAAGTCGAGCATTCTACCATTGGGGAATAGCATCCTATTTGCTGACACCTTTGGGTTTGCATCTTCCATGAGCAGCACGGTGATTCTTACTGTAACAGCACGGTCAATATTTATTCAGACAGACAGAAGAAGACCGGGGGCTAAATTACCCACACCACTTCCTGGAGCACTTCAGTTTTCCTTGGAGGTTTCCCATCTGAGCTCTGACCAGGCCTAGCTATTTTGCTTATGAAATGTGACAGGATCCCAGCTTGAGGCAGAATGATTACTGTAAAAATGCTTTCCCTGCCAACAAACACCTGACTTGTGCTGGAAAACCTTGGAACACCACTGTCCTCAGCTTTGTGGGAATGCAAACACCAGCACCGCTGTGAAAAGGTCCTGGCTGACCACTGCAACCCAAGGACAGCAGGGCAATTGCCGCCCTTCCATTTGCAGCGGCACATTTTACAGCCCTAAAAGGTTTTAAAAGGTAAGGTGTCAAATGCCTCCTTGTGAAGTCCGCGTTAGAAGCTATGATGTGTAAATGCGAGTAGTGAGAAAGCTACAAAAAGGAGATACTGGGCATCTCCATTTCCACTCTGGGGAGGTGTGAAGGGCTGTAAAACCTTTATTCAGGCTCTGAGGATCAGTGCTATCTCTATTCCAAGTACTGAAACTGTTTGTGGAGAACCTGGGACAGTTGTGCTTTGTACAGGAGCAGAGACGTGGCAAGCTAAATAAATGCACTTCCCTTCCTCACAAACGAGAGGGTGCCAGCTGACACGATGAAGTAAAGCTGTGTTTCCCTGGGATGCGAACGGCTGTGGGGAGCAGGCGTCATTTGGATGCTGAAGTAGAGGTGAATTTGTGACAGGATTGTTGAGGACCCATGAGGGCAGTTTGGCAGCCTTCCTGCTAGAATACTACTGCATATGCAGCATAATGAATCGAGCCCCCTGCCTACTGAGATCAAAGCACTTGTTTGTCATTAACTTCCAAAACAAGACGAAAGTGGTAGCCCGTAGCTTTAGAAACACCTTTATTTCCATTTGCACCAGATGGTTACTGAACACAACGCGTTTATGACAGTGGAGCAGGACAGCAGATGCGAGCCCACGCGCCGACACGTGAACGCAGACCCTGCACAACGCAGCACCTCCCGGACCTCCCCGCCCCGCTCTGCACCCGGCGCACAGCTCCGGAGAGCCGCGGCACCGACGGCGCTTTGGCGCCCCCTATTGCCTGCAAGGCCGGCGGGGCGCTGCGCCCGTTAGGCGGCTGCTGTGAGGAGCGCAGCGCCGCCCGCCACGCGCGAGCGCTCAGGTGCTGCGAGGCGGGAGGCTACGCGCCTGCGCACTGGGGCACCGCGAGGCGGCCCCTCCGGCTCGCCGTCGTCTCCCGGCGTGCTGAGCGCTGCGCCGGCCCCTTGTGTGGCGGCGCGATGGCGGCCCCGTCCCAGGCTTCGGACCTGTTTGATGAGATCGTGATGGCCGATGACAGGTCGGGAGCCTTCGGGGGGCAATGGCTAGCGGCCCTCCCGGCGGCAGGGAGGGAGGGAGCGCCGAACCCGGCCGCGATGGCGGCGCGAAACGGGAAGGAAGGCGTATAGCCGTCCGTCTGTCCTTGCAGGTTTCACGGGGAGGGATACCAGGAGGGGTACGCCGAGGGCAGCCAGGCAGGGGCTGCTGAGGGGCGGAGGTGCGGCGGCCTGCATGGCGCCAAGATCGGCGCTGAGGTAAGGAGACGTGCTCAGGAATTGCAGTTCGTTGTGGGTTTTTGTTTTTGTTTTTTTTTTCCTTTACGGAATGGTTCTAGCACAGGATTACATCGAGCAAAGTCCAGTGTATAGGTAGCGTGAGCTCTGCAGGCTTCATTCTAGGAGCGTTCCAGGCAGTCTGGAGCTGCTGCTGACGGCACAGTAACACACAGCGGAGTTACTCTGTAGAATACAGAGATTAAAACTGAACGTGCTGTCATAAGCTTCACCAGCATTACACAGTTTTAGTTGTGTTTTCTGAGGTGGTTGCTGTAACTCTATAATGTGATGGAAAACACAGCAGTGATAGCAGGAAAGCGAAGTCCCAGGCTGCAACAAGTAAGGACATGCTCAAATGCAGCTGCCATGGGCACAAAAACAAAGGAAATCTGCTTACCTCAAGTAGACAGGGATCTTTAGCAAGATACCCTCACCTCCACCACCAACCCTTAAATGAGGTCTGGGAAGGGGTGGATCCTGATTCCAACCCTTCTTGTCATTTCAGCTGCACTACATACACCTGTGCTCCCCTAGATTGGCCCTGCCTTCCCACCAGGTGCTCAATCACTGCTTCAAGCCATGAATTAGCATTTCTGCTGCAGTTGCAAATAGAGTTCTGTATTTTATTTCCCTGAAGGAGAGGACAAGAGACAAACAAGTTTGCTTGGAACATGTTGGTGATGGAGTACAAGTTTACTTTTATAACCTAAGGTTGTATCTAAAGGCTCTCTGGACCATCTTATGTGGCTCGGCGTAGGGGAGAAACAGGGAGTGTTGGTTCTTGCCCAAGTTATGTCCCAACCAGACAGTACTGGTTGTCTCTATCACCCTCTTTCCTATTTCTAATACAGGCAAAATTTGTGGCTCAAAGATTGCTACTAAAAGAACAACAGCAGTGGTATTAATCCAATATGAAACAAAAGCAGTTAATGCAAACTCTCAAAGGATAGCTATTGTAAAACTTTAATTTGTCACTTGACTGTGATACGAAGATGACCAGTGCTTATTTTCCTACCAACGTTACAGCTGTTCAGTTCCAAGATGACAGTTAAACAGCTTCTAAAACTGACTACTTTTATACAGCATAGTCCTATATAGACTGCAAGAGAAGTGCTCTAATCTACTGATACTGGGAGGTTCCAGAAGATTATCTGTTTACAGTCTCACTGTCATATTAAGTAAGTGAAAGAATGACATAGGTTATCTTTGAACTGTCAGCCTATTGTCTGTCTTAAGGAGAATAATACTGATCTGACAATGGCTTGCTTGCTTAAGAATTAAAACAAGATTACAGTTAAAATATGCCTGTTTTCCAGCATGTCCCTGAGGTAATATTATATACAGTGTGTGCTTGGGCTCAAGTGGAAGATTGGTACTGCACCCATGTGGTAGTGCATCACTAATTATGCAGAGCAGACTGCTGCAAAGCATCCATAGGCCAGCATCCCCAGACCACTGCAACTTGGTGCTACGTGAAGCGAACCTGTTGGTGTCTCCACTTACCTGAGGTCTCCAAACAGCTTTGGTGCATGCAGATGAAATTGCCTCACTTTTTTTTTTAAGTTTGAGCATTTCTGGAGATGTCAGCTCCCAACCACATGTATTTTAACAAACATAACTCCCAGAGGACTAGAGCTCGCAGATGTTCCCTCTGTACTCTGTTGAAGTTTGCAGGCTAAAGGAACTTCCAAGTCCAATTGTGTCTTGTAAATTTAAGTGGCAGGTGCATGCACAGATTGAAGTGGAATTTGGCAATAACTTATCAGTTTCATAAATTTTGTGGTTCAAAGCACACATACCATTTTCTAATCCTTTCAATGTGGAAATATATTTGTATATCTAATGGCTTGTTTCCTTAGGAATAAGAATATAAAGCTTTACTTCTCTTCGACCACATAGATATTAAATATGTGTTGTTTTCTTTTTCCCTCCATGACATTCTTAAAAATTCACAGATTGGCAGCTACCTTGGATTTGCACTGACCTGGCAGCGTCTGCTCCCAAAATGTACAGATGAAAAGAACAGGTAGGGTTTTAAAAGTATAAGTCGTATCCCTTTAATAGTTTTTTCAAGTTATGGTGTCCAGTTTTGCCTACTCTTCAGTTTAAAAAAGAGGAATCTGAAAAACAGAAGGGTGAGCAGATAGATGGTGTCTGGGATGGCATTGCAGTCTGGACCATGTGATGCTAAAATGAGGATAAGGGAACTTGGTTTCGTCAGCCTGAAAAAGAGAGGATGGAGATGCCTACTTGCATTGCACAAAGGGAAATTCTAGAAATGCATTCCTTGCAGCAGCACACAGTGGAAGAATAACAGACACTTTTCACAATTGAAACAATTGATGTACTAATTGGGCATAAAGAGAAGGTTCTTTCCACCATGACCTCTTAAGTATTGGGACAGGTTGTCCCAGCTGAGGACAAAAGCCCTGTCCTGAAGAACCTCAATGGGCTTTAAGGTTAGCCGTGCTTTAGGCAGAAGGCAGACTGAATAACTTCCAGCCATCCCTTAAAACCTGCTTCCCCTCCCCCCCAACTTCCATTCTATTCTCAGTATGGAGAATAATGCGTGTGTACAAAATCCTAGCAACTCGTAACTGCTCTTGCACCACACTCAGGTTTGCAAACCCATCTCAGAGCTTCTTTAATTACTTAAAAGCTGTGAGTGTTACAGGGGTGAGATTTTAAAAGCTACACAATATTTTCACTTAAAAATAGTTTCTTTGTTATGATAGTACTTAGACTGCACAGAATCAAGCATATAGATTTCCTGCACTGCGTTTTTGTTGTTATTTAGGTACCTGAAAGTACTGTTATAATCCATCTTTTCTCATCACTACCCATCACCTGTGTGCTTTATGTTTGGTTAAACAGCTTTCTCAGAGTCTTCTCAGAGTAGACTGTGTTCCTTGGGATAAAAAAAAAAAGCCAGAATACGTTGGACTATCTGAAGTCCTGTAGGAACTGATAGAACTGGTGGCATTATTGTTTCAGTAACATTTTCTTCTGTGAAGCGCAGTATCCATGTGCTTCATGGCAGTTAGAAACTCCTAAATAGATTCACTTGAATAAAAACTTGGGCCCAAGTTCATTGTCTGAAAATTAAACGATAGTTTCCAAAGGGTGCTCTAACAGTAAAGTGATAGATGAAGTTCATTAGTACATTAAAACCTGAACAGCTTACATTTTAGTTTTCAGCAGACTATTATTACATAAATGGTTTAATTCTCACACAGTATTTTATTTCCATTAATTTGTTTAAATTTTAACTAGACACATTTGTTTTCCTGAGCTGTTAACAAACTTCATTATTTCTGACATGCTTGAATAATAATTAGAATGCATTGAAGGAAGGCACTGAATAAAGTTTCATACATGAGTGGTATTCAGACTTCACGAGGACTTGAGTTGAACACTCACTGTGGAAGCAATATATCCCCAGTTAGCACTGTTTGTTCTTACAGATACACTCATCCCATCATCCAAGACGGACCTTCATGTTAAACCACTGAGGCTCTCTTCTGAGGGAGCTGTAATTCACCATCAGTAATTAATCATAGCTTGTTTCCCTAAGCCAGTTAGACATGCAAGGGAATTAGTGTGTCAGAGATAGTTCACTTTTTTGGTGATGCTAGCAATCCTCTCTGTCCATGTCTGATATTTTATGGTCTCTGCATAATTTATTTTTTGTCTGCAACAGAAATACATCTGCTATACTTCTAGGTGCCCCTCTCTTTTTCTTACTTTTCTCTAGTTTTCTATACATACGCAGATACATGCACTTCCAAATATCAATTATTACTTTCCGTTGGTAGAACTTAATGCTTTTTTCTGATGAGTTTTGATTAATTTGAACAAAACGTCAGCTTGCTTTCAGCTATCTCAATAGAACATATCTCAGTACATGTTCTGGTGAGCTTTCTTATTGCATTTATCACATCTAATTGGTAGTTCTGTGTTTCCTGACTAGACGTCTGCGTTTGGGAAGTAAGTTAAAAGGAAAGCCTTACATTTGTCAGTTGTACCAAGCTTGGTTTCTGATGATGCCTTAAATATGTATGAGGCAATTTGAGTGAGATAAGGACAGAGGGCTGGATTCTATGCTCTAAGTCATAAAATACAACTTTCATACTGACAGATGGAAAAGACTTCTTTGGGAGGCTCATTGTTATTTACTACTTTTTGTATGTGTTTTTTTTTTTTCAGTAAAAAGATAAGGGCTCTGGATTCATTAATAGGAATGATTCAGAAGTTCCCATATGAAGACCCCACTTATGAAAAGCTTCAAGATGATCTGGAAAAAATCAGAGGAAAATTTAAACAGGTTTGTAGGATTAAGTTGTTATGTTTAGCACAAAATAGTAATGCTTTCTGTAAATATTTCATCTCCGTTTGCAGTCATAGTAAAAATGCTTTGACTTGAAAATTTCCTGATTGATAGCAAAAGCAAAATAAAAGAATAAAATTAAATAAATGGAAAACTGAAAATACTGTTTGACAGTGAATTACAAGCAGGACCAGAAGAATAAATAGAAAAGGAGGAATTAGTAGTTTAGTTGAATTTCCTTTTGGAAAATGGATGCATCAGAACACTCTCATTATTCTTTTTTAGGTTTGTTCAATGCTAAATATTCGATCTGATTTTAGAGTCAGTAATGAAAGATCTTCACTTACATTTTGAATATAAAAGCTGAAGATAAACATGGATGAAAAAAGGCATATGAAAGAACAGATAACTGGAAAAGTGTTCATTTGTTTTAAACAGAATCCAAGTAGCAAAGAGATGCTACATATTAAAGTGGTAAAGAAAAAGCACAAAACATTTGATGGTTTCTTATATTTGTCGAGGTTTTGTTTCTTTAAATCTCATGACATTAGTTAGGATTATAGAAACACTGAAAGCCTGTTGAATAGAAGTATTTGATTCACTCTTCACCAGCCTTTCCTTAAAAGGAAAACACATGCATATGCAAAGCTTTCTTATTTAAAGAATGTATATTATTTTTAAAAAATCTACATATGTAGATCATCCATTTTACACAATGTGTAGGTTTTTTTAGGTGAAGATTGAATCAGTTGCCTACAGAGCTTGCAGTAGTGAACACCTCTGTGGGGGAAGGTAGAATACACATGAAGTAAGAACACAAATGAAGGAAGGTTAAGATCCCAGTTCATAAAGTAGCTGCAATTCAGAGTGTGAATCTTGTGGTTTTTTTCCTATGCTAGTTTTACAGACTTATCCAAACATCACAAAACAAGAACAAATAGACCCAAACCCTAGCAATTTAAGTTATCAGTAACAGAAACATGGCTACTAGAAGAAGTTGCTACTTGTTCTGCCCACAAAGAAGCAAAATTGCTTCTGACAGATGGCAATACTAGGCAAAGAACCCACAGGTACACTGATAGTCACCTGCAGAAAAAAAGAGTTGAACTCACTCTGGTGGTGAAGGGAAACTGGCTACACAGCACCCACTCTCAGGAAGCAGCCAAGGCCCAGAAGATGCTCTCCCTTCGGTGTCTGGCTCTTATATGAGCCCAGGGTGGCTCCACACATTCTGGTCACATGGGGAGCACAGATGCAGCTTAAATCTTTTAAAATGTTTACTGTGCTTTTGCATCTGGAATGCAAGGGCATATGTTTTGCTTTTTTATTGTAATTTTGGACTAAAAAGATACAGATATTTTGTTGAATGTATACCTGTGTGCATATGTATTGACTCCATTTCAAAGTCATCTTTTATTTTTGTCTGATTCCTGAGTACATGAACACGTCAATAGCAGCTGCCTTTGTTAATAGTTACTTATGGGTGTACATACATAAATAAGTGTTCAAACAGCTTTGATGTACATACTGTCAGAGCCATCTAGTGGAGGAGGTTTTTATACTGTTTAAAAATAGCCTGTAAGTAATGCTTCTTGTAATAGTTCACAAGTATTCATTAAGATGAAGTTGTTCAAGTAGTGCAGAACACATGCATGCATGATGCAGCTCTTCTAACGATGTGGTGCCTTCTTTTGAAATAAAGTAGTACTGAGGTAGGATTTATTTGTGGCTTGTTTCTTTATTTCAGAGTATGGAAGTGACATGACAGCATTGCTGGCATCTTCATTTAGGGCAGCTGGAGTATGGCTTTTAATTATTGTGCAACTTAAACCACTGGGCAGTGTGAACAAGCTCCAGTGTGTGAGCACCTGAGACATAAGCAAAAAAAGAGCATACCATATAGCCTCAATAAATCAGTAGACACGTAACAGACAGGTCATTTACCAGAGAAATGTGATTTCATTTTATATTCTCTTCAGAGAAAGCTAAATTTGAAAAAGCTGTCACAGGATCCACAAATTAACACTTTTTTTCCACAGATCATGCTGTTTAACCCATTTACTTCAAAGCAGTGAGAGTGTGCTAATATTCAGCTGTGATTGACTCAGTGTTTTTTTTGGTCAAAAGCTAGATATTACATTTAAAATAAGTGTCCTCCTTCCCCCCAAGCTGATCTGGTGTCAGAAAGGCAGTTTATTGCTCTTCTGAATGATGTACAAAGAGAAGTAAACACTGGATGTCTAAGCATTCAAGTTTGAACAAGTGATCTTTTCTGGAATCTTTGTACATGGCTTGCAAAAATGTGTAGAAAAACTGGGAAAGAGATGAGAGCTCAAAGTATCTGTGGTGCATTTGATGACTAGAAGTGTGTGCTGTGTAAGTGACATGCTAAATGCTTCTCTAGAGATTGTATTAAATACGAAATTCATTTTGTTTTCTTGAGAAGACGGATCCTTGCAGATCAGTCACTTAACACCTTATTTTTAAATCTCATGGCTAAATTTCTGCTATTGCTTTACTATCCTCTCTATTAAAATCTATGTTTTAATATAAATCGCTAACATAAATATGAAAATAACTATAAAGATTGTAGCATCTCTGATTTCAAACTGGGATATGCCAGCTTTAGGTCCTTAACTTGGCTACAGGTGTGTGCACACCTCTGTTTTTCCGATTATCTTTTATGTGGGCATGATAATTTGTGTTACGTGAACTACAGTTAATAGTTCTGTTAGATATGTAATCATACAGTTCTTCAGTGCAAACTTTTAAAAATATCTTCTGTAACAGAGTTGTGGATTAGGGTTTCTTGTGACGTTCAGGATTTTAATGCTAGTCTCCACAGCACAGAGGAGGTTTTGTAGTGACAACTAAGGAGTTAAAGACCAGATTACATGATGAATATTGGTTTGTCTTAATTAGTGTGACACCTTGCAAATAATCTTGCATTTTAATTTCTTGGGTACATCAGGATGTGCTACTTACTGACATCAAGAGTGACTAGGAGGACCTGGCTTTTTACATGCTTTCGGTTGTGTTGATCAGAGGAGAAACCTAGGAAATGAAGAACATAAGGGTTAGCAAAAACCTGTGAAAGATACATGCTTAAGTCAACTACAGTGCTATTTTTGAACAAAAAATCATTAATATTTGGGATAGCCAGGGTACTCAAAAGACTGTCCGGTTTCATGAGACGTAGGGCATATGTTTTTCTCTTCTTTTGGTGCCTGTCTTGCTAACACTTGCTTAAATCTGTAAGAAATTAATGAAAAACTCTTGTGAAAGGTTTTATTAGCATCTTGGTTACTCATCTTGTCAGGACCCTGGTGGAAACAGGTTTTAAACTGAAATTAAAGACTGTCAGAAGATCTGTGTGTGGAGAGGCTGAATAAAGCATCCGTGAAACAGTCACTCCGACATTGTCTGGTCTCAGCAACTGACTGCACAACTTCAGGATTGCTTTAAGGTCTGGAAGGGAAAAATGCGGAAAAATGCAGTCTTGTAGACTGCAATATCAGTTATTAATAAAGTAGGACAGATTGTGGCTCTGCAGTCATAGTGGTTTAAGTCTTCCTGGAGATACTTGATCTGATAAAAGCAAGTAGCATGGAAGATTTCTGCCAAAAATACTGAAGTTACTAAGACTCACAGCAATGTATTTTAATATGTTTTTATTCACCACCGCTAGTTATGCTCAGTAGTTAGGGAGGAACACTTGAAATATTTAACTCTTAATTTTCTGACTTGCTGGGGCTGCGTTCTGGCTTGTTTTGTTTCTTTGTGGACTTAAAGTGTTGAGCATACATTTTTCATTTTAAGAGTGAATGCAAAGCTAATTACTGCTAGTGCATTAAAGTCATTTCACTTGAAAAGACTTAGAGTTTTCATTTCTAAATTACAAGAGCACAAGAAACAGGGAGTTTTGAGGCATCAACAAGGAAAGGTGAGCTCATCTCTGACTACAGTGAATTAATTCCCTGCAGAATTCCATTCTGATTTCAGTGTTGTCCTATAGTCATGGGGTCATTGGCTGCTAATCCCAAATCAGTCATTACTAGTACACATAAACCTGACTTTGTTAGTTATCTGTGACATTTTACTACATCAACACAGTAAAAGTTCTTTACTGAGACTGCATTTCTGTACACAGATTTTCAAAAAGAACTTAGAGGAGGATAAAAAAACAGGATGGTGCTCTACTCACAAAGAAGCAGAATCACTCCAGCAGGTTCTTAGCAATACTTGCAAGTACCCCAATAATCACATACAAAAAGCAGAGCTGAACTCACCCAACTGGATCTCTGGCTACACAGCACCCCTTCTCAAGAAGCAGCCAAGGCCCAAGAGATGCTCTCCCTTTAGCAGCTGGCCCTTACTTGAGATCAGAAGGGCTCCACCCTCAGTCCACACCTTCTGGTCATGCAGGGAGCACAGGTGCCAACAATCTGCCTGTGCCCCCTGGGCCAGCCACACCTCTTCACCAGGTGCTCAGTCACCAGCTCAAGCTGTGACTAACAGTTCTCCTACAGATTAAAACCTTCAAGTTAAATTCATTATTAAAATGCTTGCTCCATCTTCATTAAACAAGTACAATTCCATTCGCCGTGAACTGTAATGTGAATGGGATCGAGTTCAGCTCTGAAGAGATACCAGTAATTAACAGAAAATTGTGAAATCAGAGAAAACAAACGTTCCCTCAGAAAGCAGGAGAATCCTATTATGTTTTCCCGAAACAAGGTTACTGTAATTTGTATTTGAATTTGTATGGAGAGCCTGACATCCCAGTTTGGTTATGTGACTTTTTGATCTGATTGCTATTGAGGTATAAAATAGAAAAGCAGTGGTGTTTTCTATCCTGTACATAGAACCTGTGCAATCTCATGTTGCCAGCTGTCTGTAATGCACCATTTAGAGGAAGAGTGAGTCAAGCACCCATTTTGGTCTGCCCTTAGGGTTTCTAGAAAGATAGCACACTTGTTGATTATTTTAGAGTATGCATTAGAAATCTTGAGATAGAATTGAGAGCTTTAATTTTTCAGTAGTTCAGTATGAACGTGTATGAACAAATGCTTTGTTTTGGAAGAGGTGGAAGAATTTGAGCCCTTGGGTGTATTCATGAAAGTTTATTTACACTTTGGCTGTAAATAGTTTCTCTCATTGAAACAAACCAAGATCCCTCATTCAGAAGTGTGCCTGCACCTTCTTGCTCCACAGTGCTTTAGCGTTAGAACTTCTATTCTTTTAAGACAACTTACCCACATTAAGAGATCACATAATGTGAATTTGGAAAGTTTGAAATTCATAAATCCTGTCCTGTTCACATCTTTTTGTTCTGTGTGCATCTACACACGTTTTGAATACATTCTGAATCGAATCTTGTGTTTCTAAAAATCGTGCAACTAATAGTCCTGGATCTAATACAGATTATTTATTATTTACTTAGAATCTGCAAAAGCTGTGGCTTTTATTAAATACAGCCTTCTGTTTCAAGATCTGATTTAACACTTTCAGATCGTTTTCAAGTTCTATTCTTCAATAAGAGCAGGTACATTCCTCCTTGGTGACCTAAAAACCACATCTGTGTTTTTTTATCATGTCCTGTAATTACAGTGTTGAATGTTTGAGAGGAATTGTCTATACTAATAAGTGGCATTTTCTGGAGGTAAATTGGGCAATCAAAGTGAAGGTAGAGCTCCTTGTCAGGATCGTTAATTCCTTAAACAGTTTCTGCAGTGCTAGCAATGTGAAGAACTAATTATTACCAAGTGCTGGTGTTTGTGTGTCTGATGATCTTAAGAATATAGTTTAAAAGCTTCTGAAATACTACAGTTAGCTGAAGTCCATCTGGATTGGAATCATTATTTCCAAAGGCACACCAGAGGAGGTTGTAACAAAGCAGGATCAGGCATGTACATGTGTGTGATGAGTCCCATCAAGATCTTCTTAAAGAGAAAGGCTTTGGTTTCAAATGAAAATTGTAATTCTTCATATTCTTGGGTACAATGCAGTGTGGATATTAATGCCTTTGAAATATTATTACCCTTTGCAGTTTCTCATAGCAGCTTCTTCTGGGCTAATTATAACCTAAAACTTCAGCTTTCATAGTTGGACAAGTAACTATGAAGATTCTCATTTTGCATTCTGTCCCAAGTTTGGTTGGTTTTGTTTTTTAATGGACAGAGTTATGACAGTACACATTGTCAGGGAGATATCACCAGAGAAGATGAGATCTTGGAGAGATGAAATGAGTGCTGTGGTCAAGCTGCAACTTTTGGTGTCTAAAATTGACTTGTAAAGGCTAACTAGAGTAGTCTGGTGCTGAGGCTCTTCACTGTAGTTAATTCATCTGGAACTAACATGACTATCACTAGCACTGCACTGAATATTCCTGCCTTAATCACAGGACTGTTTATTCCTTAAGTGTAATAATTATATTCTTACAGCATTTCTCACCCTAGGATTCTTTAAGTAAAATATTTAAGTCAACTCTTGAGTAGCATATAGCTCTACCAAATGATGTAATATTCTGCAGAAGGAAACATGGTCACTGTGTTTGTCTGAGACATAACCAGTATGCAAGACTTTGGAGATCTTCTTTAATGTAAAGTAGTACCCATTCATTCTCATATAAAATATATGAAAGCTATAGAAAGTGCCAGTTGAATCTGAAGTGACTTGCTGTACAGTATTGGTTTTCATATATATATACGTAATTAGCCAATTCCACAGTTCTGTCTTCCTTCCTTCCTTCCTTCCTTCCTTCCTTCCTTCCTTCCTTCCTTCCTTCCTTCCTTCCTTCCTTCCTTCCTTCCTTCCTTCCTTCCTTCCTTCCTTCCTCCGTCTGTCCGTCCGTCCTTGTTTTTGATCATAGCAATATAGCATACAGATAGTTTCTGAATAGATACAAGAAATAGCATCTAGCTTTTCTATTCCAACATCAGAAAGTGTCTGTAGAGCAGAATATGTATGGATGGCATCTGGAATAGTAGAATACTGTCTGAAAGAATTGAACTGCTATTTGTTTATAATAAAATTATGGAGTTTACTTTCAGCAAAAGTCCTGTTTTGGCAGGAAGAGGATTGCTTATTCAGTTCCTGCATCTCAGCTCCGCGCTAAGCGGAGTCAGCATCAGGATTTGTCACTGTCTCCTTCCTTGCTGATTGTTTAGCAGCACGATTTGCTGCTTTCTATCCATGTAATGTTTAGCTGCAATTTGTAACTTTCAGCTTCTTCAGGATTCTGTGGAATAATCGACACCGCGTGGAATCTTGATTGTAGGAACTGTGAGTCAGCAACCCTTTAATTTTTTTAGTTGCAGTTATTGTTCCAGCAGCAAGCTTTACTGCTATTGTCCACTGTTTGTCCAGCTCACGTTTACTGGACTGTGGGAACGGATTAGGGTTTCATGGCTTTTTTTTCCTTCTTGCATAAACTCTTGATCAAAGACATTCCTTGGATGACAAAACACTGTATACTGTGTCACACAGTCCTGACCAGACTGCACGAACAGTAGTTTAAAAACACATGCCCACATTGTTCTCTAAACTGGCTTTTTTTTTTTTTTTGTGTAGTGTAGTGTATGTGCAGACACTGAATTTTTGAGACCCCACTTACCTTCTTAAAAAAAAAACAAAACAATCTATTGTTAATAAGCACTTAATAGTCTCTGGAATACACGTAGAAACAAATGAATATTTGAAACTCAGAACCATATTAGTATGTAACTTAGAATACATAATAGTATGTAATTCTTACAGGAAATCTAGAGATTGTGTTTGCAGTGTTTTTTCTTGAGAGCATCCTTGGTTGTGGTACAGTTAGTGAAGCACCTTGTAACCTTAAAACCATTTAAACTTACAGCATCACTTTGCGTCATATCTGGGATAGCTGAGTGAAATGGAGAATGATTTATTTGAGCACAGTTTGGGAGTTTGTAAACCACCTTTACCATAAGTACATTATAACTGCATGTCATGATGTTAGAAGTTGTTTTATGCAATAAGGTGGGGACAGACTGCTCGAGCAATCCAGTAGCATCAGTGGTTTCAGAAATAATGAGAGAAATCATGTTAGAGAAAAGCCTGGAGAGACATTTACAAGGAGCTGTACTTGGGATTTGCCTGGAATTCTCAGGTGATCAGTTTAAACTGTATTGTCCATAAAGGAGGAACTTGTCTGATTCTTTGCAGTCCAAGGGCTTCTGTGAAAAGAAAAGCCAGGATTAATACGCAGTTGATGGACACATTGTGTAAAAGAAGCAAAGTGGGCCCAGTGAATGACTGAAGCAGCTACAGATGTATAAAGTCAAAAATGAAATAAATGTGTTTATACGAAATAATGGCTAGTTTTGAGAAAATAACTGCTCATTTCTTCTGGAAAGCTTGGGGAGTAAATTTGCTGGAGAGCCGTTCTTCGTAATTAATGTCGCCAGCAACCAAATGTAAAGAATGATGGCCCGTGTGTGCTGAAGGAGCAGAAAAGCTGTTCAAAAGTAATACCGTGTATTCAAACAATCTATAGTGATAAAATCTAATAAAAGGAGAAATAAAACATCAAAAGCTCAATTGTCTGTTTCAGACAGTCTGCCATCAGAGCAGTGACTTAGGACACCGGGTCACTCATTCAGTGCTGGCTCAGGCAAGCTGTCGTAATGCTCTAGTGGTGGCTTAGTGGCCTCTGTTAAACGGTTTGCTCATCTCAGCCCAACTCCTTGAAGACTGGTGCTAATGTTACAAGTAATATCCTCACAGGCAGTAGGTAACTCATAAGCTGTCACAGGAGACCAGGCATTTAATGGCATATAGCATCTGGATGGATGCAGACAAGTGCCACAGGTACTCAGGTGTGATGGGTGAAATAAAAAAGCCACACCACTACAGCAACGTATCATCCAAAATTTATTTGCTCGGGTTGAGAATGGTGAATAGGTAGTGATTTCTGTTCTGTGAGTCGCATGCACTCACGTACAAATTGAAGCCCTAGGCCTTCACCGCTCACCCCAACCAAGTTTGTTACCACATACGACTTAAGCAACATTTGCTTAAGTTCATGTTTTGCTTCTTTGTTTTCCAGCTCGTGCCAGGTCAGTCAGAGAGAGCAGAGGTAATCAAGGTCTGATTTGAGTGGGCAGCCTTTGGCTTTCAGGTAGGCCTCACCATATGACAGACATTTTAGTTGGGAACGTCGTTCCGTAGCTGTGCCCTAATCTATACTTCGAATATGACAGGAGTGTAACTTTCTATTTGTCTTTAAGTGAATGTGCAGGCTTGGTGTTGTTTCGAGATGGGTTGCTACACTGAGATGGGTTCTTTACCTGAAATGAAAACTAAGTGTTGCATTTCTTCAAAGATATTATAAATGAAAAGGTAGCATAAGCCATAAGTAAAATGAGAACAGAGGTGAAATCCACACAGATGGATTCTTTTTTTCATACAGTGTAAGTGAGAAGACCTCTAGCAGCACTAAATACAACCTCCACAACCCAGAGAGGGAGATTGGAAAGGTAAAAACTATTTTTGGAATTAATCTGTGTACTGTAGGTATTGCTCCCCCAAAACAGGAGCTGTTCAGGGTAGGAATTGATCCTCTGCAGAGCGTTGGTTTTTGTTTTCAGGAGTTGGCTGGAAGTGCTGTGTACAGCCTGGACCCCAGAAGCTGTCCCTGTACTGCGGGGTGGTGCTTCTGCAGCAGCAAAGCCCACGCAGAGTTCAGATGCTGCATGCATGCCTTGTTCGTGGTACACTGAGAGCACCCAGTCTTTCTGCCAGCAGTTTTCTCTTTAAGTAAGAGTATTTGTAAAAACTGTGGCTGGAAATATTTGGCAGTTTTTTCGTATGGCTGTGGAGGTGCTAACGGGATCACTGAGTAACTGGTTTTCTCATCAGATTTCTAAAAAAGCAAAAAAGAGAACTTTCACCTTGCTCCTTGAGCCTAAAGAGCAAATTCAGAAGTCTAGCAAGCCTTATGCTAGCAGTGCAATCCAGTTAACAAATATGCAGTCATTGTTTGATCTTAATTTTGTGGGGAACTCAAAAGCTAAATGGGAATCATGTTTGCCATGCCACTGCAACTACCTATGTCAGTTATACTGCTGGGATCATAAAATCACCATGTTTGTCTGAAAAAGATACATTTCCCATTAAGAGATGTTGATGGGATTCCATTGAAATGCCATCATTTGTAGTTTTACTACCTTTGTCCCATTGTAGCTTTTCAGTGACACTACTAGGAATCTTACCAGAGCATCCTGCTTGGGTCATTCCTGTGGCTCTCCTGAAACAGTAGCTCCAAGCTTCTCTTTCTCCTTTATCTGGAGTTTTCCATCCCTTTAAATGCCAGTATGCTTCCACATAAGTGGATTTCCAGTTTCTGCATTTAATGGACCCTGCTTATTCTTTAATAAAGAATGTGTGATGTTAATATTCATAAAAGATACGAGTTTGCCAGTCTGAATTCAGCAATGGAATTGGTGTTTTTGGAGATCTTTTGGATGTTTTCTGTGTGTGCTTCTCCATCTGATGTAATAAAGTATTTTTCCTTTTAATGAGCAAGAGCGCAGCCTAGCTGAATGTGCATATTTTTTACAGCCTATAGTAAATTGTTTTTCTTGCTACATTCTTGTCATCCTGCCCTTTTCAATGTGAATAATACATTTGAATTTAGTAGGCTGCATTCAGAAATGATGCTTAAGAGAAAGAAAATGTAAATAGCAGAGCTGACAGTCACGACTTAAACCTACTAAAGTAACAGAATATCTGATTTTATAGTGTAAAACATCATAGAAAAGGCAAAAACCACTTAACACGTTCAACAGAAAGCAGGTTGAAATTTCTCTTTTTTTTTTTTTTTTTTCCCCCCAGCAAAAAGCTGTTTGTCCCAAATCAGGATCCTAAGTATGTCCTCCCTCAAAACATATCAGTGAATGCACTAGGACAGACTGATTTTGCACTAGACTGTGTGTAACAGTTGTCAGCAGCTTTCACTGTAGCCTCGTTTGCAGTAGTTACTGCATAGAAAAGGTTGTGACGTGCAGTTTAGTCACTGGGAAGCTCATAAAGCAGATACCAGACTTGTCATCCAGGGAGACTTGACATTTCAGGTGAGTTGATACTTCTAATGCAGTAATTGACATCACGTTCTCCTCTCATTCTCCATAGTCAGTATATAGATAGGAAGTGTGATTGTTCTCCACAAAGAATAATCTGTTGCTGCTGTGCCCAGCTCTTGCAATTGGCAACACGCATCCTGTTTTCAGAGAGGCACCTTGGAGAAGGAATTGGCAAACAGGTAGTAAGTTTTTCTCATTTTGTAATCGTACCTCATTACTGTTGTATTTCCTTCTCGAGTTCTTTTTTTGTGTATTTTAGCAGGCTTTTAATTTTTTCTGTATTAATTCCTCATTATCTCTGATACCAGTAACCAGCAAAAGCTCTCTAGGAGGCGGGGGGAAGGAAGAGACTGCTGATTTTAACTTGGCTGTTTTTAAAACAAACCCTTTCTGTAAATGCGTTGCCAGGCACAAAACCATACAGTGAGCAACACTGACAAGCATAACTGAGTGCCAGTCACCTGCCCACTTCTAAGAACACCTGCTTTCCTGAAGCAGTGATAAAAATGTTAGCGTTGCAATTATTAAAGCCCAGTCAGAATGAGAGTGGTGTGGCTCATTTGTTACATGACACAGTTACTACCATTCTGCATGTGTGAAAGTAATAAAACGACACAACAAGCAGGCACTGGGTTTTACCAATTTTATTTCTAGACTTTAGTGTTGTTTTTTTTTTGTTTGTTTTTTTTTTGTTTTTTTGTTTTTTGCTGGAAACTTGTCTGTTACAGGTCTGTTGGTGAAAATGTGCATTTCAGACCAGTGATGCCAATAAGTACAATATAAAAATGTACAAATCTGAATTGCTTGCTTACTACAGATTGTTATAACAACGTGACAAACAAAGCATCTCTGTTGGCACATGAACCCACGTATCTGGATTTGGCATTTCAGTACATACAATATGGAAAGAAATTTGCAGTACACACTGCCACTCAGTGTAACACGTAACATAACCAACAACCACTAACTCAGTAATCATGTTTGGTTCAGAGACACAGAGATGCCACAAACAGAAGTGTTTTATGAGGTAAGCAGTAAGAAATGTTCCTGAAATTTGGACAGAATGTATCCAGTCCTCCTGGGTCCTGCGACTGCTAGTAGCATTGCAATGCTCTGTTTATGCACTTTGTAGGGTCTTAACTGCATTTGCCTCAAAAGAGTTCTAATTCTGTTTTGGTTTAGCAGCATACAGGCAACAGCTAGATTATTCTTCAGCATACAACTCTGTTAGCTGGCTTATTAATGAGATTTACAGGCTTTTTAAATTAGCATTATGCTATAATTAACAAAAAAAAAAAATTAAAAAAAAAAAAAAACAAAACAAAAACTAAAAAAAAAAAAACCAACAAACAACCCTAGTATATCATAACAGATTAAACACACAAAATACTTAAGAGTTCCAGAAGATAACCTATCACACCAAGTGATGGATCCCAACTGACGGGAACCACATCAGGTGGCATACAAAAGTTATATTATAATGCACCTTTCATATATCAATGTGGCTAATAACACAGCTTAGAACTACTATGATAATAAACCCCAGATCAGACAAAGAATCCAGCTTTATAAAATGTGTAACAACAAAAAGCGACATTACTGATCTCCTGAAATGTCTGCTGTCTTTAAATCAATGCAACCTAGTTGCAAATCGCGAGACCCATTCAGAACAACGTTCGATGCATTTCCATTTGCAGTAGAACTATGAGGCACTGTGTACGAACATTAAAACCTGGTCTAGACATGGTTAACTGAAGTATGAGGTATTGTGAAACAGGAACCTTTTTGGAATAGAGCAGTAATCACATTAAGTAAAAATTGATCACATAAAAAATCTACAAAAAAAAAAAAAATGATGTCAATAATATAATTTTCTATGAGAAAATTAAAACCTATAACATGGCAGTATATGACATTGTATAACAAAAAAAAAAAAAAAAAAAAAACTGATCCACAAAATAGCAGCAAAACACAATGACAAAGATACAGAAAAGCAATGTTAATTTTTTTTCAAACCATGCTGGGAATTTATCCATAGCAGCTCAATAAAAATGGAGCATCCACTCCTCTTCTTTTCTCTTTTTTCTTTTTTCTTTTTTTTTTTTTTAACTTTTTTTCTCCTTTTTTCTTTTTTTTTTTTTCTCTGTTCCTTTTTTTTTTGTTTGTTTTGTATTGTTTTTACAATCAACACCTTAGCGGCAGTTTTCTCACATACATTTCACCATCACATTCTCCTCGAGCATCAACTTCAACAGCTATGTCCACGTCCCTTCAGCTACTTCCTAAAATAATAATAAAAAGATACATAGCCAAGATGTGCAAATTTTCTATTTGTAGCTAAATAAAAAAAAAAAAAATGGGGCATATACTGGAATAAGAACTTCTTTCAAGTACTCCAATTTTCATATCTATTAACTATGGCGTTTTTTTTCATGGTTAGCCTGCTATTGAAAATGTCTAAGGGGCCAAATAGACTGCTTGGTTTTGGGTTTGTTCTCTGAAGCGTGTCCTTTTTCTTTAATAAGCTGTGTTAAAACTGCGACATCAAGGGTAGAACGATTCTTTTTTTCAAAAAGGGGCGATTGCATTATTTTACAAATCATACTGGCCTTACGAACATCCTCTGCAATAAATATTCTTTTTAGCCTTAACTATAAATTATATATTTTAGTGTTTAAAAACCTTCAGTTGTAAAACATCTAGAGACAGTCCTTAAACTATGCGTCCTATACGTGAACCTTTAAGGCCCCTAATTTATAACCATGTGTTGGCACCAAAGGATTTCTAAACTTCAACTTTTCTATAGAAAAGGATAGGAAGATATCCTGGCAATTTGTGAATGCAATTTCTCTCACTGGAACACAACCTTCGGAAAAAAAAATCACCTTTCCTCTAACACCATAGTTAAATGCACTTGCTTTGCAATTCTGAGTTTGCGAACAAGCACTTAATATATTTCCAAACCATTCCATTAAAAAAAAAAAAAACAAAAAAACAAAAATTCCCACACAATAAAAGAATGTATTTCCTATATCTAATGGACTGAAAGTGCTTTGAATGGAATGGTTTTAGAATATTACAAACAAACAAAAAAGACTAAACTGTGGATTGAACCTGACCATAATTAGGCTGAATATCTGTGGGGTCAGACCAGCATTTTTACACAGGTAACTACAAAAATATGAAGATTACAAAAATATAATATATTATGTCACTATTTCGGTTTCTCTTTATAATAGAGTATCGTATGAGTAGTACATTGGCCTTTCCCAACAACGCTAAGCTGGAACCCTACAAATGCACAGGCAATCCACAGGCACAAAAAAAAAAAAAGATTAACATATAATAATGCTGTATACTAACATACACTAACTTATGGGTTACGTTAACCATTTATAAGGTGAAGAGGATAAAAAAAAAAACAACTAAGGAAATAAAATAAACATTTACAGATGAATTATAAAGTGACTAAATGCATAAGCAAGCAAGATACAGAAAAGCCTAGAACTGCGTTAAAGTTATGCTTTTTAAAGAAAAAAAAAAAAGAATATTTCATTTACTATCTAAAAAAACCCTCTTCTACTTTAAAAATGGTTGGTTGGTTGGTTGGTTTTATATGTAAGAAATCAAATCTAATACCTCCCCTGGAGACATTTTGTGTGTTAATGCCTATTTTTACAACATACAGACAAGAACACTTTAATATAAAAACTAGTTGATTATTATTGTATAAAATCCTCTATTTTTGTAGCACAAACCCCTGGGGGCAATGCAAATACTATTTTTTTCCTTTTTTAAGACAGTTTTTGGGGTATTTTTTGTTTATTTGTTTGTTTGAAGTCACAGATGGAAGGGAGACAGAGCAAGAAAAAATATAACAAGACTGGTTTTCCCTTCTGGTATAAAAATGTCCTGGAGAAAAGGGTTTCTGGGGGGGAGATCCCGATGCTGATTCCTTCTCAGATGCCCTTTCTTTGTCTGCTTCTCTTGCCAAGCAAACCCATTAGAAGAAGTCCTCTTAAATGTTCACATCTCGCACATCAGTGGGTGTGCAGGAAAGGTCTGCTTCGTCCTCTACAGTCTTTGTTTCTGAAGATACGTTGTGCTGCTGTGCCTGGCGTAGACTGGATTCAAGGAGGGATTCAATCTGTTCTTGGCAGGCTCGTAAACAATCCTAGGGAAGATTAAGCGGGAGGAGAAAAAAGACCCAGGGTCCTTTAGAAAAATACTAACATCACAGACAAAACACCTTTTCTTGAAACGTCACGAGAAATGCAGTCGTGTTATTTGGGAGTGTAGGAAGAGCAATGCTGAACTGTTCAAGGATTGATGAGGCACTCAAACTGCTGCAGAATGCTAACTGGCTCCAGCCTTCAGCAGTAACTCCTGCCATCTTCTATTTAACAGCCTCAGTGAGCAGCTCCACACGTGCTCCTCTGGCAACAATGTCATTTTGCTCCTTGAGTCAGCACACAGAGCTGCGTGCATGGATGTGGTGCACACTCCTGTGAGACGGGCAATAGCCACCCTGCCTGGCAGGACCTTGGATAAGAAAGCTCTTCAACAGAAGTGGCATGCACATGGATGCTTAGATACACAAAACTGAAGCTGCTACTATCTGCAGTAATGGGCAGCTCGGGTTAGCTAACTGATTTCTAACTCAAAAAGCACCTGAACAGAGAAAACTTAACCACCTGCATGACCCCAATGTGCAGAGATCTTTTAGAAGCATCACTATGGTGCTGCCACGCTCTCAGTTTGCTACTGCATCCACCCTGACAGCTCAGAGAGCTCTTTCCCAGCTTCACAGCCCATGTCTGGAGCTGAGTGCCCACTCTGGAAGGTGCCATGGCTGTGCTGCGCACTGGCTGCGGTTTGAATGGAGAGCAGCATGTGCCAGCAGGACCAGGTCTACTGTGGGAAAGGGGAACTTCCCCAGCCATTGAGCACACCACGAGCAGGCACATCCAAGTCTACCTATTGATGCACAGCAATTCCATTTGGAGAAGGCCTGTCAGCTCAACCTGTCTGACCTCCTGCAAACTACAACTGCATTCTTCAGAGCCACGCACATCCACTGCAAGGGCACAGAACTGGTGCCTCAACAGGCACAACAATCCCACTGTTTTGCCAAAATTCCTCCAGTGTGCTGTTTACTCTTACCTATACAACAAATATCGTAAGCTTTTTCCCAACATATTTAACTCTGTGTCTGAAGGACTTTGAAGTTTCCTTTCAGTACTGCCTTTTCTGATTTAACCTATGACATGTGTTAGCCCTTGCGGTGAACCCAGTCTTCCATGATAAATTGCCGTCAAAAGTGTTAGGATGTGCATGACTGAGAATGAATGTTGTTTTCCTGAGAGGGTGACCTGCCTGCTGTTTTCTTTATTTCCCAGTTTCAATTCTGCCTTCATTCAGAGGCTTCTTGTGTGATCTACCAGCTTTTCACTGATTCCACTACCACAAGAATCTCCTCTGCCACCAATAAGGGCACATGGCATTTGGGGTAAAATAAGATTAGAAACCCAAGCAAACAATTCTCTGCGAGGCCTTTCTGAGAGAGAGGGAGGTTAATCCTACCTCTAAGCAGATCAGACCATCAGTTACAGCTCACTGAAAACACATAACCTATGACCTTTCTTGGTTTAAACCCTAGTGTAATATTTCCTCTTGACAGAGACACACAGCGTTTTAAATGACAAAAAGAAACGCCTCATATCCTGAAGTCATGATGCCTTTGGCTCCTGCATTCCTCTGGCCTTCCCACTAAGTTCCCTGTGAAGCCCCTCACCCCTTCCCAAGATATGACAGATCAATCCTGTCTGTGCGGCTGCTGCTCGCCCGTCCTGCAGCATGTACCTCAGTCACACTTGGAATTAGATGTATTAAACAGTACATGAATAGCGGTTTGGGGATTTTCACTTTTACAAATCCGGGCACTTTTTCAGATAATTCTGTTATAACAAGGTACTATGCCCACGGTTCCAAACAGAAGCCAATTTATTTCCAGAGCAAAGCAAATCCTGTTTTTGTTTTTGATGCTGCTATTTGCATATAGCATGTCTGAGTTCTAAAAACCCAAACCATTCTAAAGGATTTCTATAAATACCTATTCTTCTCCCTCTGGAGTTTGGCCGCCAATTCATATCTAGAACTACATCATTTAAAGGTTATTTTTGACCACAGATGTTTTTAATTCCTGTCAAAATCTCACAGTACAGCATGTCAGAACTGCAGAAGATGTTTTAAAGCATTATCCTTACAAGTTTTATGAACGGCAGTCTTGTGCTGCAGGCGATGGACAGTATTTTAAGTGTTAAGCATTTTGTTTCAAACCATTCAAACTAACTCAGTTAGTTACTCAGTTAGTTACCAGATGAGCAATTTGTTTGCAGGAATATCTTAGGGCTAGCAAAAATGACTGCAAAATACAAAATTCACCGTGAACAACCTAATAAAAGCTCGTTTTCATTCTCAGTACTTCTCAATGCTGAAAAGCAAACACTAAACTTGTGCATTATTCTGATAACTTCTCCCAACAACTTTTCTGCTTCGCTACCCAAATTTTCAATGCGCACAGTTTGTTCAAGGTCATAAACCCTTCCTGGATTAATTAAGACCCTCAGTGGAAAAAAAAAAAAAAAAAAAAGGACTTGCTAGCTTAAGTGATGTGCTCAAATACCTTTAACACACACAGCAGATGTCCAAGGTCAGATACTAAAGGAAACAAACAACAACAACAAAAAAGAAGCTGCTTGGAAGTCCTTTGTTACTGCCTGACCTGCTCTGGATAGCAAGCACATGTCTGAAGGTGCCTCTGAGTAGGGGCAGGCAGGAGACGAATTCCAATGTGCTAACAGACAGCATGGAAACCCAATCTAATCTAGTTTAGCAAATTTCTGGCCTGGAAATGAATGTCAGGTAAAATTCCATCTGTTTGGATGATGGGGTCAAGAATAGAATGATGGAAGACAGCCCAAGACTTCTAATTGTGATTATCTGACTTCTAATTACCCCTGATCAAAGGCAGAATGGGAAATTGGACTCCTACCAACATAAACATGAACCATAAAGGAATTCCAATCAGGTGATATCCATTTTACTTTAGATTCAGCTTTCTGTGAGACTAAAGGTAAAAAAGTGTAATTATATAACCTGAAATCCAACAGACCGGCTGCTCTAGCTAATAGATAATCTGGGAGAACGTTAGCAATGCTGTTATAATGCACACTCTTAATATTTCAGCCACATCAGTATAAAGGGCTTCAGTCATGTAGGCTGACAAAGGGGAACCATCACTATGGAGTAACAAACTTCGCATGGGTGCCAGCTAAATAGACACTGTAAGCAGTAGGCTTACATGGGCCGGCCTTATGGGAAACTGTCTTTGCAAGGGAATCACACTGTGTACAAAACCAAGCAATTTACCCTTTCCAAAGCAGTAGCTGTGAAAGATACTCTTATTCCATTACAAACACAACATATATCTACATTCAGTATAACTTTATGGTCCTCATTTTCTGTAGTAGTCTCTACAAAAACCTTCCAACTCTAGCTGCGCTAACAAGTAAATATGTTTAGCAGTAGAAGCTGGAAGATAGTTACTTCCTTTCAAAGGTCTTAGTTCTTTTTTAAGTTCAGGTTGTACAGGTTGTGGCCTTATGACGACCTTGGACAATAGAAAACAAATAAGCATTGGTTCTCTTCTTGGTAAATTTTCTTCTGAAAGAGCTGTCATCAAATAAGTCAAGTCATATAAGGACATGCTCTTGTTCTCTAAGGTGTGAGAGCATCTCCCTGAATGCTCTGTCAGGAATGATTACAACTACCTCTGTTTGAGTCAGATGCTGTCGATAGCAACAGCAAGCCTAGAGTTTTTCCTCAGTACCTCCTTCAGTCACCTTGCGCCAGGAAGAGGCCAATCATACGCTGACCTACCTACACTGCTCCCAAACTCACTGAAAGCATTCCATATACATACCAAGCTGAGCTGTGGGATATTTACAGCATTTAAGGTTTCTATAACATCTGACATTTCAGCACTGGATCCATACTACTTTAGCTGTGGTAACGTAAATGGCAAAAACAACGCACTAAATACTGAGGCACTGTGAAAGTGATCAAAATAATAAGCTGTGATATAATATTCGTCAGCAGTTGTTTCACATCGTTTATCTAACGTAAAATACTCTGCTGTGAGTAATTCATTATGATGCATTCACCTTTCCAGAAATCATTCAATCCCGCCAACAACACCCAGTTACACAGAACTAGTTCGGATGGACCTGGACTGATAAAATTCTCTACGGATTTAAATTATTAAAGTGTAAAATTATATAACAACATCTCAAAGATTCTACCCTAACCACAGAGTTGTCTTTATTTGTCTCATTGTCCAGCACTGGGAGACCTCACAGGAACCTTTTAAAAGCATCTATTTATTGGTCTTCCACATTGTTGCAAAACAAAGCTCAACTCTGCCCCAACTTCACACACCATTATGACATGGATCATTGACTTTAGGTCTTCCTTGTAGGCTCCCTTCCTGGCCCATTCACTCATGAAAGGTTTATTGCTCGCTAGTTACTGATGTGCATCTCCTGGAAGCTGCAGGGCAAAATGAGAGTCCTGTGAGGACCATCTACCTTGTCAGAAAGTCGTGGGACAAGCATTTGTTCCAAAAAGGAATTCAATACCAGCTACTGTGCAGGTCTAGCACGTAATAAACCAAATTAGATCATTAGAACTCTTTTAAGAAGGGCTTTTTCACACCACTTGGCACAATAAAAGGCCTCAAGAATGGTCAAAGATAAGGTCAGAGATACCACGAGGTCCATTTATTGCAATCCCAGTAAGTATTTCCTCGTCTTTACTTTAATAGTTTTCTTTTGCACAGACTGCTGTTTAATTACCTACAAGCAAATACAGCTTTTGCAATCGTCCCAGCTCGGCTCAGGGTTTCCTCTGCGCTGTCAGATACGCCTCTCAAGAACACCAGAGCTGGACGTGGCGTTCCTATCAGCAAACTGCAGCACTGTAACTGCCGGTTATTAATGGCCGTAACGACAGCACAGAATGGGGATGAACACCAGCGAGCATCTTCAGGAAATGCACTCTGAGGTTTGACCTTTATCGAGATTTACTGCCAGATTAGCGACTGCGCAGCAAGCAGGCATTCGTTCTTAAACTCTAAGGCAGAAGGATCAACTGAGAAGAGTCACTTACCGGATCACATTTGATAACTTGTGATAGGAAATGTGTGAGGCATTGATAGGAGAGGAAAGTGTTAGTGTTCCCCAGATGCAGGCCTTGCACAGCTGCTACCACACTGCCAGCTGCGATCATGGAAGGTGGGTTTGAAATAAATTTAACATCTGTATGAAGAAAGAAGAGGGGAAAAAAAAAAAGAAAAAAAAAGACTGAAATGATTGCTGTAGAAGCCTGCCCATACGCATACGCTCTCTTCTCCCAGCATAGCTTCAGCTGCCAGCTGCTGCACCCAAACGCCGGTGCTTCCCGCTCCGAGCTGCCACAGGCCCCGACCTGCCAGCACTGGTCCGGGCGGGCAGCCCGCTGTGCACAACGCCTGGTGGCCCACCATCACCTGCAGACCTCAGTGTCCCAGCACTTTGCTTGTAATGGTGCAGCGCCGCAGGGGAAACCCGCTCCCATTCCCCAGTATTGTGCACCACCAAGCCCTAGGTGTGCTCCGAGCGGAGTCCCTGGGCCGTCTCAAGCACTGACATTCAAAGGAATATGGCTTTAATGAACAGCGACATCAGTAAAAAGAAAGGAAGAGAGAGACCGCTTAGCCCTGTCAGGAGGCAGATAATCCATATTTAAATTAAGGTTTCATCTTAAAAACGCTTTGTCTCGACCTAGTCTCTTGTCAGTGGCTGCCATCCATCCCGGCAACAGGGATTTAATGTAAATGTGGCATAACTAAGTGACGGGGGTCCCAAGAATTGGCGGACAATCAGTTACATTCTGATGTGACACCATGCTGACAAGAGGCTGGGCCCCCTTCCAGACTGCAGTGCTGTAGGTCTCTCCACAAAGCCACTCCCATGATTCCTTAAGGGGCTATCTCTGCCATTTAGCATGGTTTGGGTGCGTTTTTTAATAAGAATAATCCACGTTTTAATGCTAAGACTCTTTCCGCTGAACAGGAATGCGTTTGATGTGTGGCAGCGTACACCTTGGAGGGGAATCGAAAAGAAAAGGAAAAAGCGGCGCAAAACAAACATCTGATTTTGTGAGGAAGAAAGGGAAATGCCACATTATACGCGAGAACCTGAGATACATTCCTTCAGCTTTTATCAGAACACAACTTCCTCTGGGCTGAAAAAATATAAACCATCTGTCAAACCCCTGAATGAAATCAAAGGAATGGACAGCTTAGAGAGCTCAGTGGAACAGTGTAAGTATTAAACCATCCATCTCCTTTATTATGGTAAAATAACTTTTGTGACAGTGTTTTACCAGTGCAACCAAAGTCTCCACCACTCTGTGGAAGTCCCCTCTCTGAATCTGTTCTCGTATCTCTGACACTTTGTTGTAGCCCAGACCGGTACCCACCTTCACAAGGGCATTTCGCCCCACGCTCCACGAACCTTCACGTTAGAACTGATACGGTTAATTGTGGCCCAGCTTTTGTGATGCGCTGCCAGCAAAAAAGCCAACCTTGGTCTAAAGCCATCTCCTGCACGCCACCGCGTTCAAAGCAAATGTAATTTGCCCCCTTTTCCTAACCCGCCCATTTCAGGACAGACGCTAAGTACACACACCTTGGATCAAGCTCCTGCCATTCCCCCAAATCAAGATAGTTACGGTTGGTTATTGACAACATGCGCCTTCCACAGATGGTCTCCCAGCTGAAACACTGAAAGGCGGTGGCAGGTGGGCTCCAGAAGCAAGGGCCTCCAGCAGGCAAACGTGAATCTCACCACGATTTGGTTTCCAGCGGGGTACGGCGGCAGTGACTTCACGCCAGTACTGACTGCTTTCCACGCACAGGACGTGGCCAAAATGTGTCAGTTTAATGAAGTCTGTCCTGACAAGATCATGTTTGGGATTAATATTTGCGTTCTTCTTTTAAATGGAGCAGTAAACAAGAACATGAATTCATAGTCACACCCTCATTCTTTCCAAGGTGGAAAAGTGATAATGAAGTTTAAATGACCAGTTTGTGTCTGTCCCTATAACCACTCCAGACAAGCAGCATGGACTGCCTTTTTGTTGCAACTCAACAAGGAATTATTTGTGGCAGAGGCCACTAATTTCAGCATATTAATCAGGGGGCCCCTCTCGCCTGTAATTGGATGCCCCCAAGTGAAGAGTGTGGCATCATTGTCAGCCTCCATCGCCTCATCTTGCGCTATTGAGCGCTCAGGAACAAGGGGGCTTCGGTGAGATGAATTAGACCTGACACAGCCACAATGGGGTAGGGGGCCCCATCAATTGAAGCACACATCCCCAGTAGCCTATCTGAGACTTCATCCAAAAAGAATAAACAACTTCAGCGTTGTTAAAAAGAGAGAGAGAGAGAGAGGGGAGGGGGAGGAGAGAGAAGAATGCCAGCCACCCTGAAGGGAGGACAAAGCAGGCATATAGGCGCTGCAGCGCTTTAAAAAAAATTCCTAACAAGGCGAGTCACCCCTTTTCCTTTTTAAATGGAGCAGCAGTTCCATCCGTCTGGAGAGCTGGGGGCTATGAATGAAAATCTTTTCATTGAGGCAAATCAAAACTGCGAACATAAATCACTTGCTGCAAGATGCAACAGGTTCCAACTGGTCACATACCTTGAGACTCCCAATTTTATAAAGGCCAGAGAATAGGAGAATTGTAACCCGGTTGTTTCAAAGCGAGATCTTTCTTTCTCCATTCGAGAGAAGGAAAGCAACAACAATAATAATGGCGATAATAATAATATAAAAGGAGCCCGGTATGTTTTGATAACCAGAGGAACATAATGAAATGCTGAAGCTCCAATATTTGTTGCTATTCATTGTTATGCTTGTATAGAGCCGCAGTTCTCCCTCAACGCTGGTCTTAACTTGGGCCAAAAGAGGCCTGCTTCCTTTTGAGCTATCCCTGCCTTGTTCGGCCATGCCAAAGCCCCATTCATTAAGCTCAATTATGTGTTAACTTCAAACAACCCCTGGTAAATTTTTTTTTCTCTTTTTCTCCCAAACCTACCACAGCACAAAGACATCCTTTGGTGAAAATGGATTTCTCGAAACTGAACCAAATCAAACAAATCCACTTCTACCAGCCAGGCAAGCAAAGAGGAGCTCAGAAGGAATTCCCCTCCACTTCACCTTGCGACGTAACCTTCTCGTTCTGGAGCAAGCACGCATGCACACTCATCCACAAACACTTCCACAGCATTCACCTTGCTAAGCCAACTGGCAGAGATCTTACTTTTTAGGCCAGCATTATTTTGCTGCCTCCTCTCAGGAGCCCCTCCTTCAGGAGGGACACGGGCTGTGCACTTCAAGCAGAGGACATACTGAGCTCACCCCCGAGGCCACTTCAGCGAGTTTCACAGCGTTTCTAATGGACTTTGGATTGGGCCCCACAGCACAGCATCCAGGCAACACAAGGCATTTGCAGTCCATCTAGGTTCATTTTGGCAGGGGGAAATACAACTGCAAAGCAAAGTCCAGATGCTACTTAAGCCACATGTTATATTCACTAGCCAACAAAGAAGTTGTGGGGAAAGCAAGAGGTAGAGAAAATCCCAACATCCAAAAATAACAATAAAAATACAGAGCCCAGCGACAGCCCTTCTGTGTGCATTTTCCCCAGGAAATATTCCCAACTTGAGTAGGGAGCCAAAGAAGGCCCCAGTTCCGGTGAGCTCAGCACTGTTTTTCAAAAGCTAAGTAGAACTCCCAGAACATGGCTCTCATTTACTGATGCATTCTCCAGCTGTGGTTTGTACCAGCGTTAAATAAAGCCTCTAGATGTGCTTCCTAGAAGGAAATATAACAACACCAACAGTAGATCAAAGTACTGGACCCTTAGCGAGTCTCCAACCTTTGGACTACTCTTGTTTTCATCCCTGTCATTGCCAACACAACAACCTAGGTTAACTGTCCCCATATCCAAGGGGAGGCTGAGGTAGCATCAAAACCAGCAAGTTACACGTTCAGAGTCCCAGCAGCTTTACCTGGTGGGATCTGCCATGGAGAGCATGTCTGATTTTCCCGTGGTGCTTCTGCAGGTGGTGTGAATGCTGCTGGGGGGCTGCACGCCCCAATCCCGGAACAGTGCTTCTGCAGTGGGAGCCGCCCCACCACGCCGGGTGATGCCAGTGCTTATAGACGTCCCATGAGGGCTCGGTTCTGTCTCTGGGCCTCTATCAGTAGGCTCTGTGTAACCCGTGTTTTCTTCCGAGTACCTGCAGATGTCTCTTGAATCTTTTTGCCAAGTCCGTATCTGGAAAACGAGCTCCCCTAACTGGGCTGACCACACATCCCACCAAGGTTTCCCAGGTGCCACTGCAGGCTTGATATCTTCCACACGGCCACTAACAAATATTAGCGTTTAATGCAGCACAGTATCTCCTTTGCACTACGTTTTATCGGTGCTAACAGCATCTGGCATTCCTCTTTACGTGCTACTGCAAAAGAACATTTGCTTTGGCTGCTTTTTCTTCCTTATTCCTTTGCCATTCGTGGATTTGTCTCGTCATACTGACAGCCAAGGCACCGAACGCGCCGCATTTGAGCAGAGGATCTATGCTCCCTCCAGGACTTCTTTTGTCCTGCTCCTCCACTCCGGTCTGTGGGAACCGCGAGATCTGGAGGACAGCTTTTCCTTCCCGCTCTGCCAGGGTTCAGCGGGTGAAGCCGGCGCACGCACAAACGCACACACACACACTCCGCATGCAAACACGGAACTTCAAAGCCGCGGCGCGCACAGGCACGGTGCCCTTGAAACCAACGATCGGGGCCCTGCGGACCCAGCCTGGCGAGCGCCTGCACGGGGCCCTGCACATGGCTCTGCACATGGCTGCAGCGCAGCACGTGGCCGGGGCGCAGATGGCAGCGCCGGGCCCGCGCCAGCAAAGCCTCCGCACCGCGTGGCTCCTGCCACTGCCGCCAGAGGGGAAGAGGCGGCTCGGGAGGGAAGTTTCCAAACCCCCACACAGAGCTGTTCCCTCTGCCTATGAAGTTGTCTTAGGACTGATCCGCAGGCAGGATTTCCCCGTGTGAGCAGCGAGCCTCTTGCTGCCCCAGCACTGATAAAACCCAGTGCGTGGAGGCAATAGGATTGTGCCCTGCAGCGTGCGCCCCGTGCTGCTGCACAGAGAAGAGCGGTGCTTCTCCCCCAGCCAATGCATTCAACTCAGAAGTATCTTCTGAAAACGCTTACCTGTGCGGAGTAATCCACCTTCTACAAACAACAAGGGCAATAACCAGGGCTTAAGCTCCCTCCCCACAGCCCCGAGAGCCCACGTTAGCCATAGCCAAGAGCCAGGGCCAGCTGTGCGCAGGGGAGCGACGCGCTTTGCGGAGCGTGCAGGGCTCATACCTGTAGCGCACAGAGCCACAAAAGTCTGAGCATGTTTACGGATGATCTGTTTGGTGTCCTCTGCCAGAGGCATTTTAGTGAGGAAATGTTCAATGAAATCGTGGGGGGTCATTGCAGCCAGATTCCATTTCAGCTTATTCACCAGCAGCAGCTCCATTTGCTGCAAAGACAAAAGGGAGGAAGGGGGAAGAAGAGGAAGAAACGAAGGGAAAGCGCGGTTTGCCCCGGTGGTGCACACGGGGCCGCGCAGCACCCGCACCCCGCTACCCACGCCCGGCCCGGCGGAGCCCTCCCGCGAGGGTCGGCGCGCCCGGGGCCGGACCGGGCGGCCGCCGCAACCCCGGGGAAGCGCCGCACCCCAAACGGCCGCCAGGGGGCGCCCAAGTCGCGCCTCGCCGCGCCGGCTCCGAGCGGGGAAGCCTCGGCGGGGGGCGGGGGGCGCGGGGATCCGCCGCCGGTCCGCAGCCCCGCGGAGACGGGGCGGTGTGCAGGCGGGAGGATGCGGCCCTGCCAGGCCCCGAGAAGGGGCTTCCCCATCAGCGTGCTTGGCGGGGGGGGGGCGTTTCTTTTTTTTTTTTTTTTTTTTTTTCCTTTTTTTTTTTTTTTTGGCCTGAGGTGATTAAATATGCAATTACCAGTAACTCGTCGGGTCTGATGGAGTTGTCGGTATAAATGCACAGTTTTTCCGCGGTCAGAGGAATCGTTTCCTTCATTTTGGAAGCCACAAACATGCAGGTAGCTCCGAGCAATTGCAACCGGCTTTTCTTGAGGGGTTCGAACGACAAAAATCTGTCCAAATAATTCATCGCCAAGGGGAAAACTTCCTCTTCGCACTTCTGCTCCTCGCAGACCTGCGGGAAGGACGGAGATCGTTTAACAACAAATTCGGCATCGGCGCAGAGCGGCCCGTCCCTCCCCCACCCGGGCCGTGCGGGGCGAGGTTGCGGGGGGAGAGAGAAACGCGGCCGGGAAACGGGGGAAGAACGGAGGTGCGAAGGAAAATGAAAGTCACGGGGGCCAAGCGGGGGAAACGCGGCGTTCGAACGATTCGTGGGAGGAAGGGGGGTCGGCGCGGAGGAGCTCGTCGTCCCCGCCGCGGCGGCCCCCAAAACGAACGACGAAAAAAGCACAGAAATGGGAAAGCGCAGGAAAACGCGGGGGCAGCGGGAGGAAGAGGGGGGGGCCGGGCTGCCCCGGGGCTCGGCCGTTCCGCCTTCGCACTGCCCCCCGTTCGCTGCGGTGCCGCGATCCCCGCTCCGCTCGAGACACAAAGGTGGCGTCCAGCCGCATTTCCCCAGACGTCATCTTTTCAAAAAATATTTAAAAATATTTAAAAAATCCGCCGGGCTCCGGAAAAACGCTGAAAACGAAGCGGCGGGGGTCCTTTACCGAGCCCCGTGCCCGGGGTCCGCCGGGGGGGTCCCGGGGAGGCGCCCCGAAGTGGAATTCCCCGCGTCCCTCTCCCGCCCGCGGCGCGGCCGGGCGCGACGTTTCCCAGAGCGAGGCACGGCGCCGCGCTTTCAAAAATTAATTAAAAATAGATCGCGAGCACCCGGCGCTTCGGAAACGGCACGAAAACGTAGCCCGGCTCCCGGGGCGCCCGCCGGGGGCCCCCCCAAACGCGTCCCGCGCGGGCCGAGGCCCTTTCCGACCCGCTTTTCCCAGGCGACCTTGCAGATCGCCGCCCGGCACAAGCGCGCCTTTGAGGGGTGACCGCAGCCCGAGCTCTCTTCGAGCCGAACAAAGAAACTTTCACCCCGCGGCTCCCCCCGGCAGCGCGGAGCCCCCCGGCCGTGCCCTGCCCGCCGCCCCAGCGGGGTCCCCGGCCCCCCCCGGCCCCGGCCCCGCCGCAATCCCCCCCCCCCCTTGGCGCGCTCCCCGGGACTTTCTAATTTTCTCCCGATTAATAAACGCTTTTGCTTTGCAATAAAAGAACAAAGATGGCGCGTAATACTGGCACGGGCAGCGCTTGCATACGTGTACAAGGATATTAATTTAAAATAAAATCCCCGAAAAATAACCGGCAGCCTCTCCCGACGGCCCCGCGCCCGGGGGCTGCGGGGCCCGGGGCGGGCGGCGGCGGGGCGGCGGCGGTCCGGCCGTGCCCGGCGCACCTGGCTCGGGGACGGCGGCCCGACGGGTGGCACTGCCGTACCCCGGCCCCGCGCCGCCCGCAGCCGCCGGAGGTGCCGCCGCCGGGCGTGGGGCCGCCGCGCCGTCCGTCCGTCCGTCCGTCCGCGCTGTCCCGCGGCCGCCGCACCGCGTGCCGCAGTAGAGCCCCGTGCGGGAGGGGGGCGAGGGCAGAGCCGGCGCGGAGGGAGCCCCGCGACATACACACCTCCAGCATCCAAGTGGCGACTATTTTCCTCATATATGGCAAGATTTCCTTCTGCACGCACTTGAAGTAGGACACCGAGGGCGAGCAGGTCTCCTCCGCCTTCAGCATGGTCTGCAGCACCCTGTCATTAAGCAGGTTGGCGTCCAGGTAGGCTCGTCGGATGGTCTCCACCTCGCAGCACAGCAGCTGATGTTCCATGTCTGCCTCCTTCGTCTCGAGTCAGTTCCTCAAGGACTGAGTCAGTCTCTCGCTCGCTCTCTCTCTTCCCCTTCCAGGAGTCCCTTGGATGCTGCTGCTGCTACTGCCGCTACAGCCCTCTGGAGGCTGAAAAACTTTCTAACTTCCAACAAAACTCTCCTGTATAGTCCCTGTGACGTTACTGTTGTTAAGCAGAGATCAAAGCACGAGAGAGAATGAGAAAGAGAGAGAGAGAGAGCCAAAAGCGAGGGGCAGAGCCCTAAAGCCATCCCATAGGCTTCAAGTCCTTCCCCTTTGCTCGGCTTATAGAGCGCAGGGGTTTCATGCAGATGCAAATGAGACGAGGCTCGCTTTCTTCAAGGGCAGGGGAGAGGTGGGGGAAACCCAAATTGTCTCCTCGGTGCTTCGTGCATAATTTTAAAAATGGAGAGAGTCGTGCGGTGGGAGCCGAGCGATGAATGGGGCCGGGCCACACACAGGCACGGGCTGTAGGCGCAGGGGAGCGCTCGGCCTTGTTTTACGGGGGGCGCAGGGAGGGGAGCACGGCACCACGCGCTGTGCCCGGCTCTACCTGCGGGCCGCGCTCCGAGCCGGGCACGAGGCCTCGGAGCGGATCCCCAGGGGACAGCGCTCTCCCATTTCCTCCTTCCTATTTTTTTTCTTTTTTCCAGCCCCGCCGACTTCGCTGCAGGCCGCGACCGTAAAGGCGTCGGGGTCTCCCCCGTTCTGCTTCTCCTTCCTTTCCCGGCACCTCTCCCTCCAAGGGGCGCGGGGCAGCGAACGGGACCAGCCCGCACTCAGCGCCCCGTGTGCAGAGCCGCCAGCAGACACAGCTCCGCCGAGCACAAAATGGTGGCCGGGCCCACGACAGGCCCACGTGGGTGCCGGCCTGTCTGCGTGGGGCTGCGCCTACCTGGAAGCGCCCCGCTCCGTCCCCAACGGAAAGCTTCCTCTGAGCATCTCCGGGCCGGTACGAAGCCTGGGGCCCGCGGGAAACTGCCGCAGCGAAGGCCGGCAGGAGGTGCGGCCCGGAAGGCCCGAGCCATAAGCCCAGTTGGGGCCCAGGCTTTTATGGACGGCCTCGTGGCCATCGAGGGCACGCCGCAGGGCAATGCAGGATCCGTGCGGCAGAGCCGTGGGGCACGCTGGTGTGCAGCTGCATGCCCACGTCGCCCGGCCGCTGCCCGCACGCCCCGGCAGCGCCGTGCTGACCGCTGGCCTCCGTCTCGCCCCGGCCGAGGGCCGCCATCGGCGCTGAGGGCTGCATGCGGCGGGGCCGAGCCGCAGGGCGTCAGGGCGCGAAGGCGCCCCGCGCCCTTCCGTCGGGCCGCACGCGGGACACGTGCTCCCGCTTTCACAGCCCACGTGGGCCGGGGAGCGGTGACGTTTATAAAGCGGAGCTCGGCCTGCCTGCCGCGCACCCGCGGGGAAGCCGCCGAACGAGCGTTCCCGCAGCCCCGCGCCGCTCGGAACCAAGCGAGGACGCGGGTCGCCCCGCTCCGTCCGGCCCGGGCAGCGGCTCTCCCCACGTGCGCTCAGTCGGGCCGCTTCAGCGCCGCCCGCCCCCTCCCGCTCCAGGTTCCCGCGGCGCCCAGCGGGGCGCCGGGCTCGGGGCGGGCGGTGCCGCCGGCGGGGAGCGGCGCTGGCGCGGGGGCCGGGGGAGCCCCCGGCTCGGGGCGGCGCGGCCGCAGGAAGCGCCCATTAGCATGAGCCAATGGCGGCGCCGGGCTGTTACCGGGCGGGCCGGGCAGATCTCGCCGCCCGGTCCCGCCGACACAAAGGGGACTGGTCGAAAGGGCGAGCGCCGCGGGGCTCCGATCCCCTCTCCGGGCGGCCGACGGCTCGGCTCCGCCCCCGCCGCGCATCTGCCCGGGCCGGGCCCGCCCCGCCGCTACCTGCCCGCCGCCCTAGTGCGGCGGTGCGCGGACGGAGCCGCAGGCGGCCAGCGGCCCACGACGGCCCTAACGGTCGCGGCTCCGCGCAGAGCCGCGCCGCGCCCCGCCGCTGAGGGGCCGCGATCCGCTTCCTGCCCGTCCGCCCCGCGGCGCCCGCGGCCGGGACCGCCGCTCGGAGCCGGCACTTTCTCATGACGTCACCCGGACCGCGCTCGCCGCCCCCGCTGACAAAGGGAAGCGGGGCCCGGCCCCGCCGCGGGAGCGCGCATTCCTCGCGTGCCGCCGGGCCGCGTGGTCGCGCACGGCACGGCCGCGTGTCACGAGGCGGCTCGGTGGCATGGCGTGGCGGGCGGCCGCTCCTCCGGCCGGGAGCCGCGTGCCGGGAGCGGCCCCAGAAGAGTAGACGGCTGCGGGCTCTGCACCAGGCCCTGCGTCTCGGCTCCGGGCGTCGCTGTGCGCCCGCGTGGAGCCGCGCGCTCGGCTTGGGCGCGGGGAGCGGCCTTCGGCATCCGCGGCCCGCCGGCACCCCGCGACCTGCCGGTGCGGCCCAGCCCTCCCCGCTGACGCCAGCAGGCCCGCTTCGGGAAGCTCGGCTGCCGAACGGGAGTGGCGGAGTGACACGAGGGCCGGAGGGACGCACGGCGGTGGGCTCACGTCTGTCGGGCTCCGTGCGGGCTCCTCCTTGGGGAGCAACGGGCGTAGCTCTGTGGGAAGGTCTGGTGTGCACCATTTGGCTCAGAACCAAGGCGAAAACGCCGCGTTTTCGTTCTGACTTCAAGCGTAGATGACAAAACGATAAATTTGCAAAACTCAGGCTTTTTTTTTTTTTTTTTCAAGAGCACGTGAATTCGATGCAGGTACTGCCATCGACATCAAAGGGAGCAGGATTGAACCTGTCATGTATAGCATTAATGACTACAATCGAATAAACTGCTTCTTTTTCTGCTGCTTTTTGCCTTGTATGTATGCATGCACGCTTATCTGTGGGTGCCAAACGAGCGTGGAGCGTGGAGCGGATCTGAGGTGCTGCTCTTAGGAATGTGCAGCAGCCACGCTAAATGGGTAAGGAATCCAAATAACGGCGCAGTGACAAGGCCGGGGGGAACCTGGCCTCCGAATGTCATAAACCAGCAAAGGAAGTGAAGAACTAAAAACCCTGAAAGATGAGATTACAGCCCTAGTGGAGACTTGAGAAATGCGTGTGATCAATTTTATCTGCTCGTGGTAGCTGCTGTGTTTTTATCTGTTCACAGTGCAGCTCAGTTTGATTAAAAATGGGCACAGAATAGCATAGCTCTGTGGAGATGCATCATTTTAGAGTTCCATCTTTGTGTACCCTTTATAGCCTGGGAGAGTGCGCTGTGTGAGCAGATAGATAGCTGTTCAATCCCCTGCGGTTGGTTCTTACCTGTGCTAGGGCAGCAGGGAATGTGAGGTATGATAATAGCCTCCTATTTAACTCAATTGAATTTCTTTTGTTGGCTAATTTTCATTTGTATTTACATCACTTACTAAATTGCTCAGACTTACAACCTTGAACTGTGGGAGCTTCTTGGGGGGAAAAGAATAGGCAAAGATGTGTTAACGTCTTTGTTAACAGGTATTACATTTCAGATGGATTAAAGCAACAAACCTGAATAAAACATGAATGCCTGTTTTGATAACTAAATCAGAGATGCTTTGTTTCCAAAGAATAAGGTTCTCTGTGGTACTAGCATTGTCTTGGCCTACGAAGAACTGCTAAGCAGTCTGCTGTTCTCTGTGCTGTAGGGTCCCCAGTCTCTCAGGAAAGGCTAAGGCTCTGCCAGCACATCTTGCCTCCATCCACCCGATGATAACAGGCACACTGCTAAAATCTGAGAGGCTATAACGCTGGGATCCTCTAGTGAAAGTCACACTGGGCTATGAAAACGCATGGATGGATGCAGGGAGGTTGGGGTCCTCTGACATATTGTCTCTGGGAAATGGTAGGACATTCAAAAGCAAGACTTCAGACGCTCGAAGGGAAACAAACACAAAAAAAATACGTAGTTCCAACCTGAAATACTGAGTTAGCCATGCACAAGCTTCTGCAGTGTGCCTTGTGCCATAACACGAATGCTGATTGATTGCAGCAGGCCTTGAAACACACAGGCAATTTCCCAGAATACTGCAATGGGAAGGGGAGGATCTGGAAAAGGGGAATGGCTACATTTTTGTTTGGAAGCCCTCACCTTATCTCTCCTCTCCAAAATTGGTATATAGTATGTTTAGTCCAGCACCCAAGCATTTCATCAAATCCCAGCTTTGGCTTTGAATTCAGACTGGGGCTGGAACCGTTTACTCAAGCTGAATCCCAGCAAAACAGCAGCATAACAACGGGAAAACTGTCTCAAGAAATACCAAGAATATTTTTCCTACTTCTGGAGCAATCCAGTGATGTAATACAATGGTTTTCAGTGATGGAAATGGGGCTGGATTTCAAATGATTTAGAAGCTCATTCAATAAAAGATTGAAACACATGCAAAACATGTAAGTAGGCCAGAACTACTCATGTGCTCAAAAATAAAATACATGTTGCTGAGCTGGAGCCTATGGGTACAGTTTGAAGTCAAGGCTAAACTCATCTAGAGAGTTGGTGTTGCTGGAAGGAATTGGTCCTTGGTTTTCTTCCCTGCGATGGCTCATGCTGCATGAGACAAATGCTATGGGTACAACAACAAATTGGAAGCAACGCTGGTTGCTTCCCCAGCAAGATGAAGAAGTATTTATCTTCTTATAAAAACAGAAGGAGAAGTCTCGGTTAAGAAGTCTCAGAGTCAGCGGAGAAGCGCTGGAGTTAATGTCTGTAGAAACATGAAGTCCATGTTGGATTTCATGAGCTGCAGCCTGCTAGAGAATGAATAAAGGGGAACAAGTATCTTCATTAGGTTTAATATGTTGTATCCATCAGACTGTAGTCACTCATCAACAGTCCAGCTTTTGACACACGGCCTCAATTATCCTTGCTCCTGCATGCACCCAGCCCTTCTCGGCTGGCATTGTGAGCTCCTGTAGGGTTTTTTTTTTTGGAGGGGGGGGGAGGAGGTGGAGGTTGGAATTAGCCCGATTTGAACAAGTAGGCCAAGGAACATTGAGCAGTAAAATAAAGTCCTGATGACATATTTGAACTCTTGTAGACCATGGGTTATCTGATCTGCAAGGTCACTGCTATTCTCTGGGAAAGTTTGAAAGAATCTGTTCTCGTTTCAAGCTTAAAGGGCCCTTCTTGGCAATGTGAGGATGCTGATTCACTTTGTCTGAAGTATACGCATAGATAAGTGTTTCAGAGTATTTACAACCTGTATGTTTTTTCTTTCCTTTGGATTTAGAAGTTCATCAAAGGCAGACAGGGTAGAGTTCATTTTAATAAAGAGAAAGAAAAAATGACTCCAATAAGACTAGCAAAACCAAATGAAATGCAGAAAGGAAAACTCTAACGTAAAAGTGAGAAACCTAAAAAGAACTTTAAAATTCCTCTTAATAATTTAAACTGCCAGCAGCAGCAGAAATCAGGAATTATATTTCAGACACGACTTATGCCAGGCATGTCTTACAGAAGAAAGACAAAGACAAATTTGTAATGCCTGAATAGACTGTCCCCAGGAATAAGAAGTGCAGGATTAGGCCCTGGGAAGCCAAGCATCTTTTCCACTGTTCTGTCTGTAAAAGAGTGGAATGATGGCCCTTGGTCTTAGTGACTCTAACAGATGGAGTTGGGGAAGCAGTAGGAAAATAACATAATTAAAACTTTTGTCTTTCTGTATTTGTGAAAAGTCAGGTTTATGCCTTGCTCCAAATGTTTGAGGCTATTACATTACAAAGATTTGGTATTAATATGATTAGGTTAACAGTATTTTTTCTGTAATATGCATCATAAAGTCTTGTCAGAATGAAATTCAATGCTAAAAACATCAAATAATAACTTTCACAGACCATTAATGCTTAAGGCTCCAGCGTGGGAGTTTATTACAAAGGGACCCTGAAATGCTGCTAGCTCTTACATCAGAATATACTTTAAGTTAGAGGTACTTTCCCCCCAGGCTTTGTTTGCTCCAGTGTGATGTAAGCTCTTGCTCTGACTGTTACGTTGGTAAACAGACCAGCTTAGCTTTGTGGCTGGATTCTTGCAGTAAAGCCAGGATCCTGGAGGAGGGATTGGAGAGGTTGTTCCCATCCTCCCACAGGGATCTCAATGCACAAACTCTCGGCCACTTTACCCTTACTGGCTGTGGCAGGTGATTGCCCCATATTTTCCAGACCCTCCACTGCCTGCAGCGGTGGTGCTGTGCAGCAGGATGAGCGGCGTTGTCCATTGCTGGTGTCCCTCGTGCCACCACATGTACTGCTGGGAGAGGAGATAATTCATGCCCTCACCTGAGGGACTGCAAGTTTAATGTCCTTAAGGAACACGTAGCTCAGGAACACGTAGTTCATGCGTACAATGCTGTGCGCTACTGATGCCGTTCAGATTTCTTATCTCCGTGTAGGAATATGGCTTTGAATCCATTTATTTGACTCCAGGTAGGTGTTAGAGTATCTTGCAATTTTCTCCTTGCAATGATCTTATCTTGATATAAGTCCACGGGTGCCCGTGAAGATATTTTAGAGCAGGAAGGATTTAGGGCAAAGAAGTTAGACAGACTGATAGCAAAATGGGCGCTGGGGCCTTTGGTAGGAATGCCTATTGTTCTCCTCCAATAAGAAGTGTATGATTAATCACCAGATTGATTACATTACTCTTTAATTAAGATCACAAGTGCTGAAGAACTTGGACTTTGGTATAGTTTTCCATTGTTATCTCTTCACTATGGCTCTGCATGTGTGACTTTTATAAACATTTCATCTGCCTAGGTCTGTAATTTGTAGCCTGTATTGGACATAAAAGGTCTTGCATTGATTTCCCCTTACTACCATTGTACGCAACCCTCTAACAGGACCTGAAGTCACACTCTTCCTTGCTAGCGCTTCCGCAGCTGGATCCATTTTAATGAAAAGCAAAAACGTGGGTGAAAATGCATTGATTTCATTTATATTAAAAAGTTACTTTCCTTTACCCTGGACTTGTTGCACAGGTTTCCCTGGAGATCTCGTACCCTTGTGGGAACTTTCACAGAAAGCTGCTGATGCAGCCCGGGCAGCTGTCACCAGTGGTTTATGGACACTTTCCTCCTGAGGCATTTGTTCTTCACATATCTAAATCCTACACTGGATCCAGTCCTCAGTAACTGGGATGCTGCTGTAGTGAGTGCATCAGTGCTGAAATCCACCTGAAATCTAAGCTGAAGTATTTTCATAAGTCATTCTCTGCCTGGCAAGAGCCAGCCCCCAGCCAGAACAGGCCGACCAGGGACCTTTGATGCTATCAGTCTGGAGATAAGGAGTAGAGCAGCCAGGCCAGCTCTTGGCTCTGACTGCACGCCAGCCCTTAAGGCTCCTCACAATGCTCTCAGGAAAAGCCACTTTTTAACATTTAGTTCAAGTGCAGACAGGCATTGGAGTTGGGTAAGGATGAGGCCACAGGTCTGTTACACCACTTTGGGGTCAAGTTTACTATGCGGTCTCTGCCAGATTTCAGCCACACAGCCCAGGAACTCGACTGGAAATGCCACTCAGACACTGGCAATGGTGTTCCTGTGCTTCTTCGCACCCAGAAAGCTGGGTCCTGGCCTCAGGTCAGATCTTTCCTGCTCTTCCAGCAAGGGAAGCCAACACATTTAACATGCCCTTTGCATGCACCATCCCAGCTCTTCTTTGGAAGTCCTCTGCCCCCTTGCTCCAGCTGGCTGAGCCTCACGCATGGTGGTTATCTCATCTCAGCTAAGTGTTTCAGATGCAATTGCAATATGGGTATGCAGTTTCAGACTGGTTTAAATAATACATAATAATAGTAATGATAGTGATAACAATACCTGATGTTATAGACAAGAAAAATAAAACTATTGTCTGAAAACGTACCCGACAAGCAATACAACGGTGTTACATACTTGGAAGAGGGGGAATGGAAATTACTTCACACGTTTTCTTCCCATGAGCCTTGTCTAGCCTGCAGGTTACATCGGGGAGACAGAAGCATCTGCCTGAGAAACGCGGCATGAGCTCAGGTCGGGGCAACAGGCTGCCTCCCACACAGCCCATTCAAAACGACGGCACTATCAGATGGAAAGAAGTTACAGCATAGCGTGGTGTATCAGTCTGTTAAGTATCTTTGCAGTGGTTTCCCACAGCACTTTGCAGCTTGTTTAATGTATCACGATTAACCAGTAGGCTCTGCAAGAATGTCTCACAATCACTGGAAATACAAGAAGCAACCTCAAGGACCACAGCAGAAGACAACGGCAACAATGGACATTAAGCCTGTATTTATTGCCTCTCCTGAAAGATGTCCACAACTGCCTGTGTTCCAAAGTACTGAAAGTTTATTCCAAATATTTTTGTTTGAGACCCTTCAGCAGCAGAAATGTTGATTATTGACTGTGCCCGATGAAACGTTGCAAAGCCACAAGTTTTCTCACTGAGCACAAAATGATCAGTTATCTGGCTGATTCTAAGGGGGGGAAAAATGACTTGATCGTGAGTGTAGCGAGATCTTTCAGTTAAGTCTTTCTTCAGATACGACAGCTGGCAAATGTCTTCTCCGGTGCGCCAACTGGCAAGAAAGTCAAAAAGAGAAAACCGGCATTTTTTACTATGCTTTTCACCTCCTTCTCAACGTGCATCTTTGCTCATTTGCTGTTTCGCGGAGTTTGGCAATTGCTAATGGATTCGCCACCCTTGCAAGTGAGAAAGTTTCTCACCCTCTTATCGAGATCAATGGTATCCTCCAGTTCTAATTGCGAAACACTTTCTTTATCATGAAAATCTGAAATTTCCATAAATAGCTTTCCCAAGGGCTAAGTAAGTGCTAAACAAAAACAAAAACAAAGGGAGAGGAAATACAATGAAAATAAATAACTTGAATGCAAAGCCATATCAAAGGCTGGATTGTTTCAGAAGCAGAGTTCGGAGGCACTGAGCACCTTGAGAGCTGATCTGGGCACTGATAAAGCTCAGCTTGGAAGTGCCAAAGCATCCTACAAGCCCTCTCAAAGCATCCTGTCAGCTTTTCTTCTCTGGTCACACTGTGACCACGTCCAAAGCTGATTCAACGCGATATTAAACCACAGGTTTTAGTTGTAGAGGTGAAGGAAGGACAAACTGGCAGATGATAGATAGCAGAAGAATATGTGAGGTGAAATTTCTCGGTACTTAAATGCTGCTGAACTAAGTGGTGCCTTTGCACAACTTAACTACTCCAGATCCAAAATAGCTTACTGCGCAGGTCCCTGTCATGCCATAGAAACCTGACGTGCAGTATGTCAGCAGTGAAGTAATATTGACAGACAAATACAGCTATTGTATTCTTAAACGCTTGCTTTACAAAGCTAAGCACGTTGTAGCAAAATATCCTTAATGCTAGCATGATAGACTGCAATGTAATCATTGTCCTGGGTGAATTGAGAACACAAACAAAAATAGATTAGCTAACAACTAAATTGTATTTATCTTGCTTGACAGGGCTGGTTCAGTGATGAGTCATTCTCAGATCTAATACACCGCCATCTCCAGTGCTGTTGGTAATTGTTACTGCTGAGAGAAAAGGCTCTGACAGTCTGAAGAAGCAAAGGAGCACTAGTTTGCCTGGCGTGGGAGCACTGGCATTAGTTCATCTGAGCCCCAGCAGAAGCAACACACCAGTTAGCAGCGTACTTCCTTGAGCCATGCAGCTGAGACCATGGCAGTTCTCACGGGGTTTTTAAGAGGGCAGGGCTGTTCTTCCAGGCAGGCTTGCGGCTGAGGGCCTGACATGTCTCCCACATAAGCTGCCCCATCTGTGTGCTGCTGCTGCTGCTTCACATCCTTCCCCAGTGCAGGCAGGGGTGAGAAGAGCCACGGCCTGGTTGTTCCCGAGCTGCCACGTGAGCTCTGAGAAGCCCTGGGACACAGACGAGGTGATATGCTTACATCATGAGGAGGAAACGATCGGTGAGCTTCTTTGGGGATTAGCAGCATTCTGCACTTCTGATGGAGAGCAATTATCTTTTTGAAAACAATTGTCAGATTAATTTCAAATAACAAAACTTTGCAAAGAGGTAGTCAGGTTCCAGATGGAAACGTTCAAGGGAAAACAAATATTCACAGCAAGAATGAGCATGAAAAAGATTGGGCTTGATGCTGATCAAGTTCACATCTGCTTGAAGGCCCAGCCCAAAGAGTGGTGGGGCAGCTCAGCCAAACTCAGTAGGATGGCACAGCCGCCAGCCCGGTATGGGTGAGACCAACCCCCAGATCACTATCATTTTGTGGTTTTCCTTTTTGCGTATCGACAGGGAGGAAACGTGAAAGCCATCAACTGTTTTGCAAAACAAAACACCCTACCTAGGGTTGGCAGAGGCTGCCTGCCCAGGACTGCTGCAGGACATGGCCACAGAGCCCTGCAGGCTGCGATTCAGGCTGGAGCGGGCACCGCATCGCCTTGGGTTAGTTGTTGCCAGAGCAAATTGGCCTCGTGGCTCCTGCACAGAGACAGCTGGCCGCGTGCGACACCAGGGCTCAGGCAGGCATGAAAACATAAAATGAGAGAATAAGTTAAACCACCACATTCTTTGGGGAGATGTTAATGGGTGACAGTTATCCCATACCACCTCGGCCTCTGTTCTTTCATCAGGATCAATTACTTAGTTTTTCTTTGTGTGCACGATGATACTTTCATGAAAAACAAGCCTATGGAAATACTGAATACCAGTAGGTCAGAAGAAGTGAAGGATGCAAAACTGCAGTTTTCCCATGGCCTGAAAATGACTCCCTCCCTGGCTTAGGGCAGCCACAGGTATGCTGTTAATTTTAAGTCCTCTTGCCAGAAGGCTATAAAATGTCTTTTCATCTTACGTTACATAAGTATCCAACAAATAAGAAGACTGTTATTACAAAGGCAACCACACTGAAAAAAAGGTTTCATTTACTCTGAAAACCTGCATTAAAGACTTCTGATGTCTCTATGTAACGTTTAGGTTGCTGAGCACTTGGAGAGGAAAATTCATTGAATTCTTTTTTAAAAAGAAAAAGTAACCTTAACAAGAAACTGGGATGCTACTAGGAACCACATGATTGATCTTCAGTTAAACACGATAACGTGCTTTCAAAATATGAATTTCCTTAGACTTCCAACATACCAGACAGCTTTCTGGAAAGCTATTTAGCACCAAATGACAATCGAGCATTCTTGAGATCATTCTGAACTAAACAGAGTATACACCCATATGTCACAGAAGTGAAAACTGTGAGGTGCTAAGTACATCTTAAGATGTGAAAACACAACCTAGGCTGAGGATGCTCAGGAATTGAGAGAAAACACTCAGGAGACATAGGAAGGGTCCTCATACATTTTGTGGTCAAATAAATAATTTTGCTTGGCTTCATTTTGCTTGGTTGCTGAATCATTGCTTTGTATTTTTGTATGATTTTCTCCAGGAAAATAAAATGTGATTCTGTGAAAGTAAGATGAAGACATCATGATAGTGAGGCACAGGAGGATGCCTCTATGAAGGGGATTCAGCAGGCATTCAACACACCTCTTAGCAATGAGTTCTTCCTAGTTGTTTAGTTGTATTAAGTCCTTCAGCATCTCCACAGGCAGAGAGGAATTGCACATATTTAAGATATGCTCTAAGTCAGTTAACTTCCAGGCAGTAAGGAATCCTCACCTGCTCATTTCACAGGGGAAAAAAAAAATCCCACAACAATAGAGAAGACCACGTGCATGTTGACATCCTGCTTGTGAACCAATATTGTCACAGGCAAGAGGCTGGGAAAGAGCAGACCAATTAATGAATGTGAACTGAGTTACACTAAGCTAAAATTAGGTACAATATCCTGTCTGAAGTTAGTACAATTAACTAAATAAATACACCTTCTCAGCTAATTATTTTTGTAATACCCTTGTGCCTAGAGGCCACATTTGAGACTGAGAGCCATCTGCACTAAGCACTGCATGCACATCCAGTGAAGACACAGCCCAGCCTTCAACAGCTTGGTGTCCGTATAGAGGAAAAGGGATAGAGAACAAAATCATTCTTTACCATCTGTGTTACAGAAACAGACCTAGAGAAACTGAATCATCTTGCCCAACACCGTGTAAGAATTATTTGGCAGGACTCAGAAGCAAAGAGAGAAGGCGGGTACCCAATTTATTCCCTAGCACAATGTCTTTTACTAGTTGACTTCTCATACATGGGACAGTTCTGGACTCCTGTTCCTCTACATTGCATTCATTCTTTTTCAAATGCAGCACAGCATGTCATAGCTAGAGCTTTTGATTTCCCCCATCTCCATGCATCTCACCTGTGTGAAACACAGCTATTCTGCAATGATGAATGATGTCTCACTCACAAAAATTCAAAGCCTCAAGCTTACATGTCCATGAACATCCAGTTTCTGTTGGCTGCTTTCAATTGATTGAGCTTGCATGTCCTTCCTCAAACCTAGAAGTGCATTAGACTTCCTTTTTGCTCTGATGGAAATCAGCTACATAGAGAAAACCTTCAGAGTATAATGACAAAGGGAGAAAATGTGTTATATATATATCCAGAAATAGCCTGTTCTTTCAGGCTAAAGTAGCTGTCCAGTGTAGCCTCATCTCTTGGAAATAAGCCTCAAAAACTTACTTCTCTAGCAAATGCTTTGTCTTCAATAACTAAGCTACTGTTGTCACCATCAGCATTCCCTGTTTACACCACATACTTGCACATACAGGAAATAAAATCATCAAAGCAGAAATTGTGCTGCTTGCTGGCTCCTGCCTGCTGAAGAAAAAAAGTTTAGACATTCACAGAAATACAGTGTGGCTGGTGTGTGGTGACTTGACTCTGGTTTTAGAGACCTCCTACAGTGACATCATCCAGCATCACGGTTCTAAAGCTCTGGCCTTTCCCTCCTCCAACACGAAGCAGCACAGCGATGTGACTAGCGGACAGTTCTCAATGTTTCTTTTTATCTGCTGAAAGCAAATCTCATAACAAGACTGAAAATGATGAGGTTTTAAAGTGCTATTCCTACAACTTCACCAAAGGACCTCAAATTCATGTACCAGACTTTGACAGATGCACTCTGCAGTCAATCAGCTATACTTCTGGATTTGAGAAGGTTTGAAATTTTGGCCCAAAATAAATGGTCTGTTCTTCTTGTAATCTTGACTGTGGAGTTAGTGTAATGAATCAGCAATGAAAATTTATTTTTCCAGCAGTTTAGCTATTAAATATGACTTTCTGTGAGTCCTTGAAGCTGCCCGAAGCTCCAACAAGTCAACCTCTGTGCCATCTTCCCAGCCAAAAAATTGTTTTCTGCTTCTTTGCCAGGTTGAATGTTCTAGGAAAAAGCCTAATGGACAAATTGCAGATCAGCGTATAAAACAATTATTTTTCCCAAATATAGCCACACACCTGAAAGAAAATCTTTCTTTAAATAGCATGGGTGTACAGTTTTAATTAATTATTATTTTATAGTTCTGGAATATTTGTTTACCTGAAACCTTGCAGTTTTCAGAGCCATACTGTAAGGCAATGAAAAAGACTAGTGGCATTGGTGGCCTGGACATCTTCCTTTCTGAAGTTTCCTGGCTGAGAGGATGAAAAAAAAAAGAGTCCTCTGTGTTTGATGAATGCAAGAACCAGGCTTGTAAGCATGGAAAGAGCCTTTAGAAACACAAGTGAGGTTTTGATCCCTGGCCCCCGTGTCATCCATCTTGGAAAGCTTTCCGTTTTTATTATTTTAAACAGGTCAGCAACAGTAAGATGGGAAACCATCGATCTGAAAACAGATGTCTCTGCAGTGCTTCATCAAAACATTGTATGATTTCAGAAGGAAATTTAATATTGGATGCCTTGCACATTACCTAGCCTGTTGGGGAATGTGAAAAACCCCTGCCTCTGAAACAGCAGCACCCCTATATCAGAGCCATGCTGCTTTGCCCCTGGCCAGCTCATCTCACAGAGGCTGGACAGAGCTGGATGGGGCTCCAAGCACCCTAATCTAGCTGCAGGTGTCTCTGTTATTGCAGGGGAGATAGACTAGTTGACTTTAAAGGTCCCTTCCAACTCAAACGATACTATGGCTCACCACACACCTCCAGCACTCAGCTCCTGCAGGTTGGGGCTGGGGGTCTCCACTTCACTGCTCCCCACAGGGCACAGCTTTTGGTCCCCAACACCACGGCTAGTCCCTTCACATCTGGGGTATGCCCCAGTAGCTGTTTTTGCATCTCTTGCACCCGTGGATGGTGGAAGCATGCTCTGGGCCCTCCGCAGCACTGCATGCCGACGCTCTGTCTCTACGAAAGTAATTCAGGAGGAACAACAAAGACTTCTTCGGAGAACTTCCTTGCAGAGAAGGTTGTGATTGTCTTGCCAGCTCTCAAAATTAAAGCTACGCTTCAGTCAAAAATGCCTATTCAGACTGACATCAAAGGAAAAACGTGAGCAGGTCAGGGAGTTTAATTTCCACGGCACTCGTGATTCATATGTAGGGCTCGGTAATGACTTACTGCCCACTGGCAAAAGAAAGCTGTAAACGAAGAGAGAAGCGAGGCAGGCAAATGGAACGGTACCACCTTCAGCCAGCAGTGTTGTGCTGTGGCCCAGCTCTTCACCAAGAGCAGCCTTTGTGGGGGTAGCAGAGATGCCCCTGCAGGTGCCACCCAGTGTGCCAGTGCCCGCACTCCCTGTCAGCCTCCAGAGAGTAGGCTCCTTTCAGACACCTCAAGCCAGGAACATTTGGGCCCTTCTGAAAAGCTGGTTTCAGGCTATGCATCTCAGATCCTGCCCTCATTCCAGCATTTAAATAGGTATCTCCAGTTAAGGTGAAGGACCTGTGTCTCAAGGTATGAAGGCGGGAGGTACGTAAGCCTTTTAACAGTGTCTGTATGTTCTTCTACTACTCCTTATTTGCTTTTCTCATGGGACGATCCAACAAGGCATTACAGGCTGTTGATAAATAGATTTTCAGCCCATTTCGTTTAACCATTACTGCATTTCCATATCAAAGAATTTACGTTTGGCATGCCCAAGCCTATTTTATTTGTAATCTTTTCTCAAATGAGGAGTTTGGAATGTTTTTTCATTATGTGTTTCATCTGCAGCATACTGCCTTGGTGTTATTTTTGAGATGAGATCTTTTACTCTACCTCGAGTCATTCTACAACTCGTTGGCTTTTATTTATTCTGGCCTCCCGATCTAACAGAATTTCTGTGTTGAAACTTGTTGCTATTTTTTTCCAGGGATACACCGTACGATGTTAAGCCTGTGCTGTGTATCAAAGTGCAAATATAAACTAGTTGATAGTCTCTGGTCACACCCTGGTAGGTGTGGCAGTTGGGAATTTTTTTGCTTTCTGGCTGGAGATCAGAATGTGCTTAGCATGGCTCCCCATCCAGCATCTTGGTCGGGAGGGGACTGGCTGCCTTTCGCATGCATGTTATTTGAAGGGTTGGGAGCCACATAGTTGTACTGCTTCCAAAAGCAGATTTTTACTTGTTTGGCTATATTTAGAGCTGCAATCGGGAGATCTGAGGGTATGATAATCCACTGCCTCGCTGTCTTCCTCCTTCCTCTCATTCTCTCTCCCTGTCACTTTGCGGGAGAGAGGATGGACCAACGCAGCTCCAATGTCAGCCTCCAGCATGGTGCAGAGCTGCACTACTCCAAGAGAAACTCCAAGGAGGAAGTGTGACTCAGAGAGCTGCAATTCCTTCCATGGTTCCTCCTTGTTCCAGCCTAAGAAGTAACTTCAGTATTTGTGCTGCTAGAGTATGGCTTGCTTCCGCCCCGCTGCTTGCTAGCCCCAGCTTGCAGAACACAGAGAGAGAACGCTCTGAGACAGAACTTGCAAAAGGGGGTTTGCCTCCTTCTGCTCCTTGGTTGCCCATGTGAGACAGGAACCGCTCCTGCCCTAGGTGAGGTTTCACTGCAAGCAGTCACCTCAAAGTCATCCACCTAAACTGGCCTTCCAGTCATGCTGCAGAGATGCACACCGCTGGCTGTTCGGTCAGGCATCTTTTATATTAATATCACAAACAGCACACTAACTGTGAGACAACTTTGCTGTTTTTTTCTACCTAGCTCGCCCACTTTCCTGCTTCATTTTCATAATCTTTCAAACAGTTAGGCACAATCCCTATCAGGCTAATACACAGCTCACCAGACACTTCTGAATTGCCTCTCAGATAATCAGTTTCCCACTGACTTATTTTCCCATCATAATTATTCATCATTATACTCAGAGACTGGCAAAGGATTTGCAGGCAATAATTCTCCTACCAAAACAGAAACACTGATAAGAATATTTGTAGGAAAATGTTCATAATCACTATTTCTTCATTTGGAATGCAATTGTAAGGCCCAAGAACACCAACTGGTATATGACTTAGTTGCAAATGGTACAAAGGACTCTTCACCTGCCTCACACACTGCTTAGCAGCAACACACTTTAGAAAACTATATGAAGTTTCACAGCTTTTTTTTCCCCTCCCATATATGCCTCTTCATGTAGAAATACTGCACCACAGTACAAGGATACCTTTCACTGAGGACACTTGAAAGAGGTTCTGATATGACAGTCAAGCGTTGTGTTAACTGAGACAGTAGAAGATACTGAATACTTAAGTGATGCACAGGTCTGAAAACTAAAAATACTCAGAAAACACAAGAGAGGCCAAAAGTCATCCGTATGCACATCAACTAGGTGGTCCAGGTAGGAATAAAATCACCAAGCTTGTTGCTGTACCATCAAAGGTTACCAGGGAGAGGTTTTCAGGAAGTATTTTGCAGTTAAAAGAGAAGAATAAGAATCAACTTGAGAAAATAGGCCTGTTCCTCACATGGTGTTCAGCAGCACAGAAATACACACGCTCATATACACAATTGTACTTCCTGCCTGAGTGATAGCAGTCTCAAAAATAGCCTCTGAGAGAAGATTCAGGCTATTGGACCAGCTTCTGCTTTCTGTGAAGCAGACTGAAGATAGGTTTGAATCCCACTTTACGTGCAATTTTGTGTACCAACACATATAAAGCTCATCCTTGTGTTAGCTTTGAATGGCATCAGTGCTAGTTCAGCTGTCCACCTGGCAAACATCTAGAGAGAGACACACAGAAAGAAGCACTACTCATTTGAGTCTTCACTCCTAGACTGGAAATAACTGATGTAAATGAAGCATGCAGTGCAAATGTGCAAAAGTTACTTTCATTTTGCTTCAAAGCATTCAGGAATTTTAAATAAGCTTAGTTAAAATGATCAGTTGAACTTCTTTGACAGTGCTGTAAGAAATCCTTGTGTAGCTAATTCTTAAATGTCATCAGACAGCAGACCAATTGTGCTCGAGCGCACATTGTTACCCCAGGTAGCAGATAACTTCCTGTGTTGAAACGATGGCTTGAGAGAGATATACTTGCAGACAAGGAAATATCATCTTCCAGTCCTGCTGTGTCTTAAAGTGATCTATGAGAACTTTTTCTAGGTCGGTGCCTGTGTTTAGCCAAGGTATTAGATGCATTCAGGATGTATTGAACTCATACACCTTCTAAATTACTTGATACTTTGAGTTCACGCAGCTAGCCAATTCAGTCAGATGTGTAGTGCTAACAATAACCAAGTATACTGAACTGCCAAGAACATTGCTTGTCTAGCCATGGAATAAATATGCTTAATGGTGCTTAATTACACACATATATGCAATGGGTACCTTCACCGCTTTCTATAGTTAAAATCCTGTTCCCAAAGCTTAGTAATACAGAACAACACTTTTGAAGTGGAGGAATACTTTGGAATAAAAAAAAAAGTATTTGTATTTCATGCTCTGGCATTCTCAACACATAATCCAAAAATAGGGGAACAGAACCTTCAGTGGATCAAGTCAGGCACAGAAGTATACTGAAAATAATTCCATACAGTCAACTCTTGGGACAGTGGGATTGACCCCAGTAAGAACTGCTTCAACAACATTGGCTGGATGATTCACTGTTAACAACTCAGTGAAAATATCCATATTTTGTATAGCCTTCCTTTTTCTTTTCTCCATGTTCCTCTTTCTCTTCCTCATCTTCTTTTTAACCTTTTCTACCTTACACCTTCTGATGCTGTACATGCAAGACTAAGGAGCTAAATGAAAGCATACACAAGAAACAGATGACAGAGCAGTTTGGCAGAATGAAACAAGCCATTACTGGGAGTACAGAAGATGGTAAAATATCAATAATCAGTATTGACATCTGACATTATTCTCAGAGAAAGGGTTTATTCCCTGCATTGTTTCAGATCCTGAGAATGCCTCTTGCCTTCCACATTGTCAAATACAGCGCAAATAAAGGACAGCTAAGAAAAAAAAAAAAGGGGGGGGAAATTCTTCTCTAAATAGGATTTAATACTGCACCCATCACCGCAGTATCTGAGAGCAAGATATTCTATTGCGGACGTGGTGCAAAGTTCATGGAATATCAAGTGTTCGTAATCTGTGCTCTGAGCCTGTGAATGTACGTGCAAATGGATCAGATCCACAGCTGGCATCTGTCTGGCTCCAGATCTGGTCCAGTAAGTTTCTAAAGAGTAGTTCAAAACAAACCATTGAAAACTTCCAAAGAAAGTCCCAGAGCACATGACAGAAATGGCCAAGTGGGACAGCACAGTAGAAGAAAGAAATCCTGTGGATTCATTTCTTTAAAGCATAGAAGTCATTAATCATTTCTATTCCTTTCCATTTGAAACAGCTGCTTGCCCACATTTGCTAAGTAACTGCTTTCCTAACCACACAGAAACTAGGCTGCGGGCCCCAGAACACTCATGCTTCCAGATATTAATAAATATTTCTCCCTTCCACTGTATCAATGAGAACACGTTAGCATCCTCAGCATCTGGTTTTAGTCGTAAAATAATATGTTAATGTCTTCACACTCGGTGAGTTCCTTCCAAAAATCCTTCTTAGTGCTTATCTTTCAGCTGAGGCTTCAGAAGCTCAAAAGCGCAGCTTGAAAGCCTCAGTGGCCTTCTACCTGCGATACAGGACAGCACTCTTTATCAAGTTAGAAAATAATCTCTCTGATCACACTCATTTGTTTGCCTTCTCATAGAACTGAATTACGCTTCCCACATAAGCCCTTGGCTTCAAAAAAGTCCGCTGTCATCCCTACAGGCTACTGCAATTAGTGAAATGCCAGCCAGCAGGTGGAGACGCATGAAAGCAATCTCAATTCATAGACAGGCTGCTTTGACATTTCATTCCCATAGCCCTGGCCAAGCACTAGAGCGGGCCAGAGCCAGAGAATATAGCTATTGGTTTCATGGAAAAGTTCAGAATTAAAATCTTGGCTGGCTGACAAACATGTGACAGAGCAGCTTCTCCAGCATGACTGCTGCACACAATGCCGCAGTGGCGAGCCATCCCGGCAGCACCTTTCATGTACAACACAGGGAGGGGAGCCCGCTGCTGCCTTCCTCCTGACCTCGCCTCATTCACTCTGCTCAGCAGTGCCGAGCTGTCAGCATCAGCTGTGCTGAGCCATGCGAGGGGCCACGCATGCCATGCCTTGTGTGTGTGCTCACATTTGGCCTCGTGCCGGGCGAGGGTGGGCTCTGGTGGCTCAGCACCCACATGCGCTCCCACCTATTTGCTGTGAAAGTTCAGCCTGAGATGGGATGAAACAGCTTCGCTTCCTCTGTTCCGCTCCTAACTCCTCCCACCCAGCGCTTCCTCTTTCAGAGTGGAAACATCATTGTACTAGCTATTTCTGAAACATCCCTGCCAAAATCAGGAAGCACAAAGGAATACTTCAGTGAGAGGAAGGGGAAAGGTATCTCGCGAGTTATTTCAGGAGCGGGCAATTTGTTTACATTAGTTTGGGAGGAAAGCCGAGGCTAATCCTTCAGACCAATCACTGTATTACCAGCTCGAGTCTCTCTGTGCTTTAGAAACTAAACTCTCTATGCTTTTAGGGACATGGTTTAGTGGGCAGTATTCATGGCATGTGGGTGGTTGGATGAGAGGATCTTAGAGGTCTTCTCCAATCTTAATGATTCTACAAATTATAAGAAGCTGCAGAAGTGGGTCTGCAGACCACCACACACGAATGAGTCACCTTCAGTGGAAGTACGCCTGTGATGGGAGCTGTGCCTAAATGCCACGCTGAAATACTGAAATAAAGCACGCGTATGGAGATGCAGAAAGAAGGAAGGAGACGGTGTAAAATTAATAAAGCTTAGAATCACAGCAAAAGTCTACAGACATTTGAATCATTCCAGTGTTTGAACACAGTGTACAAACAAACAGCATTCATCATGGAGATACTGAAAACAATGACTTGTTCTGCAGATTCAGACCCTCAAGACTAATAATTTGTGGCGAGCTAGAGTTCCCTTGAATGAGAAAGACACTTCAAACCTTGCAAAAAAAAAAAAAAAACACAAAACAAAAAACCAACTTCTGTGCTTCTTAGGGAATGCATTTCACAGCTTTTCCACCTTTTTGGATTCTTCTCCTCCCCTTTTCTACCTCTCTTCCATTCTTGTCCTTGGAGAGCAGAATTTAACATGCCACTGAGGAGATAGCCCGCATGCAAAGTCCCTCAAACATAAACACACTTAAGGAACAGATTCATCACAGCATGCTTCCAAATGTAGAAACCGCATTCCATCTGCACCCTTATCCAATGGTCATTAGCTTAGATCTTGAATGGACATTACTTAAAGCAAAGATTATAAAAACATACATACTGCTCAACAGTGATTCATCAGCTTCCAAGCTCTGCAATCGAGCTCAGAGTGACTCAGCCTGGGGACTTCTGGAATGCACTACAGGAATTTGCTGCATTGAGTCTGCAAAGCTGCCTTCAGATGGTTTCTTCGGCAATTCAGAACATTTAATTGGACTCAGATATCCTGCATTTGTTGTCTTTATCAAAAGTTTGTGATAACTTACAAGCAACACATCATAATAACAAGAGGTTTTTTTTTTTTTTTTTTTTTTAGACCCAGGCCCTGATTTTCTGCTCAGGTTTGCAGCACTGTAACATCAGTGACTCCTGTGCTGCCAGCCCTGCAGAGGGCTTGGCACTCACATCAACATGCTGCTCAGGAGCTACAAATGACAATGGTCACACACACACACAGACTGGAAATAAGGCAAGTTATCACAACTATTCCTTGATCTACTTTTTAAGCTTATAAATGACTGGGCTTAAACTCCCTGCCACAAACTGAAGACATTGTTTATTAATCTACTGCATAGGATTGCCTTGAAGCAGCATTTATCTGAGGTGACTCACAGATCGTTCTGATAATGGATGCTTTCTCTAGTTTTCTGCATGTGTGAACATATGTAACTCTGTATTTGTGTATATATATATATATATATATATACACACACACACACACACACATATACACACACAAAATGATTTGCTTTCACAAAATACTCTGTAGATTCCTTACACCCTTTGAGGACTGTTTTTATTTTTTATTTTTAAGAATCACTGTTAACCAAACTAAAATTACTGAGACAGGGAAAAAAAAAACCACCAGGTTTAGTCACTACAGAGATACCGAAGGCATTAGGAATAATGGACAGCTTATTTAGGGCAATAGCTGTCATGGTTTTACATGTAAACCACTGACAATAGCTAAAGGGTGCAAAAGGAGAATTGAATTCAAGTACTGAACTCTGTGGACATATCTATTAGTGTATTCTCAGTAAGCTGCTTACTTCTACATGATGCTATAGTTCTGCTGTGGTTTTTTTGTTTGTTTGCTTTAGCATAAGGACAATGCTTGACAGCCTTTTACAAGGATGATATCAATAAAAATAAATCTATGAATAAGCACATTCTGCTGACATGATAGTGTTGATGATTTGCTCAGAACTTACAGTTCACATCTCTTAGCCAGACCTTGCTATTGGACATAACCAATGCTGTATTGTGTATCTCTCAAAAGGTTGGTCTCTGGGGCACCTACTTGAACTGGAGTTAGATCCTCATAGGGTTACAACAAGACAATGAAAGTAAACTAAGGACATAATCTCAGGAAAAAAAAAAAAACACCAAAATACATTACAGCATAAATATACATATTTACACCTATTAGACGCATTAAAGAAGCAATAAACATTTGCAGAAGTATCTCTTTGAAAGGTATTTTGAAAGCACCTAACTCAGCTGTAAGTTCAACAGCAAGCCATGAATATTTGACATGTACTCACATTAAGTAGCACTGAGGTGTTTATCCACTCCAAAGTAAAGTTTGCTAAAAATTTCATTCAATCTGAAGTGCAATTGAATGTATTTGCAGATCCTTCTATTCGAGTTTCACAGGATGCATCTTATACCTGTATATCAATGACATTTGGTTTATGTTATAAACTTCTCTTCCCACAACTACGTGGTGGTGTCGTATAGAATGCACGTTCCCATAATCATTTCATATGTTTTCAGTCTTAAAAATACAGTTTATATAATGAAAATACAATATAATTATACACATGAGAGTTCTGGTTTGGAAGAGGTTCAGCAGAATTCTTAGATAAAACAAGTCCCCAACCACAAAAAGCTACATACAGTGATTTGACAGTCCAACATATATAATCACTTATGCTAAATTAAAGGCAGTGTCACCATGTTAGAAGCAGCACATTGAAATCCCTTATGTCAGTTTTGGCCAACAAGTGACAAATACTGCAGATCTGACTAAATGCATCCTTGAATAAACTTGGAGCAACTTTTGAAATAAGTGCTTAGCATGAACAGTTATAGACAGAAATGAGAGTGCAGAGATACGTTTATACAAAGTCATTGGTTTTTTTTAAATGGTGATACTAATTGAGCTCTTTCATACAGCATCAACTCAGATCCCTTTTTTTCCAGACCAATTTCTAGCACCTGGAAACGGACAGTATGAGGGTACTAAGAGCAGGAGTTCATCCAAAATTATCACGTTAGAAAGGTTAGTGAAGATAAACACCTTAATGTTTAGGTAGGATTTTTCATTTGCTGCCCCTTCTATCTCTCTCCCCAGAACACACAAACCCATTTTCTCTCTACCAAAAATGCCTACTTAGAGTTCATGGGCAAGATCCTCCACAGATACCAAATTTTGTTGTTCCACTGAGAGTAGCAGGATGATGCTGATTTACACCAGATATGGATCTGGTTCGCAACATGTTCCAGTCTGAATTCACAAAGCATGGAGTAATGTGAAACAAGGAAGTGACTTTTGTGAAAAGCATTTTGGAAAGGAAAACCAAAAATGATGGATGTACCACTGGGGCAGAGGGAGTGGAGCCTGCCTCAAAAAGGACCTTGTAGAGCTGCCAACCTTCCCACAAAATGTGCTGCTGCTCTCAGAAAAAAGGGGAAGGTTTCCCCAGGACAAATGCAGCCACACCAAGCACCCCAATAACTACTTTGTAGATATTTTTATGTACCATTGCATCAAAACCAGACTGAACTTCCAAAACATTTAAATTCAACCCATCACTGATTAATGGAAGGAGGAGGAGAATGGGTGGGAAGAATAGTCATTGTGAACTGCCATAACACTGGGCAGTAAGCCATGCTATTCAACAAATGAGACAATACATTAAAAAATAAAACTTCATTTTCAGGGACCTTCTATATATATATCAAGAGCTTGATTCACAGACCACTGAAGTTAGTGGGAATCTCCCCCTTAACCAGCTACTTACTGATGAAGCTGTTACAAAAGAAGAGTTAATACAGCTCTGCAATTACACATTATCTCAATATTAGAAAATAACGAGGTTGAATACAACATCAGTATTTAGCAACTAACTGTATCTACTCAGAACACACCGCCACTTTGCCCACCTGTATGTACTGCATTTTTACTGTGGAAGATATTAGCATGAACCAACATGTGGAGATTAAGATTTAACAAAGGACAGAAAACGTGAACGCTTACAAGAAATAACAGTTAACAATTTATGTTCCATCTGGCATTTAAAGCTCTACAACCAGTATTATTTGAAGAAAAAAACTGATTTTCAAATACTGCATACCTTTTTATAGCTTCTTTCTGTTTCTTGCCCTCTGGAAGCAATTAGTTCAATCATACTATAGTTCTTAGGTCTTCAGCTATGTAACTGACCATATTACCATCTCAGTTAAATATGCAGCAGAGCCACTAGCCCTTTGTGAGGAAAAGGATTGTTCATTTCAATGGAAATTTAGGGTGAGGATAGTAAGTTATCCTCTTCCTGATCCAGATGTGCTAACAGAGGAGCTGACCTTCCTCCTTTTATCATTACTTTGCTGGAGGTCTCGCCCCAGCGATCCACTGACAGAGAAGGAATGCAGTATCAGGATTTCCAAATTACATGAGACTTATCTGTGCTAAGTCAAATTCTTGATCTAATTATCAGTCAGGAAAATTGGTTTCTCCTGAGGTTCATAACCACTTTTACCAAGGTCAGCTCAAGAAAGGCTGAGTTGTGAGGATACCTAGGAACAGCATGGTGTTTCTAAAGGTAACGAGAGTAGCAGCTGATCTAAGATATATTTTGAGACTCAAGAAATAATAAACAATGTGAGCTTTTTAGAGATCCCAGAAATGTGACGCACAAGACCTTCCAATAAGGCAAACTTAATTTCTTTAAAGGCTGCTATGTAATGGATGCTCAGATTGAAATAATCTAGTTAGTTTTGTATGGAAGAGCTTTTTAATGCACTTCTATCAATACCTTGCTGATAGATAGGTTGAAGCAGTAACTTTAATAATGGATAGAAAACATCCTAGATGAAGAAAGCTTCTATCAATAGCCTTAATGTTAGCCACTAAAGTCAATGAAAACCATTTATCTCTCTTACTTGTTAAATATATTTTCCTACAGGGTGTTTTTTTGATGTAACATTTTTAGCTACATGAGGCACAACTACAATTGATGACTCTGGATTAGATTTCCATCATAAAGTCATTTAAAACACATAGAAAAATTAACTTGTATAATAGAATACCAGGATGTAACACAATGGAAAGCATAGCAACAGTCACATAACAGCAAAGTCCTAGATTGCAGCAAGTAAAGATATGCTCAAATGCAACAGCTATGGACACAGAAGGAGGAAAAAAAAAAAAAAAAAAAAACCTAACAACAACAACAACAACAACAACAACCAACCAACCAAAACTCTGCTTACCCTTAGGAAGTCCCAAGTACACAGGTATCTCTAGCAAGATAGTCTTGCCTCTACTACCAACCCTTAAATAAGGTCTGGGAAGGGGCATTGCATGCACCTGAAGTCCCCTGGGTTGGCCCTGCATTCCCACCAGGTGCTCAATCACTGCTTCAGGCCATGACTTGGCATTTCTGCTACACAGGTGAAATTGGTGGCTTTTCCACATGCTCTTAATTTGTGATAGTTAGTTCTCAGAAATAGTCAGCAACTCTCTCTTTATTAGGATAGAACATTATATAAAATGCAACCATTTTCCATAACAGTTTAACCTCATGAGACTGCACTTCCATTATATGAAGGCCTTCCCTGATGTAGCTGAAATATATCCTAGGGCATTCTCCTTCCTTTAGGAAGTCTAAAACTGCAGCTATACTAATTCTACAAGCTCATATTTTCTCCTCATATACTTGTTAATAGAAAAAAAGGTTATTTAGTGCTACTAAAAATCTGAACTAAATACTCTTCTGGAGCAGAAGTTTTCTGGAGCAATTCCACCAAAGCACAATTCAGGTGTTTCTGCAGTTCAGGAAGTGCTTGAATCACTTTTCCCCTTCCTCTTATAAATAAATTCAAGCATACTTAATATCCTGGACACCTCTACTTAATAGTGTTGACAGAAAGTGGCACTGCTGACATTAAGAAATCAGCTGACAGTGCAAAGTCAAATGGCAGGAGCACGTTAAGCTAGCATAAATGTTACTGCATATAGATACCAGTAAACAAAAGAAAAACCAAATTGTTCTGGACATACTCAATGTAAATATCCAAAGTATTATATCTATTTTCCAATGAAGAAACTTCAGGTTCAGAAATTTCAGTACAGAAAATAGAAATGTTTCACATCTCATCCAGTTCTAAACCCATCTGTCCTTGAAACGTTTCAGACGTATGGTCTGGTATGGTATCACTTTATAGTCTTCATACCTGGTGAGAATTTTTCTTCTAAGATGAGTTTTCTGGGGTTGTTGTTGTTGTTTTTGTATTTTAAAGGCTTACTTTCTGCCTTTCTTGCTGACAAATAAAGGCATAACCTGTAAGTTTGACCTTGTTTGAATCCTGCTGCAGCTCCTCATCCAAAAGCCAGTACACAGGCACTCGTAACATCCAGCTGGCACTTTTTATTTGACTCAGGAAAATACCTGAGCAAATACTGGAGTTTATATTTAAACTTGCTAATACTGGGTACTTTCCAGAGCCAGGAAAGGCACAGATGATGCCTAGAAGAAATAGACGTCTGGATGTCTGTCCCACGCAGGATGAAATTTTCAAGGCATTTGCATGTATGTGGCTGAACACGTAACACCTAGTAACAAAGTTAGTGCCTTCAAACCCAGTGTAGTTCCACTATGATGCTTCAGCAAGACCTCTGCAACTTTTCATGGTCCTAGGAAGAATATGGAAACCTTTGAGTGTATGATGACACCAGGTACTGCTTCTGAATAACTACACGTGTGTCCTCTACGTGCTCAGCCCTACTGAACTTCCAGCATCGAGAAGTCTTCTCCATCTGCTCTGTCAATTTCTTTTGACTTATCTTTTTTTTTCAAAAGCACCGATTATGCGCAAATAAAATGAGTCTGATTCTTCAGGTCCATTAATTATTACATTCCATTTACTTTTTCTGTTTACTTTTTCCCTTCTTTATGGAAGCTATTGAAGGTCCGATGATTCAGAATGCTCTGGGAACACTATGTGGCTTTCCTTCTTGTTTGCCCATTGTAACGGAGCTCATTTTTCAGTGGAGGTTTCCCATTATTTCCAGGAAAAATGTGGTCAAACCCATGTACTCCCAAACCTTTTGATCTCCTGAATCCTCTTCATATCCCAGATAAAAAAGTCAGTGATTAAGACAGAGTTCCTAAAAGGACACATAGTCAGGCTTCCCTTTGACCAAAATGGTTTCCCAGTGAATCAAACCTTTCTCAGCTCAGGGGGGGCTCGACAATAGACCCTGAAAAGATGGATAGAGCAATTGTCCTGCTTAGTGATCCACAAAAGGAAAGGGGTCCTTAGTGAAGGGAGACCTACACTAAGTCTGACCTGACACTGCAGGAGTAAGACAATGAAAGGTCAAGGAGACTAACGAGAGGAAAAATGCAGACAATGGGTGCCACAGCTAGCACACAGCTCCTGCCACGCAGACTATGGGGCAGCAACGCTAACTGCCTCAGACATGTGAAGGGGAAGTGAAGCGGAAAGAACTTGAAGTTTCCTTCTTAAGAATTGTGGCCCAGCATCTTCAGGATTTACCCAGGCCTCACAGAGAGGTCAAAGCGACGCAGCTAGACCTGGGATGAATGAAAAATAAAGATTATCTAATTGGGGAGGACTAAAAAAAAAAAAAAGAAACCAAAAAGCCATAGACGTATTTTAGACCAAATGGAAAAGGCAACAACTCGATGGTTGGAATCTGCTGAAAGATCCCAATGCATTTTGTGGGAGGAAGCAGAGGAAGCATTTGCCTAATTCTGTTTAAAAAAAATTAAAAATCAGCTCGAGATCTATGCATGTGGACTTGGAACGAGCATATTTTTCTTCTGCAGGAACAGAAAGATCCTTAGTTTACACTATCTGGGACTCAACTCTCTGCATTTCCTTCGGGCACTTCGGGCAATTGTTTCTTTCTATGTGTGAATGAATTCTGGTCCTTGTGATCAGTCTGGAGACAAAAGGAGGAATCTCTGTGGCTTCTGCATGTATCCCTGTCGTCAATGGCATCTCCATTATCACTTCTTTGTGGCTGGGCTCGCCCTCGTTAAACGGAACAGCCCCTTCCTGCTTGGGTCAGACAAGTGCTCCGAATTCCACGTCTGCATCTATGCAAGGACAGGCCACTCTTTAGAGATGTTAACAACTACCCGCTGCTCCACAACGAACGTTTTAAAAGCCTCTTTAGAAGATACGGGAAGAGAATCTCCCTCGGCTGTATTTGTCACGGGAACGGCTGAACGTTTTTGCCATGTTCCATCGCATTCTTCATCTTCTCAGTGACCCGATCTTTTGGTAGCAGACATCATAAGCACTGAGATTTATGAGAGTTTCATTTCTGTGGTAGGAACTGAGAAGTGGGATAAACACATCACATACTTCAATGCGAAACACTACAGGGTTTTAAAATTCAATAGGTTCAACTAAGACACTGGCATTGCCTTGGAACCGTGCACTGAAGTAACACTTGTCCAAAACACAGAAATGAGATACGGCTGTAGAGAGGAGACTGGGAGGTTAGCGTTGGTTAGGGAACTGCCTGTAGAAACTAACCAGCGCACCTGGGTTTTATTCCCAAATCAATTGCTGGCCTCCTGCGTGATCCCAAGCAAAGCCCTAGAGCTCCCTCTGCCTCGGCTTCCCTGTCTAGAAATTAAATCCAGATCCTCTTGAGGAATTTTTTGGATCTTAAGTTAAAAGTACAGCAAATTATTATTTTTGCCTATTTATTTGATTAGGTGTATATCAAAGGGAGAGAAAATGTAAAAAGCATACATTGGTTGGGAACAGTATAAATTTCAGCTGGCATTAAAGAGCTAAGGAAAATTACAAATTGAGAGTAAAATATTTTTCTTTATTTTGAGACGATGACTCAAACAAAAGCAAATCCTCTGAAAAGCCATCCTTGTTGCAAACTATTAGATGATTTCTTCAGAGGATAAAGAAGGTAGGTGATATTCCTCTGACAATTACTGAGTCTTCTACAAATAAAACGATCTCTTTACGTTCCAACGATGACCCCTGACATTGTTGAAGCAATGTTTCTCATCTGACCTCTTAAGTTTCTACCTTTATAACTACATAGCCTGTAGACAAGCATAACACTTACAGAAGAGTGAAATGAATCTCTCCTCTTAAGCTTAGAATTTAAAGAACTTCATTCCTGGTTATCTCCCTTACTTACGGAAGAAATTATACCCACTATCAAAGTGTAAAGTAACAAATACTTTTAAAACCCATAGGTTTACAAAAACCCAAGCAGAGAAGAAAGCGGGTATTTCTGCAGTACTGAAGCAAGGGATTTGTATGAAGAGAAAGGGTTTCATTGCCTGGATTTGATGGACATCTGGTTTTGACCAAACTGACTTGGCCTGTAAGCTTAATCATGTGTTCAGGTGAAAGAGAAACATACATGATTAAATGCTTCCTCAAAAGGTAGTAGCTAAACCGTAGTCTGAAACCCAGGCAAACAGCTGCTCCCTAGGCACTCTTATCCAAAACTGATACACATTGCAGTCCTGAACATACAAGCTGTATTTGACAGAAGTCAGCAACCACAGATGCCAAGACAGTAGAAGGAGTAGAATGCTTTATTTGCCTCTGGGAATGTCTAACTGAATGTCTGGAAGAGAGAAATAATGACCGCTGACTGAGATCTAACCACCAGTGTTGAGCATAGATCCCTTAGATACCCATAGAGGTACCTTTTTGTCATGAAGGCAAAGCACTTGGGCTGTCTCAACATTAATGCTGTCACACAGACCTAGAGTATACTTCTGAAGTGAATCACCAGCGTTTTTCCCTTGCTGTGATTTGGTTCACATCACAGAGCGCATGCGCTTAATTCCTTCTAGGTTCATCTAAATCATATGATCCGTACCAACTCCAGGACCGTACCTAACATCATGCAGCCAGTGGGACTTGATTACAAACTAGTCACGAGAGAGACAGCTCTAGGGTACTTCTCCACAGCACCCCAAGGACCTCACAGCAGGGGTAACAGCATGAATTTGAGCTAAAGGTCCACTCCCTCCACCTTGCCATTTGCAGATCGTTTTCCATCAGGTAGATCACTTTCAGCAGGTCATTTCCTGGTTGCTCTGAATTAGGGCCACTGCCCAAATTTTCTTAAGTGTCACACATGCTAAAAATATGATTCATCTGTTCGGATGTAAGGTAGGTGTATGCCTAAGATCAAATGAATCATGTCATGCCTGTTTTTTTCCATTAACTGGCTCAGATGTAATGAAAACCAGCTATAGCGTGGTGCAACTACACCCACTGCATGTGCCTAGTATCTCCATTTTTAAGGTAACATCTAATAGGTTTAATCAACACTTCACTTGGAAAGAAACAGTGATTCATTTGATCATTCTGCTGACCAGATTTTTTTTTTCCCTTTTTGTATTGTGATCTGTGATTAAAAAAAAACAAAACAAAACAAAAAACAATTAACACGTACAATTCATATATAAAAGCAGTAAATCTGGATTCTTACTGAGTAGCTGATAAGGACCTTCTTCATGATCTTCACAGAGTTTTAATTGGTTTTAATTAACTATTGAAATAATCTCCCGAAGTTTATAGTGTATTTTTCCTCAATGGAAAATATTAAATCAAGATCATATCTTTTTCCAAGATCTGCTCCAATTCAAGTAGAGAAGAATTCCACAGAATGCAGAGGGCCAATGTGTTGCAGAAGGTCATGGTGGCCTATCACACCCACCCTTTATTGTTAGCACACTGTTAACGAGAATCAGGGTAGCTTTTCTGCAACGAGCATTGACATGATGGAGCATGGCAGCTCTGGGGGTGGGTGTGATGAAGTGGGAGGCTCTGCACCCCCAGGAGCACGCCTCACAAATAGTCTTATGTGGCTCTTTCCCTACAGCCCTCAGTGCCCAGCCTGGACATGTTGGACAGGTGCTGTGGTTTGAGTTGCCCCAGATAATGAACTAAGAGTGGAAGCTATGCTAAACATGGAGAAGAGTTCATGTGAAGGCCTGTTTAGGTTAGCTGGGTCCTCTCAGGTCAGTTATGAAGTTATGTATTTTGGGCAGAAAGCAGACTGCGGGAAGGCAAAGACAGTAACAGGCAAGCTGAATATAACATTGCTGGTAGCTTTTTCTGATGAGTTCCTCTCAGCTGGGTTTCAGAGATAGCATGCTTCCCAGAACATCAGTGTACTTTCTGTAGAGCAGTGCTTCTCAAACTTTCATTTTGTGCACAGCTAAGCATTTCACATTGGAAGCACAAAGCTCACTGTAGCAAATTTAAGAATATTATCAGTAAACTTGCTTTCTCAGTTGCAGATTGAACACAAACTCAATGGATGATCATCACCTTCAGAGGTATGAATTAAGGCATATCATGAAACATTTCCCCGACACTCAAAAAAACTTAACCTACTAGAATTTTCTTCATTCATTCCACTTTCCTTTGCCAATTCTGATTTTCAGAACCTCCCGCAAAATATCTCACTTGACATAAAGACTCATCATAGTGCTTTACCAAGGTAAAGAAAAAATCAGTCACATTTTCTCACATGCTTTGTTTCAGTTCTCAAAAGAAAAGGTTCTGTTAATCAAAATGGAAACTGAGACCCAAGATGTAACATTTTACCCTAGCTGGACCAGCAACACACTGTGCATTTTGCTAGTCATACATCTGGGGCAGATACTGCTATCAGTCTACTCTACACTCCTAATGATGTCAGTGTGAGTTGCATACATGGGTCAGCTACAAAATGAGGTTATTTTTAAAAGGAGATGTACTCTCAGAGATTATGTCACGATTTATATATGTATCCCACAAGACCGTGCCCCAGATGAAGAGAAGTGCAAATTTAATTGCATTTTATCTAAAAATAAGAAAGGAACCACAGCAACAGTAAGAACTGACTTAATAGTTCTGTCCTGGTGAATAAGGAAAGAAAGAGGGCACATTTTCCTATAAATGAACACACTATCCCGATCAGCTGAACGCCATAATGCTTCCATAAGCCACTGTCCAGTACCTGGCGTAAGTATAACTGTCAGAATTATCCTGATTAAAGAATTCATGCTGATCAAACAGACTGCATGGTGGTCAGCGCTGAATTAACTAACTCAGTGCTTCTCAAATATCTTTGGACACTAAAGCCTTTTGTGAAAGGGCAAGACCAAGTAGGACAGTAAAAATTGCAGTATAGAGGTTAATTACTCACATGCCTGTTCATGCTCACCATTACTGTTTGATTCTTGTTCATCTCCTTGAATTTGTTTGCCATTTTCTTTGCTCAGTTCTCAATGGCCACATTTGCCTCTTTACGTACTGTTTCACAATGGGGTACGAATCATGTATCACATATATAATATTATTAATGATAGCTTATACACCTATAGCACCTTCCACTTACATGTTTCAATGTTTTTCACACGTGCTAACAAACAAAACGTCTCAATAGCCTGGTGAAGCAAGGGGATTGCTCTGTCTGCTTTACATGTAGGTCAGCCACACTTAGGTAGGTTACAGTTCATGACTTGCCCAAGGTTACACAGGAAATGTGTGGCAGAACTCGGAATGGAAACCAGATTTCGCGCTCTCCTGCCTTAACAACAAGGTTATCCTTTCTCTTTGTGATGCTTTTGGGCAGTTCATATGGATCTACACATATGTTTCAAATGAATTAAATTTCCATGAACTTACTGTTTCGAACAAAAGCGGATGAATAAATGACAAAGGTCTAAATTACTGAAAAATGGCAAAAGCCGCTTGGCGATTTGCATACCTGGTCACAGTAGTTGTATACATAAATAGCTAATTGATTACATGCATAATCGTAGGAACTGTGCGTGCAATTTTCTGAAAATTTAGACCAAAATGCACAGAAGGGTAACTGGAGAAAAGGGAAAATAAAAGGTTTAATGTAATACACATGCACAGTGAGCATGAGCTTAAGCCATAAGGGACTCTCTTTAATTGGACCTAGTACCAGTGCCTAAGCTCACAGATCTGACGAACTAGCTTAAAATGCATGATGTCTTGCATTTTCCTTCATTGACTAAATAGTGATTTTTCCTCCCATGCCACCTACAGGAGTAAATAGTATGCTCATCACTCTTATTTGCATAATGTACTCATATCTTTTTAAAGCAAATGTGATCAGAAAGTCTTGGGATTTTTAAGACTGTTTTCAATTTGCCAAAGGCTTGTAAATTGAATCCCACTCTGATCAGACCATCATCAAATAACAGAAGAACTTGCATTTAGAAACAACGCAGTCACAGAAAACTCCTGCAATTCCTGTTTGAGGGGCAGTTTCACTGAGGGCTGGTCCTTTAGTTAGAAAGTATGTCTATGGAGTAGGAGCTACCAGATGGTGTAAGTCAGGGTAACTTTCCTGTATGCCAGAACAGAGTTATGGCACTTGACACCAAGAAAGAATCAGTCCCATGTTTTTCAAGGCAGCCAAAGACAATGTTTTTATTTGCAGCATCTGAGACTGTGTAGAACAGATAGAAGGGCCTGGAGGTCCTTGGTGCCATAGTTTTGCTCTTTTTGCTTCATTGGGTCCGCTCCTCACTGATGTGATAATAAGAGAAAAATGTGCTGTTAGCTGATTTTCAGCAACATGCTGCAGGTTTTTGAAAATGAAAAATCTTTAACAAGAATTGAAAGGAAATCATTGATGCATGGAGGGAGCTTCAGCTAACCGTAGATTAATTAAAAACTAATGTAAAGATGAGCATGGGTTGAGAGATGAGAAAAGATTGAATTTTGCCAGAAGCAGGGCTGTTACTGGACTCAGGCATGTTGGTGGAGGGAGAATAACATCCAGCCATCTGCATACAGTGCAAAAAATCCTGCTGGTAAATACTGAGAGGTTACAAGTCAAATGCAACTGGCATAGTGCCAGCAACTGTTCTGGAGATGCTGTACAGAATAAAACATGCATGCTGAATTCCCTGACATCATCTGTATAGGTGTGTTTTTGCCCTGTTCCTATGGCTAATGCAATGAAGGTAATCAGGCAGCATGGTGTAGTCAACATATTTTAAGGGTTATAATTTCCTTCCTCTCTTGGCACGAGGAAGGGAAATGCAGAGTCAAAGATCTGTCTTCAGCTATGACAGTGGAGGTGAGAGGTCCTGGTGCAATGCCTGCACATCTATGTGGCCTGTGACATGTCTTTCGTACCAAGCCTTCTACTCTCAGTCTGTAGTTCTCTATTTACTGATAGCAATTAAGCATCTTGCAAATGGGCAGCGGCCAAACTCCCACTCCTAAAGACTTTCTAATCTAGACCTGAAGTTATTGGTAGTGTGTCTTTGGCTGTCTTGAGAAGCAAAGCAGCTACCCAGCTTCTAAATTCCCTGTACACACAGCTACAAATGGATAGAGAGCAAGTAGGTATGGATCATGTGTGCCAGGAAATGAAATGTTACCATTTTTTAAAATGTGGGTTAATTTTCATGCTATAGTGATGGTGGTTTCCCTTTGTGGACTAAACATAGGCTTTCTTAATTATCCAATTCATTTAATTTGTAGAGCAAAGAATTTTATGAAGTCGGATACTGTGGCTGTGTTGGTAAAGCAGTAATAATTCAGAGCCACAGTTATGAAGTGCTATTTAGTAGTGGTGGGTTTATACTTTTGGTTATTGTGTGCGTTTATTTTTTTATGGTTTTGTAATTATTTATATTGGTAACAGTATGTTTATGAACACAACCTTATTGTTGTGTTCATATTAAAGAACAATATAGTTTGCAGAAAAATTATAGGAGATATTTTTCTCTACAACTACTTTGGCATTCAAACATAAATATATAAGCTGTTTCTAACAGGAAAAGAATGAAATACACTTATTAAACCATGTCAAGAAGTTGTATTTCACAGAGAGGAATAGGAATTGTGTATTCCAGCTTTTACCTGACCATTTATGCAAAAGGAATGAACAGCGAATCTACCAGGCAGCTCATAGTACTGGAAAAATGCATCAACATGAGAGTCCAAAGCAGCATTTTTATTCTGGACAAGTGGTGACAGAGCTACTAAAACCTCTCTTCTTTTACTCAGCTTCCATTCAGTGTTGTTGTGCTCATTCCCACAGTCCCAGAGCAATACTTCTGTCACTACCTGAGCACATAGGAACTTGATTTGTAGATTTGGAATGCTCTGTGGAATGTCCTCTCATTCCAGAGAACCCAGTAAATGTCTCTCATCCCAGCCCATTAATCTATTCATTATTATTATTTTTTTTTAACTAATATTCCAGCTTTGATATTTTTCACAGAATCATAGGATGGCTGAGGTTGGAAGGGACCTCTGGAGGTCATATTGTCCAATCTACCTGTTCAAGTAGGGTCACCTACAGCACATTGCACAGTATACATCCAGATGGCTTGTAAATATCATCAAGAACAGGGAGTCCATAACGTCTTAGGGCAGCCCATGCCAATGCTCTGTACTAAATCCACGACAGGTCCAGCAAAAGAAATAAATCATGTTTGCTTTTCAAATGTTTGCAACCTGTTACTTACACAAAAATATATGCAATATAAACATCATAGGGAAATTACAGGTTACACATCTAGAAGCAAGAGATTAAAAATCTTCTAAAATGTAGAAGCACAAGTCCTTATGAAAATTGCTCCAATCCAAAATACTGTTCATTAGCTGTCAAGAAGAGATGTGACTCTGGACCCAGAAGATATCTATCCAGGCAGTACGCTCCTAACCTGAATAGTCCTGCTATAATGGCTCAGCTGCTCCAGTGGGTGAGGACTCACTTCCACATAGCTCAGGTTTCCTCATGCCATACCCCACTGCAGGCATTCTCTTTAGTATCTGAAAAAGCATTTTTCTTTACTAACTGGTAAGGAGTCTTTTGGAATGCTGAAGATTTACAGTAACTTTAAAATCAGTGTTCAACAGTAGTGCTTCCCCCCCTTGTATTGTAAGGAACTAGGATTAGGGTTCTCAAAGAATGTTTTGGAAAGTAAAAAAATGGCGGGAAAATGAAAAAAAAAAAAAAAAAAAAGGGATTTTGTGTGACCATTTCAACTTGGTGGGAAAGAGCTACCCTAACTAGAACAGACAAGGTGCTATCAGCACTTCTGTTACTGGAATGAATGGAGGCAAAAGAAAATACTACTTTTCTGAAAGAGTGGTCAGGCACTGGAATGGGCTGCCCAGGGAGGTGGTGGAGTCACCGACCTGGAGGTGTTCAAGGTATGTTTGGACTTTGTGTTGAGGGACGTGGTATAGTGAGAACTATTGGTGATAGGTGGATGGATGGACTGGGTGATCTTGAAGGTCTTTTCCAACCTTGGTGATTCTGTGTGATTCTGTGTGAAAAGTCTGCAAATAGAACAACCCAAACCATTCACCACGAGCATGAAGTGTGGCATAAGCGCAATGTGTTTGCATTTCCATGCTTTGACTTTTTTTTTTACCTTGACAGATTCTGGAACGCATTGTCACCTATTTAGTTCTTTAAAGATAGCTTTTAAAACACAAAATGTCAGTCTGGAAGTCACTATTGAAGCTGTAAAAATTTTCAGAAAATTCCAATCATTTTTTTGGTTTAGCAGCCAGAGTTCTCTTGCAACAGTTATCGTTTGTGGTGGTCACAAGGAAGTGACATCATTCACTGAAAACAAAAAAATCAAAACAAATACAAGTCAAGCCACTTATCAAGGGCATACTTTAGACTTCAGTTTGATCTTTTTTTTTTTCTACCCCATATATGTTGAGCAACTTCATTTTTTTGTTAGATGTATTTATAGGTGTTTGGGTTTTTCATACAGTACAAGAGAAAGTGGCAGTTCATATTCCATCTTTCTCCTTGCTTATGAAAATGTGCTCTCACAGAACTACAAGAAGAATGGAGAAATATGGTTAGTTACTCCTTGATAAAGTTGGATTAAGATTTTGCTTTATTTATGTTTGCAATAATCATTGTGGTTCAGTGGCATTTGGAACAGCTGGAACCTTCTGTTTGAGCTGATGTTTTGATATGTCATTTTTTCTTGGATTTAGTCCTGATTTTCTGGTCTGTGTGAAACAGGCAAATCATTTATGTATCTCGTAGGAGTACTTTTCACTCAGGAGCTTTAAGGAATTATCAAAGGTGGTTATTTTAATCTCTCCATTCAGATGCCTTAGTGACTAAGGGTTAGGTTAGAAAATAGATTTAGGAATATTGATGCAGAAGTTAAATTTAAGAGCCTTTCCTTTCATCTGAAAGTAAATCCTTAAAACCCTTGCTCAAGAGATGTCTAGCCCCAAAGGTACTTAAACATCGAATGATCTTTTTTCCATCTTTAAAGAATCCAAGTTTTTAAGTCTTGCACTTGCCAAAAAGCACCTGGGGCCTGAACAAGCTGTGTGGCTGGATACCATGATCATGGCCAAATCCCCACAAGATCTGCACAGCGGGAATCCTTTGCCATAAGAAACCAGCTGGAAAAGGGATCCTCCATGCCGCTGTCACCTGAGATCATTGACTCCATTGAGTCCAGGACTGAGTGAAAGTTTGCATGTGCAAAGCTGAAAAACACTTTGGCAGATGCACGTGCAGCACGTTTAGTTATAGTAAAATGGGACCACTGAAAAGCATTGGGAAGGACACATTGACCACTGTGGCTGTTTAACAGTGCAGTGGTAAATCAGCTAAACTCTACTGGGTGTGTTACAAATGTAAGTAGTAGATTAGATGTCAAGTTTATTGCACAATGGGATTAATTCCCAAAGTTTTCTTACTGGTGCTTATCTCCTGAGAGCACCTGCCCCAGTGGGCAGGGCTTCCAGGGTAATTTGTGTGAAAGGAAAACAGCATGAGCTATGCCACTGGAATAACTAACAACTGCTCACGAGCCTATTGCAGCCCTTAGCTAATCCGTATGTTTTGCTTCCAGGTTGCAGAGCCTGGAAAACCTGGCAGATTTTATCAATGAAGGTCAAATTGTTGAGGTTCTAAAATTTAAGAGGATGCAGAGCAAAATTATTTTTACAGTAGTAAACTGAATATCCAAGAGAAACTGATAAACTCTTCACATGGGAAAAGACAAACAATTATAGCTTTATCTGGTGTGGTGTGACAAAACATTGGTTACAGCCCATGATTTCTCAGTTACATTATTTAGGACAACTGGCTCAAGGCATGTGAGCACAAGTAGGAGATGCTACATGTGCTATGCATAACCTTGGAGGCAGGAAAAGCCATCTGCACTCACTGTGACTGTCTACATGAAGTCATTTTGCTACCATTTTTCTGGGGATAGATAAACTCCTGCGCAGCTGAGTTTGGAGACTTCATTCCTTATAATGCCTACTTTCAGAACTTTGCTTTTGCTTAAATTAGGATATATATATATGTATGTATGTGAATAACATTCTGGCTCTAGATATCAACAGCTCTCTGTGTTGCTACTATAGTTGGTATGTGGCATGAACATGTAGTTTAACTTGGAAACTAACATAAAGATGTAGATTTTATGACATGCTTTCATGTCACATCAGAGCACAGGATGAGTTTCATTAATTGGAACAAGTGGCATGTGACATCCAGTGGACTCTAATATCTGTCATATTTACCACACATTTTGATCTGCTTGCCTTTAATATGTTTGGACTAAATGATCTTAGTGGACTTTTCCAGTCTTAATGACTCCACAATTCTATGAATAGGTTCTTCCACATGCTTTCTGACTATAGATAAATTTATACTCACCTGTACAGTTAAGGAAGAAAGAGACTGAAATTCTCATCTCTACTGTAAATGAAGGACATGGGATTCTTACTCCCAGAAGAGAAGCTGGTTGGTATTCACTAACACAAGAGTTTCCATGGAGAAAACTGGAGTGAAACATGTATGTGGGTTGACACTACCTCTCTTCCACAAAACAAAACAAAACAGAACAAACAACAAAAACAAGAGGCAATAAGAAGATCTTAGAAGGTCTAGAAATAAAGTTCACTTGCACTATCAGTTGATTATTACAGAAGATCTGTATGGAATATAGATGGCACATTTTCAGTCAGTACTTGGGATAAATGCCACTGCCAAAAAGAGACTCATCTCCTTCCTGAGAGATTCTGGTGTGAAATAGTGAACATCCTCTCTAAGGACCAAGTCATTTAGATAGAAGTTAACTATCAGATCTCTTGCTAAATGTGCTCAGGAATACCTGAGAGATTAGATGTGTAAACTCAAATGTTCCAAAAACCACACAGCTCCTGTCTTCTATGCTGAATTGCTGGAGGGTGCCTCACAGAAGATTTGCTGACACAGAATCTTGAAAGAGGGCTAGCTGGAGAGACTTAGACCCGAGCTGGCAGATGTAATGTTGGCATGAGGGGGAAAGAATCAAAATGAAGAACAGATAATATCCATCACTGCTGATATCTATGTCTATGTAAGTAGTTAATAGATAAGGTTTCAAGAGACAATTATCTGAGACCAAGATAATTCCTTCTTTATTGTGTATCACAATGGTTTCCTTTGTTCGGTTCTTTGCATCAGCCCTTTACAGTATCAGTCCTCTAGAGAGTGTGCATGAACTCCTTGTTATGCAGGTTTGCATGTCAGGGCTGCCTGAGAGGCTCAGCAGTTCCTAGATATTCCAGTAGCCCATTACCCTCAACATCTGGGTTTGGTTTTAAGAGGTGTCACTTGTATTTCAGTTGCAAAGTTAGTAACTATTGCCCACCTTGAGATATGGCTGCAATGATGTGCTCTAAGCTGCAGCAGAGCTGAACCTTCTTAGGATGCAGATGGAGCACTGCCCCTTAGATTGCATGTGCTGCTTCAAAACAAATAAATGCACACTTGATCCCCGACTTGTTCAGTCTTTTGCTTGTCTTTTTTCTTTATTCCTTAGTGTGATGAGTAACTGAACAGTGGATACAAGGCAATCTGGTTTTTCTCTGATATAGAGGCAACATGCAAACCAACAGCTGAGATATTAATTTGATTTTTCCCAAGGCAAAAACCACACCTCTCTGCTTTTCTTTCTTTATAGCAGAATAGCAGAGACTACTACTTCAGACTCTTCTGGCTTCCATGCAATTACAGGGTAAAATGTTGAGGCCCTGACACTGTGATTTTAGCCATTTGGTCATCTATCTCTTTGAGCTTACATTCTTTATTTGTGAGATACTGGTGGCAAGGTATTTCCTAAAACAAAACTTCAGTCTTTACAATTTGTTCTTTCAATTATGCTCCAAATTTCATTTGGAGATCCAAAAAAAGGTCACCTTTTATTGTGCCAGAAAGGATATACAGATAAATTTAACTGATTTGATAACATAATTTCCTTTGTTTAATTTATTCCACCCTAAGATCTCTCTCATAAATGAGAAAGAAGGACACAAGTTCAGTTTGGAATTTTCCTCACCTCCAGGTGCCACTCTGTACTTAATGCTATGGCAGCTCACACTCTTGTATGAGGTGAACTTCTCTAATTAGGAGCTCTGTGGGGTTGCAGGACTGGAAGGACTGGGTGCACAGTGATGTCTGAAAAGTAGGAGCACATCCTGACTGCATATTAGCCATGTTACAACTGCTGCAAGCAGGGATGTCCTGACACTATTGATTTCGGGTCTATAGGATAGTAGGATTGTCAAGTCTACAGGATTCCTTCTTCTTTGGGTGAGCAGTACAGATATAAGAGAGCACAAGTAGGACAGTGGATGTAGTCACACATTTTTCTGTGCTGAGAACTCGGTGCTCAACAATTAACATTTATTACAATTGAAAAACAGTTCACTATAAATAGCTAGCAGGATTATCCTCAAATTTAGGGGCTTTTAGGTCCAATGGTAATTTAAAGCTCTCCAGCCCCAAATCAACACGTTTTGCCCACAAATACAACACATGTTGTATTTGCCATGCAAATGCAGAACTGTTAAAAAACAGTAGGCTGCAATAAAAATTTAGGAAAAGTCATACTCACTTTCATTTCATAGTAGACAAGAGGTTTGATCATAGTACAGTGTGGGATGTGTGACAACTTTAGCACAGGACTAGCTTGGAGGTCCTTTCTGACTGGCAGTGCAGACCTTACAAGCATTTGTAGCTAGAAGGCAGCAATCTTTCCTTTGTAAGACAGATTTCTTGACACCAAAGCTCTGCTCTTAGTGATTTAAGACTGGCCTATTTTAATGAACTCTACTTTGGATAGGGCTTTGAACATATTCAGAAAGCAAAGCTAGTGAAAAATACTCTAACTGAAGCCCAGCAAAATCCAGATTTTTCATCTCAGAGAATGTCTTAGGGGTGAATTTTACTTCCACTCCTAATAAAAGCAATAAAACAATCCAGAAAGCCCTTACAAAGCATGATTATGAATAAAATACTTGTTGGTCAATCAAGTGATTTGAATAAAAGGAAAATATTCCATTTAGATCTCAATTTGAAATAGTATGGAAAACAGGAAAAAACATTTTGCAATGCAAAATTGAAAATGTCGTTCTGAAAATGTAGTAACATTTAATTTTCAGCAAACTGATTCTTTTGTTTATCTCTTCAAAAGGAACATTAGTCAAGATCATCGCTCTTAAGCAGATGTTTTGTTCTCATGAATTGGCAATTTCTGAGAGTCTAAATGTAACTGACTTGTATGTAGAATATCTACCAATATGCTGAAGTGATCTAATCTCAATGAATTTAAGCTATTGCTATGGACCTAGAGTACTCCCCAACAATCTGAAGCAGTCCTACAGATAAAGGTTTTATTCTTTTATTATTTTTTTCTTCCCAGTTTTTGGTCAGGCACTGTATTTGAATGGACAAAATTATAAAGGAAAAAAGAAAAGAAAAAAAAGGATTAAATGAGTTGCACCAATTTTTCTTTTGGTCTAGAACTTCCCTTTGTCAGCTGTCACTTTTTAATTGAAGTGAAACAAATTTCAAGCCAGAATGCTATGCTACTTTCAACAGTCTGATGTAATTCACTTTTATTCTTCCCTACTAAGCCTAAGGAAACCTCTAGAATATTTTCTGGCCATCTGGACCAGTATCCTAGAAAAGCACGCATTTGTAGCTGAGGTAAATTCTGTTCTCTGGTCGACTTCAGCCCGCAGCTGTTTGGGTTTGTAGCCATTCATTTGCACTGTGATCTCTGTGTAGCACTGCTCCCTACTGCTTGACAGTAAGAGAGTAATCAGTCCTTGTAGCTGTCCATTGGTATTAATGGAGACCCAATTACGCTCATGGTAAACTGTTTTAATTATGGTGGCAATTAAGCTCAACAGTAGCTTTTTGGAATCAATGGAAATTAAATGCAGATAGCAGACATTAATTGAACATTTATTGGAAACAATTTAAATTATGTATAGTTGTGCCTTAGTTAATGGAAATTAATGACTACCATTTGGGAATAAGCAGAACTGCTGGAATGTAATGAAAGTCAATATGAGCAGTTACAAATGGTTGAGATAAGGAAATGCGTATTGATATTAGTGATCTTCAATATTTTCCATTGGAACTATTATCTGATACAGACTGTATTGCTGTGAACTTCATCTAGGGTACAGGGATAAGAATATTATAGTTGTAAAGTGCCACTAATCTGGTAACTTGCTATTCTGAGTACTGAAACAATGCAGTAGATCATTCTTAATTGTAGCCTTACATTTGCAGATAAACTGAAACTGAGGCTGTTATTGATTAAAAGAGGTGGCACGCTGCAGACCCTGTAAGAACTACATTGTTCTTGAATTTCATACAGTGTAGCTTAGATTTTTACATGTGATTTGAATTACTTGAATGTCTTAAAGATCTGTGTTCCAACCAGATGTGAGAAATGGCTTTGGTTTTAAAAGTTTTAAGGAAGGACCACCAAATACTGAGAGGGAAAAAAAAAAACCCTCTATATGCATTTTCCCTATACCTTCAGTGGAAAATAGAAACTAAGAAGGGTAGCCTTTTTCTTTTTTTTTTTAATATAACTTGGACTCCTGTCAGGAAAATGTTATTTACCTGAAAAGCATAATTATCCTTTTTCCATCTTGGCCTTTTTCTCAGAGCAAAGTTATACACTGGTTTACTGCATTTGATAAAATGCTCTAATTGAAAGGATTGAACATTTGTGTACTAGTCTTACTCTTTACAAGCCACCTTTAACTATGCCAAATATCTACTAGTTAAGTACCGACTGTACTGACTACAGTAATTGGCTTTACTGATAGAATATATATATGTTCCTGTTAACCCTACTAAGACATAACGTCTTTTTCCATTTTTTTTTTCCCTGTCAGTAGAGCTTTGCTTTTTAAAGTTATCTTAGTCATTTTCTGAATTCCTTACAAGGAGTCATTAACAAATATTCAATTTAAAATGAACGTGCTACCTCTTTAAAAGGAAGATTAGGTCATGTGGTACTCCATTCTGTTTTGTTGTCTTTTCTTATCTCTCAGACTCAGGTTTTTGTTGCAAAGTAATATGACAAAGATTAAATAGATTCTGTTGTTCAAAAATTCCATGACTTGTTGAGAAACCCCTCCATTCCTGTGAAATCCTCATTGGTGAATTGAAGATGACTGCTACAAATTGTCCACAAAAATGGCATGAAAAAGGCAAAGTGAATTTATCTACGAAGAATAAATAAAGATTGGAAATTCCTTTGGAAGTACTTCTAAAGCTCAATTGAACACAGCATTGCAAAACTGAAAGAATTAACCAGTTTGTTATGCTATATACAATGTTTAATATACCAGTATGTATTTCAAGCCAGCGGTAAAAACAAAGGTGCACTAATAAACAAGTTACTATTAGTTCACAGAGATACTATCTGTATGTATCTGTGAGAAGTCCAAGCAGTACAGAGATCGACTGGAAAATATAATCGACATTATTCCTTTTAATTATACCTGGTGATTTGTTCAGAGATTTGTTATAATCCTGACCTGGATATTCTATAAACAGATCCTTCATTTAGAAGGGATTAGAGTTGACTATGTGTGATAACTCACCTTAACATAAACTCTTTAAGAAGATGTCAGGTTATGGAGTGCCTCCTAACCATTCCCTCTCCTTGCCCAACATGCCTGCTGCTGACCACACTGCATCACAGAACTCCTACCTCCAAGTGACCACGGAATGAATCATGCACAAACCCTTTCAGAGGATAAAATGCTGTCTTATTAAGATCATCAATATCAGCATAATTTGGGGTTGACATATATGACACACTCAAGTTCAATAAGCACTGTTTTATGCAAAGCATCAGTAGAGAGACCTGTCTAGGTAATTCAACCATTCCAAATGCCATGGTCTCAGGAAGGCAAAGGCTTGCTAATCCAGACTAGTCTGTGAAACTGGCCAGGTGGAGGCTGGTTCCAGCCCAGAAGATGTGTATGACTGACTGCCTAAACTTTACAACTACTGTGGCCTCCTTGGCTCCCAATCTGGTGCTCAGACTGGGTCAGCTCAGAACCAAAATGGTGAGGCTTGATGTCTGAAAAAGAAACCATAAGGGCACCAAGAAGCTATAGTCCCAACAGAATGAATGGCTAAGAACTACATACTTTCCTATATGAAACTCACAAATGATTTGAACTGAATCCTCATCCTGATTGTGGATGACTGGAACTTCATGGAAAGATGATCAATTCTTTTGCAAATTCCTTTCTACATACTACACACACACACATACACAGTTGTGAAGTTGTTACATTTTTACTGATGGTTTTGTTATAGGCTGAGTTCAGCCATGTTGAAAATGGTAGGATTAACCACCGCACATCTCTTTTGAGCTGTAAGAAACAGTTCAGCACATGTTTCTGCCCTAAACAATGTGAATACAAAGTTGCTCAGGAATTTAAAAGATCTGGGTGGGGAACATTTGATTTTGTTTGGGGCAGGGATTTAGGTAGAAAGAAAATGAGCAGATGGAGATGAGACAGAACTCAGGAGCAGACTGGGAAGAGTGGTACAAGCCTGCAGGAGCAGTGATGCATGTCTTTGGGAGAAGCCTATGGAGAGGGTTTTCAGTCCTGCTGTTCGCTGGGGATGAGAACAAGGGACATTCCTCCCATTCCATGAGTGCTCCTGTGCTTAGGATAGCACGGTTCAAGCATCTTTTGAGCAGACAGCATGTCAGCAGCACAGCTGATTCCCCTCACCCCCCCCACCCCCCAGGCAACTCTCCAGTTCTCCAACCCATATAACATACAACATGCTGAATTCCACTGTAGTAATGGCTCAAAAGTGGGCAACTGTATATTCAGTCCTATTCAAAACTGTATAAAGTGTAGACATCTCAAGCAGCGAGCAAATGTGAATAAAGAACACAAGAGAGGAAAAAGAAACAGAATCAGAGAATTTTGAAATGCAGGCCAAACCAGAATCAACTTTGGGAAGCTCTTACAGGTCTACAAATTGACAGACACAGTTTGAACCAATTTCTTTTAAAATTCCCGGGAATCAATCAGTCTTTAGTTCTAGATTACAAACAGTGAATTTGGAAAATTCTGTATACAGCCAAAGCCAAGTTTCAGACCTTCTACAGTTAGTAAGTGTAACTGAAATCTTTGAAAAAGCTGATAACAAATACTGAAACAGGTCCTGAGCTGCATCTTTAAGTCACAGATTTAACAAGAACCTGGGAAGATTTACCTTTTGTAAGACTGCAGATGTGGTAATCCAGAGATTTTGGTAGGACTCTAAAATTCATATAACTGTAATTTATTTCCACATACTTATCATTTCAGAAACAGGGATCAGTAGCACTTTATTCCCTTTAGCATTCATGTGGAAGGCCATAGAGCCCATACTCCTAGACTCGCCAGTAGCAAGACAACTATCTTCAAACTGAACTTCCCAGGAACTAAGTCCTCCTCCATCTGGAGTCAATGGAAATGCTAGCATAGGCTTTGGTGCAAGTGCATTTAACTTTTAGTGTTTTTCATGACATCTCTTTTTTGAAGGATATGCTTACTTAAGCATTCGTTACAAATTGTCTGTACTGTTTTTTTGTTAATATGAGGGTTAAATCAGGCTTGTAATGTATTTCTCATTTTGTATCAAAAAATCTTGTGCAAAGGAAGGACTGTGTTGAGCAAATCTTTCAAAAGTTGAGCTAGCTTATCTTCAATTTCCTTCCTATTATCCATTCATATAAAAGGAAGGTGTTAATAATATGAGAGTTGGCAAACAGTTCATAACATAAAATCTAAATTCTGTTTTGTTTGTGATGCAGGGAGAGAAGAGAGAAATTCCATCATTTCAGCAATTTAAAAATTCTTATTTTTTTCACATTAAATTGCAGCTCAGTATGACTTGAACTGGCAGACCCACCATCTCCAGCAATCCATGTTATATAGTGGAAATGCCAATAGACTCCATAGAACAGTGCTGTTAATGTCACCACTCTTTACTGTTACTGAAATGAATTTACAGGAGCTGGACTTTCGCTCTCAAATCATGCATTACGTTATCACTTTTCTATTTGCACATCATTTATTTGAAAGTAATTGTTTCCTTGATTCACAGCCTTCCACACCTATGCGATATGAAACATTATGTGCTATATTTCATCTCTCCCTAGGTAAAAGTCTACAATGTGTTGATGTTGATGTGAGATGAGGATGCTCAGCACTTCACAAAACCAGGCCCTAAGCAAAAGGCAAGCATAATGTTTCAACAAGTACGAATTACAAATGGACATGGTGAAGGTGGTGATTAAAGACTGTTATGAGTACAGTCTGGGGTTCTGATTTTGCAGTACTAAGCTGCTTCTATTTTCTTTTTGTGACTTACTTCTCTATGGAGTACCTCTAATGGTCCTGATTCTTATTATCGATAATAATTGCTGATCCTTTACGTACCATTTTTATTTAATGATTCTTGACCAACAGAAGAATTCTGCTTGTAGCAACCCAGACTAAAGCACTGACCTCTCCAGCACTGAATGTTTGCTCAGACCCTCTTTCACCTCCACCATGTTTTGCCGAGGGGAGGGCACTCAGTCCTTTTCAGCAGGCACTGGGAACAGAGCTCACCTCACCACGCCTGGCAGCAGAGAGCTGCACGTCAGCTGCTCATCCACATCCCCCTAATAGCTGATTGGAAGAAACAGCACCTGCAGGCTCTGGTCCGTCCTAAGTATTTCAGACATTTAGGAGAACATGATTTAAGACCTCTTAGTACCTTGTGCTATGGTGACTAGTTCAGTTATCACTGCTTCCTGCTTGTATCTAGCTTTGCTCAGCTGCATCCCATGTCTCGATACTTCTCTCAATACGTCCTTAAGCCCAGGATAATTCCACCTCAAGCCATTGTCAGGATTTAAACAAATCGATCAAGCCTTACTCCTATTTATCTCAAAGGCACTTTGATAAAGGAGCACATTCAATGATTAAAAAAAAAAACAAAACACTGGTTACCTGGTGACAACGCAACATTCGCCACACACTAAAAGCAACCCCTTCAGGTTTCACTTACATTAATATTTAGGTATCAGCAGGAAGTGATGTTCCAAAATCATGACTGGGTGATGTGTTTACGATCTGCTGCATGGACTCATTCACTGTAAAAAAAAAAAAAAAAGATTGTTTAGCAGATAAAAAAAAGTTATTTTACGAACCAAAATGAAGTTCTTTTCTTGCTGAAATATTAAGTGATCTGTTTGGTGCTCCTGCCTCAAATAGCCTGAGCTTCCCTTAAAAATTAAAACATGAAGTTCTCTGCTACTTGTTTTGATATTGTCTTACTAAGAAGTCACAGAGCCTCTTACACTGAGTCCTGTCCTTTGCATCAGTTCATTTTTTTAATTGTGTTTTGCAAATTCAAACTTCATCAACCAAACAAATCTCCCATTTTGACTATAGAAAATCTACCTTTGAATCTGAATTTTGCAGGTTGGATTTCCCTTTTCTTTCTGTCTGAGAACACAGTTATGGCACCTACTTGCACAAGTTCATAATTAATTGAAATGCTAGTGACATGAGTACTGAACGTTAACAAAAAAAATTATTACACTTCGAAGCAATAAAATCTTAAAGAGTTAAAAACAGCTCATTTTTTCTCCAGGTTGCTCAAGTTAGGAGTTGTTGCAATGCACAGAGCACATTTGGGACTTTATTCCCTTTTGCAGTGTCTTTTTAGATTTCCATGAATGTGACAGAGATCTGCACAGTGGAGTTTGATGCAGTGATATGAGACTCTCTCAGCGATTTTCAAAATATGCAACCCATAAATCATTCACCTTAACCCGGACCCAAATTTGCATAAAACCAGAGTCGATCATCTCAAAAGGTAATTTACTCAAAGCCCAAACAAACCCAGCTGTGTGAAGCACATAACAAAGTTATGAAGGTAAGATTCACATGGCTTCAGGGTTTGTAATGGATGCTTTGCACAGCTGTAATGATGAGTGGGTGAGGATAGTTAAGAATGAATGAAGTGTGGGTGGTGGAAATATTCACTGGGCATGTCACGGCCAGAAGAGGAAACACAGGGGCCTCCCAGCCTCCGGAATGGAAAGGACGTCAAGGCTCCGTGGACAGGGGTCCTACTTATTTATTTATTTCAGCCCTGACACATTCTCATTAGGAAGGCAAAAATGTGAAATCGATAGTTTCTCTTGAATGCAGGGAGCCGACTGTGGCTGCGCAGCAGAGCTGTCTTATAAACTGCTTCCAAACGTGTGGGTGCCTCTTGGGCTTCCTCAGAGATTTTATGGACCGTTTTCAAAGTTTTCTGTAAATTCCCGCCAACACTGTCTGCATCCCCTACCACATCAGTCAAAAATTGAACTGCGTTTCAGAGTCATGTAAATTCCTTCTATAAGAAACATTCGCATTTTACGAAATGAAAACTGAGCTGACTACTTCCCGAGGTGAATTCATCCCTGGTTTGTCTCCCTCCTTGCAGTGCAGTTACCGCGGGGATGGGTGACTAATAGGTTACCATTAACAAACAGAAAAATGAGTAGCCTGTATAACTGAACATGACAAAGGTTTCTTCCAGGATTGCCATGGCACATGATAAGATGGCACATTGATAAGATACTTCATTCTTACCGTTCTCGAATTTTCGTGAGAACTTATCTGTAACTCCACAAAACCCAAAGGCCGGTTTGTGTTTCTTTATGGCATTATTATAGGGCACTGTAAGTGTAATAAAACAATCTGCTAACTGTTCTCCTTGACTGTTCTTATTCATTGCTCCTAGACAGGTTTTCTTGCACATATGGTAAAATATATACAACAACTTTCATATCTAAGGTTCTAGTAGTTTAAACACAGTCCATTTCTTTATTGGCAAATTATTCTTTGTAGTTAGGACTTGATTAGGCTGGGAAATATTGAAAAATATGTTGACTAATGCACTGTTAAAAATATAAGAAGTGCAATGTTTAAATAATGACAGATATTTATGGACCAGTGTAGGATTAACTACAGTCTTCTGATGAGGTTTCAAATATGGTCTTTTTATTTGCCTTGAACGGTTGTTCATGGTTCACAGTTGTAACCACAACTGATACAGCAGTTAAAAAGCTGCAGTTCTCCAAAGCTACCTCTATTGCCTATCGAGCAGAACGGTGGCGTAAAATGATGTCTTCACTGAAGTCTGCCCAAAATTCATCGATTCTGGAGGAGTGGAACATTTCTTTATGTAGAGAACAATACACTCATTCAATCTGAAAGCAAAGTAGTTTTTTCAAAGTGCATTTTTTTTTTTTTTTTTTTTTTTTAGCCAAGTAAAACTATCTTAAGGGACAAAAAAAGTCTTTGGCCCTGGGCAAGAATTAGTGGCATTGATAACTGTCACGTCTGGGGTTTAAAGGAAAGCAATGAAAATTCAGAATTTGCCAGAGTTTCATTATTTAAGCTAAAAGACTCATGCAGCAAGAATCTGTAAATAACACTCAATCAGGAAAGAGCTTTCTGAACAGCTGATGTGAAACTTGAAAAGTGGCAACGTAACAAATGTGATGCGGGAGGCAGGGGGAAGTGCTTTCATTCCAGTTCAGGAACATCTGGTTTATTGCAACAATAACTACTGTAATTATATCACTGCTGGAAAAGCTGCTCTAGGTTAGGTTAAGTTTGTGGGTTTCTATAATAAACATTGCTTTGGAGGAGTGGGGGTTTCAGTATTTCAGCCATGTCAGATCACACTGAACTGAACCGTGATTTGAGGCAAAAATAACAAAATATGGAAAACATAAAAGCATTGTTCCTAACCATATATTTCTTGAGATATATTCTTGGTTTATTCCTCATTATAGCAAGCGGAGGGTATGCCAAAGAAGCAAATTGTTGGATGACTGACCATATTTCACTGATAAAAACTAAAAAAGTAATTTTTTTGTCAGCTGGAAATAGGTTTGTTAATGCATTACAGCAATATAAATTGCTGTAATAAATAAGCAAGCATCCTGCAAAGGACATTAAGTACAGTTATTGTCACTTTAAATACAGGGACAGACAGTAGCTTAATGGCAGAGAGCCTCCAAGTTAGAATATGGCGCATTTTTCCAGTATGAAAATATGCTGTAAGCCTACACAACTTCAGTGTACCAGCAATATATAAAAAAGAATGGGTCAACATCTTCCTGACAAAGGGAAATAGGAATGTCATTGCAAATATATGAATACCCATTAAAATGCTTTGTTATTATAGGAAGGTCTAAGACTGCTGCCGACCTTTGGGAATTTAAGAATGATGAAGAAAAAGATATTTTATTATGGTGGCTTGCTTGTCTACCTCATGATTTGAAGTTGTGTGCTGCTGTGTACTGAGATTCACATATTTGTACACAACAGATCAGATAGAATTTGCAAATTACATGCATGTACTCTTCTAACAATTGTCTCAGTAGTCTTTCATGATTGCACTGGCAAAACATTTCCTAAGCAAGAACCAACTTACATTACACATGCAAATGTGGGGTTTATGTGTGCAGAAGATTGCTGTTTTATAAATGCAGATTTAACACTATCTTTAGTTCTAACTCCTGCAGCTAAAATAATTTCTACAAGCTCAGTGCTTATATATCATATAACATCTCATCACTAGGTTCACAGTTCTGGCCATGGGCTGCTGAAATTTTGTAGAATTTTAAATAAATACTTTTACATGCCCATATCATTAACATTTTTATTTGATATATGTTCTTGGTTTTAAATTAATAGGCTTTGTCGCTCATTGCCCCAAATGGCTTCATTCCTTGTGATTATTCTCCAGAAATATTACAGCTCAGAATTACCAATGGCAGAACGAATCATCAACTGATATCAGCAATCACATGGCTGTGTCAAGAGGAATATGGGACAACTGATGTGAGCTGAAGTATGGAAGAATATGTTCAAAATATGAAATGGTCCAATGACTAAACAAATGAGGCACAAGCTTGAAGCTTGCTCTGTTCTCATGCTGAATGCCACCTGGAACCCTGACCTGCTACTACTATCAGAAAAATAAAAAGCTAAACAGCACTAGGCATGTCTTAATCATGCTAGCGTTAAAATACCACCTAGAAGTGGGATGAAGCCTTCACCTTTCTTATTTTGGTTGTTAAAAAATCTGTATCTCTGCCTCTGCTTGCTGAGACACTGAATTTTGGAAGAAACTGACTACAGCCTGTATGATATTAAGTGTCCTCAAATGCCTTTTCAATGCCTTTAGATACCTTCCAGCACCAGGCACTCATTCAAAAAAAGAAGTTGAGCTACTGCAAGTTTTTTCAGCTTACCTGGTGTCAGGAACTCTTGCAGTACTTAAGGTTCTGTCCTGTAAAGTCCTGTAAAATGTTGACCTCCTTTCACTCAAAACTAGAGGTGGGCTGTTCTGCATAATCCATACTTCATATGATTCAATATATAAACTAAAAGAAAAAGAAAAAAAGAAAAAAATTAACAAAAATGAACAAGCAAATAGAGCTGGAGATCAAATAGTGGACAGAAACACAATTAAAAAAAAAAAACAACAAACTGCTAAAGATATAATTTCCAATTCTTTTTTTTTATTATTTATTTTTATTTTTTTCCCCTCTGCTTTTATAGTGCTTCCTTAGTACATCTAAACAGCAGAAGAATTTGCTTGTGGTGGGCTGATTTCCTCCCATAGTGCTCATAAGTCACCACCAATTGGTTCAAGTGCCTTTCATCTGTGCTAAGCTCATAGCATAATTGCTTGTGCTGAAGATAGTTCAGTCCCATTTCCAGCATTGGGTCCCATGCCACACTACAGCAAGAGACATTTACTGGCATTGGTTGTTCATGTTTGCAGCAAAATTATGTATGGGAAAGGTGGGGCAGCACCTGGAATCCTGTGCCATTCTCATTTCCCATGCAGATAATACTGGAGGTGTTCCCCTGGAGCTGTAAGGGCTTATTTGATTTAGTACTTCTCTATGAAAAGCTCTCTTTTCTGAGAATAAGCAAAATAAGTTTACAAATGAGGCAAAAAAAGTCTACCAGACAGAGCAGTGATCTGGGATATTATCTGGGATGATATTGTAAAGCTTAACAGTTAATCATTGTCCACCATTTGTAAGCTACAATGTAAATATGAATGATAAGTAAATATTATACACACATAGAGTAAAATAAGACAGAAAATCCAAGTTCCACTTCTATAATGGTCTGAGCAATCCTATGTCTTTTCCTTGAACTCTTTTTTTTTTCTTTCTTCCTTCTAAATTGCCTTGTTGCAATAACAAGAGCAGGTTGTATTAAGAATACATCATTCATGGAAATGCTGCCACTATTTTCTGCGTGAGCGTAGCATATCTTCACTTTAAGGAAACTTGAGTTTTGTGGACACGTTCAGAGATAGGTGTTCTGATATTCAGACTTTGTTCAGTGATGAAAGTGCAGAAGTTCTACTAGAAGCTGAGGAGACAGATTTGCAACACAATCCTGGAAAACATAAGTCCTAACAGTAAGGAATTCTGTAGTAGTAATTGCATGTGCATTGAGATAAGTGCTTTTTTTCTGACTATGTTATGTTAACTTCAAAATGAAACGAATCCATGAGGCACGAATGCTTTTGGCATTCAGCTCCACTGCTTGTAATAGTCTGGTCTTCTGACTGCAGGTTAGAAATCAGAGATAAACACGAAACATAAACTTCAGACCATAAAATACAAAACACTCGGCAACTCCAATTTAGATAGGGAGTCTGACTGTGCAGAGTTGAATGCTGCACCAAAGGAATGTGAGCATTTGTAAAGTATGACAGTGTGACAGTATGACAATAAAGGCAAGGGCCATACATAGTTCACAGATCTATGGAAGAGGCTTGGAAGGGAAACTCATCTGAAGTTCACACTATTAAAAACGGGGAAAAAAATGGGAAATATTGGGGAAAACTTGACACTGAATTTTTACAATCACCAGAGGGTTACTGGTTACAGATGTTTCTGTAATCATGAAGAAAATGGAAGAATTCTTAGCGTTCAGCATCCCTCAACTCTGTACTGCTCAGTAAGACATACACTGGATGTCGAGAATTGGTAGGACAGAATACAGCAGAGAACAGTTAGGAACTCTACCCTGCTACTCAGCCTGGTGAATGACAGGATGATTACCATACGGCAAGAGCAGGCTGCAGTTCCTCCTGAAAGTGGCAGCAGCTATAAAGTGACCGGTTGTCACTGCTGGGTCGGTGCCCTGTTGGCCTCCCCACAGGGAGCATGAGGAGGGGGCAGGCACGGCGCCTTGGGGCACTGCTTTCAGCACCGATTTAGGTTTAGGCTGACAGAACACTTCAGTGAGGGTCTTACTGTGCCCTCATTCATCATGCGTTTGTGTCGCTGAGTTGGGCATGCCCAACTGTCTGACCCAAGGCTGTTTGGTGCTGATGTGCATCTTCCCCTCCAGCATCTGCTGTCTGGGGGCAGTACCTAGCATCATTACCATCACGTGCTGAATTCAAGTTGCATCTGTGCAGCTGGCTATTTTTATTCATCGTTTGTCTTTTCCTTCCAGTCCCTCCTCCAATTCAGAAATCTCACTCGTAGCCTCCAGAGAGAAGCCCACAGGGGAGAGCTCGTTTTTCCTTCTTCAGAAAACTCCGTGTCCTTTCAGTGCTCTCCCATGGAGCATCGGCCTTTACTCTCTGCCCGAGCTGCTCCCGGGCTGCCGGTCACCCTGGAAGCACTTTTCCCACATGCTGTATTGTCAGGGGACAGCCTGACCATGGTCCATGGTTGCTGCCTGTGGCTGTGTGGGTGGAAAGGGGCAGAGGGTCCCACCAGCGCAGAGCAGAGCGACGGCAGGAAGGAGGCCTGGAGACCACTGGGGTTTGTGGGTGAGGAGCTGCTGACCTGCCAGGAGCTGGGCTCTGTGCAGATCAGGGCATTAAAAACAGAGAAAGGAATGGTTCTTTAAATAGCAGGCTATGATTTGCAGAGAGAGGTTTTGTCTCTTCCAGATTCAGGCGCATAAAGTTTGTCATCTGTCTGTAATGTTGTGAAATTCTATGTTGCTGTCAGTCCGTCCCCACCAGCAGTGGCACCTAAGGCAGAAAGCAGTCTCACCAGCAGCACAACATCACCCCACCTGGTAACAGGAACTTTTGGGAAAGGCTAGCCAGTTAAACTTGCACCCAGCCATCCACACGTTACCTAAACTAGACACCAGACACTATCCAAGAGACAGATTGCCACAATCCATAACTAACTGAAAGATAAAGCAGGCTTGCTTGGGATTTTTGTTTTGTTCTCTGTGTGTGTGCGTGTGTGTTTGTGTGTTTATGCCAACTTTGTCCAAATGATGGCTGGCAATACTTCCTGATTTTGTAGTTGAGATATATAAATACAGCAAGAGTGAGATAATATCTGATAATGTAATACCTTTTCTTCCCTAGGCATTGACAGGAGTTGGTTCTTAACTACCCTGCAAGTTTAGACCTACAAAGAATCCTCAAAGTGCAGCCACACTCTACCTGCAGCAAAACTGCTCCAGCTGAGTTTGGTCTTATTTAAGTTGTAGAGCAACAAATGCTAGTGCTCATCATTCACTAAGGTCAGAAGAGACAAGGAGCACACAGCATCATTTATGAAGTATTGCAGAAGATCCACTTCTGCAGTTGATTCATGCTCAAATCAAGGCTATTGATATTGTCTTTAAGACAATACCTTAGACACTCGGTCACAAGAGGTTAGGTAAGATTAAAGAACTGAATTTTTAAATCTATTAATATTAAAAATGGTCACTTCTGGCTTTTCATTCACACCATCTGTTGCCAGCAGGTTGTATCAGCAGTTTTAGGGCAGCTTAATAATTGTTCCCAATTTTTGCACACTGAGAGGTTAAAAATAAATCTTCAGCCACACAGAAGAGTCCTCAACCACTGATTTCTCTGCAATATTTTGGCAGCGTAAAAAGAAAATATAAAGAAAATATATCATATTTCTTTCTAAATATTCCTAGAATTATTTCTTCGCATCACATGTGATATAAATAAAACAAACCTCAAGAATCTGGCTTAGAATATGGAATAATATTATGCTAAGGTCATTTCTGCTGTGTTTATCACAGTAAATTTGAATTATAGGTGTCACTGTGCATAATATTTAAATATTTCAATGATGCACAGAGCTCTCAACACTCTTGTTTCTTTCCCACGTTCACGACAATTTGCCAGCAACAATTTAGAACAGAGCAATCATTTCAAAGCAACCTCTCTGAGTCAAGAAACTTGCGTACACACTACACAGCTGCATCTAAGATGCAGCATAACCCCCCACTTTAGCACCGGTATCATGCTCAGGGGTGCAAAAGTATTAAGACAGTCCCAGGATGTCCATTTGAAAGTTTCCCTGACTTAAGGGATCTGTGGTTTAGAGACAGTGCTGTCAGAGCTTGTGAAAATGAATCACTGTCACACTTCCCAGTAGCCACAGTGTCCGTATGAGTGTTCCTCCTGGTGTGTCTTGGTGCAGCCCTACTGCTGCCACGTATTCAGGCTGGGGGGGGGGGAGTTAAAATGACTCTGTTAAGTTTCCGCTTTGAGAACAGCCTGTCTAAACAAAAGTCCAACCCAAGAAGAGAATGAAAATTGAGGGAGAGTAAAGAAGGGAAACTAAAGAAACTTTAAATTATCTGAGGTACAAGAATGAAGACAAATGCAAAACTGCTGGAAGAAAACAGTGGAAGTATGACAGATGACCTCTTAAAACATAAACAGATTTTAGCGTACAAATAGCAAATAAGGGGCAGACTAAAATAAATAAGAATAGCTCCATGAAATAGATATGAGTGTTAAAAAATGTTTTATCCAGTGATATTTTCACAGGATTTTGAAGAGCACACAGGAATTGGACTTTTGCACAAGATGTTGATTTTTTTGACTAGTCTTCCTACAGTAATTAATTCCTTTCATATAATTCAGTCTCTCTGGATAGCGTAGTCAAAATTTTCAAGATTATCTGGGAAATAAACGTAAAATGCTGAACATATCTGAAAATGTGGTCATTTTAAGGTGCCCAACTGGAAATCAAGCTATTCTCGCTAGTGAGTTTTGCACAAAGCAAACCTTTTCTTCATAATCCAAATATTCAGTGCAATTCCTCATAAGACAATGAGGATAATTCTGTATCTGGGAATAGCCACAGGAAGGTGCCGTGACAGGGAGGAGGAGAGACCAGTTCAGAGGTGTGGGAAGCCCAAAGCTATCCCATTTCCTCCAGCCTCCACTCCCAGCCTCCTCTTGAGCCTCAGCCACTCCCAGGACTTGCTGGAGCCTCCCACCAGTTCCTGCTTTTCCCCAGTGTGGAAAAGTCACTGATGGAGCTGGACCATGACAGCAGCAGAAGCCAGCAGACGAAAGGCCTGGGAGTATTGCTGGCAGTACAGATGGGAGCATTATACAGAGTAGCGTCAGCTGGAAATGTGTTACTGAGCTTAATGAAGAGCAAGGGAGGAACACACTGACTGGCTAGTAAGACCGACAAGGGTGGGTGCTAGCAGGGATTAAGCACTTAGCTGAAAGGTTCTTATTTGGTGGAAGGGAGAGAGCAGGAATGGGAAGGCAGAATATTTTCTCCCGAGCCAAAAGAGGATTTTAATACAGAATTTTCTTGGCCTTTATTTCTTGAGGAGTTTGCAAGATGCTTCTCAAGCTACGGGTTTAGAGGTCCAGATTCCTACAGAAAACCACTCTTGCATCTACTCTGGGTTGCTATTTTTCCTTTGCGGTCATCTGACAGATTTATCTGAAGGTCAAAAAAACCTCTTTAAGGCAAGGGAGGTCACAGAAACGACTATACGACTATTGTTCTATATTGGAGATTTACACATTACTATCTTCGTTTTAATAAATGGCTACCTAACTTGCCCACTGTCACGGTTTGACTCAGCACTGGAGTAAGGAAAGAAGCCAGGAATCCCAGCTCACCACCACATGCTCACCCACTAGCATGACAGAGTGGACATTGGATGTTTTTCCTCCCTGGAAGCTAGTCAGAAGCAATATCTACCGACAGCACGCACAATCAGATCACTCTGTGGTCAAAATAGGAAACATTATTCATTCTTCTTCTGGGACTGCAGCAAATCCCTGCACAAAAAATACTGTCAGCTAGAAAAAAAAGTATGCATCAAATAAGGCTATATGATTTAATTAAGCATTAGATTAGCTCTTCCCAAAGCCACTAGTAAAAACACCACAAGCATATGCAAATGATGGATGTTTGCGGACAGACCTACACAGCCTTTTCCATAACCTTTTATATAACATTAGTGCAGGCTTAGACAAAATGTAGTCTTGTTCTTTTCAAGCCAGCATGAAGTACAGCCAGGAAGCATTAGTCATCAGAGATTTTTTGGTAGTTGTAGTTTGGAACCCCAACTGGAGTGTTTGCTTTGTACAGCTTGCTTTGTAAAAGCTTGAAAATCTAAATCAGAAATTGGCTACTATCTTGTTCAAAATGTATTTCTTTTCAAACAGCTTTTGACTAAGCTATCACTGTTAGAGGAAATTTTCCTTTTTGCGCGCTTATAACACAAAACAAATGCAAAAGAAGCAACCCTTCCCTTCTTCCCCAAGGAATCATAACAACATTTTTTCAATAACGTTTTGCAGGATTTCATATTAAAATATATTCTGAATTGTGTTTCAATGAGGAAAAAAACAAAACAGAAATTATGATTTTCTTAACCAAAATAGAACAGATGTTCAGTATTCCTCAGAAGGTTTTTATCCTCTAGACTGAAACTGAGTATTTTTCATGTGTTATTCTGAAAAAATAAAATTTGAATATTTTATGAAACAATACATGGCCTTCTTCAGTTATTGTCCATTCACAACAATACATCCATCCTGTATATTTCTGTGTTCTGGTCACTGTGGTTATTGCCAGAGCTTTGGCCTAATGAGCTGCAGTTTTGCATACAAATGGAATTTGATTCTGCAATCAAGATGATTTTCTGCAAAGCGCTGAAGAAGTACAAACGGTCCCAAAATGAATCATGGAAAACTCTAACATAATAACACCTTGTTATTAAGTGCTATACAGCTACAGTTCCTACAAAAGCAAAGAAGAAATCTGAGGTAGTGAAATAGGTCTTCAGCTGGTACAAATCAGCACGGCCCTACTGAACTCAAGAGAGCTACACCAACTTAAGCAAACTCAGATTTTTATATGGTCAGTGTTTCACCATAGTAAAAAAAAACTGTGGCATAGGGTGGTGAAATATCATGATATGCACCGACATCCTGGTGTCAGCATGGCCCACGTGCTTAGGGATCTCTTCAAGAAAGCCTTTATAGCATGAGGTGCAGAAAACAGCATAGAAGGTATGATGGCTAAAGGGTGGTCTCAGTGATCCTGGTGAGATAAAGCAGATGGATGTGAATCAGTAGAAGCCTAAGACATCTTGTGCTTGAGCAGGTACAGATGCCCCCAAATGTGCACTAGCCCGAGATGGAGCCAGAGCACAAGCTGTCCTGTTTTCTGTCCGCTGTTCTGTGCCTCCTTCTGTCCATGCTGCCTTCTCCCTCACTGACATAGATATTTGTGCACAGAGATTCTCACCTGGCCCAAAAACCCGAGTGGTGCTAAAACTAGCCTGGTAGAAGATGGCTTGGCTTTAACATAGGTCAGCTTCGTGCTTCGGTTCATAACACTGGGCAAAGGCAGGAGTGGTGTGGTGGCACCTGGGGTACCTCTGGGGTACCTTTCTCTAGGTGGCAAAACCACTCATATCAATTTTAAGAGTTTCCAAAAGCTATACTTGATGAAAAGGAAAACTCTTCTAGACAAATTCTCTTGCTTGTCAATATTCAGGATTAAACAGAACCCAGCGTGCTAGGAACAGAACTGCTAGCCTGAGGAAGCATGACTTAAGAGGTGTTTATTATTAGTTTTCCCACTCTACTTCTTGCTCCCTAGGTGAGTTACTTACCGTATCAGGCAGAATGTCTGTGAGATAAGGCTATTCCATACAGACCTTGGCATAGGGCAATAATTGGGTGTAGGGCCCAACAGCTCTGTGGTTAAAGATAACCCTTTGGCAAAGCTCTTGCTGACTTCAGTGGTGCAGGACTGGGTCCTCTGTATTGCTCATAACTGCTTACCCCTCTGCTTATTCATCCAGCAGTTCTCAAGTCCGAGAGCCAGGGTGTTCGAAGCAGCTTGCAGGATTTGCTCCTCATGGCCCTAACTGACTCCACTGAAACACATCTCTCAGGCCTGCTAACAGAATATGGTCTCAACCTCTCCCAGTGGGATGGATTTTTTCAGCATATGATCTCCTCCCATCCTGGCAGGCAGAATAGTGATGTGTTACCTCAAAGGCGGATCTGCCTTAAGCATCGCAAAATAACACCAACCCATGAGAAGCAAGACTTCAGAGGAGGTCAATTTAATTCAGGTCATAACAGGTATGTTATTCCCAACTCTAAAAGCTTCTGTTTCAAGAGTTAATTTGCTTAAAGTACAAAAGTATTTTAATCACAAATGCACCCTTTCCAGGCATGTTGCCTCTAACATGTTCAGGATTTTGAGGAATTTCATAACAGTGCTCTTGCATCATTGCATCCTGACACAAACTTTTGTGAGATAAAGCGTGCCTTTTTGCACTTGAATAAGTGCGTAGCTTTGCTTTCTATCAGCCATTTTTAGGAAAAACGTTGCTGATTTTAAGTGATGCACCAGAGCAGGATGTTTGTATGTTACCAATTCACAAGTTATCACCAAGACTATATCAGGACACTGCAAAGCAGAGGGCACATGACTGATACGGTGCATCCTACATTGCTTCATAGTAGGTTGGCTCCCCTGCAAGTGATACCCAGAAAGCTTGGATCAGATAGCAGGAAGTTCCAACAGACTGATAACTAACCTTACAGACTCCAACTGAAGAAGCATGAGAGCAATGATCAGAATAAAAAAAAAAAATCAGATAATAGTTGTTTATATGATTGACATTCTGCTCCAATGTATTCACACAAAGACCTCTCTCTCTGCCTGACATGCAGGCGCTGCATTCCCAACGCATTCTTGCAGCCTACACCACATCACTGAACAATAGCAAGCCTTCTTTCATTTTCCTGCCTAGCTTCTGTGAACAGCACTCTGTTGACAACCGAGTCTGTTCTCACTACTGAAGAATTCCAAAAATTGACCGATATAAGGACAGCCTGTGACTTTCAGGAGGCATCTTAACACATCTCATTTTTTAAATTGTGGTTTGGTGCTTCTTTTTTTGTTTTGTTTTTGCTTCAGAGGAAACCTATAAAAGTGTAGTTACCTTAGAAGCACTCCTCAGGTGAGAGAGCTGCTCTATATACAGCACCACTAATAGCACTAAAATGCAAATATATATGGACAATTTTCTCTATTGGACCATTTCAGAACAGTTTTTCCCTGCTAAACTTTTATGTTCATGATGAGTGCCAAACTGACAGCCCCCATGCAACTGAAATCTTTTCCACAGGAAAAAACAGATGAACGGACATTGGTTTGCTTTCTTTGCCAATCAGTCCCAAGCCTGAAATGGACAGGCCACAAGTAATATTTAGAAAGTCTAGCCTTCTCAACACTCATTCCCACTCTTTCTCTTGCTCCTAAAGAATAATCATTTTGGTTAAATGATAAGGACGCCATAAATCTGAGCAATATGCAAGAAAGGCCCAGATCTCCCTCCTCTTTACCACGCATGAGCAAAACACTTTCACCAACATGGTGCAGCACTCAGTCTCATGGCTGGCAGTGAACAAAATCAAAACAGAAGAGATGGGAAATCACTGTGACGAGATTACTAGCATGTTATATCTTTCTTTTGTTGGTGATGCAATGGGCAGCGTATTCCATAAATCAGAAGTGCTTTTCAATTGCTCATTGACAACGTGCTCTCACAAAGTCACAGAGATGAGTAATGTCTTTTGCCATCTTCAGTGGCATCCCATCCTGTGAGGGCCACTGTGGCCTCCCTGCTGGACTTCAGGAATGCACTATGGCAAGGTGTGAAGTGTTCAGGGCATTTTAATTACTGCGGTATGACTGATTAATGCCTTCACAGCAGCAACATGCACTCTGAACACACAAATCTGACCTCTCCACTCAATACTCACTTGTCTTAGCTCAAATGCAAGCTCTCTTGCATTTTGACTCAGTAAAATTTTAAGAAACTGAAAATCTAAGTAACAAAAGCTCTTAACTAAAAGGCATTTGAAATGTGTGAAAAATAGAAGAGGGGAGATGAGAGGAGAGGACAGGAGATATCCAAATTTTCCACTGCTATTTTGTGCCATCTTCTGTGTTAGTTTCCTTTACACCAACTAACATAAGAGACTGAAATATTTACAAAACCATTCCCTATGTAGTCAGCTGTTATCTACTTTGGAAAAAAAAAATTACAGACATACTTTAGTGTATTTTCACAGTAACATTTTGTTGTTGGTACCCCTGATTTTGAGAGTGTGCCACACACGCAGTTTCCAACTATTCAAGAAGCCCAGTGCACTAGAAACAACCTCTCTTAACAATGCTTATATAAAACTTCAGCATTGTCTGCATCTTTCTTCAGGATCTTATATGTAAGGATGCCTTAAGGAAAGCCCACTCTTAATTTAGGCCAAATGTGTTCTTGGCTTCCGACTTTTCTGGGTGTCTCTGGCACAGTCAAGGCCAAAATGGAACATCAATGATCAAGTGTGCTGACGTCACTGAAAAATGAAAACAATTGGAAAATGACAATCAAAGGAAGGTGAAAGAGCTAGTCCCAGGGCTTCCTGTTTCAGATGAGAGTTTATTCAGATGGCCTCCAGATAATCTGAGCCAGATAGAGGGTACACCAACATCACGTTGTTTATTCTCTCGACTTTGTTAGCTGTCAAATGTAAGAACAGTCTATCCTGGACGCATTTATGCTCTACCATTTCCACACGTCCTTGGGTGTAAGCTTTGATTTATGGTGTTGTAGTAGTAGAAGCAATCTGGAGTTGAGAAAGGCTCTAAGAAATAGCAAGAAATTTCTGTCTTAAAACACCTTTTGTGATATAATTATGTTCAGTATTTTTTCTATAGCAAATAAGTTTACTTGGTAGGCAAATACACTACCCTTCTTTACGTATCTCTTCTATTGCAGAGAGGGCTTTAATCTCACTGAAAATTCAAAATTTCTTTTATAATAGTAAAGGAACACTAGCATTCATGAAAATCAGTCCCACACCATGGTAAGCTTTTCTTCCAAAAAGTAGCTCGCTATTTTAGCTAAGGCTACTTTGAATTGAGAAGCTAAAGCACTACTGAATACAAGGACAAGGGCAAATGGTGCATATGGGAATGAGAAATCAAAGTCAAGTCATTTAACCATGTTAAAAAAACTGGTTAGCTTATCTTCAGTACATGTGAATTAATAGTCTAAAGCTCCAGCACTCACAGCTTCACAGAGTCAAATTCTATTATCTCCACTGGAGCAAAATATGGGCTCCAGCACAGGAAGTCAAAGTAGTATCAAGGCTTCCTTAAGATGTATAAGCAATAAATAGAACAAACTCTAGGAAAGATAAGATGAAGAACAATAAAAACCATTGGCTGACAGTAGATGGACACCAGAGTGTAGGCAGAATATTTTGTCTGGCTTATTTCTCTGCAGAGAAAACAATTTTCATGGTTTTCCTGGAAGAAACTGTTTGCATTTATCCCCACTATAGTGCCACTGAAGCCTTGAATTCCTATTAAGAATCTGTGATTTCCAGCTCTAAAACTAATTTCTTTAAGCAACACGATGGAAATTTTTTTGTTAAATGTAGCATTCATGGAGCTACTAAAGGGAAAGTATCTTTTCAACCCCAAAGGAATTAATGAATTCAGTTAAGGGCAAAAATTTAAACTAGTGAAAACTACCAGTACATGCTTCAAGTCTGCTTCTATCTTAACCTCATCTGTGCCCAGGAAGATCATATTCTAATATATAAAACAATATTTTCAAAATGTATTTCTCATTACAATACTATTATTAAATTTATCTTTTTTGTTCATTGTTGTTGCACTGATTTAGGTTTTTATATCCTAGGTTTCACATTTAGTGCCTCTAAACCTAGGATCCATCATAAGTATTATAGCAATCACATTCAACTAGTCCTGCATTCACTTTTCTATGATACAGTTTATATTTTGAAAGCTCCTAGGTTATATAGCCCTGAAATTCAGCTTGCATAATACACTCTCACTACTGGCTATAAAAATAATTTCCTGAAGGTTGTTTCTTAGAAGTAAATTTAATAACGTTTTCACATGTATTTAACTTTAAATAGATGCCTAAGATCAGAATCTGAATTGTACATGTCACTGGATCAAGAGTAAGAACAGTAGGTGTAACAGACTAGTTAGAGTCTAAGCAGAGACAACTTGAGGTGGGCATCCAAAATTTACATCCAATATCCTCAGCAGGAGCCATGGCCAGCTGGCCCCAGAGGGCCCTGGCTGGGCACTCCTTCAGCTGGGGACCAGAGGCTGGCATCCACATAAGAAACACTCCTCCTCCTTGTTTGCACAGCAAGTTTCTGTGCTGGGCTTAGAGTTGGACATTTGCACTTAAATTCCTTGGCGAAAATTGGGGTACAAGTCTCTTGTCTAGCTTTGGCCATCAGAAGCCACTGCAAGTACATAGCATGTTTTATTTCCTTAAAATGCAAATATCGACCCCTTCATTGCCTAAAAGGTAATCGGAATCTTGAGTTATTGCAGTGCATGTGGCAGCTGTCTGCATCTGACTTGAAAGCTTGATGGTAAACAGAGAGGGGCTCTGGCCTTCTGGGCAGGACGCTGCTACCACTGCCGAGCTGCAGCAGTGCTCCTCCACTCCGGTAGCAAGAGCTGGCCATCAAAATGCATTTGAGCAAGCTTAATCTGCGATAATTGTATATTACAAACGTATTTATTCTCTTTTGGGAGAAACTCTTTCAAGGCTCCAGATGAGATATTTCTCACATATATTATTTGGCTTTTCCTGAGGCCCTAATGAATCGCTTTGAATTACAGCCTTGGATATTGATTAGCCTCATTCAGTTGAAATCTAGGCTTAGCAATCTATACTGGTCTATAGTTTATTTGTGATATTATTCCTAATAAAGAGCTGCAATTAATCCACATCAAGAAAAATCAATTAATACAGATTTGTATCACAAAGAAAGAAATCCTCCCCATATCTGCGCACTAATCCTGAAGCTTAGGCCCTTCTTTGCTACCAAGGAAGACAGACAAAAAATATTGATTTCACCCTATTTTTAAAACTTCTAGTGATACAATAATAGCGTAGAGAACAGACGGGGCTTATCAATTAAAACTATTTTTATACACAATGATAGATGAGAACACACAGTGCCACTGCTCTCTGCATTATTATTAATAGTATGATGGGTTTGCAGTTCTGTAGTACGAACCATTAACACTTGTGTTTATATCACTCTGTGTATGGCTCTCCAAGAGTCTGAATTCACTTGTGGTGTGGTTATGAATCTTGCACCATATGAGTTACAATACAGTGGCGGTTCTAGAAGCAAAACTGCAGTTATCTGCAGCTGCATGGGAAAGCAGAACTATTCTGTATAATTTTAGCCTAATGGTACAATGTGAAGAAACACAAGATGTTATCCAAGCTAACATCTTTCTAATTTTATCCAGTTCTATCTCCCATTTGAACGAAGCTGATACCTAACCTAGTTTATTAGAAGTAAAAAATCTTATCAGAGCCTTCTTGCAGGAAGCATCACATAAACACCATGAATTAGATTTTGCAATTTTAGAAGCCAAACTTTATCCTTGCTACACAAATAAGACAACAATGTGTCATTGTCCTTTCACAATTCCTACTGTAAATAGTTTACATGATTTATTCTTTTGCATGCGAGATAATTACATACTTTATACTAGTATATTTTATATCATCAGTAGGTTGTTATTCTCACTGCCCCATAATAGAAATTGTGTATTTTCCCACTGCACTGAATGCTATTCTTAACATACATTGGCCTCAACTATCTAAAAATATCAGTTCTGTTGCCTGTGGGAAAGTTTTGCTGAAGTTATTTCTATTAAAAGTTTAATATTTGTCTCTTCCATTTTTCATACTGCATGTGCCATTCACATTTAATGCTGTCTTCTCTCATATGCAATTACTTACAAGTACTTAAGTGTCACATATGGCACATATTAGGCAAATAATGCCTTAATTCACTCTAATGCTAACATTAATATGAATGATTAGGACTCAGATTAGTACTAGAGAATACCATTTTAAAATAAATTGTGATGACACCGCGACAGCTATATGAAGGATTAAGGAGTATGGATTATTGCAGGTTATGGTTCATGACACCAAGTGATATGGCTCTGTTTGCTCTTGCCAAGGCAATCAGAAGCCTGAACAGCCAACAACAATTCTTTGAACCGTTGAATTTGTTGGTTTGGTGTTTTTCAGCTCCTTTAGCCTCTGATGGGCAGTAAGTTGTGGAAAAAAATAAAGATTGACTTGCTGTGAGCTGCCTACATTTACAGAAAGCTTTGTCAAATGCCATTTAGTTGATCTGGCAACGTAGAGCCAATCTGAGTGCAGATACAAAGGAATAGCTCAGCTTTTATAAACATTCTCTTCTCTGCCCAAAGTCATATATTCAATGCAGTTGCCTTTAAGTAAATAACAGCTTTATTTTATCTGTCGGTGTTCCTTTAAACTCACCTCTTTATAACAATACTTTTACTTTTCTTTTTCCTTTCCTAAAACATAATGGATGTCTAGAAACTGTAACTCATGCAATTGAAGCAAGAACATCCTAAAAGCCTACAGAGCTCTCTACCTACACAGTTCAGCCCTCATTTTTCTCATCTCTCCATACGATACATTTGTGTTTCAGCAGTTTGTAAATCAGTATGTTCCATACAAGGAAATGAACAATGAGTTGAGAAAGAACGCTGCTGTAGCAAAAATTTCTTCTTAATAGATTCTTAAGAGATCAAAAAATGATCCTGGCGGACACAGATCTGTCTGCTCTTTTTATCCTTCTTCCACAGCTTTAAGCTTCTCACTCCCTATGTGCAGCTACAAGCTTCCTTTTCTCCATGTACATAACTAAATATATTCATATACACACATGATAGTTATTTTCCCTTCTTCTCTAACCTACAACTTGTTGATTTTTTTAACTACAGTGAACTTTATTAATTGTGGCTTTTCTGAATAGTCAGTAAAACAACTTCACTGGGATTACTTGTATAAATTAAAGTTAAGCACATGTTTAAATATCTCCTTGAATTTGGGTGTATCTGTTTTCAATGAAAGAGAAAAAAAAAAGAAATAACAAAATTGGTTTGTCTTAATCTGGAAATCTGAATTAATTAACATGGAATAGGGCCAGTTTTTGGCATAATTTCCTCTCAGCTTGTTCCTTATTTTCTCTTCCATTCCTCTTCTGTTTGATCTTTTGAGTTATTTTCACCCTTCACTCTGTCATTTTAAATCCATCATGCATGTCATCCACGTCCTTGTGAGGACTCTGTCTCAGATAATGTGCTATGTGGCTTTTAATATAGAGGCACACACACGCATAAACACACACATACATTCTTGTTTCTTCACTTATATGTTACGAATGCTTGCAATATTTTTCCAGCTGTTTCTGTGAACTCAATGTGCTTAAATGTAATGAATATCATATTCATTAAAAAACAATCATAACTGAACATGAGCACATTTAATACATGTGCATTAAAAATATTTTCCTTTAAAGGTGAGCTGCAAAGGGAATTGAGGCAGGGAAATAAATCCTCCTTCCATTTTTTTCTTATTTAGCACATGCAAGTATTGCCTGTAACATTCCACCCTCTCCCCCTTCTCTCATCTCCGTCTTCCTGATATTTGGAAAGCCTTTCCTACAGCAAGAGCTTTGCCAGGTTGTCCTTTCTTATGGGCAGAAACTAAGACTAGTGAAAACGACAGCACCAAGTGCAGTGTGTTCCCCGGGTGCTGATGAGGGTTTGGAGGTCTGTAGGAGAAGGATCATATATTAATGTAGCAAAATCAATCTAAACTAATTTCACTGTGCTGGCAAGAACTGTGTGCATACAAAATCTTGAGATACGGAACAACAACAATGAGTATATTAAAAAGATCAAGCTGTGAGCTCTTTCAAGCTTTCATTGTAAATCATCAAGAAGTGATGAAAAGCATACATGTAATAAAAATAATCATTTGCAGGTCACTTTTAAATGATGTGACAAATGCAGTCGTATCTATTGCTGAACTAGAGGACTCACACTCTCTCATCAGTCATTTCCTTTCTCCTCACGGTCCCCTGCACTGTGCCTCTTTCACACTTTTCCTTCTTCCTATCAACTCTTCCATCTTGTCTGCTTCCTTCATCTCTCAGACTTCTGCAGGAGAGCTTGCCAGCCCTCCTCAGGGACTACAAGCACAACAATCTTTCCCTAACAAAATTCTGGCACTTCCTCTTGACATTTCTTCTGCAACTTGGAAGCGAAGCATGTGAAAATGAGAAATAATGGGAATAAAATTCAGCTGACATCTTTGGAACTTCAGAAGGACTTTGGGCTGAGTGCTGAGGGAAAGGCATGGCCCTGTCTGAGTGCATCACAAGCAAAATAAATCCAGCATCTGAAACCCTGGGGGAGATTATGATGGCTGCCATCAAGTGAATGGAGCCCACAGGACTGGGAATCCGAGCAATCTGTGATAATATTCAGGTAATTCTGCTGATGAGACATGACTCATCATGTTGCAATAGATACAGCCAGCAGGAATCAAAAGGTCCTGGTCAGGAGACCAACACTCATTTCCATCTAAATCACTGCTTTGCCATTGTTACATCTTTGTTTCTCTTCACCACCTTTCTGAAACATTTGCGTCTAAGTTGGAACCTTTTGAAGATTGCTTAGCGCAATCTGATCTCAACTTTAGTATGGTTCTGTAGGCAATTCTGTAATAGGAATAAATCATCAACAGTGATGTATCACTGGTGAGCTCTAAAACATCTTAGAGAACTATAAACACACTGAAATTTCTTATATTTCCCAGCAAATAAATATGTGTGTGTTTTTATTTGTATACACACATGTATCTGTGCATGTCTGTGCATGTGTGTATACATACACATCTGGCTCTAAACAAGAAGTATGCCAAAACTGAAGGAGAGCAGAACATGAATAAAGTTTGAATTATGCTTTTTCTTTTTTTTAAATAATAGGACGTCATTCTCATTTCAAAATGTCATTTGTTTCAAAAATTGCTATAGCCATTCAGAAGGATCACAGAATCATTACGGTTGGAAAAGACCACTAAGATCACAAGCCCAACACTCAACCCATGCCCATATCCCTCAGTACCACATCGCCACGGATCTTGAACACCTCCAGGGATGGTGAGTCCACCACCACCTCCCTGGGCAGTCTGTGCCACTGCATCACCACTCCTTCTGAGAAGAAAGGTTTCCTAATATCCAACCTGAATCTCCCCTTGCACAACATGAGGCCATTACCTCTCATCCTAATGATGCTAACGGATGCTAATGTATGGAGTTGTACAACCCTTTACTATGAAAGAGAGAGTCAAATATGTTACTGATTTAAGCTAAATCTTAAATGCTGCTCTTTAGCCAAGCTCATACAACAGGGCACAAACCCACACAAGCAACAAGCATCCATACATGCACATTCTTCAAAGCTGCATGCCCTGATAAACATTGCTGATAAAATGCACATACTGAATCCCTCCAAAACAATGCAGATTAAGTCTGTAGTCTAAGAGGCCAGCTCTGCTCCCTGTTCCAATAGTGAGAACTCCAGTGCTTGCCTTTTGTGCCAGGAAAGGATGTGCTTCTGTCTGTACCAGAAGGGCTGCAAAGAGGTAGGGTCACAAAGCAGAAAGTTGCTGTCCTGCCAGCCTAACGCTGCAGCCAGCTCTAACAGGAGCTGTTCAGTGGTGTTCCTGGTGGGGTCAGAGGTACACGGGCCATATGTTGAGTTCTTAAAGTTGTAGTTCAGCAATGGAAATCACATACCTCAGCAAGAGTGGGTATTTTCTGATCAACGTAAATGGAGTCAGTGCTGGAAAGAATCTGAACTTGGCTCTACTGTCTGGAAGAGGGTCATTTGCAAATTCTCCTTGTTTTCTAATTGCTGATCTGCTTTGTTCCTGTCAAGCATGGTTTCTGCAGTGCAAAAGAGTCAGTTGCTCTGTTTGTGGTTCTTTCTGTGGGACTCCTAGCTGCTTCCACGGCAGGTAGGATCACAGGTCACTTATGAACCACAACACTTAGGAAAAAATGAGAATTGTTTCTACAGAATGAAATTTGCCTACTCCCCCAGTGCCATAACTCAATCACTTTCAGGCTCCATGGTCTCAGGTTCTATAAAAAGAATTTTATTTGTTGCTGAAAAAATTTATGACCCTCAGTAACTTAATGCAATTTCAGAGCATAAGACCCAGCAAAAACCGTAAGAACAGGAAAAAGCAAAGTGTAATTAGTGAAGGGTTGTACTTGACATTATGTCTATTCATTAAACCAGAAGTGGCAGCTAAAACAAGAACAATGGCAGCCACACAGCTTTGTGTAGTTATGAGTTTGTGGCCTGGTTCTGGGCTGTTTTTGCCATCTCTCCGCCTGATCTCTTCATATTTACCCCATTGTCAGAACATGCCTGTTGCTCCTGCTTTCTTCTCTCACGTTCCCTGTCCCTTTCCCCATTGAGGTCACACTTCCTACAACCTCAGCCAAAACCAGGGCCACCTAATGCTGAGGGATGCCACGTCACTATGGTTCACAACAGCAACTTGCTCCGTACAGTCAGATGGGTGTCCACAACCAACAAATATAAGCCAGATTCAGAAAAAAAGCATGCCTGTTGCTCCCCTCCAATACTTCTCACATGCACTGTAAAAGTCCTCCAGGAAGCACCAAGTTAGTGCATGACATCTGATGAGATCACAGTGTGGAGCACGCTTGGTTGCAGCCATTACAAAGCCTTTAGCATCTAGATGTCAAGGGGTTTGCTTGTATATTTTTTGGTGACAGCTAATGCAGTGCCTGCCAATTGACACTGCTGCTACTGGTGACAGCCAGGAAAACCACCACAGTGTGTGGCCATCCTACCCAACACACACCTCTGGCATGGTCCTGCAGTCCTCCTCATAAGGTGATAAACATTGATTTATATTGTAAAAAGGTTTGTAGGTATCAGCCTCTTGTCCCCTGCCTTTGCCAAATCAATGATGGAGTCATACCACTTAGGGGCAAACTTGCAAATGAAGGCTTTCAAGGTACAACATATGCAGCTGTGTGGGCACCCGTGTGCAGGCAGAAGGAGTTTTGCACACTAACCATATAACGGTGCACAGATCCATTTAGGTATTTTACTGCATCACTCTTTAATGACATTGGCTGATACCACACTGGTATCACTCATGCCAATGAATACTGCTATTGGTAGCCTGAGTGGTATGGAGCTGGCTGAGCAATTCACAGTGGATTGTTTACCCACAGCAATTTAGCTTTGTTACTTTCAGACACAGCACACAACCTTTCACAGCACAAAGCCAAACAAGGAAGGAACACTTCACAGCCAGAATTTTTCAGACTGATACACTATACCAGTATTTCCAACTCCCTGTGATGGTTACCTACTTTTTTTTTCCTCTTTTTTTTTTTTTTTTTTTTTTATACTTACAAAATATTACTTTTGCACACAAGGAATAGGCTTAACTCAGGTAACAGAAGAGAGGTTCTTGGCAGATCAACTGCTACTGTGCTTGGCACTGATCATACTAATGCCATGGACAACTTCAGAGACAGCAGTGTAATCCTTATGGTCATCAGTTACTTACTGAGAAAGTTCACATCTTCCAGATAGCAGCAGCTGTGCTGGTAATTTCTTTGTTACCTGGTGCAGTGCATTTAAAGGAGTATGCTCAATAGCCTTTTCCCTTTTCCCTAAGACCTCCAATCCCTAATGGGAATGGGCAACATTTTCAAAAGAGCCTAGAGCCTATTTTCCAGAACAATTTAGTCACAGATTTCCACATGAGCTCACACATCCCACTGCTGGGCTGTGGTTACACACAGATTTCTCCAGGACTCCGAGTTGGCATCAGCAGGCGATGCCCACTGTGGCTGCTGCCACCCCTGTGTGCAGAACAAGGAGGGCAGTGTGGGGACTGGTGCTGGGCACTGGCAGCACGGCTTGCTGCAGCCAGATTGCCACAGAGAGGTGTTTGTGGAACCGCGGCCTCCAGCGCTCCTCAGTGAGAAAATAACTGTTCACAGAGCTCCAGCCTACCATAGCGAGGCCAATTCTAATGCCCGAGTTCTAGTGACAGCCCAGGTACCATCCCATGTCACCTCTGGCAGGTGTCTAGGTACACCTTTAGATGCTTCCGCTTGTTTGTATTTGTCTCATTTGCTGGTGGAAATAGTGCTGTTCACCTTCCATGTTGTTAAGTTCCATTAATTACTGTGTTTCAATGGAGAAAGCAAGCATAAAAGCACCTGGAGATGGACAGCCTCCGGCTAACAAATCCAGTCCCTCAAGGCTTTGCCTACTGCAAACACATTATCTGACGGCCATAAATCACCAACTTATTATGTAATGGTCAAGGCATTTCATAGACAAAGATGCATTTCACAGAGAGTATGGTTTTAATAAACAGGCAGCCTTTCAGCAGCTAGACGGGAATAAGCCAGTGATCTCAGCCCAGTTCCTGCTGGAAAGGCAGTCCCAGCACAAACCCACCAGCACAGCCATCACACTGCACGCACTCTGCCCTGGGCTGGCCCCAATGGCAGCACTGCCATTGCCCTTAGCAGGCTGGGCAAGCCCATCGGGTGAGATATCACAGGGTCTCTGTGGGATCAGGTGTGCCCAGCCCCAACTGCACCCAGGGTTGTGCTACTCAGGGGTGCTGTGCCCAGATGTGCACAATTAACCTCAGATATTTCATTAATCCATCTTACATATCACCATTGGTAAACTGAGGGGTTCGTTGGGTTGGCTGAATTTAGACCTGAATTCACATGTGCTAGACATGCACTTCTGAAATGCAATGAGAAATATTCATTATTCTTGGATAGAGCTGCCTTTTAGTTCTGCAGTTATAGCAGCTGTCGTCATTTACTGCATTAGCAAGCACTGTTTCTGTGAATTTATATCATCGTATCCTGGAGTTCTTTGCCAGCAATATGCTTAACCCACTGCTGCAAAATAATCCCATATATATTGGCTACATATTTGAGATATTATGATTAGACTTTTTTAGAGGGTGTTAGGCATTATTTTTATAAATGTGGTATGTGTGTATGCACAAGGTTTTTACAATCGACCTTAAAAAGGAAAGAAATATATTCTCATTTTTTACCTTACACTTTGACATGGCTTCCACCAGCCTCTCATAGCCATGCTGTTACTGTGAAATACTTAGGAAATATCCAAACACAAAGAAGTAAGGTAACTTAGTATCTTTTTATGAATTATTATTCTAACAGATTTCCCACTGCCTATCAAATCTGTTGTTGTAATGGAATATTAGGTGATAGAATCTGAGGATGTCTGATGAGATCAGAAGGCTGACAGGTCTGTACATTAAAGAAATATGGGGATTAGCAAACAACCTTCCTACAGTCAGCAGTTCCAAGCCATGCAGTAACCCTATCCTTCCTACAACATCATCTTCTACACATTAGAACGAATATTTAGAAGAAACCTCTGATCAAAACATCTTCAAATTTCAGTTGTTATAACTACACGAGAAATTTTACTTTCTTTCTGTACAACTTTTACACCACAAAAGCCTCAGTCTGCAGAGGAAAGTGTTTTGTTCAAACAAAGAAAATATCTTATATGCCAGCAGAAACTGCAGTTTCAAGCACAGACAAAATTTTGAAGGCAAATTCATTCTAAAAAATAACTTCATAGAGGAGTATGAATCCTAACAATAATAATCATAAAATAGAGTCATAAAATAATAGAATAGTTAAATAAAATGGTAGGTGTGACTGCAATTTGAATGGGAAGAAATAGATTTGGGAACAGCGTGTTTCTAACTCCTTTTGATAACCCTTGTAGAGTGCTGATATGCAATTCATGCACAGGATACAGATGTTCCCTGCTGGGTCTCATCCACTGAAGATATAAATCTGCCAGCACAGCTCCCACATCAGCTACAGTTCCAGAGCTTGTCCCTCAAGTCAAGTTATAGCAGCTGGTGTTCAGTGACAGAAACTGGTGTGCCAGCCAAAATGGCAGCTCGCAGAAACACCCAGTCATTAGACTACTGCAAAGTTTCTTATAAAGCTCTTGTCATATTTACGGAAGACACTGTGAGCACATTGGATGATATTTCCCCACTGAGAGCTGGAAAACTTACGTTTCCTCTGCTACTGAATTCCAAAGACCTCTGGGACTGGGGATGCTACAGATCTGCACTGTGGATTTGGTACTTGAAGGTGAGGATAGATGCTTTATTCAGCGAACAGATTGCACCTTTCAGGTAGTTTCTTAATGCGTCTGTTAAGGGACAGTATTCTAGCTAATTTTCCTGCTGCTTCCCTTCCTCATACCATTTTAATGAGCCATTTATTTGACAAATGAGAAGGGAGTCCCTACTGAGCTCAATGCACAACTCTATCTGCTTGAATTTCCTGTGTGCCAACACTGATTCAACTCAAATACACATTCCAAAGGGCTGGCAAAGAGTCTCTTGGGCATCACCCAACAAAACAAATACAGGAGGTGAAGGTATCCTTATTTCTGATCAGCCTGCATTTGCACTCTCTAGATCTACATAGCTGAGCCTGGATAAGGTTGTGAATGCACTCTCATAAGCCAGAATGCATGGACTCTGCTTTGATCAGCATTTTAGGACTAGTGCATTGTCTTAGCAAACTGAAGTTGACTTGTTGACCCTCCTGTGCTCAGAAGACTGCTGACTGCCACCACCAGTGTAACTGAGATTTCTAACTACAACCAGCAGAACTTCTCCATGCACCAGTGTGCCAGGAAAGCAGAGATACTCCTTCTAACAGTTGCACCCTGAGGGAAGAGGAAATGACAGAGAGGGAAATACGGAGAGAATCACAGTTACTTTGCACTACTGACTTGGCATGTGTGGCACTATCACCAGCTGGCAAAGCATTGGTCCTAGGGAAATGCTATGGCCACATCTCTCAGACCTCAGTGACAGTATTGAAAAGGATACAACAAAGCACAGAGGTAGGGGTAAGTACAGTAAAACTAATCAAAGGGCAAAAAATATGCTGCTATATTTATACCAGCTTCACTGCAGGTTGCTTAGCTCCCTTCCAGACTGGATCTCTCATTCAGAGCAAACTGTTGTAACAGATTTTCAAGAACAATAACAGTCTGAGCTTGTGAAACACTGAGTCCTTGCGTTCAGGGAAAGTTGTGGATGCTGCAATTAGACTTCTAGATAAGCAAATCCTAAGGGATGTTCCTGCCCGGCATTTAGCATTTTCAGTGAGTTACAGTATTGAGTCTTTTGGAAAAGAGTCTTAATTTGTCCTTATTTGGAATGGAAAGAGCTTCTGTCTACAAAACTGCTTTGATATTTTTAATTTATCAGCTATTAAAATCAAAGAAGTGTGTTGCATCACAATTAAGTGCTTCCTGAAAGAAAAATCTGTCACCAAGTGAAGAAGATAGTAATCACTGAACGAACAAACTGAGGTTATAGACACTCTCCAGTCCCTTCAAGATTTAAGTAGAAAAAAAGTGTTTTGAAAATAAAGCAGTTTCAGAAAAGTCTTGGCAATAACTGATGGTTTTCAAAGCAAACCATGTGATGCCTCAGCAGCAGCTCTGTAGCTGCTTCAGAGCCCAGCACTGCTCTACTGTATATCCTGCTTCCTGGAATCATCTCAGCTTACTTAAAGGCATCCACCACGCCTTTTACTTACGTTTCATTTGTAAGCGTGGAGAAGCACAAACCATTTGCAGTGTGATCCCAAAATACTGTGCTTATCTAAAAGCACCCTTAATTTTACGTAAAAGCCACACCTTTAGCACCACAGATCTACCCACCATCTATACATTCAGTCCCAAACTGAAAGTTATGCGTGTTCTTGCTAACCTAGTTTTATGCCTGCGTGTGTTTTTTTTAATAATAGGCCTAAATCCATATTAATGATCCAAAGAGTGACCAGGCCTCAGCACCTTTTGTCCTCTATACATTAACTATCCAATAATCAACAGTAGCTGTCCTGTACTCTGGTATCTTTGGCCTAATTCAGAGGGACAGATATTTATCATCACCCTTGAATTGAGTGACCCATTCTGACAGGTCGACATCCTTATTTATGTAACAATGTCATAGACAGTAACTGCTAATGAGTGGAGTGACACAGAGGTCTGTTAGATGGAAAGGCAGAGGAAAGCTGAAAAGGGCATGAGGGGTTAATGGGACTTTTCTGTTCCAGCCTCCTGGGATGTGTAATTATGTCCTAATAAGAAATGAATGTATTGATTAGATTAGTGTGCAATTGTGTCCGTGTGCACACGTACAGTGCCACATGCATATAGTCAGTAATTGTGTGTGCCTGTTTTCTTCAGTATGTGTTTGTAACGTAAAGTATCTTTGTCTTTTGGCCAAAACCAGGCAGCGCACTCTCACAGTCCTCCTCTTGTCCTCACTGGGACAAACTCCTTGTGAGTCCAAGTGGAGTTCATCTGAGTAAAGGCTGAGCTTAACTTCAGTAAACACCAAATAAGGGCTTCAGGATTAGGTCCTCCCAAACAAATGACTTCCTATTTGCATTGTTTGGTACAAAAACCCACCATCACTTAAAGGAGCAGAAAAGCAGCCACTGCACTGTAAACAATAAGCGTTGTCTGCTTAGGAGACCGTCCACTGCACAAAGTAGGCCAAGCTCATCCCTAGCTAAGTCCTCCTCTATTAGTCTGCTTACAGTAGAGAGGAATTTGGCCTAGCATTCTTTCTCATCAAGTAAAATATGTTCTCTGACAGGTCAAGGAAAGCATCCTTCACACGCTCACAAAGGTCCAATTCTCCGCTGCATCTCCTAAGTGTGTGCAATCTGAACTTGAGGGCGAGTTCCCTTGATGGGAAAGACACAACAGTAGAGAAAAGCAGGGCAGGGGGAAAAAAAAGTAAAGCATGTCTGAAAATCAGAGCTGCCCATGGCTCAGGAGGCAAAGGAATGCAGCTGATAGCGTTACTCTCGCCTGTAGTGCCTTACTGATGCTGATAGGGAAAGACAGAAGAACTGTAGCTTTTCATACCTTATAAATACTGCACAAACTCCAGCTATGAACATGGCCTTATATGTCCAGTAGGCCTGCATTTGATGTTTAAGTAAAAAAAAGGAACAACCAGGGTTATCCAGTAGGAATAGACTTTTTGGGTCACAACCTCAGTTCCTTGTCCCTGGGATAACGAAGGCCATAGAAGCAGCATGCAGAAGCCTTTGATAAATGAGTACCTCTAGTTGCATGCTGAAGAAATAAATTACTTTCTAGTGACTCCCTCTGGAAAGAAGCAGCATTATTAGGCTCTAGTGGGATTTCCTTCTATCCCACTCTTGACTAGGACCTTTGTGAGGCAAAGGGGGAAAAAAAGGAAAGCTGAATTCATTAGTCTGAGAGGGCTCGCTTTACCCAACTGTAATTTTTGTGCACTGTGGCTAGGATTCCAGACGTAACATTCAGGAAAGGCTGTATTACAGCGATGTAAAAAAGTACTTACTGGGCAAGATTTCTAAACATTTCTGAAATGCTTAACCTACTTAGTATAAGAACGCACTGTAGAGTCAGTGTGACAGGAGAAGCACCCCTTGAAGACATATTCTGAGTAATCTAGAATTTTTTTCCTGAAGAATGAAAGATGGTAGGTATGGAAATGCAGCACTTGCAACATGGAGATCACCGGAGCCCTAAAGGCTAACGATTACTGAGAGATAGCACCACAGCTAAATACAATTCCTTCCCATTGCCCAATATTTCTACTTCAAATTTTCCTGTTTAGGAGAACTGAGGAGGCATTTCTTAAGTGTTTTAATTTATAAAATATTTTAAGGAACATATCTGTAAAGGAGACTAGGGCTAAAATCCGGGGTGGATCTAACTCTGAAGGTCCACCTACTCAAAATTTCCCTCAGGAGCAGAAATAGAGAGAAAAAGCCCGGCTCTGGCAATGAATGTAGTAGTTTTATCACTGATTTCAGTAGGGTTGAAATAGCATCTGAAATGAAAGCACTGGGGAAGGAGCAGCCTAATAAAGCCATGGCATTTTCTTCCACTTAACATATGAAGTTAAAGCAAGTTCAGTATCCAGAGTGAATAACAGAAATACCCTCCAAAGGAAGAATGCTGTAGTTCAAATGCAGGTCTGAACAGCAGATGCAGGGAAGTTAATTTTTCAGTGACTGCTGTCCCTTTGACTCCTAGTAGTTGAGGGTGAGTTCGCATTTGAACTCAAACAAAACTGATTTTCCTATTATATTGATGGGAACTTTCTAATGCAATGCATCATCATCAACTGGCTGATTTATTTCAGAGGGCAACTTGATGCAGCCAAATTGGAGTAAGGTAGCCCAAACTAAGCAGAAATATCCTTCCCCATCCCATTTATTAGTGTCAGCATCAGCATAAGCTTTTCTCCTTAATGGACCAATCTTTCATTCAGGCCATAGAGGATCCTGAGAAAGTTTTCCTCGTTTCTTTATATTTTGCCAAACTTCTAAGTGAGCTCCTAAAAACTTATTGAAAGAGCATTACTCAGTCTGACACATTCCATTTATTTCAATATGGTGACAAAGAGGGAAGATCTAGTTAAAAATATTGCAATAGCCTTATGGGATACTTATGGGTTTTTTAAATGTAATACATCACAATAGAATACTTTGTTTTTGTAGAAGGGCATTCTGTATTCGCCAAAAAAGCTGCTGACTTAATCATTAGTTATGATGAGAAGAGATTTAGTGCTCTCTTTCTTTACACTGTCAGTGAGAACAATGTCTATGAAAAAGCCTATGCTTCCCATTATAAATCACTATAAGCTCCATGAAAATTTCTCCTCTACCCTGGGGTTTAAGTGAGCAAATACTCGGTCATGCAGAATCCCAATAGTAGCACTTCATGCTTAGCTCTACAAGTTTATGAAATGCTATGGTTCACTATAAGTCCAGGCGCTACCCCTGCATGCAATTGCCATTGTGTAGCAATTTATGTATGGCTGGTCTTTGATGAAATACCTACTAGTTCTCCCCTCTTTCCTTGCAGACTGTGTCTGTTTTCAAAATGCTTTAAAAATGGAACACAAACATTTATCAGCGTTTATCACTAGACTGCATTTTAGAAACAACGTACCCTCTACTTCTTCATCTTCAAACATTCAGAAGAAACCATCTCAGACCTTATTTAGGGTAAGCAAGGATTCAAAACCAAGGCCATTCAAAACAGAAATAGTGTATACATGCTTCCCTTCACTGAATAAAGAATGTTGTACTAAATCATCATAAGAAGACAAACTTAACTTTAAATGGTTTGGAGAGAAGTTCTGAGATTTATAAGCCACTCTCAATATAATTTGTATTAAGGAATACCCAGAACTAAGTATCCAGGTTTAGAAACCTTCGACCTTCCTTGCCTTGCTATTTTCCCTCCTCCCCCTTATTCACAGTCACATACGCTGGCTGAATTTTATTGTATGCTTCGTAAAGAAAAAAAAGTCTCTTTTTTGAGCCTTCCACCCATCCGCAAGCATTTTTTTGTTTGTTGGCCCAAGGTGACAGCATTTTCTGTATTTCCTATTTTATCAGAAGCCTAATAAAATGTTCTGAAGAAAGGAACCCAGCACACTTTTCCCAGGTTTTAGTGCCTTCTAACATTTAAATTCGAACGTTTTTTCTTATTCATTGCTTCTTCTGTTTCATGAAGAAAACATTCTTATTTCAGGAAAGGAAGATATTGTTTGTGTCATGCCAACAAACTGCTTCAGTCTCCTCCTTTTCTGGGTCTCATGTTTTGAGCTTTATTCAAAATTCCTACCACTGGGCTCAATTTTGAAAGGGAGGACTTTGATTGAAAGTTCTCAGCCACCCACACTGGACCTGAAAGGCCACTAGAAATAGCCCTTGTCTGCTTCATTTCTCAGGAACCAGAATAGACACATTCCCTCTGGTCTGCCCTCAGATATGGATTTGGCTCAGTAAGCAAATGTCAGCTGCAGAAGCAGCTGGCTGCAGAACAGTTTTCGTGGAAACGGAGAGAGCATGTGTCCTCTGAAAAGATAGAATACCATTTCACTGATTTATTCTTATAATTTTTTATTTATTCTGAATGTGCTTAGAAATGCACAAGAATCACTGCCTAAAATAAAATCCCTATCCATCCTTTGATTTCAGCTTGGTTATTGACATTATTATTGCGAATAAAGTTAATTATAAACTTATACTGAAAAGTTGTTTTTTAGATATCTGTGAGACCCCTGTACTAAACTGTACCAAGATAAAAGCACAAGCAATGCAGATCTCTGGCAATTGCAGATCTCACAGCTCCTAAAGCTATATGCTGACAAAAGGAGTTTGATTTTCACATGAAAGAAAGACTTAACCTTAACAGGTAAATAGTACCTAAAGATGTTACCTACCTTAACCGCCTTACTGATGTCTGAGTTTTCAAGCAGATCAAAGCTCTAGAGGCTGGAGCTGAGTTAGTCCTTGAAATGGGCTGAAATCCTGCCTCGGAACAGGGGTTGTGCCTGATGATGGCATCCCAGCTAGGCCTCCCACAGGAGTTACTGGAACAGCCTCTCTCTTGCTTCTGTGGGGTGAGTTCTCCAAGACAGACCTGACCCTGTACAAAGACAAAGAGTGGCTGATTGAAACACAACGTTTTCCAAGAAAAGAAGAAAGCTTTTCTGTAAATAACTTCACCATTTACATACAAAGCAGAGGTGAAGCCCAAGTATCATGGACTCCATCATGGATGGCCAGAACCTCAGACTAAACCCATCTGGAGCTTTGAACAAGACAAAACTCTTTAAAATTCTTGGACACATCAAATTCTCCACTGATCAAAATAATTAGTGTTTGCAGTACTCCTCCCTCCTCACCAGTTCTGCAGTCCCCACAAACAATCAAGTTACTTAGCCATAACTGTGCTTTGTAGATGCATTCCCAATTCCACCTAACCTTGCTAAATAAAATCTTTACTTTCCAATACTCATTGGGATTGGTGAAATTAAAGCTAAAATGACAAATAATAAAATGTACAAAAATGTAACAACTGCTGCAGTCACCTCCATGTCTGACCTATTTGATTTTAGTGGTTTCCTCTGTTACTCTGGGTAGTCAGTGATTTTTGCCATCCAGCCTTTGCCATCCAACAACACCTTTTGCTTTGGTTTTGAGTCCCATGGCTTCTTAAGAGCAGCCTCCTCCCTCCCACTCTATTGCTAGCAGGGCATTCCCAAAATCAACCACTGGATCTGTGCTGGTCTCTCTTGGGCAAGGCAGGACTGAGCAAACAGAGAGCTCTCTCAAAGGACCCCTGTCCTTTGTGCAGTCTTTCTAAGTCTAAACCAGAGATGAAGAAAACAAAGCAAATGTGACCCTTGCAATTGAGAACCTTTACTGGTACAAGCAGTACTATTAAAGTTGAATGGGAATGCACATCAGAATAATTAAAGTAAGCATGAGTGGGCTTTGATTGCAGGAACTCTGGGTGACCACATTTCACTTTCCCTGTCATTGACTAAGATAGAATTTCCTCCTTCTCATCAAATGGCAGCTCTTTTATTTATGGATTATGTCTGTGTTTTGTGAGGAGGTAAAGTTACTGATAAAGTTTTCCTGAGAAAACATGCTGCATTTTGTTTCAGCTTCACAGATGATTGCAGTTGATCACATCTGTTTTCCAGCAGACATCAGTGTATCCAATTAGAAAGATGACAGAATATTTCAGAGGTCTTAGGATCATTTGGTCAGTCAAAAGATTTGGGCTTTGAATAAAGACCAAGGAGGCAAATATGGTATGTGCTACCATGACAACTCTGCATGGTAAAATATTCTTTTAAAACTAGTTACACAGAGGTAATCCTTAGCTTTAAATGTGTGAAAAGCAGGAGGATATTCATTTGTTATTATCTTATAAATCACATTGACTCAGTCAGGTTTAGTCCTGGCTGTATCCATTGATCTGATGGGAAATTATTGGGACTTCATGATCAGAAACAATTTCAAAAAGGAAAAATTATTAAACTCTGCTTTTCCTTGAAAGAAAATATGAAATCTTTAGTTAACAGCTTCCACTATGTTGCTGCTAATGACAGCAAGGAAAACAGAATTCCTACAGAAATACAGAGGCCAAGATATCAAATAAATTATCAATTTTTAGTTCAAAATCTGAAAATATCTTTGAAATGCCTCTGTTTTTCACACAATTAATTTCTTGATTTTCCACTAGTGTTTACGTTTATGGTGTCTTCCTGGTAATCTATAAATAACTTTACAGGATCTGACAATTGCAACCATAGTACCTCCAGTACAGACATATGGACGCAGTCAGTTGCGATTTTCCAGTTATTAGTTTTATGTGTTTTTGAAAAGATAAAAAAAATCCCCCCAAAAGCAAGAGAGAGCGATTGAGAATTAAGGACAGAAAAATGAACAAACAAACAAACAAGCATACACAGAGTTAGAGGATACACTGGTAAAAAAAAATCATGCTGAGAAAAGCTAAGAGAATAGGCTTTTGAGCTAAGTGCTGCTTGTGAAAAGGCCTTTAAACAGCAAATATATATTCTTTGTTGCTTGATGTGTGCAAGAAAACAAAGCTTTGCATATCTGTATAAACAAATGAAACTATATGAAAAAATCCTTTTCACCAAAAAAAAAAAAAAAAAAAAAGGCAAAACTTGTAATTCTATAGCTAATCAATCACTTATAAAGATGAAAGAGTTGGTTAATATTCAGTTTTCATAGAATCATAGAATCACATCAGCTAGAAGGGACTCCTAAAGGCCATCCAGTCCAACTCCCCTGCAATGAACAAGGATCACTACATCACTACATCACTACTCTAGATCAAGGTGCTTAGAGTCCATCCAGCCTGAACTTTGGTGTCTCCAAGGCTGGGGCATCCACCACTCTAGGCAATCTGTCCCAGTGCCTCACCGCCCTTACTGTAAAAAACTTCTTTCTTATATCCAATCTTAATCTCCCCTCTTTTAGTTCGAAATCATTTCCCCTTGTCCTATCGCAAGAGACCCTTGCATGTCTTTCAGATGAAACTTGAAAACTCAGAAATACTCCTCTGAGTGTCATGTTAGTGACATTAGAGACATTCAGCATTAGACACTCCATGTAAACACGTCAAAGGAACTAGCATCCTCTCCCAGACGTTAAAACTCTCTGGACTTTGAAACTTTCCTTGTGGTTCATACTCCAGCAGCACCCCAGCATTTCAGCTAAGATGGAGCCCATTGAACTGACCACTTGGCCAGCCATGCTCTGTCAAAAGAGAAATGCCTGCTTTCTTAGATAGATAATTGCTGGAGTTAATCACAGGTATGCTTTGACTTCAGCACTGTGTTGGAGCTCTCCTCTCATAGAAACTGAGCGCATGCTCTGGGACTGCCAGCCCAAAGCCCTAAGGAGCAAAGGTGTTGTGCTGGCAAGGTGCTGAGCCGCAGCTCTCCTTCCAGGGGGTCTCAGCCTTCCACTGGGGGTGTTAAACTCCTCAGGACAAAAGGGGTTCTGCAGGACCTTGTTATATGTGAAACATAAATAGGTGTATTGGAGCCTTTCATGCAGTCTATTTTACTTGTGCAAGTATGTTTTTTGTTAAACACATAAAACACAGAGTGGGTTTTAATGGTTGATCAGATCCTGTTAAAGCAAATTGCATGTGTAAATACAAAGGATGAAAGGGCTTCTATTATTCTACAAATTTCTAGCAGCACTGCACCTTAAAAGGAATTTTATAGCAAATTTGTAGTTTTGCAACCAGCTCATGAACCAGAGGGCATAAAAAGGACATGTGTTCCAAGAGCAAATGCATTCCATATTTCAGAAATAATAAGTTCTTGCTTGAACCCAGATCCCAACAATGCAGGGAAGCGTGCTTTGCTATCTTCAGCAGAACTTTATTTCATTGAGGCTGTTAACCTGGTCTATGTTATAGACAAACAAGACATGACTAAAAACCCCTGCTTTTTAGAAGAGAGCCTCAGTACCTTACTCTTTTAATTGCAAGTCATACAAACATTCAAGAGTAAAGATGCATGCAAATTGAAACACTCAGCCTATTGATCAGGCTATTCAGAGGTGAAAAAATGGAAAGAGCCTAATAGCAAAACCTATCAATAAGATTTTTGAAGGAAGAACCGTATCTGTAGCTGATGGTGCCTTCGAGTACACAAACATCCTGTTTATACAAGCGAAACTTGACAGTCAGGAAAAAATTTTCATGCAATCCTATAATTAGTTTCTTGCTATTAAATACAGATTATGAGATTAGAAGGTGCAAAACATATACTTCACATAGCCTTCAACTAGGGGAATGCTTGAACCTCTGAAATTGTAAAAATGCTGTCTTTGAACTAGTGAATTATCATGCACACTGCAGCCTAAAGATGTTAGGAAAGATATACCAATAAACCAGAAATAAGAGCAGGCAAATATGGAAAAAGGAGGAAGAATGTAGAAAGTGAAGGCTCCTGAAGATCAGTGTTCCTAAAGCTAACAGGATTTAATCTGCTCTGGTTCTGTGCTAGAGGCTATCACCATGAACTCTTCATCAAGTCTCTTTAGCTGCCATTAATACTGTTGGAAAACAAGCTACAGTAATAGGGGATCTGACAGAGGCTTGCTCCTTTCCACATGCATGAGTAACCCCTTCTGCTGCCTTGTGAGATTCAGCAGAGGTTGTCAGCTGGAGCCTTGAACACTTGGCTAGGGCAAGGGTAGACAGAGAGAGAGTACGTGATGATTTGCTGTCTTTGATGAGGTAACTGAAGTCTTTGGATTTTTCAGTGCAGAATGGAAAATCTTGCTTCTCTACTACACAGGAACATTTTACTTAGCTGCAGTCATCACTTCTGATTTCTGGCTATAGCTTTGTTTCATATTAACAGTTTACTCATAGTGCTGGAAGTTCTTGGTCCCCATAAGAGAATTAGGGGGACCATGCAAATTAGGGGGAAAAAACATCAGAAAGAAGTAAAAAAAAAGGTTGATTTTTAAAGTGCAAAATATTATTCTCCTATAAGAAAAGTTACATTGGATTGAAACTGCTGAATCAGTGAAAGTCATCAACAGCTTGATCAAACCTGAGCTATACATAATAAGCCATAAAATACATTCTGCAAATTCAAGGGGAAGCAATAACGCAGAGTAGTATAATGGGTTGTCTGCCTCACCTCAGTTCTTGGTAAGCCTCCAAATCCTAAAGTAATTCTTCTCTGTTCTCATTTATGTAAATTCATACATGTAATCATCTCATCTCTGAAGCACTTGAGCTCTTTCCAATAGCACACCAAGCTGTAATGCACTAACACCTCCACACCTTTTCCTGTGCTGAACATGAAACGTAAAAGGAATAGGCCTTGATGGGCAAGTCGAGCAGACTCAGGCGTGCTCCATGGCAGGCAGCACTCCCTAGAGAACTTTATCTCTGAATTTCGCCCTTAAAAACATTGTCTCTTGCATAGATCTGCTTTATCTACTTAGAAAAATCTTGCTGTGCCAGAAGAGTAAAGTGACTGAGTGGGTTTTTTTTGTTTGTTTGTTTGTTTTTCTGTGTAAGGGCACTGGCATGGCTTTGCTGAGAGTTGAGTGAATGGCCTGTAGGTTCATTTCTCTTCATCCACCTGCATAAACCCATAAAACTTTACTTTCATATCTAGATGGTACTTTTTGAATCAAGCTGTGGGAGAAAAGTCTTCCAAAAATATATCATGATCCCAAATGACTTGAATAAAATAAGTCAAAATGTTGACTGCAAACTTTAGATGAATAAAAGATGAACTCCGCACAACCAGTCAAAAATCAGAGAAAACATTCCAGTTCATTCTTTCCTAGTTTCCCATTGTATCCAAGTTTCAGTTAGAGTGACAAGTAGGAAAATTCCATTTTCAAGCTAGAGAGATCTGCTGGGGTCGAAACCAGTGCACGTCACTAAGCACCTTTTAAAATTCATGCCTCCAGAATCTCACCACCAGCGGTAACCTTGATTTTCAACATACTGAAAGCGTAGATAAAGTCTGGATTGGTTTTCTTGCTCAAAAAGCGTTCAGATACATCTGTTGTAGAAAATTCCATGCTTTCAGTGGCTTAAATACTCACTGTAAGAAGAGAATCATCTCACATTTGGAAGCTAGATGGCTTGCATCTTTTTCTATTCCTTCCTGCCATCTGCAAGATCTCATATGGGGTAAAAACGGGAAATTACTCGATCAAATCTTCAGCTTTCTTCAGTTTTCTTTAAATAACGTGCTCAGCTTTCTGCCTCATGATTTACATAATAAGGAGACTGTGCTGTTTTATTACATCAGTTTCATTTCTTCAGGGAAAAAGGCTCCAGATGTATTTGACTAAGTCATTAGTGCAAACATCCCATTTTTGTAACATCATTCCCTAGATCAACTGTAAAGACACACTGTTGATTTTGGCTACAGGCTTAGGAGTGGACAGACTTTGCCACTTGATCTAAGCAGCTGCCTCCTCATTACTCCCTCCAATGTCACTGTCATGGAGAGAAGTACAAACCCCCAGTGGATCCACAACATGAGCACCAATTTATAAAAGCTGGCAGATGACTCATCTGATAAAAATCACCATTGTAAGGCTGTTCAAGGAGTAGATTTAGCACTCCTCTGAGAGATTACTTCCTTTTGTCCGGGTGTTTTCCTTCTGTCATATGGGAATTAAATTAAATACGAAGTGCTGGATCCTGACACCTCAGCTCTGGCCAGTAGGTCTATCAGAAACTCCAGCCATGCATGTAGAGAATTGATTACTCAAGGAAAGGATAACGAAAGCCCTTCCTGTAGGAAGCAAATGCAACATGGAAACGTAAAAAGTGAATATATGAATGCAAGTTTATAAGCAAAAATGTTATTAATTTTACCACAGTATTTGCTGTTTTCTCCAACTGATAGCAAAAACTTGACTACACTGAATTATAACTCACTACCAAAAAGCAGGAGCAAGATTTTTAAATTACAGGTAAAACATTACTGTGACTCACTTTTGTGCCCTCATACTGATCATTAGAAATGGAAGATTTTAGTTTAAATACGTAATTTTAAATTGCTAGCAAATTGTTTCAAATTATACAAATAACACAAGCAGCAGAAATGTTCAAAAGAATACTCTGAAATATCTGAGCTGCCACAAAGGTCTTGGAAAGCAGATGAATATACATGGTTAAGCAGATGAACAGCTTCTAAAAGGAAATATCTTATTTTTGAACTGATGACTTAAGAATGAGTGAGCAGTTCTTGTGAAGGTAGACGGGTTTGTACTTCACTTGTGCCACAGTTTCTATTTGCTTTCTAGATGCAATTGTAAGACTGAGATATTTTTTTTGAATGGCTGGAGTTGCAAATTGGATGTGTACTGTCCCATCTCCATACAATAAACAATTTAATGTTTTTCCTTTGGGAACTCAGTAGGATTACATCAAGATATATAAACATAACAATGAACGATGATAGCAATGGGCAAGCAAAAGATACATTATATATTATATTTAATAATTGACACATGCACTGCTACAGAAATTATACCCCACTACATGGAGGAAAATAACACTTATTTGTGTCTACTGGATTAATCATAACTGTTGAGATCCTTGTTGCTGTGCAGGAGATGTGGTACTTGCACTTAATTGCATCATTTGAAAGCCTTAAAAGAGAGTATTCTAATGATTAAATCAATGTAAACCAGGTTTCAGAGCCAAAATAATCAAATGTCTGACCAAGGCAAATGTTCTCAATAAAAGGAGCTTGCCAAACACAAGTGCTAATTAACACCTGATTCTAATTTGGTGATTGTGAAAGTGTGGCAATGGAGCCCTACTATTTTGCAAGTGGAAATAACATTGCTTTCCTCCCTTTGGTTTATCGCACAAGTTACCTTCATGGCCAAAATTCTTCCTTTTGATCCGCTCTGGAAACAATCCATCGACATTGCAACAGCTATATCCAGGTTGTACAATACTTCTCTGTCTAAGAACATGTACCATTCCTTGGTGTTTTCCCAACTGTAATGCTTCTGAATGATTTTTTCTCTGCCTTGATGTTGGTCTTAATTGAAGATTTTCAAAACATTTGAGCTTAAAATGTTACACTGACTGCAAACGTCAAATTCAAATCATCACAATTTCCTTTCATATTTCCTACTATGATTGCTTCTTATTTTAGAGGGAGGAAGAAAAAACCCTCTCTCCCTCTCTCTCTGAAAAGACCTACAAATTTTCATTCAGTAAGACACAACAAAATCAGAAGTTTTAGTATTTGAGCAATTTTTGAAGTCATTGGGCACGTGATTTGTTGCTTGAATAAGAAAGTGTTTTGCTTTCCACTGCAAAGAGTTCTTTGCCTTTATGTAATGGGTGAAGACACAGGGCAGACTCAATCAAACAACTGACACCAGGTGGTACATTTGCTGGCATCAGTCACCAACCAAACGTGCAAAAAGACCATATTTTTCAAACAGAAGGAGACTGGAAGGACTACTCACTTCCTGAAGCAGGTAATAAATGTGTCCAGAGCCAATAGTGAGTCTCTTGTCTGGACACCTGGAAAATTCAGACCTTGGAATCACTAACCTAGTACCATCTCTCAGAATAATTTTCCCCACAATCAACGAGAATCTCACAACTCTTTCCACAAATGAATGATTCAATAGCACCATCTGATCCTGAAACAAAAGTTGTGTGGAACAAAACAAAGTTAGTGTTAACTTAGGTCTAAATGTTGTAACGCTTCTCACTTATGACATCTCTAAAACAACACAGGCTTGATCTTCATGCATAATGTACATAAATAATTACCAAGGCATCCAATTAATGACACGACTTCAAAACCAGGGTTAGATAAGTTTAACTTCTTGATGACTGCCAGTACATTTGTTTACAAAATCCACACCTTACCTATTTGATCTATACAACAGTTCTACCATGCACTGAATTTTAAAGTATTTCACTCAATCTCTCATTAAAAAAAAAGAAAGAAAGAAAGAAAGCCAAATTTGTAAGTGTAGCAAGGTCTGCAGAAACATTTACAAAGGCTCATTGGGATTTTATTACCTCTTGCAGTGCAAATATATTTGACCGTGTTTAAAGCAACCGCAGTTTGTTCTTAATAAGAGTGAATTTGAACTATAAATGGCATCCCCTCTTTGGAAACAATGCTTCCTTTATCTACTTGTGTTCAAAAGCACCTACCAGGGAAACCCGACTTATCTGTTTCATCTTAAAACTGGAGCTGCCTGTCAAGCTTTGACAATCTTCAGATTCTTTTGGAAATAGGAAGCAACCCATTGTGTTCAAATTTGCTCTTAGTGACAGCTGATCCCACAGGAGCATCTAGTTAGAAAATAATTGATAGCACTTGAAACAGAAAAGATTGCAAATCAGGTATGACAAGTTTGCATTCAATGGCAGTCCTAAAACTAATTGTCCAGTTAAGGAATCAGCTTCAGAAAGAGGAAAAAGTTAAGAGGAAGGAAATGAGAAGTTTGTTTATTGCACATACACTTTCATTCTGACAATATTTTCCTTTTAAAAGGCAGGTCTGGAATAAGCAGTACATTAAAGGGATGGGCCCAAAGCAAAACCTCTAAACCAAATACTCTGAACTTTATGACTCAAGCCCATCTGTAGTTTGTTATAAACAAGTCATAAGGCATAAATGAAAAAATCTGGATGCGGAAGGATAGAGGCTCGATACTGCTACTATTGAAGTTAACAGAAAATCTCTTGCTGACTACAGAGGACTTTGGAGGAGGCATTAAAATTCCTAAGTAATACTGGCAAAGCTTCAATCGTGTGCGTGTGTGTGTGTGTGGTGCTTGTGCATATACAAACACAGAAACACATACACAACCCAATACTAAGAATTCTAACCCTGATTCTTCTATCAGACTGTACCACCGGATGTCAAAAATGAAGATAACATGGGAGGAAGTTTATTTTGATGAGGAAATCCCTAAATGCTGTTGAAAATATGCTTGGAATGGTTAATTAGTATGTAGGGGCTTTGGAGGAAATGATATCTTGCAGCTTGACCATCATCTTTTTGCCAGGTTTCCCTCTGATTTATCTCTTATCTCCAGGAAACTGTCTCACAGCTTCTGAATCTGCTGTTAGCTAAAAAGAGAAAAAGGACAATGACTCATTGTTGGGCAACAGGACAAGTTCTGTTTGGATTCTGAATTTCCACATTAATGCTAGTTAATGTCCTAGCTAATGTACTTCAGCCCATCCAGGGGATATCCAGGGTGGGCTCTGCAACTAACCAAAAGTGAAAGTTCCTTCACAAAAATAACAGAGAGTAAATTAAAAGAAGATATAATACCCAAGGGATGAAAATATTGAGTAATGCAAAAACTATCTGCTGTATTTTCTATGACTAAGGCATCAAAAATGCCTTATTAATAAATGAAAGTATTGTAAACTGTTAAGTAGCTGGTGACAGGATGCAGCAACTGATACCCACCAGAGTTATTTCTGGCCAGGGAATACAAAGCACATCGATTGCTGCGGCTTGTACTTGAGGGGCTACTTTCATGCACTATCAAGCAAGGCGGGGCTCCTGACTCTGCAGCTTTTACTGAGGGCTGGCGACAAAGATGTGGTTAGCACCAGGGAGCGTGCGAGGCTCCGCATCCAGCAGCCACAAACAGGAGCACGGCTGGGCAGCACCCGGCAAGCGTTCGAGAGTCCCCCGCTGCTGGGCTCCAAGTTCAGCGCGGATGTAAATGCCGAGCTTAAGGAAGTGCTTGGGAGGGAAGAGAATGCATCAGATGATCACTGTGCCAGCACTAATGAGTACATCAATGAAGGGATTAAGAAAGGATGGAGACATGCTGAGCCCATCCCCACTCCTACAATGCTCAGAGGTGTGGCTTGATTTGGATAAGAACTAAAAATTCAGCGGCTTCTCCAAATATTACATAAAAGGAAAGAATGACAATAACACGATCTAACTGTGTAAATATTTTTTCCAGTTTCACAGACCAAATCCCAAGCATGTCATGTGTCTTACATTTTTTATTCCCCCAGCTCTCTTTCCCCAGTGCTGAGCTAACATCTGAAATAGGAGTACACAATCAGTATGTTAATAATCAAGGAGTCTGCTCACTGCGTTATACAGACATCAGAGGAATTTCTCCCACTGTCTGATGAATATCACAAACAGGCCTGTTTGTATTAACAGAGCCTTATGTAGCAAGTCCAAAAGTGACAAACCAAACAGTTTTAAGTGGTTGCATTCCAGCTCCAAATGTCCCGAGTATCAAACATCATTAGAAACCTGCATTCTGGCTGCATGTGAGGGAAACAAAGCCTGGTGGAGGCCCGCAGTCAGTTGGGCTAGACGCTCGGTGTCGAAGCAGATGACTACGACAAGGTTTTTCAACTGCCAAAGTGACATTGCAATTGGGACTGCAGCTGGAGAGCCAGAAATACTGTATCGGTTACCAAGAGGGAAGGCATTTATTCTTCAGAGCAACATTTCAGGAAGGGTTTACGTCTGAGTCATCATCTTTGACAGCGTGTGTGTCCATCAGCAAGCCGAGCAGCAGCGCTTCTGCAAAACTTTTCAGGGAGGTTTGAAGCTCTGCAGGTCTCTGTGGACATGACCGGCTGCCCTATGAAGTCAACAGAAAGGTTCCCTCTGGTGCCTGTGGGCTGGGAACCGGACCCTGAGTGGCATTTCTTGGGCTTAGAGGAGGTACAACTCCCAAAAATACAGCCAAACTGAACTGTCACCTGAAATCTAATGTATAAGGCAAGCAGAACCAGCAGGCACAGCTCCTTCCCTGTCCTCCCTGCAGCATGCAGGGAAAGAAAGATGAGCATCATAGAAATGCTCTCAAGGATAGTGGTTTTTTATTTAATATCTTCTGGCAGTTTCTGTGGGCTGCTCCTGTGACTCTGTCTCTCTCCCCCTCCACCATCCCAGGCCCTTGGGGGACAGGTAGCCCACACAGAGCATGCCACGCAGGCTGTGCAGGCCACAGGGTCTGAGCATGCGTGGCAGAAGGACAACCACAAGCATCACAGGCTGCAAGGCTCACGTGCCTTGCCAGAACGGAGGATGGCATCTGACAAAACTGGGAGAAGGGGTTTCATTCCCCAAAGCTTATTCCAACTAACTTGCTTGGGTTTCCAAAGGGGGCCTGGAAACTGTGAAGGAACAGACTTTCTCATGAGATTTCCTGTTGGTGCTGTATCCAGTAGGACCGGAAATATCACAAGAATAGCTTTTCTTGTGGTATTTTATTACTTCTGCTTCTGCTCCTGGACGGAACTGGGAAGTACAAGGGTGCATGGAAATGAAATACAGTGGTCAGAGAGCCTGCCAAACATTTGGAACGACAACAGCAAGAAAGGTCACTCACTTAAGTCTCAGGAACTGCTTCCGATCTACTCTTACTTTATTCAGACACATTTATGTGATGCTGCTTTTAAAACTCATTCACTCAAGGCTGGCATCACTCTGTATTCAAACATGAGGTGTCTGTGGGCTCAGCTGTGACTACTGCTGCTAAGTTCCTATGGAGAAGTGGCTTCTGTTTCCTAAAACGTTTAACTGACATAATCCATCATCAGAATAGGGGCAAGAAGAAAAAAAAACACGAACGCCTCTGCTACATCTCCTAGTTGTACTCCCTGTATTTCATATTCTGGCAGCAAATTAGCCATGTTAGACAATACGCACATCTGTATGCATACTTTCCATGGTCCGCACCACACGGACTACCTATTTCTTGTAACTGATTTCCTGCTCAAAATTGTTTTACAAATGCTTTGTGCAGACAAATTCTGTGCAGCAACTGTTTGTAAATACGAGCCGCAAATATTTTTTCAGCAATCTCAGGCAGTGGCTGAGTGTCTGATGGCAGCAGTGACGCAGCGTGAAGGCAGCAGAGCAGCTGTGAGCAGGTCCCCCAGCTCTGCTCGCCCTGAAGGCGAAGGGAGGCAGCTGGAGGAGATCCGCTACCTTGGAGCAGCCGAGAGGAAAGGGAAAGCCAACAACAGCTCCAGGCTGCCGAAAAGCTATTCGGCGATTTACACCCTTGGCATCGCAATCAAAACTACCTAAACCACATGGGACCATCTCCATTTCCTGTTTGGTTGATGCAATCTTTGCATGTTACTCCTCTTTCTTCCTCAAGTGAATTCCCCTTCGCTGACAAACTAATTTTGTTCCATTATTAAATGAGCATTAGCTGCTAATCAACTGTTTGCTTTCCTCGACAAGTTTCATTTGCAAGCAAACTGAATTAGAAGGGGTATGAGCACAGAGGAAGAGAAATGCAACTTAAAAGCAGAGATGAGATTCCCTGAGTTCAATGCCTTATTATCTGACTCTCGTACTACGTGCACTCTGCTCAATTTAGATTACAAAGTGGAATTTTGCTTCAGATGCCATACGGAATAATCACGAGTGCTTTCAAGTCCTCCTTTTTTTTGTTTTTTCTTTTTGCAAGGGACATAGGCTACTTGCTTCATGCTGCTGCACTCTTCAGATGGCGTGGCCACCACTCCCAGCAGAGTTCTCTCCCTACTTCAGTCTGAAGCCAGCCTCATGGTCTTTCCTTCCCAGCTCCCCAGGCTCAGTGGCACTGCACTGCACAGGCAGTCAGCTTACCAGCCTGCTTGTCTCTATTTTCTACCCTTCCTACAAGTTGATCCTGGCATAACATCCCATAATTTGGCATGCTGAGAACAGCTAAGGAGACGCATCAAATGCAATTACCTGCCAGTACAGGGGAAGTCAGAAAATGAAGGCAAGTTCAGGTATATCCTAGCATTGTATAAGGATGAGCAAAAGGAGCTGCTAGGTGCCTGGCTGGAGCCAAGCTTCTAACACAAATGTTAAGGTCTCTGTCTTCTCTGAAAAAATAAAAATAAAAAACATCCTTCAATGCAAACTAATATAAACGGGGGAGGTCTTTTGTTCCAAGTTCTGTACTGTTTTGAGTTGACACTCTTGGACCACGCTTGAGTCATAGCTCGTGGCTACTGGTTCATTTATTGCATGCCTACACTTTTCACTGTATTAAAAGCTGATGTTCTAAACTGTAATTCTATGGTAAAAGAGAATTGGAGAGTATGTTCTATTGTTGGAGAGTTGCATAATATATAGATAATTTGTATGAACATATAATAAAGTCAGTATTCTTCTCAACATAAACTGAAAGACATTTCTCAGTGTTGACAAATGACATCTGTTGAAGGACTAAAGGATTATTGCAGACCAACATGAACAAGTCCTCTATTTTTCAGTGTACTTACACATATCCTGTAAGTTGATATCAACCTAAAATGGTATGAGGATGCACATTTCATCCTTCAAGATCGTGCAACAGCAGCCTTCATCTACGGCACAAGAATCACTTGCCATCATTACTCCAGCAATGCAAAGCAACTCGATGATCTTTCCTTTACACTTAACTTCCTTATTATTCAAGTAAAACCATAAGGGGATGCGAGGAGAATTTTAAAGTCCGTGTGAGTTCTGATTGAAAAAGACACAAAATCCCCTCAAGCTGACATTTGCCAGAATAACGTGAAAGTTTGCAAATTCATAGCGAGATCACATGCATCCAATGCACCTTCGTTGCACGGCAGGGCATAAAATGCAAGTACTGGGTAGGATTGGGTGGTCCAGCTGAATATAGCCATCCTTTTGCACGACATTTCTGAAAAAGCCTGAAACAGCGACTGTTTTTCATGTTGCTTCACAGCCCTGAAGTGTTAATAGTACACTCACAACAGCAAGTTTTCAATGTGCCTTAGTAACTATTGTGGCTGGAGAGTAAAAAGTTTGAACAGCTGCAGATTCCATGTCCAATCTCTAGCTATGTTTTTGACAGACCTATTAGGCTTGCATAATAAATACAGAAAAGCTTAAGCAAATACACTGAATATCATTATCAACATTATTATGCCAGCAGATTGCAAATCACTTGGCATCCTGAAATGTGTCATTTGACTAAGAAATTTTCCTAACATTTTTTTCTGTTCTCTGGAGAGCACCAGCACTCCTGAGGATAGGCACAGGCCTGAAAATTGCAGTGGTGCTCTGGTTGTGGACTGTAACAGCTCTAAATTCACTCACTTCTGGTACCTACAGAAAGCTCTGCTGAGACTCTTCTACTGACTTTGCTCTGCTTAGAAATCAAAGGGTGATTTCTAAGCAACAGTCCTAGAAATGGTAATGTAATTGAAATAAAAATTTAAAAAGCTGCAAAGCTCAGATTTGTCATCATACTGAAAACATCAGTGAAACTAGAGACAGTGACCAAAAGGCTCAGGTGCACCCGGAATCAGAGGGTTTGGTTTGGACAATTCACGTACTGGAGAAAATCGTATAGTAGGAGTTTGGGCTCACTTACGCATTTCCTGGGCGTTTGGGAATGTTTGGGTCTGAGGTTTCGTGTTGAAATTTCAACTACTTATTGCTATGATTCTCATATCTTTGTTTTAATTCCTTTCTAACACTTGAGTCGAACACAGACTTTCAGTGAACTCAGTGCTGGCAACTACTCAAAATAGCAGCTGTAAATTAGTGAGAAGACAAAGAGCTAGAAATGGGGTGGGTGAGTCTGTGACAAAAATTCTGCAGCCGGTCCAGGTTGCAAAGGACAGGAATTGGGTTTGATTTCCGAGAAGCTCATTGAGATCTTTCTGTATTAATTGCATTTAATATGAGGGATGAGAAATATTTTCCAGCAGAGTCGCTAAGTTAAATTATTTAAGGTTCGATTTTGGAGTGGATGGGGTGGATAAAAAGGAACGCTCAAATTGGTCAAGAAGAACAGCAGATCCTCTTCATCACCAGGCCAGCAAGATACATTAGCACATGCTTAGCTTGGAAAATGGGCTTAAATCTATCCTGAGTTCTAAAATCCCTCAGAGATAGATCAAGAAAATGGTGGAGCGAGCCACGTTGTTAAAGAGCCCAATGATGACCCTGGACTTGGGGGGCAGAGGGGAACTGGACTCCTGCTGAGCTTGGCAGGTCCTGCTAATCCACGCGCAATGCACCCCATGGTGGTTTCTCAGCACGGCACACGGGCTGGTCCCTGTCCCGCAGCGCTCTCACAGCTCCTTTCTGAGAGCTCTTTTCACATCCATGGAGGAAAGCTGCCCGCAGCCCACACGTTATCGGCACCGTGTATCTCAGGATCTAACACGCCTCAGAGCCGGTTATCGGCTGCAGTAAAACAAGCAAGTTATAAACGTTTATTCCTGTGCCACGTTTGTAAAAGCCGACGTGCTATCACCAGAACAAATGCTGCTTTCATTGGCTTTCTGGAAATGTAAAGTTCGTTTAGAGCCTAGAAAATTAAATTGTGTTCGTCTGGGAGACTGCATGTAGACAAAATCTGCTTCAAAAGTCAGAAGGCCCCTGAGTCAGAGGAAAGTTCAATTAATTTGTCAGAGAACTGAAAACAGATGATTTCAATCAGCAACAAAAATGACTTCATGGCAGGCGTGCTCTGCAGAAGGCAGAGCCCGAAATGCACACACACCAGCAGCCCAGCAGGGTTCACACCGCGTTGCGCTGAGCGGAGCGGCCCGCTGCCCGCGACACCAACCGGGCGCCGGCACGCCGCGGCGCCGGGCCTCGAACCCGGACCCACGGCGCTGCCCTCGAACGGCCGCCGCGAGGGGCCGTGCTGCCGCTCCTGAACGGCGGCGGTTCCGCTCTGCCCCATTGGCTGCGCCACCCGCCGGGCTGGCCAATCAGCGTGCCGGGCGCCGGCGGCGCGGTGCCGCCCAGCGCGCTGCCAGTGCGCTGCCAGCGCGGGGGGCCCGAGCTCGGAGAGGAAGGGTTGCCGGTTCGAGGCCCGCCGCTGCCCGAGAGACAGGAGAGTCAGCGACCGCGGTACCCGGGAGTGGAGAGGCTCGATCAGGAGTAACCCCGGGCACAGACCATGTCGCCCGTGTTGTAAGCACACAAACTGCAAGGATGCAGTGCTGGCCATAAGCCACTCGTCAGTTAAACCAAAACCCCTCTGCTCCACCTCTGCGGGTCTGGGACTCCTAGGGATTCCCATTTCGATCAGCTGAGATGACAGCTTTTGTGAATGGAAATTAGGGACAGAGACAAGAAGGCCACAGAACAGCTCTGCAAGGGATAGCAAGGAAACACCTGTTCTCTTATCAGATGTTTTTCTCACAAACACACATTCCTACATCCTTCAAACACAATTAGGTGAAAGTGGTGCTTGTTAAAAACTAAAAAATACTTTCATTTTCTGTATGAGTTCGCAAAATTTTCCCAGTTGTTACTGAAATAACCTATGTCCAACTTCATACAAGGTTCAGCTTTACAACATTGGATGATTCAGATTTACAGTAACTACTGGTGCAGTTATGCTAACGGGTAAAAATAACCAGTGGTACACAGAGCAATTTCCAGTTGTGTGGAACAAGTCCTTAGAAGTAGCTTACTGCTTCCAGGATTTAAAGCACCAAACCTGCAACAAGTCCTCGGGCAGCATGAGCTGCCTGGAGCAATGGCTGCTGCTCAGGCAGAGTCACCCAGCCTCCAGCAGCACTCTGCCTCTTACCAAAGTGAACAGAAAAGTGATGGATGACTTCAGATGATAACCAACAAGTCAGAAGTACAGAAGCTTGCTAAGTAAACTATGCATAACTCATCCTATAATAAAATAAAAGGTAAAAAAAGATAAAATAACATCCAGAATGCACAAGATACTTCACAACTGGCCACTGTCCTTCTGTGTGAGCTACTGTCACTCTGATTCCCTTTGGTAACAGAAATGTGTTGGTGCTCTGTAGCCCCAGCTGGCACCTTGATGCCAGGATTCCCTAGAGACAGAAAAGATCTGCTTCTCCCCCTGCTATGGCCATCTTCCCATTACCCTTTTGGGAAGCTCTGGCAATTCTGTGACATCCACTTGCTCTTTGAGCACCCAGGAGTTGCAGCGCTCTTTTGATCAGAGTATACCTATGCAATCAAGCAAGATGTAATCTGATGTAAAATCAATTTCTCTGGTTTCTCGGTACCTGGAAAGGCCTACCTGATGCAACTACTGACAAGGAAGTAAAAAAATAAAACAAAAGCAAAAATAAATAACTAAAGACAGACCCTTTAAAAGTATGTAAATGAGGGGCACTGTTCTTTCCTCAAAGGCAGTGACAACATTCCCACTGGTTTCAATGGAAGCAGGATGATCTCTATTCTTGAAAAGTTTTGTTTGCTGCTGGTGTATGTCAGGCTGTTCATGAATAAGCAAGCACCCTGCCCCACACGGTTTTGTTGTACAAGCAAGAACTAATTTATACCCCATATTCTTTTCCAAGCTCACACTCAAATGGTAGAGGTTAAACTACACAATTGTCTGAATCAGAACAGATAATCCTGCGATTCAAGTCTCAGTTATTGCTATAAAATTATATTTGTACTATTTATGGAATGTGCAGATACAGGGGAAACTTATTCATAGCTGTTTTGACTGGTTCTACTGCATGCTTAGAGAAGAAACCATGGAATTTGGGGTTTGGCATTTTTGACACCGGGCACATTGGAGGGACCTTAATTATACTGTCTGCCATTTGCTGCTCTGTGGTTATCAGGTCAGTCAGACATCTTGGTTGGAAGTGGTGAATGATTCTCAGCGTCAGTCATGTCCTCTCCAGCTAATTATCTTTAAAATGATACAGCCAGCTCCTCTTCTCTCAGACTGCAGGAAATACTGACTGAAGTCAGACTCTGGAAAAGAATCTCTGATTTGGAAGAAGTATTGAATTCACTGCCTGTTTAAATCAAGACAACTGAATCCTTTAACTATCTCCATAAACTTCTGTTTTTCTGTTACCTTGAACATCAGCTTCTTTGAGTTTGTTGGTGTTAAGTAATTACATCAACTATTATAATTTCTCCAACCTCTTTTTGTCATATTCAGCAAGATATAATGCACTTGATTGTACTTAATGTACTGTTAAAGTTCCAATACTCTTTTGGCTAGATTATGGTGATGGTTTATGTGTATGGAGCCTCAGAGCCTTCAGTGAACATGAAGAAGCCACTGCAAATTTTAATTGTTTGGTCTCCAGGGAAGGATGGAGTCAGTTCCTGAATTCCTGCTATGCTGGGCTTTGACACCTGACAAAGCACCCAGGCTGCAACTTGACATTATGCCAAATCTAGGGATAGAACTGCTACTATCATATCAAAAACATCACAGCTCCGTGACCCAGAATGCTGATCGTTCTCTAGGTCTCAATCATCCAACAGCCTGCTGAAGTTAGGTCTTCACTGTCTGTCTGCACCATTTAACTTAGTCCTGGATCAAGTATTGCCTGTTCTTTCACAGCTGGAAGAATGCTAGCCTAAAGTGCAGATCATGGCGCCTAACAGAGTTAATAGAAATGTGATTCAGAGCTCAGACTTGATACAGATCAAATTTATGCAGCGGGGTAATTTGATAGCACACACATCCACTATTTATGGTAATGGGGTTGTGTCTGAGAAATATTGTTAGTACAGCATTTTATCTGTAGTTACAGATCCTGCACTAAAAAATAAATTATTATACATTATTATACATTATTACATTATTATACATTATTTTCTTCCCCTCATCAATGAATGTTCTTGAAAATACAAGATCTTCCTTGAATTTACTCTTAGACAAAAATTACAGAACAAAAATTGTAACCATTGCTTTTTAACTACGCACTAAATTGTTTGTGACTTTCTGCTGTTCAAATGTTGGGAATAGGCTGGAAAGTTGCAGGGTGCTTCTTGTGTGCTACAAGCACCTGTATTGCAACCATTTTAAAATGCATGTTTTGCTACCTATAGAACAAAATCTCATGCAAGATAAGGGGCTATGAATATGATCCAAGAAAAAAGTGACCAAATATTCATAGGTTTTCTTTCACTTTAAGAATTAGTGCCATTCAGCTAAGCACATTGGCATATGGGAACCTCTCAGGCTTTCCTGGCTGTGGAGATGCTATACAACAATCTTCAGATACCATTTGCCACATGACTGCAGTGCTAAGTGGAGTCAGGCGAAGCTGCTGGGCCAACCTAAGCACCCACTCCTACAAAAAAGGATCTGTTGTCCCCTGCTGCCCAATGGATGGGTCTCTGTGCTGACATTAGTTCAGTTGATTCCTTGGTGAGCTAGCTCAGCTCATTCAGACAACTCAGAAAAATAAAGAAACAGAGGTTTTTGCTGGCAGAGGAAACTGAACTAGTTTGCCAAGGGTTCATGAGTGCATTAGTTCCAGCGTAAGGGCAATGTCCTGCTCACAGGAAGGCAGAGGATCGATTTGCCTTTCACAGGCAGCAAACTGTTCAATCGCTTCAGCCATCATACACAGCCAAATCCAAAGGTAGGGCACTGGGGCAGAAAAGGGGACCATTCTTTAAATGGAAATACAGTTATTCTCATTTTCTCAGCATTTTTCTTAGTATTTCCCAATATTTTAACTCTACTGCGGTATTATAGAGCCCATGATCTCTGCCAGAAGAGAAGACAGCATTTTCTCCAGTAATTCAGAATGCTTCCTTTCTTTTCCTTCCCAAGAAGGTGGAAAAAGCATCATCATAAACCAGCACTGTACTCAGTTATTTACCACACTGGTTTTATCCCCATTATCATTAGACATAAGAGAATCCAATCAAGAATCAGGCCTCTGTTGAGCAACACATGAAACAAGCGCGTAACAAAGAGCCAGTCTGCCATTGGAGACTTTATATACTTGGGGGTTTATAAAGCTTTCAAATTGGAATATTTCTGTTGAATCCAGGCATTCCGAAATGAAGCATCTAAAGTACAGAAAAGAGGTTGTATTGGAAAATGTCATGATTGCATTTAAATAAATTAGCCTAGTTAGATTAAATGAATAGCTTTTAAAGAAGTAATTCTTTCTGCATTCTGTGCAAAGGTTCCATCACAGACCACCAGTATTCAAAGTAAAGAGCTTGTGAGAAACAGCTGGATTGAGTGAAAAATCGAGAAACAGTCTGATATGCAGTCAAGCCCATTTAATTACGCTTGCTAATTATATTTCCCATGATAATTATATACAGTATTTAAATGCAGCATGCTATTTCCTGTTCAGAGTGATTAAAAACACCCCCGTGATTGGTGAAAAGCTCTTGGTAAGACCTAGGACATTTGAGATGCCGCTGATAAGACCTGCTCCCTTGCAGCAGGAAGGGAGCCCGAGTTCCAGCAGCACAGGATCTGAGATGCAGCCGTGGGCAGATGAACCGCGCGGCACCTCCAGGGCACAGCACTGCCAAGCCTGCTCCTCACCTGAGAAAAGACTCACAGATAAATCCCTGCAACTATCTGCTGTATCTCTGCTCGTGGGTCAAAATATTTAAATCTGGGTTCTTGAAGTTCAGCAACCCGCTCCTTATTAGCACATCTAAAGACTTGCAGAACACCCAGGACTCCAAAGGAGCAGAAGTCTGGGTTCCTGATTCCTTACCCCTTTCGTAACTGTGTTGAAGATTATTATTTACATTTTTGGTAATGCCCGCGTAGCGCCTCGCAGGTTTTAAGCTCCATACCTACATCAGAGAAGGAAGCTTACAGGGCAAAGGAAAAGCAGGCAGCAGGGGAGTGCAGTCTGGGGGAAGCAGTGTGACCCCTGGAACAGCACGTGGCCCACAGCAGCAATCTGCAGGGAGACATGAGGCCTCACTGCATGCTGTTCTCATTCTGCGTCCTTCTTTTTAGGAGCATCTGCACATTTGTAGGACCAATACTTCAGGACAAGCCCCACAACAGAACTGGAAGGGAATCCCTGCACTTCATCATGTGGATGTGGCTTATAGGAGAGAATTGGACTTCCCAAATCCCAACCCTCCCCCAGGACAGATGGCACAGCAAAGATCCTTTGAATAAATGTCTCCCTTTTGGTTTGCTCCATTCACACACACTATTTATTTTTTTTTTCCACTAGACATGAAATATTCGTCATTGTTAAGAAGGCATGGCATTTAGTTTATAGGCATGTTCTCCTGGACAAACCCAAAAGGGAAGTATTGCTTCTTGAAATGTTGCAAAGGAAAATGCTTCCAGGAGTTGGCCTTTGAACTAAGTTTCTGCTTCATTTAACCAGTGAATTTGACAGCAGTAGAGCTCCTAATTTCTCCATGGAATGAAACACTTTCACTTCTGATCAACATGGGCTAAGTGTTTTTGCAACACCGCAGGACAGTCCACGGAACAATATTACATGAGATCTAAACAAGCTGAACATAATAAGGATTTCTCAGGACAACTACAGATCATCGTCTAATTAGGCAGAACACAAAGGGAATGTTGAACAACGGTTGTTACTATGGATGCAGCTATAACCTCAACAATCAGAATGGAAATACTAACCCCTCTCTCCTCAGGAATGCTTCTTATCGGCATCTGAACCAAAATAAATGAAGACAACCTCAAGCCAGCTGTGAGCCACCCTGGTGGACTGGGCATTTTTTCACAGGAATGGCCAGAAAGGGTTAGCAGCTCAGTTATCCAGAACTCCCACTTACTGGAGATGGGAGCTGAACACATGTTAAAGGCTTCATTTAGTCAAATAACAGGAAATGCAGTCTGAAAGGTAAAACAACAGAATAAGATGCAAACTTCTGTATGTAGAGGGAATACGGTCATTTACTCATCTGCCCATAAAGGTATTAGTGCATAATTTAGCAAATGTGAAGTGAAAGTGGGAGATCTCTTAACTACTTTTCTGATTATTTTGGCCATACTTGCAGTATGCTAGACAATCTGGTACAATAAGAGGCAGATTATTTCTTATGCTGCCGTAACTCCTGGATAGAGGCAGTGTTTACTAACCCTAAATAATTCCAGATTTACAGCACTCTGACAACAGTACCTGGCCCAGAAACACTACGCAAGGCAAGTATTTGCACCTGGGAGTACACAAGTACCAGAAACACCAGAGCCTTCAAAAAAAACCAAACCAAAACAATAAAAAACTATCATTCAAACTGATAAAGACCTGTGCCTTAATTTACTGGTTTGAGGTTTTCCAATTACATTCCCTAACTCTCTCTTTCATACATTACTTTTTCCCATCTCCCTCGCTCTTTCTGAATGAGAAAATATGCCTTTTAGGCCTCTGAAAACATTTTAAACTCAGAACTAAAGCTCCATTCCCATCTCAATCCCATGAACCAAGCTGCTTGCACTATTTCAGCAGTTAATTAACAATGAATGCCTTCCTTTGGAAACTGGGTGAAGCAGGGTGGGGATAAAAGATGAAGAAGGCTGAGGACAGACACAACAAGAATGGGGAGGGAGCAAAGTGGGTGGCTTATCAAATTCCACAAATACCAGACATGGAGAGGTGTTGATTTGTTGCTGGGAAAACCCTGTTTGTTTATGGAGTTTAATCACCTGTTGTATGTTTGTTGTTTGAAACATATGGGAGACAATGGGACTGTTTGCCTGCGATGTACTGAAATACAGTACAGTAAGAGCTGTACACAGAGGAATTTTAAATCACTGGTATGTGTAAATTGGGATAACTCAGATCACTAACAGCTAGCCTCCTGGTCAGGCCGTGCAAAGGAGACACTGAAGAACGTGCCCAAGGTTGACAGTCAAAAGAATGCTTTGTTTGTGACCCATAAAATAAATATAATTCTCAGAGGTGAGGCAAAGAATGTTCAAAACAATGCCTTCCACACCACCCTCATATCTGGCAGCAAGGCACTGACTGTCGCACAGCTGGGGCTTCTTTTTGTTGTATTCTCTCTTTTCTCCTAAGTTTTAAGTGGCAGCTGGACTGGATGGGTAAGGACAGAGCTGTCTGCATCATTCAAATGATGCATCAGTAAAAGAAAATCCAGCCCAAATCCTGTGTCTGAGCAACTTCACTCTCTGGTTGCTTGAAGAAGGTGACATTTTCACATTCTTCTCCCTCACCTCACAGAGTGCAATTCGCATGTCCCAGTAAGGACTCTGTTGCTGGTTGGCAAAAGAACTCTCCTACCTTTCTTTTATTACTCTGGTCCCAGCCTCCTGTTAGTCCTTTTTATTCACTTCACTTCTATCTGATTTCTAAATGCAGACATTTCTCTCCTACCACTGGAATTCACACCTCTGTGTTCCTTCTGGCTTCTGTAGCATTTTTCTCTTCTTAAAGTTCCCTCTCCTTTCTGCTTGCCCTCAGGACACATATTGGCACACAGTGGTTCTGCAACAACGCATCTCCTGGACAAGAAACGCAGTACATCTCTCCGGCTCACCTCTCAAACACAAGGCTGCTCCAAAAGTAATGCCTCCTATTTTATGATGCTGACCCACAACATCAGAGACCATGTTGGTGGTGTGGCAGTAGAGGTTGAGCCTTCCCACCAATATTCTGTTACATTTTCTAGACAGATGGCAGCAGAGGGGCAGTCTGACAAAATGGTGTCTGACATGGAGGTGGGGATGAAGCAAAGGCGTGGCACTGAATTCCTCCATGTAGAAAAAATTGTACCCAATGACATTCATCAATGCTTGCTGAACATTTATGGCCACCACGCAGTGGATGTGAGCACATGAGAAGGTAGAAGGTGCATTTCAGCAATATTTCAGTAGTAACAACAGTGGTGAATCACCTCTGCTGGTGCCGATTGCTATATGTGCAGCATGCAGGCTCCTGTCTTTTCCTGGTGAAAACACATACCTAATGGTGGTGAATATGTTGAAAAATAGTGTTTTGTAGCTGAAAATTTGCTCTATCAAATTATTTTGCTCTTCATTTGTATTGTAGTTTCCACAGAAATAAATAGGAGGCATTACTTTTAGAGTGACCTGTCTGATTTAGCTATGAATGTAACTCATAATGTAGCTATGAATGTAAGCACAACAGGCTCAAGCAGTGCTTTCTCTTGCAAACCCACTCCTTTTTTCATCCATCACACAGCTCAGCAGCATCTTAAACCATTTCTGAAATCTTATCATACTTTATCCCTCCACCATCCACCCCTGAGCTCTGCCAAGATGCTGGCTCCTTCCTTCAGTTGTTCAGGGATGCCAGCATCCCTCAGCCTTAAGTCAAACCTACCGACACGCACTTCTGTGCTTTATGTTTTCCCCATAAATGTCCGCAAAGCTATTCAGTTATCTTTCTTCCAAACTTTCTCAGAAACAATGTTCACAAATAACCTCATAAAGAAGACTGCATAAACTTATCTCAGACTGGTTCCTTGAAACAGCCTTTATGTTTATACATAATCACTTTGCTCAGTTTCAGCTTAGCTCATAACCTCTTTGGGACAGGGACCATCCATATATACAGCTCTTAACGCAAATAATTCCACACATGCATGGAAATGTGTCAACATAAAATATAACAAACATTGGAAAAAAAAGCTTTTCTACGGATCTCAGCTCTTATTCACAGTTTAGAAGAAGCTGCTAACTCTGACAGTCTAGAAAAAGAAAACCAAATCAGTTCATGGTCACTGAAAGGCTCTGAATGAGAGAAAACTTAACATCTTTTTTCCTTAATATTAATTTTGTAAGCTAACCCCCATCTTCTGGGCAGTCTGATTTATGAGTTTTGAATGTTTGGGGCTGGCTGTTCTGTGTCAATTAAAAAAAAAACATCTCCTCTGAGGGAGAAGTTCTCAAGAAGTTCATACTTTGCTTCCAATTCTTACAGCTAATGAGCATTTATTATTTTGTTAAAAGTGGAGGAAAAGAACATCAGCATCACTTAAATGATGCGGCTTATATTGTTGACATGCTTTGGTAACAGCAATAGTTTTTGTGGAATCAAAATGATTAATGATGGAGGCTAAAGGCTGTCCATGAAGCATGATATATCTGTTTTGGTGAAACTAGACTTTAAACTGGAGTTTGGGGTTTAAACATACTAATTTTGTGGGTTGCTGAAAACTACAACCCAGATCAGGATTCAAAGTTTGCGGGGTTTGTATCTTTTTTAATAGACAGTATTAAAGCCTGAGCCTTGAACACCTACATCTCTGGATACCATAGAGGAAAAGTTCCCTTTGTAGCACACAGCATAAAACCAAGGTGGAGGGCTTCTGAATTATATACACAGCAGAAACTGGGCTCATCAATGGAAAGTTTTGCATGAACTGGAAACTCTGATCTTGCATGGTATCTGAACGAGGCAGTGGCGTAGATGTGAACACTCCTTGGAGGTTGCTGTTTGTGTTTATTCTGGTTGCACATGGATGATGAAGCAGATGTTCGGATTTCGTGTAATATTTTCTCCATTTGTAAGCACTGTGATGCTCGGAGTCACGGACTTCTCAGCTCTAGTCTGTTAACAAGCTCCTGGTAAATTTTCAAATGCATTTATTTGATGTAGGAACCCAAATTCTGGTTTTTCAGAGGGATTTATACATATCTGAGGAATGTATGAACTTAGAACACCTAGGCAATAAATGCAGCTGATTTTAGGAAAGTTCCGAGGTAGCTTTGATATTTTGAAAATGCGGGCCTTTGTATTATGAGCTGATTCTTTTCTCATTTCCCTCACTATTACAATGAAATGAATCTTGACCATCTGTCATGATCTAAAACATGTGCTGGAATTCAGTCAGCAAAAATGAAACAGTGACAGTCACAGTTGACGTCTAACTTGCTTTCCCCCACTGACCGAAATTATGTTTCTGTATTTATTTCAGTGAGAACAAAAGAAGCCGAATTCACACACCTGAAGAATGAATTCATCTGCTAAAGTTTCCCTTGGGGCAGGTATGGTGCAAGTTGAGCTTCTCCCAGGTAAATTTGCTTTTTATGTCTTGCTCCTTCTCTGACACTGATACCTAAAATGTTGCAAGACAAAATATGCTCTGGGCTCACCAGCGCTACGCTGCTTTCACTGAGTCCCTGCATGAAGCTCAGCCAGTGTGTTGTAACAAAGCCTTGTAGTTATTTCTACTGCTTGGCAATTCAGACCAACTCTTTTTTGCTGAAACCGTGAAGCTGATTCTGGTTATGAAGTGGCTTCCCTGAATCCAAGTTTCACTTTATGAATCCCAACGTAAAGTCATTAAAGGTGGTGGCAAGTGACAGAAGGGTGTGACCCTCCTCCTCAGGACACTGATCTCTCGAGGTCAGTGCACTGCTGTTTCAGGTACTGCTCAGCATCAGCCTGTGCTGGACTGTCATAAACACACATAGGCATGTTTATCCCTTTGGAATTCCAAGGGCAGTGTTTCTAGACACTTGGAAAAGGTGACCCGCTCTGGAAGCAAGTTTTCATGCAGCCCCTTAGTCAGCAGCCACACAGGGCCAGAGGAAATCAAGACTCAGCTGTAATTTTGGCTTTAGGGATAAATGCTCGCTCCCCTGCTCTGGAGGAACTGAGCTGCTGCCAGCAATTAAGACACTGAAAAGCAACTCCTCCCTCCCTAGAGAGTGCAACCCCTTGCCACCAGTAATTGATGCTGCTCTCGTGGCTGCGGTTTTGCCAGCCCAGCCTTCCCACAGCCCTGCCAGAATGGTGTGTTGCTGCTTCTCGGCGCTCACTCCAGTGCTGCGACACACCACGCCTCTGCTACGGCAGCGCTGCTATTGATGCATCTGTGCAATGAACTGGAGCAGGGAAGAAGTCCAGCTTAAAAATAGCCTGGCAGGGAAACACTTAGTTTTTTGTGTGTCTTCCTCCAAATTGGATCAAATTCCTGATCCGTTTCACAGCAGAGCCACAAACCAATATGCCAGGAGAACTCAGGGGCCCGTGCACTGCAGGAGGGAAGATGAAACAAGCAGTAGGAAAAGGCTGGAAAGGGAATACCAGAAGCCAGAATTGGTGCTGAAGACTTAATCTCGTGAAACCACAGCCTTACTCTTCCAGCCAGGAAAAAGTCAGCAGCTGCTGACCAGCACTGTTTTTTCTAACGCTTCAGAGCCCCCCTTTGAACTCATTCAAGGTCCTTGGGGGATTGAAGCCCACAGTTAGGGAAACTCTGCCCTGGGCTGGCCTCTCCGTCATAGTACACTGGGACCAGTTTTCCAAGGAAAAGACGTTTCCCTAGCTGCTGGCACACAAAAGCTATGTGCTGGGGAACATGCCTTTTTCCATGCAGTGTGGTGAGAAATCCCAGGAATTCTGATGGGGAAAAATGCAACTGGTCAAATATAGCTCTGGTTAGAAAACAGCCTTCCCCTGCAATACGTGTTGACGACGACATCCAAGCAATACTTGAAAAGATTCATGGCAAAAAATTGGTTTTCAGACACTTTTCAATGGCAGAGCATTGCCCTGATAACAACAACAACAAACATCTTTCAAGAGAAATCTCAGTCTAAAAGTGTTGGCCAACCCTATTTAAAACACCACGGAAAAGGAAAAGTCTTGTGTCGAATCGTTAGCCTGCAATGTCCTGCAACTTCCTAAGATTCACAGGGAAATGGAATGATTTGTGACTCATAAGGAAAACACGAGTTCCTTTTTTTTTCATTTCAGAGTATAAACGCAAAGATGTTTGTACGAACAAGGAGCTAAACAAACATTTGGGTTGTTTCATCCACTTTGAAACCTGAATACTGTTTCTGTGAAGTGAAACAGACGGCAGCAGGATTTGGTCACAAATTATCGATAGGAATATTCATACACATCTAGTTGCTGGGGCAAAGAGGCAGGCAGAAATGAATGCCAGATTCTTGGAAAGACTTGCATATTCTACAGAAGAAATTAAAGCCATGCTGTCTAAAGAACATTGTTTAATAATATTCTTTCTTGCTACCACCCTATGTTCTTTTGGTTCTTTTGTTATTCAATGTTCGCATTCAGCACAGATATTTAAGTGCATGCATAATATTAAGCAAATGTTTCAGTGCCATTGGCTTTAAAGTTTTCAGTTAAAAGTCCTGAAGTTAAGAGCATATTTTAATGGTCCTCTGAACAGGATTTAAATACTTTTTTTCTTTTTCTTTTTTTTTTTTCTTGAGCCATGACATTTAGCTAGAAGGTAAAAATTTGAATACGTCATGTTGTGATAGCACCAATTCTGATTTAGACCTTTATTCTAGAAGAAATAATAGGCTCATATTATTTGAAAGCTGTCCCCTTCAATACAATCCATTCCTCAGCACAAGCCAGTGAAAAAAATTAGTCAACTCTTCTAAATGAATTTCACAATTTCACGTATTTCTAAAGTAACATAATTAGCTATTTGTTGCCATAAGTCTTCTGTTTCTCTGAGCATTTCTTTTATTAAAATGAGGGGTTTTTTAATTTAATCCACTAGCAAATAAAAATATAATTAAAGTCAATTTGGATGCCCTAACAATTCCATTTAAAGCGATGAGATTTCATCTGGACTGTAGTCAGTGCTCAAAATAACAAGGCTTCTACTCTAAAAGAGAAACACAGATTTGGCTGGTTCTACCACATATTATTGTAGGCAATGCCCAAACTTAATAGTTAATGAAGAAGAGGGCCAGCATCTCTCTAAGGACTCCAGCAAATGCTCCACAGGCTTTCAGCGGTCCATAAACCACAGCAGGGAAAACAGAGCCAAGAGGCAGCAGAGTGGTACAGTTTATCTGACTCGGTTGATCTAGTCCAATTGAGGGGGGAAATGTGCCATTAGTTAGATTAGATTAATGCGGCTCTTACAGTTAATTTACTAACCAAATTTCCCTTTATGTCTGCTTTCTTTTCTCTTTTGTCATTTCCCTTTCTTTTTTTTCTTTCTTTTTTTCTTTCTTTCTGTGAGAAAAGACGCGAGCTCTCTAGCAAGGAAAAGAGAGAACACGTTAAATACCTCATTATCTCTGAGATCTCTGTTGATTTAGACTTCTAGCAAGAGAAATGGAGTTCAGTTCATCTCTGACCGAACTGACACTGCAGATAACCCCAGCACATCCATCTCAAATTGTCAGCTCAAGACAAATTACCTTCTCTCCAGGATACTCTCTTTCACTGATTACCTACTACTCAAATTAAATGCCATCTGACTTCTGAGAGTCTTTTGTTTGTCAGATTCCACTGGATTATGCAAAAACGATGGGGGGAGAATCGGATGTATTTGAAGTCTTGAGAACAGAGTGTGCAGGCCCTGCTTCCTCATCCAGCTTTGGTGGAAGACACTGGGCTTTTCCTAATCTCTTTGCCACCCCACGGTATAGTAAACTTCACTGTCAGTAAGAAAGATAAAGCCTAAAAGCCTAAAAGCCTCCTGAAGAATGCCCTAAAGCAAGAAGACAATGTGAAATCTGAATGTTTGGTGACAAATATTTCACACAATTCAATCCAAGACTGAGTTTGGAATAAAACCCCCAATTTTCTTTCATTTCAATCTTTTGCTTCATTTGTTTGTATTTCATTTGTTAGGAAATAATTTGATGGCAGAACTAGAAATTTTAATCATGTTTACCCAAAGGTTTGCCTACAACACTTTTGGATTTACTATTTCATGAAACTGTAGAATTGTTTGGCCCAATATTTTGCATGTGTTCATCTCAGGCTGTTTTATGTGCTTCTCTTCATTGAAACTTTTCCATTTTCCAAAACAAGATAAGACAAAGAAAAAGCTATTTAGGTGTTTTGCAGAAAAACACTTCCAAGAAACCCTACTTGAGAGAAGGGACTTAAATTACAACAGATCAAGGGCTGCCTTTTGCCTTACTGTTGAAATTTTGCCCATATTTGGCTAATTTACAAAGAATTCAGAAGTTAAAATCTGCCCAGTGCTCTGACAATGCAATGAGAAATTTATGGGCCGAAGTTTCCATCCATTATCAGCAGGTATGGAGGATGCCTGCACTTTAATGTGCACATTCCTGACACGGACTGCAGGGCTCAAGGGCCTCCAAGCTGACCCAGCTGTAGGATCTAAAAAGCCTTTGGACACGCAGGGGCTGCCCAGGAGCTTCCGTGCAGTTGTTGCTCACAGCAGCTGGGGGCTGCTGTGGGGTTGGGCACAGACTGCTGTGGTAGGAGCACTGACATGCCAGAGCGTGCATTGGTTCCGGCAGCATCCAGGTTGACAGCCAGCTGGATGGACAGATGAGCTCTCCTCAGTAAGGCCAGCAGGAGCTCTTGCCTCAGTTTGCAGAATGATACCAGATGTTTTTAGTTATAAAGCTGTGTTATTAAGCTGAGCACTTTGGAAGACAAGAACCTCTCCAGTGAGGCGTGCACTGTTAGCAGGCAACCTTGAAAGTAATTAAGTCATGTGGTGAGGCAGAACCCCAATTGAAGGTGCTGTCCTAAAGTAAGTGTACTTAATTTCCATCTGTGGGAAGACAAGACCACTGTATGAAACTAGTATTGCTAAGTGTGATGGTTCACACTATAGAAGCTTGGAGACACATAGACTATTGTGGAAATACTAAGCCTACATGATATCATAGATGGAATGGGCTGAACTGAGACTACGTTTCCTTGATTCTGGGATTTCATATTTGAGCAGTAGTCTGCAACAGGCAAATTCTTATATGATTGTTCTGTGTTCATTATGCATTCATAGGCAATTATGCTACATCCTGCATTGTTTAGATAAAATGACCGTGCAAGCCTGCACTCATTTTCATACTCATGTAAATGTATACATATGCATACACATAAAGATGAAATTTGTATTGGTTTGAAAATAAACTAGAGTTGGGATTGCTCTTTGCCTGTTTCATGATGAATTTCAGAGCAAGGGCGCACCTACACTGCTCTCAGCATAAATTTTGGCTCTTACAGCTACATCAAATCTACAGTTAGATAGCTCAGAGGAGGCACAGATTGCAAGAGTATGGGGTAGGTAAAGTTGCATCCCAACTAAACATTAACTCAATCAACTGCAGTTGAAATGCAGCACCTATTTTAAAGTACCAGTAATATTTTATACTATTCTGTGAACATTTACATTCCATGAAATATTATTTTTTATTATTATTTATTTATAATTATTATTTATAATATTATATATAATTATTATTTATAATATTTATATAATATTTATAAATTATTATTTATTTATTTCATGGGTAGCCTACTGATATCAATAGCCAACTGGACACTCCCAGTGAAGGTCATGAGAGATTTGCCAGATGAAGCAGTTAAATTTAAGTCCTGTGGTACATACCCTTTCTTTTGGGAAAAGAATAGTTTTGAAATCATGTTTAACCTCATTTGCCATTTCTATCTGGAGAAGCTAATCATAAACCAATCCTCAGATTAGCTCAGATATTATTGCCTTATAGAAAAAAAAAAAAAACAAAACACAAACAAACAAACCCTAGATTTCTTATCATTGATTGATTTAAGGTACAAATTAAACTTTTACATTCTAAAATTACTGCAGAAAAGCATAGATACAATTATAATACCAATTGCTAATGAACTGCTGATAGAAGTACCACATCCGCGCAGTTAACTCCCTCATTTTTTGGTATGCTTAAATGCTTTCCTTAAACGAATCTTTGAAGATTTGCACTTCATTAGAGAATGAAAGCTCCTGGTGGTAACATCTCTGGAGATGAGACAGTGATTAATCATCACACCTTGTCCTTGCCAAACTAAGAGAACTTCAGACAACTGCAGGGAGGAGAATGGCTCCACAGAGGACACGAAGGATTTTATTTCGCATAAAACAGCAAAGCTGACAAGTATTCTCATCACCCTACCCTAACTTGAGCACATTTCTCCCATACTCCAGCAGCATACCCCAATACACTTGTATTCTTCTTCTGGTTCCATGAATTCCTTTCTGCTTACTGGCACAGCTTGGACGGGATGGACAGAAAGCATCCTCACCCAAAACAGCATATTGCTCATTTGCCAGAGAGCCCTCTTGGGAAGTGGGACATGAGCCCCATGTCCCCCGAGGCAGAGGAAGAAACCGAACCCTGATCTTCCCTATGCAGAGATCAATGGTCACGGGCCCCCTGCGTGTCCTAAGTCACAGATTTCCCAGGGCTGCTGAGGCTTTGGTTGTCCGGCATCCTGCTAACCCAGTTCTCCCAGGCAGTCCCATTGCCTTTGTATTCTGTCTCATAATTCTGGCTCCCTTCCGGCCGCTGAGAGCTGACATTCCTAGTGTCCCTTCTGAGCTTCTGCGTTCTACAGAGTAAAATTCAGTAACTAACCTCTCTGGCATCCTGCTTCAATACTCCCACTGGCAGGAAAAGGATGAAGATAAATAGACATTCCCATAAGATTGCCTTGTTTTAGTACAGATCAGTTTGTCCTTCCACAGACACAAGTACCTCCTTCTTATCTTGGCCATCTGTGCTATCGACAAGAAAACGGCATTTCCAAAGAGAGAAATTCCTCAGGAGAAATCACCTTCATCAAATATTTCTCACATCAGCAGAGGAGAACCACCAAAAGCTGACATCTTGCCCTGGTAAGACAGTAATACTGTTCATCATTTAATTTAATGAGTGCTCTCATCGCAGTCCATCATTAACATACAACAGCTTTTCAGGATACAATCCACAGGCCAGTCTTCCTATTGCTTACAAATGGAGTTCAGGGCTTCCACAGCCGTCCCTTGTGTTAAACCCTCAGCATGTTCCCCAGTATGGTTTCATCCTAGGCCAACTAATATCCTTCCATACAACCCTCCACAACAGTTTGAGGAATATAATGGGACAAGAATGGTTTCTGTTAGGTAGTATGGATAAAGACAGTGTGATCCACATGGACATGTAGTCATACCCTGTCACTTGAACAGTAAGCAGTTTCTTCACCTTTTTAATTATTGGTAAAGCCTTGTTCAGGTCTATCATTATGGAAATCTGAGGTCATTCAGTAAGTTGCAGAATTACACTTTAGCTGTTCATAGCAGCATTTTCTCTCTTTGGCTTTACATCTCCTTCAGGACACATTTGCTGTACAAAGCTAAACAGTCATGCTAAAAACAGCTGCAACTGCAGATATTGTTCATATGCTAGGACCAGATGACCATTACAAAGGAATTGATAAGAATGAAAAATCAGAAAGGGTTTTTTAAAACAGAAGCAATTTGAAAGAATTTGGTTAATATCCACATATATAACTGGGAAGAATTTGGGAAGAGCAATCAAATCAAGCTTTCTGCATAGAACAATCCTGCACTGACATGAGTATGCCTAGATGCCTTCCGTAGCCTTTGGCTTCTTTAATTGCACCGACTCCATAACAATAAAAAAGACAACAGTGTTGTACATGATAAAAGGAACATTTGCAACTAAAAAGAGTATTTTCACATTAAGAAACCAGTTGGTTACCCAACCACACTAAATATTTATAACTGCTCTGCAGCGAGAAAGAGCAAAGAAGATAGTAACAAAAAAGAGGGAGGGAGGTCTAAGTTAAGCTTCAAAGGCAAAACTTTCCATCACTGTTGAGCTAGCTAGTGAGAAAACAGAGATGGAAACACCTTGTCTATTAACATTACCAGGTACTAATGAACAATTTTGCAAACTTGGTATTGAGATTCATGCCTACTAATCACAATGAGGAAAAATGGTTGGAGCTATTTTAATTGCCTTTTAAGTCCAGTGGCTTTTAATTCAGCGAATCTCTGATGGGCTCTGTTTGTAACCCTGGGCTCAAGCTCTAGTTTGAAAAATTCAACACCAGCCAAGTATTTGCATTTCTAGCAGAAAAACAAATCAGTAACGAACAACTCCGAACTGTACAGTAAAAGCACTTCTACTGTATTGAAATAAAATAAAACATTATGAATCAATGTCAGCAAAATATACAGTAATCAACTCAGACAACAGGTGCTAGCACTGCAGGAAATGCAAATTAATCTCACATTCTTCTGTATTTAGCCCACTCATCTGCATTTCCACGCCGAGCAACTGTTACAGAGCCAGTTTCCAAGCACATTTTTTCCTCATATTGCTTCTGGAGTTCTTTAGTTCATTTCTACTTACTTTGCAAATGAAACTGCAAAATCAAATGCAGTTCAAAAGACAGTAATGTGGAAACCAAAAGGGACCTTTCTGTTTTCCCTGACTGTTGCATTCTGTTGCATTTAACATCTAATACCAAAAGCTGGAGGTAACCATTCAGGTCCCAACCTTTCCTTCCTCTGCAGTCCCAGCTTAGCAATTCTCCAAGCTTCCCTTAGTATTCTTTTTTTCCACTTCATTTTGTATGTCTCCTCAGTTTTCCCTGATAGAGAGTTCTATGAAGGGATAATAAAAAGAATCTACCAAATATTTCTTACATTCTGAAGGCGGCAATTATTCGACCAGCCGCCAACCAGCTCAACTGCCCTAAAGGTCATTTTGTGCTACTAAGTAACACAAAGTACCTACCAGATAAATTGTGCCCTCACATTCTAATAAGTTACCTCCTCATCCATGTAACACAGCAGTTACAAAATTACTATGCAATGTATCATCCTAGCGACCAACAGGACAGGTCTTCTATTTGTAAACACTTCATGAAATATATATATATATATCTATATGTGTGTGCGTGTGTATATATATATATATACAATTTATATATATATATATATATACATATATATATATATACAATTTTTATTTGGTCACAAAGGTATCTTGCCTAAGACTGTGCACTGGATATAAGAAAAAAATAAAATGAGACAGCAGCCTCCGGTCCTAAGCTGTCTTATATCTTTCTGTTATTCTCACTTAAATCCATTAGAAATCCATCCTGACAATCTGGCAGAGGTCAGGAAGGTGCTGATTCTTTGCCTAGCATTTGGGGCAATGTTTGTTTGTTTGCTTCTGTGATGGTAAGTGGCTTCAGGAATGTCCCCTCTTGTAAATAGTCTCATTTGTGGTTTGTTTATGTCCTTGAAAGGTCAGCCCAAAACATTGGGTTGCAATGAAAAATATAAATTTTGCAGGAGATTTCTTTCTTTCTTTCTTTTTTTAATCTGAGATTTAGGGAAAAGAAGACTCAAAGTATGCCAGGCATGAAGGCAATAATGGCAAATGCATGGTAGATGTGGGTCAGTCACCATACCCAAGGATTTGTGTATCAGAGTATTCCAGGAAACAACCTATGCTGCAAATAAGCTCAATAAATGTGGGTGAGGTACAGGGCTGAGAGAACCTGAGGTGCAGCCAAACCAGAACATCCACTGACAGCAGTGTTGTAACTGATAGTAACTAGGCATCATCTCCAATGGCCTCATTTCAATTGCAACGAGTAATATTCAAGGAAAAGGAACTCAAAGGAAATGTAAGAGAGCACAACCTCCTGTAGGTCAGTCTGACATTGTTGTCCTGCTTGTGGGAAAACATTCCCAGTGAGGAATGGCCTTTCTAGTCATATAACAGTTCATAGTCAAAATAAATGGAGAGAAGAAACTGGATAATGGCCGACTGAGTACTCCTGCCTGCCCTACAGGCAGCTTTTCGTTTTTATCCAATCCTTTAGTACACAAAAGGATGTATAAAAAGACTCTTGGCATTACCTTTGACAATGCATCCAGGCCCTTTTGCTAAACACAAACAAAAATTTAGAAGGCTGTTTTATTAGCTGTCTTCAAAGGGCTGCATTATTCTTAGACTGATGTGAAAGGTTGGAGGAGATTGTTCTCAAAGCCACAGGTTGATTTCTCACAGTTAGAGGAAAAAGATTTCACTTAAAATTGTGTTTGGAAACAGTACTTTTATCAGAATTCACACACTGCAAATGGAAGAGGAATCCAGAGTCGCAGGGGTTAGAATGACTTAAAAGCAGGTGCTGGTGCTGCTTAACAATGCAAGTGGAAATTAGTTTGGGGGAGTATACGTGAAAGGAACAAACGCTCTGCTCCTTAATACTGCAGCATGGAAGAAAAGAAGCCGTTGACATTCCAGAGGCGGCTGAGTTAATCAGTAACACACCTGATTAGTGCCTTACAACTTCACACCGTAACAAAGTTCCTCTCCCCCACGGTTTCCATCCCCAATCCACACTGTGGGATGGGAAGGTGCTGCCTTCTGGCCTAAGCGTTCCTGCAGCACAGGGCGAAATCAGCACAAAGACGCGGATGACAAAACACGAAGTACTTGAGCTGAGATTTCATGTGGAAATCACCGATTGCCGGGCTGCAGTTTGTTGTGTCCACGCGGGTACGTCTCATTATCAGAGATTAAGGGTCATTGAAATCACCTTATGTTTATGCAGATTAAATGTTGCCGGGGGCTCCTTTGCAAATTGGGAGTGCGTTCCCCTGCTGAGCAAAGTTTAAACTGTTCCTCATGTGTGTGACCTGAGCGTAGGGCATTTTCAAACACCTCAGCAGACATTCAGGTCAGAAGACATTCTGAGGAGTCAAAAAAGTAGCAATTTACACTTCCCTCTGCAAAAGGTTCTAATTGTTATTTCCTCCCCCCGCACAGCTTTTTCTCTGCCACCACCCGTGCCACAAGCTCTCACCCAAATCTGCATGAAAGCGTTAACGCAGCCATTGAAATACATGGTGACTTAAGATTGCTCAGCAGGAACAACCCATAGATCTGAAAGGAATTTCCTTTTTCCTGAGGGCTCCTGGAGCTTACATAGGACTGTGAGAAGGGGAATGAAAACTTCCCGCTCCCACATCCCAGAGGAGGATGAATGTTTTACTCGTGCACAGAGGGCTGATTCTAAGAACCAAGAACACGGGGCGATTCTGAGATTCCATTCTAGGACAAACGTTCCATGAGAAGAGGTGACAGCAAAGCAGTGATTTCAGGGCTTGCTCCTATTTTACAAAATAGAACAGCAGGCCAGGTATTTGCAATTCTTGCAACGTGCTCATGGATCCAGAGATGACAGACCTCCAGTTTTAGCTATTTTTGGGCAGCCCTGTAACCTTTTGCCTCTCCAAGGTACTTCCCGGCACCTTGTAGCTATTAGGCAAGCCAAGCAAAAAAGTTGAAAGGACAACAATTTAATCCTTTCCAGTGCATGTATCTGTCTCATTAAAGCATTCTCCTGGAGCGGTGTAATGATACATCAAATGGAATCCATTTCAAGGTAAAATGAGTGCTGCTGATGTCTAACACACTGCTCCCGAGGCCTGGCTTAGGCCCCAGCCCTAGTGCAGCCTAGCACTGCAGTAGATTAAATATCAACCCGGGTCACGTTCTCATGGCCCAGGCACAAGTGCCAACATTCTTCCAATTATTCAAGGCCAAAGAAAGAGCAACCTGCCTGACAGAGCTGTGACACAGCTTGATTAGATTTAGCTTAGAAGCTTGCCGAAAAGGATACTCTGGTATTTAACTCAGATGGAGAAAGGAATGGCATCTCTGTTTAAACGAGCAGGGGGGAGGAAGGAACCAGGCAGAATATGTTTCTGTAATGAGGGAATGCATGTTTTAAATTTAAAATGATCATTTCACCGTAATGCACCCAGCGTGTTCCACATGTGTAAACCAGTTTAATTACAAAAGGCAGCTTCGTATAGCTGCTATTTAAATAAAAGCGTTTTTCAGCGTGCACAGAACATTTCAAATTATTACAAATAATTTCATCTTCTAGTTAGAGCAAATCGCCTTGGGCAGAAAGGGAAGAAGCTGGTAAACAGGACAGAACAGAGTGGACAGAAGCTGAAGCTGAGTAAACACCGCCACTTCAGACACTGTAAGGAGAGTTTGGGGAAGGAGAACACAGAACTCCCAAGATCAAGTTATCAACATGATTTGGCTGTGACTTTAAAGCCTTGGGGAAAAAAACTAGCGTGCGTTCTGTGATTCAGCCCTGAACTGTGGATCTGATCTGACAGAGAGAGGTTCCAGGAGGTAGGAAGTCAGCTGTCACAGCACACCATGGATTTAGCGCTGACCAAGAGCCAGCAGCACGCTGCTGCCCCATCCCTGACATTCCTCAGAGGCCTGCGCCCCTAGCATCAGCCAAAGCTCAAAAGACTCTTTATTACAGCAAACTGACGCATTCTTCCATTAAAAAATAACTTCCTAATTAAATTTTTTTTTTTTTTATATAGTAAAAATTACCTTTGGTTTCTGCTGAAGCATAGTATTTGCCCACCACGCTCCCCACTATCTGACAGAGATAATCCGGGAGGCATTGTCCACCTTGGTTATTTTGTGAGGTGTCATTGGATTCCAGTGTAGGATTATTGTATTTATTCTTGAGATCTGTGCGGAGTATGGGTATTGTAGGTGCCTGTTGATGTTGAGAAAGAAGTTGAGTGTGGACAACTCAATAAGAATGTTGGGGAACTGCTCCTAATCACTAGCACATATTCTTGGTAAAGGTAACAGCTGAGAAGGTGGTAACCCATGTCCACAATAGGCTACATCGAGCTGAACGTGACTGCAGCATTTAGGGCTGTCTAATCACCTGAGGTGCACCCTTAGCTGTACCAATACAGTTGGCTTATCTCATAAAGAAGTTGAATAAATAAAAGGTATTCCTGTAAGACTGTAATTTAATAGCAATTACATTAATATCAGTATCATTAATTAAAGATGAAAAGGCTTCTGCTGGGATCCAGATGATTACATCAGGGTACAAACTACATGAAGACCAGGCCTAATATAAAATATACTAATGTGTGTATATACATTATATATATAGGTGTATATATACATGTATACCTAAATACCAACCTCAGCATTCTGACACCTACATTTCAGAATGTTGTTTTATCAGTTAAGTGCCGTTATGAGAAAAGCATCTGTATAGAAATACGTGATTTGTTTTTGCTCAAACAATTTTTAATCATATTGAAATCTTCACGTCCAAAACAATGAAGTTTTTGGGTTGAAGATTCTTTCAAACACTGGTTTTATTTGAAAATTTTAATGATTTGTCTCTGTTTTTCAATACAAAACACCTCAGAAGTTCACTTAACCTTATGTTTTAAAAATGTAAATGAAATCTTCAGAAGGAGCTATTTCACTCTTCCTGAAATACATTTCACCACATTTCTTGCTTTAAAGCTGGTTTTGCCTCCCTCCCTCTCACTTTCCCTAATTTTGATTCTCACAGAAAATGTATTTGCACAGCTGTACTCATAAAGCATATATATTTAGATTTTATTGGCATTATCCTGGCACCAACATTCTATTAAAAGTAACTTTTTAGTTTTAGGTTATTCTAAACAGGCATTTACCACCAGCAAAGGGCAGAAATTGTACTAGGTCCCTGTGTGACAAATGCCAATTTTCACTCTTCCTAAGTTTCCCTATTTAGAGCTTGTTGCTCCCGAATGGTTCTACCTCACATCATGGAGTGGACTGTTCAGTGATGCATCGTACTGTGTCCTTATGCCTAAAGGCTCCTATATGTTTCCGAAAATATTCTGAATTTATTTTTCTTTTATTTCTGCCTCTCTTCTCATCTTCACTTTAATTTCCCCATTAGATTTTACCTGGCTCGGTTGACTTTCATCATTCCTTTCATTTTGTGCTGGAATCTAACCAAGGCTTTCCTTCTGACATAGCATAATTGCGACAGTCGTTCAAAATAGATGGCTTTGGACCTCAAGTCCAAAATATGGCCCTGGAGTCCACTGCAAACAGACTTAAAACCAGAGCCCTGAGCCCAGAGGGAACTTTCTCTCTCTCTCTCTCCTTTTTTTTCTTTTTTTCTTCTTTTTTTTTTTTTTTTCTTTCTTTGAAATGGGATAAGAAAGTTCATTCTCAGCACTCAGTATCAGTTCACTTCATTTTGAGAGGGTTACTCTGACCCACATATTTTTTAATCTCTTCTTTACTTGTTCAGGCTTTTAAGAAGAAGTTAATTTTGGACCTCTGACTACAGTGGTTTTTCCTTGTGTGAGAGCCGTGTGCAGTGAGACACTAAGCATCCACTTGGGGGAAATAAACACCTTGCACCTTAAGTGCAGTTCATTGCACTGTCTGCCACAGAAAGTAAATGGGCACCCATCTGTAAAACAGATTTGTTTTCACAGTGGAGGAGCTCTGTGCTCTATGATGCTGACTGAAGCTGACTGTGAAGAGAGCAACACCACCTATACAATCCATTTTCACTTCTTCATTCAAGCAGAAGAGCCCATAAGTCTTGACATTATGCCCTGGGCAAAATAAAATCCCCTCCTTGCCCTTGCCTTGTCCCAAGGCCATTGGACTAATCTGTAACAAAAGAAAGGTTTATAAAATGAATGGGAGAAAGAAAGAGCATCCTATGCCTCACATCCACTAATACTGCTAGCACATGGTAACCTGAAGGAACCAAATTCAAATTAAAATGCATGCCACAGTATCAAGTTGTAATAGTTATCAACTGCATCAAAAATATTAGTTTATCTTCACAAGTGGAGTTTTATCTACTAATGTACAAATGAATTAAAGTAATAATGAAAGGCTGTTCCTCTAATTGGAAAAAAAAAAAAAAAAAAAAAAAAAAAAATCACCAACAGCAAAAAACCCAAAATCTTGGGCATCCTGGGTGTGGTATCAGGTCTACAATCTATCAGATACTGTATGCAGTCCTGAAAGTGCTGTTATTTTGTGTCTTCTAAGCAATTTTTAGATAGATTTGTTTTAATTTACTGTTGTAGCACTCAGCTAAGCTACAGGACAGTGTAACAACTCTGCCCCAAGATATGGAAGCAAGTTCCATAATGTTTTCCTTACACAGTGATCACACAGATCACCAAGTTCATCAGAGGCTGTAATGGACCATGCAGTTCCCAATTCTGAGTACTTTCATCACACAGGACATAGATAAGCTTTTTAAAGTGCCTTTGTGAATAGAAGCCTAGAGCTCACTGGTTTGCAACTAAATCCTTGTTTCTAAATTTAGGCATTTTCAAAATGCCAGCTTTTTAAAGGAAGACACAACAAGAGGCACAGCATGACAGAGATTGAGAATCTTTTCCCACTGGTGTAAGTTTCTGCTTGCTTCAGTGCAGCCAAACTGATACAGTACTATCTCAACTTAATTGGTACCTGAAATTATACAATATTCAGCTGGGCACCTACACGAAGTAGTCAAAACCATTTAAGCAGACTGAGGTTGGCAAAGAAGAATTTTGCTTTCTGTTTTGAAAATCATGCATAAGACTGCAGACTTGAGCACAGAGATGGAACAGCTTCAAAAGTATCCAGATCGGACAGCAATTTCAGTAAGTCTTATCTCACACCTGACTCCTCACATTTCTTCTAGGTCCCTCAAGGTCTACCCAACTGCATAGGATATTCAAGGAAGTATCATAGGGTACTCAAGAAAGAACTGGTTATGGTGGTTAGAAAGCAAATTACTGTAGAGTGCAGCTTAGGCTTCAGAGAATCTATTCATAGTCTTCAGAGGGAAAAAAAATAATAACAAAAGGGATCCAAAGTTCCCATTTGTATGCAATTTTAGCAGAAACTTTCATTTCTGATCTTAAATCCAAACTTTCCTAGCATCATGATTGGAGACTATTACTGGTCTGGACCCTTTCCTAGTTCTGGTAATTTATTGAGGTGCCTAGGGAAACAAGAATCAGCAAAAAGAAAGATTAGACAAGGCAATTGACACACCTATTGGCAAGTAGTTGAAATACTTATAAAATAATAACAGAAATGTTAGAAATCAAAAATGCCTGGAGCGGAACCTCAGCAGACAGAAGCTGTGACAGCTCCACAGGTATGAGTTGCTACCAGTTTGGAATTCAGCCTCCGAGCTCTCATTGGACCCAAAATGATCACTGCACTGAAGGAATGGCCACAACTAAAGCTGAAATTTGCTATTCACCCACTGCACGCTCACTTTTGTTCCCATCTTCAAGAAACCCAAGACAAATCTCTTCAAGCTGTCTTCAAACAGAAAATATTTTGAGGGATAAAATTCATCAGAAGGAAGAATACTGAGCTATTGAAGCTCTAGGGATGGACATTTGCCAACATGAATGCAGTATAGCTAAAGCGTTAGGAAAGATACTGTGGCATGGTTTGTTTCTGGAAAGGGGCAGTGGTCATTATGTCAGCTGATGACAGTCCTTTGAATTCTGACATTTGCCACAATACAGCAAAAAAAAATGAGTGGAATGTTTACAATAGAGAAAATGTTTAAAAGAAACCTCAGACCAAGAAGAAGACTGGTTTAATAGCTTCACTGAAGCTATGTATTCAGTGGCTTCAGCAGTAAAAGTGCTCTGCTGCTCTTTTTCTCCTTCTTACATTTACTTTCTGGGAGCTAGCCCAGTGATTGTGGGCGGGATTTAAGGATGGCTGTGATGGAGTTGAAAGTAGCAGAAGTTATTTAACACTTGCTGCTTCTGAGTCACATCACTTCCTAAATCAAAGACACTAAGGTCTTCAAATGAAGCATGTGCATAAGCAGTGTCTTGAGCTCAACTTCTTATTTAATTACACACGGAATTAAAGTAACAATATAAACTAGTCTTTGGAAGCGTAACCAACATTATCTTTATAAATGACAGGAAGCCAATATATAAATAATAATAAACAAATAAGGTCCAGATCTGACCTTTCTAAGCAAATTCATTATCAGATCTGTAAAATCAACACAACTACAGCTGCGCATAAGCTACTCTTCAAGGAAGCAGTAGTTGCCAGTCTGGCCTGAAGGTATCCCAGTGACAGAGGTAGCGCTGCAGAAACATAGGCCACACTGTCATAACCTTGCTTATCTTCTGCCAGTGTTTTAACCTATAAGGATCCTAATAACCTAAATGCTGTGTGGCATATACTGACGTATTGCCAAACAACTTTAAGCTGCTCCAAATCTGGTCTAGTGCTGAGAATCCCGTAAAAAAATAATTTATTGATAGAAATTTTCCAACTCACATACTCTTCTCTCCTTTTTCAACTAATTTTGTGCTAGCCAGGAAAAGCTATATTGTGTCCTTAACCTTAAGAACTGAAGTCAATGGGACCTGTCAGCAGAACTGGGTGTTCCCCATCAGGACTCTCATGTACAGTTTCTCAGTGGAGAATTTCAGGTCATGGAATGCTGCAGGAATAGCTGCACACTATCTATGCTGCCTTAGCTCACTTACATGTTTTCAAAAGCACACAGCTTTAGAAACTGCAGTCCTCCCTGCAGTCACAACCACAATGCTCAGTGTGTACCCGTAATCCAAGTCTTCACTGCAAAAGACATCCCACACCCATGACACTTCATAGCTCTTGGTTGCATCAGTACCTCTGTGTCCTCACTGCATATCCTGCTGTAAACAGGAGTGCTAAGATGACCCAGGTTAAGCAGACTCCTTTCTGTTTTTCAGATTATTTTTGCTATTGATCAGGTCACACTATCAAGACAGTATCAAGAAGCGTTTCAGGGCTGTGTGGCTCAGCCTTGTCAACTGAAATACACCTTTCTGCTCTTTCTCACCTGCTTGTGTCCGTACCTTTCCTTATCCTGGCACAAAAAAGTGTGCAGACTCAAGGTAAAGCAGATTAGGAGATTGATTAGGCTGGAAATGAAAATCTGTCCATTTTTAGCCCAGTCAGTTCTCCAGCCTTGTTCACTATGTAGTCAGTGAACCACCTGTGCTCTGCCAGCATAAAATACAGCTTTCTACCAGGTGGGACCAGCAGAGGTGGCCCTGGAGCAGGAGGGGATGGCTCTGTCAGAAGCAGCTGCTCTGCCTTGGGCTGATGCTCGCTGGACTACAGCTGCATTACACTCCCACAGCTGCAGTGAGGTGAGAGGGCTTTGGAGATGGGGACAGGGATTTCTTTAAATGGCTCCACGGTCATGAGCAAGCCTTGTGAACTGGCTTTCCAAACCACACCAAGGTGGAGAAGTAACAACTTTTTGATGAGATGAAAATAAAAATTCTTATTGCTGGTTGGTGGTACTAATGAAAACTTTATTTTCTCCTTCTGCAGAGTTACTAGCTACATCCCCAGGGATGTAGTTCCTGGTGTCCACAGACCAAGGTTTCCCACTAAATGATACAAACAATCCTACAAATGGTAATGATGGAAGAAGAGAGTACAAATCAGATGGGGATGCTGCCAACCTAATCCAAGCTTATAGTCTTTAGCTGCAACGTTCCTTGACAGAAATTGTGTTTAGCCACATTTCTCTAAAAACAACTGCCTTTTCCAATGTTGCCTGCATATCTTTGTAGCTGGTGTAGCATCAAAGTTTACTTCCAACCTTTCCAGTTCATTCTCCTTCTCTTTGAAGTCTCCTAGTATCCATCTCTTACACCTGCACTCCAACATTTCGGCATATTCACCGCCTGGCTTTCTTATTACATGAACTTCATAACTGCTAACCAGCACTGGAATTCCCTAGGAGGGGGCTGCACTGGAGAAATGCCGAGAGCCATAGCAGTAAAACAAAAATAACAACAAACCCCAACAGCATATTATAGACATTCAGCACTATTCAGAATCAGACGCTAGACTACAAAGTGTGGCAAGCATTGCAGCCGCCTGCGCAGTCTAAAGCAACCCTGCAAAAAAAAAACTGTCTGTAATGCAATAAAATGGTTATTCTTATTAGCTGATGTAATAGCTTAGGGATCTCTGCCAAGAACTATGGATGTTAAATGTGGTCCTTTGATAAATACCTTTGTATGTGCTTGGTATTAACGAAAGCATTACCATCTGTTTACCTTGCACTAATACACATCACATTTTTGCACAAATCCCAGCTTGTGTTGCATAAGGCACTGTATCCATCAGAATGGGTGACAAAAGTTTAAATCAAGCAGGCCGTGTTTCAGCACGTTATTCATAAAACTAGGTCATGGGATAAATGTACTGTTGGAACATAGCTTTATACTAATTTTCCCAGTAAGATGCATCATAAATATTAACTGTCCTGAACACATATACACAAGCTCACGGCCTTGGCTCCAGGCCCTTCACATGGAAGCTGGAGAACAAGCACTGACTTAAGGTAGTGAGAATGTGAGGAACTCTGAATTATCATCAATAATAGATTCTTTGCTGCCTCAAGCTCTTTCAGCCAAACAATAGCGCAGTGCTGCACATCGGCGGCTAGCACCGCGGCGCCCCATCCCGCAGCACCTCACTCACAGGAGCAGTGCTCAATGCAGCTATGTGGAACTGAGGATTGTTTGCTGACAGAAGCACTATCCCTCTAGCCATTCTGATCAGCATGCCCTTTTCAAGCAAGCTTTTAAACTTACTCAAACTCATGCCCTTCTGCTATGTGCAGGGTAGCTCTACTATTAATGTGGCCCAGGAACACGCAGCCTCCCCTCCTCCCGGGACACTCACACACACAGCATTGTGCTATTATATCTCAGTGCAGTTTTCAGCTCACTGGTGCTATCTGAGGCAGGTATGCCTGCACACAGCACGTCTCATTCGCTGCGGGAGCTTGCAGAAACAAGAGCGTAGCAATATCTAATTATTTACAGAAGTAGCACAAAGAAGGAGATTAAGATTATTTGTGATCATGGGTACGCATCCTTCTTTCCATTCTCATGGTATTTCCTGCCTGACTGAAAGGAGGAAGAACCAGAAATCCACTGAGAATGTCTGTCTGTAAATTTTTTTCAGTCTCAAGAAGGATAGCCAATAATAACAGTATTCAGAGTGCTTTTCCCCGATAATTTTCAATGTGCCTCACAAAGAGGGATAAGAATAATGATCCTTATTTTATAGACTATAACACGACCAACAAAAGAGCCCAGAACAGATCCCAGATAGCTTGCCCTTTCCTCTGGGCTTTGCTATTGTTTAAGGATTAGGACCCACATTCAGGATAACACCTCAACCACATGCCTGACTTCAAGCATTTGCTTAAGTCCCATTGATTTAAGCGCATGCTTAAAATTAGGCATATTCTTAAATATGTTCCCTAACTGAGGCTTAAATAACCATCCAGTCTTCTGGGTGCATATTCAGATAAGACCAGATTTTATTTAAATTCAGGAAGAGGAGGAAGAACAGACTGGGTGCAGCTGTTTTGCCCTTAAGTCATCCTCGCAGAGCTTCCCATATTGCAATTAAAAACCATACAGTGTTCTTAGTTATTGCCAAGTAAGTAAGCAAAGTAGATGAAATCTCACCAGAAGGCAAAAAAAGATGATGCCGAATGTCACCCAAACTGACCAAACTTTCAAAATCGCCTGCATTTCCCAATGTTGCTTTCCCAGAGAGAATTGTGAAACCTCGTTGCCGAAGTTAGAGCTGCAGCACAAGAAGTCTCAGCACACAGCCAACTGCCACCTGCCAATGCTTCTCTGAATCAGAGAAATCTCTGCTTACTTGAACAGTAATTGTCACCAGTATTCCATGCTGTCAAGTATACGGATTTATTGTGTTTACCCGCCCTTAATAATGCTCCTCTTTTTTTGCCTACTACTGTACAAATCTTTTCTTATTTTCCTGATACAACAGTCAGACGTTTCTACATCTCTGCTGCTGAATGCAGAGGATCATTGCTGAGGATGGGTGGAACACAAAAAACTCAAGATCTGAATTTGAAACTTTCAAGCTATTTCACAATGCCATGGAATTTTTAATCTGGGGCACTTCACTTCTTGAAAGTGATGACTACAAAAAAGCCAATGCTTTATGTGCTGCTCAGCTGGAGGAAAAGGAATGCCTTGCAACAAACACAAATGTATGGCCAAGCCTTTGTTGAGGTATATATTCCAAATTCCTACTGAGTATACAGAATGAAACCTGCAGAAAAATAATTTACCATCTCTCCTATTTCTTTAATGTTAGGCATATTACTCTCTTTATCTCTTGTGTTCTCCTGTGGAGAAAGAAAAGAATTTAGGGATCTTTTCCCCCTCAGTTTAGCAGCCCTAATATGTTGGAGTTGCAATTTAATACATTCAGAATGAGATGAAGTTAGGGCCAAATTAGTGAAATATGGCATCTGAGAAAGCTGATGATATCTGATGGCATCAAGCAGATGTTGTTAATTATAGACATTAATAATAAACAAACATGAGTAAAGCAGTCAATCCTGAATTAGACAAAGAGCCCATCATGCTGGCACCATACAAGCAGATCAGGAGACCCTCCATATCCAGGAAATTTCTCACTGCTCCCCAGTTCCATTTCATTTTTTGATGTATGTGTGAGGTCATTCTGGTCTTTCAGATAGCACTTTCTCAGAGCTCTTTGTGTTCTGCATACCATGCTCTCAAAAGATCACCACAGAGGTTCCAACACTCTGGCAGTATTTTATTGGAGAAGAAGAAATTTTGCAACTCAACCAGACTTATATTCATTTCTGAAAGTTCACTTAGCTGTTAAACGACTGCAAAAGTAATACAGGCTGATATCTTTCTCCTCATTCAGGAGACCTACAAATGGAGCAAAGGGAGAGAAACCTGATTCATTGGCCGCAGAATTAGTAAATTAGGTTACTGCACTAAAGGCAGTTTAATTATTCTGACCGTGATGATTTTGGCTAATGAAAACATCCCGTTAGCTAACGACTTGATTATCACGACTAATTTAACAAATATCGCTGGTGCAAAGATAGAAAACGTCCATCCCAATATGCAACCAACAGGTTGATGGGGTATGGTTAATTTTATAATAGTATCTGTGATCTTTTGGCTCTATAAAAAGAAGCTGTTCCTTTTTTTCATTCCTCTTTGTATATAGACACACACAGTGTGAATGAGATATAATGAAAGACTACATAGGGCACCTGAATCAGCGCCGAATCATTCCCTTTTACTGTTGGGTGATAAAATTCTGATTATCAAGATTTCAGATCAACCAGTACATATGCCTGTGTCTCTCTTTAAGCTCTTGAAAAACACAGCTAAAAGCAAAGGAAATACTTACGATTTGAACATTAGACCTATATTTAAGAGTTTTGCTGCCTTTCTAAAGAAGTGCTATTGAAAAATGATTCGTCAATGGTAAACTCAGCACAGGATAGTCCTACTGAGTAACTTAAGTGGGCAGGAATATATTAGCACACGGTGAGAAATGACAGAATGTTTTTAGCCGTGTCCACAGCTTGAGAAATTCCAATCCCCGTAATAGAGTCATGCTGATTTCTACCAATTAAAGATCTGGCCCTTTATTTTCTTTTTGATATATTTTCCTCTAACACATATACAATACTTTCCCAAAGGTAAAAGCAGCTACAAAGCATTTTTAGAGGAACATCAAAGAAAAGGAAGTTGTAACACTGACTGCCATTATTTAATCTTGGACTTTACTGCAATTAAAAAGAATATAAAATGCTGTTGCTACCCTGGACACATACTTTTACTTTTTTAGCCTTGGAAAAACACAGACTCCGACTCCTTGTGTCAGAGTAAGGGCCTCCGCACATTGTCCCTGCATTACGCTTTTTGATCCTGTTAAAAAATGTTACCCTGTGCAGCTCCATGCATCAAAGGAACGCTTGTACACACTGGGATCTGTTTCAGCCCCTAGGCAATGAGACCAAAAGACCCTTCTCATAAATTCTAATTCAAAAGTTTTTAGTTATCAAGAGGAAGTTTCCAATTGCTCTCTCACATGTGGGAAAATATGTAAGCTACTGAGAGGACCTTTTGTCTGCGACTTTAATGGGGGCAATTTGCAAGGGGGAGTGCAAAGGTTCTAATATGCAGTGTGCACAGACAGTAAGCAGGCACATACTTGGTATTTAATGAAGTTCCATGAATCATTAGCCATACAATAACCATAGGCTTCTATAAATCACCTGCAAAGATTTTTTGGCCAGTAAGTTGAGCAGCACGGTGGCGAAGCGGAGCACCTCAAGGAGAGGGGGAAGCGGGAGGAGGAAGGAAAAGAGAAAGATAAAAGGGGGGCACTCCATGTATTATCCTCCAGCTGGCCTGCCAATCCAAAATTAAATCCTGTTGTTTTTACTTGTTGGCTTTACAGGAAAACAAGGCAATAAAATGAAACTCGTCCTAATAAAAAACACTAGGATCTGTGAGGAGAAAACGTAGCTGAACATCAGATGTATTTCAGACATCTGAACTGGAAAATATGTCTGAGGGAACATTCACTTTTCTTTCTTTTCTTTTCTTTTCTTTTTTTTTTTTTTTTCTTTTTCTTTGTTAATTCACCCTGCTGATGAAACAGTCCTTCTGGAATTCCTTTCCTTTAAAAACATCAAACCATATCTGTACAGCTAGACAAAAGCTCGATTCTTTCTAATTAGCAAAAATGTAAATGTTATTTGCAAGACAGACTCTCATGAGTAGTTTCCTTATGCTGCAGTATACTCTGGTAACATACAGCTCTCTATCTAACTTGAAAAGACTAAATTTTCACTGTAATTATGCAGGAAACAAACTTCCACTGTGTTCCAAAAGACAGAATGGCCGCAATCCTCTGCTAAACCTGAGGTCCATTTTAGCAGCTCACGAGTGGATTCTCTCAGTAGCTGAAGTCCCTGTTGAGATGCCCTAAAGTATCATAATGTACCCATTACCCAATGTACCCAACACTCACACCACCCTGCAGTAATCCCAAAGGGGCAGAGAACTATGGGCAGCTGCAGCTTTCAGTGTGCCCTGAGCCTCAGGCATGCCCTTACTCCTGCCGTGGATGCTGGGACTGGCAGTAGCTCCAAGCTCCCCAGGCTGTGAGAACTTTCAGATGGCGTTGCATGTCCATATCCCTTCCCACTGAGATATGGCCTTAATGCATGCCATTGCTCCTTATTCCTCTTCACTATCCTTCATACTCACTTATATTCGGTGCTGCAGAGTAAGAAGTCCTATCATCCAGATGTCATTTTAGAAAGACGCAGAAGGGGATCTTGTTAGCCCTGTCAGCTGGCAATGCAATCTAGTACAATAAACAAACAATCATGTTTTGAACAGTTCCCATGTCTTGCCTCCTTCAGAAATCCTTAAAATTAGGATGCCCAATTCAAGTCCAGTGAAAGGACATTAGGAACAATATTTTAACACATCATTTTCTTGAGCCCTTCAGTGAAAGCTAAGGCCTAAGCCAGCCAGACCCTAAGCCTAACCACAACACAGGCCCCCTCAGCTAACAAAATAAATGAAAACAAAGGACAAGGCTGCAGGATTAGCCCAACTCCCATATTTTGTCTGCATTTTCCCTCTCACTCCTATTTTGAGATTGACCATAAATTGCAAACAGCTGCCATCAGTCTCCAAGGTGGCATCCTGCACGCTGGTGGGTGAGATAAAAGGTAGTGGCAGTGTGCTTGTAGCGCATTCATCTTTAAATCCCACCACTGCACTCTGGTATACTCAGTGGGTTCCTGCTAGCTTCTCATGATCATTTGTCCACATCACAATAAAACCACGGCGCAGCATGCTTGCCTGTCTCTACCCATGAGAGGCACCAGTATTAAATTAGCAGGGAGGTTACAGGTAAAGAATCCAAATGAATTAACAGAGCAGTATGTCTAGAGTGCTGCTCTTCCTGCACCAGCATCTGGACTTCTAGTTTTCTGCCCGATCCATCACATCAGGTACTGGGATGGGGTGATGCATCCCAAAAGTGGAAGGAGGACTTGACAAAGGAACTGAACATACAAAAACTGGAAGACAGATACTGCCATAACCATCGCAAGAATTATTACAAGACATAAAAGAGCTTTTTATTGAGGCTATTCTCTGTCCTGAAAGTGATATGGCTAGCAATAAAACAGCAAAATTACCAGTGTGATTCCCAAGCCAAGAGCAATTTAAGAAGCTTGGGTTGAAAAGATTAATTGCTGAATTTTAATTCACACAAGATATTCCAAAGTATAATGTAAAAATAGCAGAGCAACTCCCTGCAAACATTTTTTTTTGTGATACAGCTGCAAAGAACTTGTTGCTAAACAATTCTGAATTATTACAGCTTTGGTACAGTTTTAAGTAGGTATATTTCATCAACACAGTTACTACATTTTCATTTCTTAAGTTCATTTGCTGAAAATGTCACCCATAGAGTAAAGAAAGCTCTCTTTTCGGGCAGCTTTTAAAGTTGATATTCAAAGCTGAACTTTAACCTGAGGAAAATAACTATTTCATTCACTCTGGAGCAGCAGGGAGGGAAGGAAGGACTGAAAAGAGGGGGGAATATTGGAGAGGAATAACATTGTGCAAACTCAAACTTCTGTATTTTCACAGGAATTTAGATGGGAAACGTTCAGCAGTTTGACTCAGTCTTAGTACTGCCCATAATTCTATCTGTCTTTTTTTGTGATAATCCCTTCTCTTTTCACTGAAAGAGGAGGCACTTAATCACTTAGTGCAGATAGATTGCTAGGAGGTTTAATTAAAATAACTTATTTTAAGTGATCTTAAACAAGAGGTAAATGTATTTATTGTTCTAACATTTGGAGTGGTATAGGATAGAGCAGAGGAATAACAACCTCTCTTGGTACTTGGTATCGGATTGCTTCTTTTATGAGCCATACGGTAGTGATTAGGAAGCTTAGTACCTAAAGTTTGCTTACAGCACTAAAGGACGCAGTTAGAAAGTTTTCCTTGTTTCAAAACTTCAGCTCCCCCAGCACAATGCAGAAGACAACAGCAGGTCGCATATGATAACGCTTATGACCAAAGTCATTAGTAATGCAACGTTCTCTCTTTGCAGGGAATTTCCACTTCCTATTCCTGCAGAGGAATGTGTGTGCACGTACGTGTGTGGGCAAGCTGATGCATGTGCGCTCATCAGTGTCCTTTTGACTGATGGCCTGAAATACCTACTCATCCAAACACTTCCTGTTGTCAAGAGAATTTGGATCCACTGCCCTGTACTGCAACTGAATTTGAATTTCAGTAACAAGCTAAGCTAAACGAGTGAATCCGAAACCCTTCCCTGTTCCATATTTGCAAACATTTGCGTTCAGATCTGGACCTAAACTTTTTACCCTTACCCAACCCTGATTTCAGTCTCTGGTATTTCTTGCACTGAATTATGCAAACACACACTAAAAAGCAACCTGGATTTGCAGCTGTTATTCACAATATCATGTAAGAGCAGATATAAAATATAACCGGTCATTTTTCTCTTAAACCTCAGAAAGGCAGAACTCACAAGTCCAACCAACAGCAATGCCAACAGGAGCAAATAAATAAGGTGGTCCCCATCATACTCAGAGATACTTGTATATGAGAAAGCTTTTTTTTCCCCCAGATCAAGAAATCATGCTTACTTAACCATATTCCCTGCAAGTATTAAACACATTCCCTTCAGTACAATGCCTTGGATGTTTAAGGGATGTATGTATTTTGGGAAATGAATTAAGGGGTACATGCAGTTGTAGTAGCTAGATGAAATTCAGGCCTCTTAACAGAGACTATAAAAAATACCCACTGATTTCCCTGGGAATAGGACTTCTACAGTTCACTCATCTTCAGTTATCTCCAGTTCCGCTGCGACCAATCATGCAGATGAATGGGGGAGCTCTAGTTTGAAGCATTTAGTAACAGAGCAACTCAGTGGCTGAAACAAGATTCAGTGTTTGAGTCAGTTAAGCCTTAATTTAAACACTTAAACACTGTGTATTTTGAGCGTGGGCCAAGTCTTGTTCATGCTGAAATTATATGACACAAGCCATGCTAAGACATCAGCTTTAGCTAAGCAGTATAACACAGCACCGCATGGAGGAAGCCCAGACTCGCATTAGCACACACTCAAGCTCAGGTAGGAGCCTGCTTGGAGTTTTGCACAGGTTCAGTCAGTTTTTCCTTATGGCAATACCCTGTGATCAGCCCTGGGCAAATGAGTCAGCAATGGGGCTGTGATGCTCCATGAGGCACAGACACAAGGTTCCGTGCTCATCCTCCCACCAGGATGTTGCCTGCAGGTGCAAGAGGCAGTCTCTCCCCATGACTTTCCCTAGCCAGCTACCTTTTCTTTCTGTTCAGCATCACAGCAATGTGTGGGATCTGTAAGCAGGCACGGTGCCAGGCGCTGCACTTACAAACAGCTGGCTGGTGAGAAGGGATGCAGCCCACCCTTCAGCAGCAACAGGAGCCTATGTGCACACACCTCTCCTTGGACAGGCTGACTGGGACCTGGCCCAAGGAGGCTTGGCTGCAAACACCAGCTTTAAACAATCTTTCCAACAGTTACTGCCATTTTCATATTATTCCAAGATAAAAGGGGCACTTCAGACCTGGGAAGTTAAAGGTTTGTATTAAAAATAGACTGTCTGCCTTGAAAATTAGGGAGCTTGACAGATGGGGGATGAAAGGCTGCAACAGAAGAAAAATATAGGCCACCACCCTTGACACTGCTGACCACCCCGTTGCTGACAGCTTCTTCCCACAGCCCTGCTTTCTAAAGCGCTTCCCACTTTAAGGAAATGTATCAGAACATAGGAGTTTATCTGCCCTGACCTTTACCCCCACATGAACCCTCTTTCATGTTAATTTTCTTCACAAAACCTACCACATGTAAGGCCCCTGCAGTGCTTTGGCTTATTTGGCTCTCCTTCTTCTTATTATTACTAGCTTATATTATTATTATTGTTTTTGTTGTTATTTGATAGCTGATGAAGAACTGGTCAAGAAATTCTTGAAGTACAGTAAATATGACAATTGTTTTGCTGCTTTTGATAGCTTTAAAGTCCACGTTACACGTGGACTTTAAGCACACACAGTTACTAGGGAAGCTTTAGAAAAATAATAGAAGGATTCTATTTTTAAACGTTTAAAATTTTTGTGACAGGAACACTGCCAGGGTTTCTCTGCTTTATGCACCTATTTGGGTTACCTGATAAGGTGCTAACCTTTCACATTTATAACTGAACAGTTCAGAAGCAAAGAATTTCACAGTCTGATCCCCTGACACAAATGGCAACTCAGAAGCTATGTATTATTCAGCTTATATTCCCAAAACAAGGGAGGCATCAAGGAAATGAGCTACACTGTACTCACAGAGGCTGTAGTACCCGGAATCCCTTTTTCCATCAGACCAAGAGGGCTCTGCAGCTGAACCATGTTAGCAACCTCTCATTCTTTTGCTGACCAAAGTCTGCTCCAGACTATGCAACAAAACTTTACAAGGGACTTAAGAGGGGCATCGTACTGTAATTTTGAATTCTCCTGACAATCTAAGCGAGGTCATAGCACAGCCAAAGAAAAGTCATTCTCAACCATAAATGAATGCTTACAGAACTGTTTTTTTTTTTTTTTTTTTTTTCTTCCATCCCAGTGTTGAATGTCTGCAGATGATTCTCCTCTGCCACTGACATACAGAAGATACACACTTAAATCTGGGAGTGAGGGGAGGGACCCTCATACCGAACAGGAAGAGCTGAAATAATAATTAAGAGACCAGACTGCAACACAGGAAAAGAGAATGTAATTCCCAGCTTCCCCCTAGTTTTTGCTGTGACCTCGAGCTCCTCCTCACAGGAATGAGGAGTGGGAGCTGGCACCGTGAGAAGCAGCCCCAAGCAGGCTGAGATGTGCGGAACCTGTGCTGAGCTCAGCAGCTCAGGGTGCTCCTGGAACTGACCGCTGACCAGTGGGGTGTGCTGGACAGGGGAGCATTTTAACCCAAATTTTTGTAGGGAGGGGGCTAAAAATCTCAAACCAAGCTGCACTGAACAGATGTCAGATCAGGATGTTTGCCCCAAGCCTCTCCCAAATATATACAGCTACATTTCTTCCTATCCAAAAGCAAAACAAACAAAGCATAAAGCAAGAAATAACAGAAAACAGAGCAGACTTCACTCTCACAACCCAGTTAGTCGATATGGCTGAGCTAATCTCAAGCATCCCTGCTTGCCAAAAGGAGACTATCCCTCTCCCTTTTCTACTTCCTCTTTGCTCTTCGCTTTTTTTTACTTGTGTCAGCTCTCGAGCTCACCTGACTGTACCACAAAAGACCGAATTCACTAACTTAGTAAAAAACTGATCCATCATAATGTAGGTTTCAATAAGTTAAATTGATTCAGCGTGAGGCCAGATGAAGGAAGGATGTGCACAAGAGAGGCGTGGATCAGGGCTGGAAAAGAAGGGAGCACAAAGCTATTGGAGGAGTTGACCTGCATTGTCCAGCTGCACTCTTGACACAGGAATGCCTCTGACACAGGATATGAATGCAGAACTTATTCCTGCCTTTAACTCCAGTTGGTTCAAAGCCAGCCACAGACTGATTGGAACAAGGGTCCTAAGCTGCTATTTTTTACTGCAGTTTGCCTGATCTCCCATGCCAACGCATCTGCCACTCTCCAACTTCCTCACTCAAGCAAGGAAGATGTTGGCACATTGCACATGGGAATGTTAGTGATCACTACTGCAGAAGAGGTGGACAAGGGCACCAGTGGCAGGGGTAGGTACCACTCACCATAAGCTCTGAGCCCCCTCCCATCTCATGACACCTATGAAAGTATACATTACTCACAGAACTAGATGGAGAATCTGAAGTCTTTGTCATTCCTATCACAGTTATGTCTGTGCTGATGTACAAATTCATATTCTGAATCTCTCTCAGCCTCTTCTGTTCCCTGCATTTTATCCAACAACTGCTTCTTTTCCAGTCTTGCTGTGCAAGGACTGGATCTCCAGCCATCTCCCCTCTATATCGATGCCATCACCACAAGGCTACATATCAACAGTTGAAGCACATCTCTTACTGCCCAGGTTAAAAACCAACTTGCTAGACTATGTGCTGAAGGGAGGGCTTAACACATAGAAATGGGGGCCTATATGGAGCTCATGTCAGGAAGCAGCTTAATGAGGATTTGGGGACTCCACATTTTCAACTCATGCACTGAACAGAGCATGTAGACACCTGAGCCACCCGGCCACGTGAACTACAACTTTGTTACACAACACAACGAAAATCCAACTCCTTTTGTTTCTTAGAGTAATTATTGTCGTCATGAGTTTATGCTTTAGAAGGACCCAGTGCTTAGGGAATTATGGTCTACGCACACAAAGAGTGGTTTTTCTTTAAAGAAGCTGCATAGAAAATTATCTCTGTTCAGCACAACATGTTATTTGGATACAGGACCACCAAGGTGATGCGACTGTTTTTCTTCTCCATTCATCCATTTTTAAATCCATCACTTTCTATATAATGAACAGATGCTATTAACACTTCAGTGGATTTGTGCAGAAACTGTGATTCATTCTTAGCAGCAAGCTAATATAAACACATGAAATTGCCTCCAATCTGCTTTCCAAGCTCTAAGAGGGCTAGCAGAATAAAAGAGATATTTTTACAGAAGATTATTCTGGTTGCATACCCATAATAATTGTCTAATTCAAACATGGATGCCAGTTGCTTGTGAATGAATATCTAATGAGCCTTTTGCTATGGGATAAGGGGCTATAAACATTGGACTGAATCATGATGATATTTACAGTGGCATAGATGTAAAGTAATTATGCTGGGCAGGGATGAAGATGGAATTCTTCATTAACTGAAGCCTGGAGGAGGTAGGTATTTTTATACTTACATTCAGAAAAGTAAACGGAAGCATAAGGTTAGCTAAGTCAATGAAAGAGTGACATAAATGACAAGAGATCCCTTGAATTCTGAATACCAGGCAATTTTACAGCCAGCAATTACTAAACTGTAAATATTATAGGAATAAAAAGAAGATGCTGGAAATCCTGTAAGCACTGAAACAAGCAGATCTTTCCTAAACCTTTTCAACTTCTGTAATCACTCTAATGTCTAATTTATACTCCTATTAAAGCATACTTAGAGGAGACAGGTGGACTTGTCATCAAAGCCTGGGACATCCTTCCAAGTTCATTTAATCCCAGCTCTGCAAATCTTCCTGCACAGCCTTAGTCATGTTATTGTTCAGTCCCCTACCTGTAAAAATGAGACTAATAACGTCATTCACACTCTCAGTTGCACTGTTTAGATTAGTCATGTACTTTTCAGAGTAAGAAAACATCTACCACGTGGTGGTAAGCACCAAACAGCCCCCATTCTAATGGCAGGATCTAGACTTTTCTATGCTATAGGTAACTACGACTTAGAATAATTTGTTGGGAGCAGTGCTAATTATTCTGCCACAGCATATTATCAGAAGTAGAGACAACTGGTAATTACTGTGCCAAAAATGCAGAAGAACGAAAAGCACCTTTTTGGTGTAATATGTTTAGAAGTGTCTTGTCTGAAGATGTTTATCTCAGAGCACTGCTGTATGCTGGGGTCAAAAGCAAAAGAAAGACACTCCAAAATAGCAGATAGTCTGATGGCTGACGCATTCATCTGTATGGAAAATAACAGAGGAGGATGTGAATCTGGATTGCCCATGCACTGAGTAATTAGTCCAATCGGCACCAGATAATTTTTCAGCATTTTGTTGTCTTTTTCAGTGAAAAAATACCAAAAATTCTTGATTTTTTTTCCTGCCAAAGAATTATTTTTAAAGATAAAAAATATATTTAAAGATTATTTTTAAAGCTTTAAAACTTTATCAGGATGGGGGAAATAACTGATCTCATCTCCTAATCACAACTACAACTCCCTAACACAGTCTAGTGCTAAAATTCCTTGTTCGTGCCCGGCCTCTGCAATATCACAGGTATGAAAATAAATTGTGCAATTATGTGATTCAGGGCACTTCTCAGACTTTTGCTCTTTTCTCTTAATTGTCAGGTTCTGTTCAAATACATGAAGTCTGTAGCTCTTTCCTTTGTGTGAATAGCTTTCTCAATCCCTATACAGCTTAATATTCTGTTGCCCTATTAAGCTAGCCATGCAGAAAACGGTTCCTTGCCAAATAATAGGAATAGCAAACGTATGAACTCTATACCTCAATGAGGTGTTAACTTCAAAGCCTTGTTATTTGGTAGTTGGGGCCATTTAAATGCTGACATTATTAGGCAAGGAAGTCTAAGAAACAAGCACTCAGTGGGAGTCAAAGATCTTTTTAAAAAGCATTTTCTTTATGCTCATCACACCCCAATTCATTTAGGATGGGCTCCTGTTCTATGCCTACACGTTTCCTAATTAAGACTTCTTTCCTTGCCACAATGTTTAGGTTACAAGGAATCTGAGGCTCTCCATGTACCCCCTTCATGATTGGCATATTTTTTTCTTTTCCCTCTCTCATCTCCTTGGTTGTAATTACACCACAGTGGCTTATCTCTCCATCAAAGGATGGGTAAGTGGTCTCTTTATAAAACTTCTCTGAGCAGCTGTTGGCCAGTCAGGGAACACTGAGGCCTGACCAGAGCTACGCTCTCCCCAAAGGGCTTATCTATATTGTGCCACATTGAATGCAATGTGAATCAGGGTAGACAAGAACAAATAGCATTCAGCACATGTCAGCTAAGTACAGTTTTAGCCTGACCTAATCAGTGTTTAATCATGATTAGCTGACACTCACGGTTTATTGTGGTCCTCACCAGCCAACATATTGTGACCAGTATTACGTCAATTACTTAGTTACCCAAAATTACATTCAGACTTGATTAAATCCTGCCATTTGTATAACTTTCTAGAGACCTGGCAACAGAAGTTTGCCTCTTTGGAACCTAGGCAGTAAAGCCTTACATCTAGGTTTGCACTTGATTCTTGTCACAGAATGATGCAAAGTCTCCAGATTATCTACTCTGATAGCGATGGCAAGACATGACTGCTACACATATAGGTATCTCAGACTAACTCTAAACTAGGCTTGAGTGCTGAAAGCAATGAGGTCCACGTGCTGCAGGCTTCAGCTGTCAAGCAAGCAAATATTTGTTCATGGTTTCAGGTAGGCAGTATCTTTGGTAGCTTACCCAAAGCCCAAGGTGTTGCAGCTTTCCTTTAGCTGTATTAGCTACAGCAGTCCATACTGCAATGACACATCTGACCAACATTCAAGTACAGCCTAGGAAAGCAGGTGCTAATTGAGACATTGCCACAGACTGTCTCAGTCCTTTTGGGAGAAAAAGTGGTATTTATATTCTAAATAGTATGAAATAATACTCCTTTATTCCTTTTTTCCTCTTGTGTCTCAAACATTTAAATAAGGTCTGCACAGATGCACAGAGTGAGCCCTGTGTTTGCGGCAGTAGCTCCACACTGGCTCCTTAGCAGGTCTGGTTGGAGCTGCTGCCCATTCATGTGCACAAGCTGGGCTTCCTATTTTCCCCATTACAATTGCAGCTTCAGTTCCAAAAGTAATACACTCTTGGCTAACCACTCTGATAGTACTAATGAACTCAAAATCTTCCTGTATACTCAGCATCTTTCTATAACTGGATATCCACATCCAGCTCATTCTCTGTACTTTAAAAAACAAAAAAACAACAAAACAACAAAAAAAAACTTCAGTGCAGTTTCTTTTAATTCTTCTTAGAAACCTCATGTATATACAGCACCAAATGAGTGAAAGAAATCCTAAAACATGTATTTATCTTTGCAGGGACGTATCATTTAACAGAGGCAACCTCAGTAGGCTGTTGCTATCTTTTCAGCTGGAATGAGAAGCCCCTTTCAATTTTTCCATCGTATAACAACATAACTAATGTATGTATTATCCATCAGAGAAAGAACGTGTCCTGTGGGCCCTCCTGCATCTGCTAAGCTTGTATGCTGTGGGGTCGGTGGAAGATCACCTCTTCTAATGGTGCCCGCTCCTCCTAATGCAAGGGCACGTGGTTTGGGAACAAAAGGCATTATTCAGTGTCTGGAAGCAGAACACTGGCATCTATGTTTCATAGGCTATTTGACGCTTGAGATTCTTAAGGGTCAGCAGCCTCCCCAGCCCTTGTGTTCATTCTGCTGGCATCCCTTGGGCAGGACAACTACAACAGGAGCGGTCTCTTTGAAACCTGGGGATCCTCAGGCTCCTAGAACTGACGGTTACTGTGTGCAGGAAAATCCCAAGTCATGTACATTTGAGACCACATCTGGTGTGAAATATATTTATTGTAAGCATCCCAACCACACTGAGGCAATGTTTTAAAGCTACAATATTTTTAACCAAAACACTATGAATCAGTCATCTGCTTTCTACATCTTTCCCTTCCTAACATAGAACATTGGTAAAATATTCATGTATATATTTTCTTTCATAATCTTCTTCTTCCTCCTGGCCTGAATCTGAGGAGCAGGAAAGCATAATATGCAAACCCAGAAATATTTGTTATATTTGGATGTCAGACTATAGCTCCAAGTTGCAATACCACTGGATGATTCCAGGCAAAGAGAATCAAGCTGCTCACTGAAGATAAAATCTGGCACCAATTTTCCTTTTGCTTCTTTTGGTACAAAGCTGGAATTTCTCCTCTCGAGTCAGTAGAATTGTACCATGGGGATAAATTACAGGAGAGGCAAATCTTCTGTGTGTAATAAACAGCAATGAGAAAAGAGATCCCTGAGGGCAGTGAATACAAATTGGGTAATTTGAGAAAAATAAAATAGCCGCCAGGAGTAAACTGAAGCTATTTGCTTAAAAATGAAGACCAAAAACAGCCTTACTTGGTCTAGGACTATCAGGCCTAGAACTGCTGAATTCAACAAAGAAACTCCTACTCATTTCAAGTAACTCGAATCAGTGCATAGGACTAAATAGTCTCTCCTGTGGACAGGCTGAGCAGCCACTGTCATTACATTTTCCCTTCCCACAGCCTGTGCACAGACAAGGTGCCAGCTGTAACCTGTACTCCCAGACAGCTCTCCTTGAAGTAAGTCCCATATTAGAGGTGTGTTATTCCTCTCCCTTCCTCATCACACAAGGATTTGAAAGAAGGTAAGAAAAAAATTAGGAAATTAAGAATCTTGCTCCAGTCATGTCAATTCCAGGAATTACTGTCAATATTCTTGGTAACATTTTCAGCCTCAGTTTTGGAAAACATCAAATACTATCATAGAAGAATAGAAACAAGAAATCAGAACTTGTATTTCATGGCCCCTTCAAAACATTTCACAAGCGCTGAGGAATTCATCCTCACCAAACTACCATGAGAAGAACCTCACTTTTGGTGTCCGTCTTTCAAAGGGCTTTAAAAATCAGACATTAGGAAAAGAGCAGCAATTCAAACTGAGAAATGTGCAATCAGGAAATAGCAGTTTCAACTTAGCAAGAACATGTGGGGAGAGTAAATTAGGGAAACAGGCACATTGTCAGCTTAGCAGTCATAGGTATAACAGGAATTTGAACTTAACACTAATATTAAAAGTTTGGCCTACAATTATAAAGTATTAGGATCTATCTTACCCGAATATTCACTGCTCTGATAATATCCTATAAGGACTTTAGCCTTCCTCCTTTGGATCAGCTTTATGCTGGCATTACCATTTTAAATATCGGCCGCCTTACGAAGTGTTTTAGTAGAGACATTAAAAGCAGAAGAGTGTATGTTTCCTATCTGTTTAAGTTCTGACAGGAGTCAGTCCAAGGATGTTCTGTAGCCTACAGTATAGATCAGGTAACGAAGATGATCATGAAGGATTTTGCTGGATTTATAAACTCTGGTTTGATGATTCCCATTTTACAAAGTGCTCACTGAGGCAAAGGAGGCACTTTTCTTTTGCCAATGTCCACAAATGGAGCTTGAAATAAAGTCATAATCAAACACACTCTTGAAACAGCACTAACGCTTTGTTATACTTGCTCCCAAAAGATGTGATTATTTAAACAGTCCGTTAGATTTGCCTACACCCATTTTTGCTTTGCTTCTAAGTATGTCTGCCTCTGCAGTCAGAGCAACACAGTCTCTTCAATCCTACAACAAGCACATCTACACCAGGTTATTTACAGGAGAACTTATAAGAGAAAGCTTTCCAGTCTTATAATTATTTCCAAACTGAGCCATGCTAGCTCACTCTTAATTTGCACAACTAACTGGAAGAGAGAAATTGTTACCAAAAGTGAAGGACAGGCCAGCTCTTAGATCTATCTACCTCATCCTAGTTCTACCTGATTTTTCCTCTTGCTGAGTCTTATCCCCAGCCATGCCTCCTATCGTTAAGGGTTGCTCTGAACTGCTCTATCAGCAAACCTTCAAGCTTCGTAAAGAAAAAGACAACATGAATTAGCTGAAATAAAAGACTTTGTCCAGATTGCTTTGTTGGATAAAGCACCTTTGTTGTAAGCATGTGGGAAAGGAGAGTCCAACCACAGCTCATCCAGATTCCTTAGACACACACGCCCAGTGATATGTATTTGTGAATATTTTCCACATTTATATCTGCTAACCAAAGTAACCAGTTTTTACTTGTTTAATTACCGCTGAAGAAAGAGGAACTGTCAGTGCCTTAAGAGTTATGCCAAAGCACAGGGTGGGTTCTCTCTGATTCATATGCTGCATGGCTACCGAAACCAAGACCCAGCATCAGGAATGCCAAGCAGTAGGAAGAGAACTAAAAGAAGCCGTCCAGCTCTACAACATAATTTTAATCTAACACTCCTGTTAAACTAATGTTATTCCTAACTTTCCCAGCAATTTAGCAGCGTGTCTGACGTATTATCAAAACATGAGGAAACAGGAAGACCTTTGGGTGCTAAAAGTATGGGACCTAATAGACTGCTATCCTAATGAGATCTTATTCCTCTTGTTTTCAAAAAAGAGTAAATGAATGAAAGCCATCCCAGCACTGACTAGTCCTCTCTTTAGCTTCACTGAATACACAAGATTACTGCAGGAATTAAAGGAATACATGCAATTGTTTTCTAAATGGCAAAATCCCTCATATTTTGCACACAGAAGGGCATGAGGATAACTCATAAGAATTCCTAAAAATCACAACCACCACTTAGAAAAAGTCCCAAACCCCCACCGTCCCAAGAAGCATTCAGAAACTTGGCAGAATTGGGTCCTTTCATTTGCACTGAAGACACAAGCTGACAGAAGAGCAAGGTAAGGATGACAGCTACTCTCTCTACTTGCCCAGAAATGGGTCCTAAATTTCACAGGAAGAGTGGGAGATAATACATAATAAGAAAGAAAAAATGGAGATATTATTCCACGGACATTTGAGTGGATAAGTACCAGAGCAGAAAATACGTTCTGATTAAAGCTCCATGATATTACCACGCTGACATCTCCATCTGGCTCTGTGAGTACATACATCACATTACAGGGAGATACAGGAAAGTAGACACTTCTAGATGCACAAACAGAACACAGTCTTTAGATGAATTTGCACTGTGATTCTGAACTGCGAACCTAGCATTTCTGGCCGTATGCATTGTTCCCACGTGCGTTATCTATTTCTAATATTAGACTATGCTATTTAACCTCCTTGCTCTGCTTTTCCATCCACAAAATGCAGAAAACTTTTGGGATTAAGAGAGATGAGTACAGCTTCTCACTACGGCTAGAGCAGGACCAAAAAATCGGCATAAAACAAGGTCAAGATTCTTATATAGGATGGCTGCTACTTTGTACCCTCTGGAATGAATGACTGTTGGGTAGACAGGAAAAGACAGACATTTGTCCAGACACCTGCAAAAAGTCTAAGCCCACAGCTTTCACATCCAGAACCACAAACCTGAGACCCCTTCATAAGCCCTCTGCAATTTACTTGTCACAAGATCTAAGACACATAAATTAACATAATTACAACCATCTCACACTCATGTAAACCAGGACACAGAATAGAAGCGAATGTTGTCACCACTAGGTTTACAGTTCAGATCTATGTGATTGGTAGAGCCATCTGCAAATCACCAGTCAGAAAGCACTATCTCAATTTATAATTCCCTAGCATAACACTCATGACAGAACCCTGAGATTAGTCAACTGTCCCTGAGGTTATTCTGAGGTAAATCAGGAATTGCTTTATTTATTGGAATGCAGTTACACTGCTGAAATAATGTTGAAGAGAAAAGGGTTTTGTTCTACAAACTGCGTACCTTGTTAACACAAGTAGGCAGTGTATTTTATGCTGTGCTGGCATGTAAATAGAGTAGAAGTTGAAGCAAGAAGCTTGATACCCATGATTCAAGAAAGAACAGAAAAGACAGATCTTAGCTCCCTCTATTACATCCTCAGACTATAACAGTGGTTGGAGCATCAAAATGCAGTTGTGCCATAGGGAATTTAGAGCAGCTCCCTAGTATCAATTATTCCAGACTTCCTTTCCCTTTATATACAATTAGAACCTAAATGTTGTGGCCACAGTTCCATCTTTTCCCATGTTTTCAGCTGTAGGTGAATAGCTGTGATCAGGACAATATGATTATTAATATTTCTATGGTAATTGCAACTGTCCAGGGCTGCCTTACTTACTGTTCAGAAGACAAATGCTAAGAACTGACAAGTGTAAGCTCCAGAATACAGAGCAGCAGAACAATGCACGGAAGTCAATATCAGAGAGGCTGAACAAGTTTTGAAAGTGGCTTTTGCTCCCTAACAGCTACAGATGACCACCAGCATAACCAGAATGACAGTGGCAGAGGGTTCGAGCTCTACATGGGTGGCTACTCATCCATGAAGCCCGCACTTGGAGCTTGCACTGACAGCACACCAGCTCCTATCCAGGAGAAAAGCTGCACTGTCAGTGGGGAAGAAAGATGAGCTATGCTTCATCATCAGAAAGTTCATCCCAGAAAAAACTGCTGTCTAGAGGTTTGCTAAGGAGAATCCAGTCCTGTTCCTGCTCTGAGTGTATCAGGTTTTGAAGGTTTTGTGCAAGCCTTGAAGTAATTTCCACTGCTAAATGTAAACAAGGCTTTCAGATAGTCCTGTGATGTCAGGATATAAAGACCAAATGAGATCCATTTACAAAAGCAGAATGAATATTTAAATAAAAAGCAGCCACCATCAAAAATTTTTTAAAAATGCTGTTTTGGTTAATGCAACATACTGTATTTCTGCCAACAAAGGCAGTTTCTGATCAGGACATGCTGTGTTTTCCTCTGGAGATTTTGCAGGCAGGGTGGTCTTCCAAGACGGGAAAGGGCTTAGTTAACATTACACATCTTTCATATATGCAGGCTGGTAAATGTAAGGCAGGCATTACAGCTGTGAGTTTGTCACCAAAAACTAAGCTGAAAGGAGACTAAGTACAGGAGATTGACAAGAATACGACCTAGTCACTCTTAACAACTTTGTTCTCCTTTGTAATAAAGCAACTTCTCTTGTATTTGTGCAGCCAGAATTCCTTGGCCTTTACAGTGGTCAGACAGAAAAGATAGAAGAAAAGGGATGATACAAAAAATGTCAAAGTTTTATTAACTTGCTATAGGCTACAAAAGAGGACTGCAGCCTCCTTAAGCAACATTTGTTTATTTTGATAGGAAGAATACTTTAGCACTGACTGTACTTCAAATCACAAAATGCAAAGTCAATTTTGGAAGCAAGAGCTACTCTAAAGAATCAACCACATGTTCAGGAGGAGGAGATCTGAGCAGTTGGCAAATCAAATAGACTTCACTAGAACAACATACTGCTTCTATTTGAAAAAACATCCTTGGTCAGTGCATGTTTAAACCCAGTGAGACCTGAGCAGGTACTTGAAGTTAAACATACACTGAAGTCTTTTTCTGAATCAGATACATATGAGGAAATAGTTATCAGTTGGAATACGGTATTTGTCTTCTGGTTCATCCCTTTTTCCTCCTAGAATTTTTAGAGTTTGAAATATCCTGTGCAAATAATCCATCTAAATAAACATGGAGGTGCTTATGTAATCATATGTGTACAGAGGCTGCAAAGAACATTTTCATTTTATAAACACAATATTCACCTTCAAGGCTAAACAATTTACTGAGACCATTTGTTTTTAAATTGATTGATGTTTAAAGAACTGCCAGATGGAAGTTGTGCGTCTCCCTTTGAGTGGTGAAGTAATACCTTACACATACTAATTCCAAGAAAACAGCTATCTTATCTATCATCCATGTTATTAAAATTATTATTAATAGCAGTATTTGCATGCTGGGTAAAGCAAATATTTGGAACAGGGCATGAATATAAGACCATTATGCCATTAGTACCACTCTCTTTTACTTCTGTGATTAAGGCTGTAAGGATTCAGAAAACCTTCTTATCAGATTTCTTGAATTCCAAAGGTTTTAGCTGTGAAAAATCAGCTCATGCAAAGAGGAATCATTAAAGAAAAGATACTATCATTTTTATTCACGTCAGTCAAAACTCACGCCAAAAGAATTTCCACTGAAATAAAAGAGATTGTTCATCAAGTCAAGCCAGTTCTGTATAAATGCAGGTGGAAGAATGATGTATGGAGTTTTTCAGCATACTCCTGCTCACTTGTTCCCAATTTACAAAATAGCCTGCATGGCCACTTCAATTTCCAAGTCATGGCAGGATCACAGTGTTGATCCAAAAGCGCATGCCTTTACATCTGCAACTGAGATAGCATCTCTAGCAAGTGGGATCACTGCACGACTGAACATCCCTAAGACCACAGTTGAACATCCTACAGTGTTTAGGCCATAGTTAACTCCAGCCTAAGATTTTATGACCCTTCACATTCTTGCAGCAATGGTATTGCCATCCTGCTTCACTTTCACTTCCCCATGTTTGCTACATATTTTGGCACAATCTTGTTCTAGCTGTGAGGTTACAGGAATGAATGAAGAAAAGTGGTTGGAGCAGACAGGAACATGAATCAGCAGCAGCTGAAACAGTCCATTTGACTACACTCAACCTGAGCAGCAGTGCCAAAGTCACACATCAACTTGCAAGCTTATTTAACTAGCTGTCTGTGATCCAGCTGGGTGTGTTACTGAACAAAGCTATTTTTCTCATCCATTACTGTGGTCTATAGCAATGAAGAGGAGAAAGACTGTCATAAACTAGAATGATTCAATACAAAGTTGAAGGATTCTTGCAATATATAGTCACAAATAATGATTTATAGGTTATATGCAAAGCCTAGAGCCATCAATAGCATTATAAAAACAAGTATTTGACAGTTACACAACAATTTTTCTTACCCTAGTTCAGTTCCTCTGTGATAGTTTTTGAGAGATGATCAAATATTTTCTAGCCCCAGCCCCATTCATCCCATACCAGATCCATGCCACAATAACTTTTACAATCCACTCACAATGCCTTAAACCACACATCTGTTGTTTCAAATATGCAAACTCATTACCCTGACAGGCATTTATTCTACATGTGGGCAGAAAAGCCTGAAGTCTTGACAATGCACAAAGGTAATCTGATTTTAGAACCTGACTTTGTTGGCTTATATTTATACTGGGGAACCTATCTGACACCACGAACCAATAATATCTTTCTTTAATCTCCTTCTAAAATGCCTAGGCTGCTGAAGATCATACCAACTAATCAATCTCCAAAGAATAAAATTAAAGTAAAATATTTCAAAGCGTATGTTACAAAAAACTACAGTGATACTAGCTTTAGAATATTAGAGAAACAAAACACAGCTACAACATACCTTGAGCAGTCTCAATATAGCATTCGTACATAATACAAAGACACACAAAGTTCACTAATATTACCTGGAAGACACTTCCCAAACGGCTACAGAAAATAGCAAGACGTTGGGATGCTCATTCAAAACATAAAATAGGAAATATCAAATGTGTGGAACTGCTCCATGTTGGTTTCAAACAGCAGGGGAATTAAGTACTTTCTCCCAGTTGTAAACACGATCTTTAGAGAGCTCAGAGATTTCAGTCACTTGTAGTAAAGGCTGCAGTCTATGTGCAGTCTCCATCTTTCTTTTCTTCTCATCAGATATTTAAAACTCAAGGCGAAATACAGGAGGAACTCAAAGTATAAAAATTATCTAAATGTCAGAAAGTAAAGAATGCCATTGGAGAAAAGTTATGGTTGGAAATCACTGGGATTGTACAAGCTATACGGACCAGCTAATCCTGGTAACTACAGAGAGCACTCAGAGGAAGAGGAAAGCTGTGTTTAACAAGAGGCCCATTAACTTCAACTTCCATGGAAGAATAATACTGAAGAGAAAATATAATTTACCTCAAGAGTGAAAGAAGCCAACAAATTGTAATTTTTTCATGTCACAAAATGTCCCCATTGTTGTAATGGCACTTAATGTACCATTAGCTTCTCATATACCTGCATCTCATGTCCATAATTCATACACCATAAGTATTTATCATATCACATTTTGTTCATTTTTTTCATTGTGCTTTTTCAAATAACTAAACTTGAATTGTGATTTCTACAATAACATTTTTCCCTCTGGAGAGTACATTTAAAAGAATAACAGAAGAAAGAGGACTGATTCTCAAATTTGCTGACACTGCTGTCGATACTAAATGAATCAACTAATTGCATGCTGAAAAGCAAATTATAAGGAAGGTATCCAAACGCGAATATTTCTCTACCCTTTAGTGGGAATCCTTAATGTTAACTTTCTGCTACACAAACTGATTTGAAATAGCAATGGATAAAAATCATTCAAACTGATCTGGTTAGTTTCTTTTTTTTTTTTTTTTTTAAAGGGTGAATTTTTTTCCTGCTTTTTCTCCTGACTCATGAAAGACACAACAGAGTGATGTGGATGATGTGGTGAAAGCTCTGCAAAAAACTCTACTTAAGTCAAGGGCTAGGGGAAGTGGTCACTCTGCGAGGTCATTTTCCTGTGAGACTATGTGACAGCTGGAGAAAATTAGCCAAAATATCTGCATTCCAGAGAGGTATAAAAAGAAGGAAGAAAGGGAGGGAGGGGTCAAATGTCTTGTGGAAACCTGTAGGAACAGCAATGGCATTTTCTGCATGGACTTGCTCAATCTGGTTTCCTGAAAAAGTCCGACTGAAACAGGAGACTTTTAAAGCCTGAGAGGGTAGTCAGGCACCCAGTTTCTTTAAAAGTCAGCAGGACATTCATTAAATTTGAGATGATTAGCTGCATTGGATCAGTTCTCCAGTGCTGGTGCAGGGACCACACAGAAATCCTACTCCTAACTTTATTACCATTTAAAGATTTACAGATCAGACACGCTTCTAGAATGGAAGAACTAGGAAGGGAGAAATAATACCACGGTAATGAGACAGATTCTTTGATTTCCATGTTCGTAATTGTCAAAGAAATAGGCAGGGAATAACACATTTTCTTTGACGAGAGTTTTGAATCCCTGATACTGTTTTTTTTTTTGTTTTGCAGTAAAATCAAAACAAAAACATTCAAATAGTTTGAAAATTAATTTGTACTGCCTTAAAAATAAAACACACAAGCTTTTATGTAAGTTAGCTGTACTTCTCCCTGATCAGACACAACCTGAGCCTGAAATCCAAATCCTGGCACAATTAGCATATTATAGTGAAACTTTTGATTCTGATAAAGCAGAATATTAATTGAAACCATACCTTCCTCCTTCTGAAAGCTTCCATTCCCTTGGATCTTCTAATCCTTTCAGACTACTCTCTGAAATAAAAGAAAAAAACAGAAAATAAGTCTCATTGAGATGAAAAAGTTTGCTGTCATAACTTCAAACAATAGCAGGAGAAATCAGTTCATACACGAACGAAACTGTGCCCCAGCCTATCTGCAGTTCGTGCTCAGGAACTCCTTCAGCATAAATAAGAGAGACAGAAGAAATAAGGTAGGAGTCAGTAAATGACTCCCACAAGAAGAGTAAGGATGCAGTCTAAAGTGATTCAAAAGCAAAATTAAGACTTTTTCAGACTCCCAACAATTACAGTTGAGTTTTTAAAATAGAGCAGCTGTCATTTGGGCAATTAAATGAGGACCATATTTTACAGACTGGACTATGATCGCGTTCATGGGAGATTTCGTATTCATTACACGAAGGATAATATAACATAATTCTAAATTAAGAAAATTTAAATAGCCTCCAGAATGTTATAGAAGGATTTCAGGGAGTCTCCAACACCTAATTCAGTAACACTATAATCTTCCCATTGCAAAATACAAGGGTAAGTCTCTCATAGCTTGACCATTTTGTTCCACATCTCTTATGTGCAGACAGCACAATGTCCCTGCTCCTCCTCTAACCTGATTTTCTCTGGCAGTTTATCACTTTTGTGGAGTGAAAAGAAAATAGAATCTGATTAAGGAAGATAGATCTATTTATTTTTTTCGTAAAAATGTATTTTGACTTGTCCTTTTTCTCCTCTTCTTTTTCTTTCGGATAATAAATAACTGTGAAGGAAGAAAAAGTTCCAAAAAGAAAAAGAGAGATGTGAAAATTTGCACTGCTAACACCATTTAGTGTTAACCCTACAGTGTACTGCTTTGGGATCTGGTATAGATATTTTCCAGGTAGTTCAAAAAAGCCCCGCTTAGAGAGAAGATAATGGATTAAATAAGCGTAAGGCGCTCCAAAATCACATCTAAACGTCAAGTTAAACAAAATTAACTGTTGAATATAAAGCATGTTGCATTAACTTCCTTTTTAAAGAAGGTATTTTATTCTTGCACTTCTGTTTTATTTTTTAAATGAACCAGAAGCAGAAGTTTGAAATGTCATGTGAAATTCTGTTCTCATGAGGCTGCTGCTTGAGTTTTACCTCAGCAGGATTTAGAGAACTTCAGAAACTTTAGATAATCTGCTTAGCTTGTTATCTGAACCAAAATGCTGAACCTCTTTTAAGAAGTACTCATATTCCTATCTTTACCAGACACCTTTTTTTGTTTTAATCCATCACTGCCTTTGGGCCATCATAAAACTTTTCCCCACACTGGGTATTTTTCTTGACCTGGTCACGACTGCTTATCTCTGCCATGAGTGCCAAGTTCACCAGCATAGCTTTCCTGCGTACTCTGATCATTTATTGGTATTCATAAGGAAGGAAAAGGAAAACAATTCATGAGAAACCTTCCATATTTCTGTCTCACTATTTTTATTGAGGTTAATTTGCTTAATTTTTAAAAGGTAAATATGGGAATATATCTATTGACATAATATTATCTGTGGTTGTTTATATATGGAGGACAAATCCTTTCCTTCACCCAAAGCCAAAACAAACAGATCTTGTACAGACAAGTCCTGAATTGATTGAGAGTGATGGACGCCTCGCCATAGGCTGCAGAGCTGTTCCCCACCTATTTAGTGCACTGGAGGTATGCTTTTCTGCAAAGACACTGTTTCACATCAAACCTGCAGTTAATAGCTTTCAGCCTTGATTGGAGCACTTTCAGGTTAGCAACATTTTTGTTTTTACACTCTTTCTTAGAAGAAAGACGTGACTTACTCTTATACCAAGATATTTGGTCTGTTTACCTACCCTGACTTTCAGACTTCTAACTGTGAAAGCACCACAAGAAGATGGATAATTTTTCCTCATAAATTTGCTTCAAGAAGATGTTTTCAAATCTGCCAACTTTAGACAGCAAATGATGTATGCAAAAGCCCTTCACAAGTTTTTGAATTTACAGATATTCACGAGTACAACATTATGCAAGATTATTACAAACAACGAAGAAAACCCCACAGAATTATTCACTAACCATTTTCCTGATTCTTCACAGAATTCTGTGTTTGAAGATATACAAAGAAAAGTCATTTGTAAAAAATCAACTATACATCCCCAAATCAGTCATTCAGTGTTCTGCTGAGTGAAAAAACACTTGATGATATCAAATTAATAACCAAATATACTACTGCGAGCATATGTATTTGATAGAATAATAGACTGATGTTGAAGCTCTGAGGATCTGTGAACTGTAGTGTCTACAGTACAGTTGAAAACTGAACCAAATGTTCATTAAAAGTTACTAATATTTACCATTCTGGGTGACCTACAGTATTTGCTTTCAGTCAAGAGCTTCCCTCATCAGAAACCTATTTGTCCTGTATTATCATTTAAAGAAGAGTCAACAATCCTTTGAATTATTTTCCGCTACCAGGAAGGTGATTAGGTTATGATTATTTTTGTTCCATGGATCAATCTCCAATGCCTTGCATACAGAGACTTAAAGTGCTACCATTAGCAATTCGCACCCACTTGCTGTCCATAAATGACTTTCAAGGTTCAAGGCAGTGGAGTGTAAAACTGCTGACTTAACTGCTGGAGCACTGAAGAAGAGAAGAAACTGGATGAGACAGAGCAAGTCCTAAATGCCTTCCATAATTAACAAACATGGCAAGACAAGTTATGGAAAACAAAGGGACTAGACAGATTTATGCTTATAGTCTGGTACTTCTGAAAGTTTGTACAACTACAAAATCCTCTTTTGATCTACATTAATTGAAAGCACTTAAAATTCAATCATACATTTATGGCCACATGTTTAAAACTGAATCCTAATCTTGCATTCGTAACCTACTGGTCAGACTGGAATGCTTCCCTTCTGCATCCAGCTTACCAAGGTTACAAATCTAATGACTGTCTTTAGTTTCAGCTGTAGAGTTTCATACTTGTGGCTTTGAAGGTCCCTATATTTAATCCTAAATTGTATCCACAATGATAGTGGTCAGAAATCTCCAGTAGCTTCTGACAACAAACCCCTGAGGAAGCAGTAAGCCATTTGCAGATAAACACACTTGTTCTGGTTTAGTTTCTTAATGCAATAAGAGAACATGACTCATAGAATCATACAATCCTTAGAGTTGGAAGGGACCTCTGAGGGCCATCTAGTCCAACTCCTGTTCAATCCCATATGATGCAGTGGCTTGTGAGCTGCCCCAACGTGAAGACAGCAGTCTCCGTGTTTTTGTTCACAGGTAGGAGAACAATGAAAAAGAGCTAGCAGCCCGAAGTAAACAAAATCAAACCACTGTGCAAACCATTGTGAAGGGATACAGTAAACTTCTTTTTTAATCAGATATGGGAAAAAGGAAGAACAGGTATGCCAAAGAGCTGCATTTCGTCCCAAGGTCATTCTCAGATTAAAAGTTGCAAGGTAAACATTATGTACTTCTAGGCAATGGGACTCCATCTGATGCTACAGGAACTAGCAAATCGAGAACTGTTTTCCTGAATCCCCTAATATGCACCAACAGCAGCACTGAAAACTCTCATTAGTTGCACCGTTTGTGTATACTACGGTCCAATTCATAGACCTCCCTAAGCACCTCCCTAAGCACCAAAAGGTAAGAAATTCTACTTGAATATTTCATGATGTTATGTATGGGGAAGAGCTCTGTTAAAGAGCTGGCACTATTTTCCTGTCTTGACTAATAGTTTTTGTGACATGCGTAAGGGAGATCAGATATTTGTACCCATTATATGTAAGGATTTTTTGCCCAAGGACAACTTGTAAAACCCATTAATATGAATTGTGTTTGAGCTGACGGGGAAAAATAGAAAACACTGAGTCCAGACCTTCAGTACTTTACTGGTGTTTCTGAACTTTTATTAGCTGTACTTGCTTCCATAAAATCTATTTAATAAGGCAACCGATGTTTTGGTAATGCATCAAAAGCAGTTCTCTTCAAAGGGCATCTTTTTCACTCAATCTCTTCTCTAAAGACAGTGACGTTAGTTTTGTAAATTAATAAACAGGCCAGCATCTGAGGACTGCATGAAGCCTCCATCACCCCTCATTGTGCTTTCTCTTCTGACCCCACTTTCCAGTGCAGGGCCCTCATCTCAACAACAATACCCTGAAAGCCTGTGTGGCACTCTGGGATCACACTTGAAAAGGCCTTTGGCTGAGGCTGGCTTTCAAGAAGAGGGGACAATTGGCAAGAGGCCTGTGGCTATTCATGCAGAACAGGCAGTGAAAAATGCCTGAAGTCAGTTTCAGGGGTGGGCAATGCCCAAAAAAGAAAGCCCACATAACATGAATGGCTGCTGCTAGGAGACTAAAACCAAAGGCATGCTACTAGCAGGCCTCCATGTGCCGACATCAATGGGTTCATCCTATCCCTATTAGGGGCCTAAAATGATGAAGAAACATGAGAAGGGACTATAAGCAGGAAAGGAAAATAATACCAAAGTACACAACGGTCAATGCTTATATTGTTATACTAAACGCTCAGGAGAAGGAAATAATATTTTCTACATTCACTACCTTTTCTGTTAACAGTAGTTACATCAGCTACAAAATCCAATAAGCAAAATAACTGTGGTACATTTTCTTGGGGGAGGAAAGCTATGCACTTTCGTGATTAATTATTTCTCGCGCACATAATTAAGAGTGATTTCAAACACATATTAGAAGAGCCAAGGCAGCATTGCAATGGTTCTGGACCTGGTGCCGGAGCAGTTCCAGTGCCCCTGGATGTGCATGCAAGGTCCACTTGCTTCAATCCCAGCAGTACAGGTCAGAGGGAGATGGGAGGTCTAATGGCTTATAACTGAAACCACCATCATGCGCCACAAAAGCATTTCAGTGGCATACAAATGACCCAGACCTGCTCAGTGTTAGTGAGCCCGCGTGTGCTGTCTGCAGCATGGATCCAATGTGGTGAAAGGTCTACAGGCCTGAAAATTAACTGTGAAGAATTTTCTTCATCTACAAGTCACCAGTTCTGGTTTTGCTGTCATTTTCTTTTTTTCTTTTTTCCCTTGTTTTCTTTCGTAAATGCACCAAAGAGCATATTCTCCTACTAGCATTTCACACTGAAAAGCCTAAGTATATCCTGATGAGCTCTTCTGAAAGGAGACAGTCGCTACCCTATGCTTAATGTCAACAGTGTTCTGAAAATGACACACTAGTGTCTGCAGAAACGACCGTCTTCTCTAAAATCCTTCTCATTTCAATACAGATGTTGGCTCTTGGCTAGTGAAAATCTTGAAAAAAACAAATTACAATGTCTAGTCATGTTTGGACTTATTTCTAGGCATGATCTCAGCTCTTAAAAAATGATCATATTATTTAGTTTATGAGTAATCATGTCTGACTAAAAAAGGTAAAAAAAAACAACCTTATGATATTGTAATCAAGTGATTTATTTCATGTGGTGCTGTCTGTTATTCAGAGTAGAAGTTCAGGAAACCTCCTTTTCTTACTTTTTCAGTTATCTGTTTCCCAAGTCTGATATCGCAACAGGAAAGGAAGATGCTCATTACTTCTGCAATGCAACTCCGCATAAGAAAGAAGAAAGCAATTGGCAGGAGCTGTGAGAGCTGTGGTACCCTCAGATTTGCTCTCCTATAGATGCTGGTTAGGGCACGCAATCAGGCGTGTAGTAGAGTTGGGTGTGTAGGAATTGGGTGAGCAAGTGCTGAATCTGATATTCCACTGAAGACGATGAAGTAACCCACTGTCCCCCAGTGGGAGCTGGGAAAGGAACTACAAGTGCTCCAGAAACAAAACTGCAGTGATTTGCTGATATCTAAGGAAGGACTTGAAAACAACAATCCAATGCTACATTTTTTCTGTCCATTCCCCCATTCTAAATATAGAATGGAGTAAAGTTTACTTCCGTCCGTGATCTTAATACTTGTATGTGTTCTCTTGTATCTAAAATTGCTCCAGTAAATTACTACTCCTAGCAAAAAAAAATTGTACTTGTTCTGGATCTCCTATTTTAATGATGATAACAATTGCAAATATTCAAGCAGTCAGGCAAAACCCCAAGAATATTGGGTTTTATAAATTAAACAAATGGATGTGGGTAAGGTTACATATAGTTAGGTTACTGTCTTGCCAAAGGAACAGTTTGTCTTGTGTGGTAATGATTCCTGTAGCCTCTCAGTGTTGGACATTTGGGATTTGTTATTCAGAAGGAGGGAACCAAGTGATGGTTTTTATGACATGTAGGCATATCAGACCCTCTAAATCTAGAATTTTAAAACTCTGTCATGGGTTTCCCACATCCTGTCTCAAAGCCACTGCTTCTCTTACTCTCTTCTTCCCGGCTGAGTGAATCACTTCCCCTCCATCAAAATGATGCATCCTCGTGGCAGCTGGGACATTTATAAAGCATGGCATTGCATTTGAGACATTTTAGGATTCTTTTGAATGTGAGATAGATAGCATGTAAAGTAAAAGAAGAGTTAAAACTCATTGCTGCCTCCATGGAGGAGCACTAAATTTTCTAAATCTCTAAGGCTGTGATTTTAAAAATCATTTTGTTTAAACTTGATAATAAGCACATAGGGAGTTTTCTGCAAAGTTACTATGCAGATATGTATGCACCACGTATTGGGACAGATTCACCCTCTAGACACCTCCTTCCCTTTCTAGGAACTATTCTAGGCACCTCAGATAGGTACCTAATACTGATTTGAGCCGTATCTAGACTACAGTGTTAGTCTGAATCCGTTCCACTGTGAACAGCAGGAAATCTGCTGTGTAAGATTTTGAATATAGTTTGCATAGCATTCTGAATATATATATTAAAAACTACGTTTTCTCTCCTCTATTTACATTAACAGAGTAAGAACAATATATCCAGCTCATAACAACAATATTTGAGTGTTTCAGGTTTTTCAGGGTTTCTCAACAGATTTTTAATATAACTTGACAGAGAGAGAGAATCTCTCAGGCTTTGAGAGTTGGGAAAACAGCTTTTAAAATGTAAAGAAATATATCGTTTTAAAGTTTGTGAGATTTGAAAGGAGAGGAGTGGGTGGTCTTAGCCCTTCAGAAGGTCTCTGCTCCTCTGACCTATTAGACCATTAGTTCACTTAAAACAATCAATAGCTATTCAAGTCTAAGAGTACAAAGGTGGTAATAAAAATAAATTCTTAAACAAAGGGAATAGAGATAAACACTTCAAAGTTTTTCTTCTCCTGCATAATCCAAAAACTGTAGACTATTTCTTTCTATCTACTCAGGCAAGATACCTGCCTGATCTTGCCAAGAAAAAGTAAGATTAAAATTCTGTGGGCATCCAGCGGGTACCCCACTGCAGGCACATGGTATGTTACTGACATTTGAAGTATGTGCTGTGTTTATACTCTTAGCCCAGCTGCTCATTCGTTTGATGTTTAGCCACTGTTTTCTGCTTAGGCCAAGGTATTTTGCATCCCGAAGCCACAATTGCTAACTAACAATCATTTAACTGCAATACCAGGACTGTTGGGAGAGAGCGGAAGTCGCACATGGATCCCGACCTGCTCGACAGGGGCTGCTCCTGTGTGTGCCTCCCAGCTTCAGCTTCCCGCAGAACAGATTGTGGCTCTCAGAATGCTGGCCAAGGGTCTGTAAGGCAGAGTCTCATGTAACTTGCTGTTTCCTTGCCATTGCAAACATTGAGGAAAAGCAATACATCGCACTGAGTCTAACCTATCATCAGGTTTGCCCCCTTCTGATTTTTTTCCCTTTTTGTTCCAAAGAGCATTCTCCAAACATCTCATAACAGCAACCAGAGCCAGACAGCATGTGGAAAATGAGAATATCCTCCTAATACATAAACCATTAGACAGCACTTGCTCTCTATTTAAAAACCAGAAATTAGATGATTTTTCAGTGAAATAGTGAACGTCCACAGTGAAATTTTTACTGGGGTTTTGAGGCTGAGGGAAAGACTCCCAAGCCTGATTAGAAAGCGTAGCTACTCCTCTGCCACAGTTGAGGCACTCGACTGGAGGCTACCCAGAGTCTTCAGACCCTCTTCATGCTGTTGGAAAGTTCACTTAATCTCACTTCTAAAAACCCTGGCAAAACAGGTAGAATAATATTCTTGTCAGTCTTTGCCTTTCAAGCACTCACTATGAGAATATGTCTCAACGTATGTTTGCAGAGCGCTTTGCACAAAAAGATCTTTGGAAATTACCAAAATACAAAATGGTAAGTGTTGTGTATTTCTCACAAATATTTAGTTTCCTTTCTTTAAGCCCCAATCACAGCTCATAATTCCTAATAGTTTGTTGATATTTAGCCAACAGCCAGATAACAGTTTAATCCCTCATAGTTAGTGTGAATAATTGAGTTGAATGCTAGTGTTCTTCACCAAATACGTTGCTTTCTGCAATCGCTCTGCACCAGTTCCACAGCAGATAATGGACCCATACATGCCAGAAGTTCAACCGCAGAAAAGATGCAGTAGAAATATCTAGCTGTAGTCCTGGCCATAGTGATGTTAACAGTGGACTGTATTTCACCTAACGTGTCATTAAGAGTGCATCTAAATTGCCTGCTTTTTTTTTCTTTTAATAACCACAGCTGCACAGCAGCTTTATTTAGAAGATGAATATATGAAGTGCCAGCCTCTTGCTATTTTCTACTCCCCTTTGGATTCAGCATGGATTCAAACACCATTGCATGCTTCTCTGAGTGTAACCATAGTATTTACCACATTTCCTATGTTGTTTGGTCATTTCTTGGAGAGTCTCATTGTTATCCTATTTCTTTTTCTTTTTTTCTTTCTTTTATATTATTTTATTTTTTTTACAGCTGGCTACAGACCTGGAAAAACAAAAACTGAGCTAACCTTTAATGCCAAGACAAAATATTACCAAAAATAAGCTAAGACTTGTCCAATCACTGAATCCATTCCAGTGGTCTTTTATTAATCTAAATGTGCAGAACCAATGCCAGTTAACTAGACTTACCAAGTAAGTACTTAAAAGTCTTACTCATGCCTGAATAAAATCAGTGCTTTGAAGACTGAAAATCCATATTTGGGTAAGAAATGGTGACATAAAAGTGTATAAAACTAGATTCTGGGACAGAAAATAGGTTTGACAAATGACTATGTAGTTCATGGTTACAACTATAGTGCCGTCACACTTGAATAGTATTTAAAACCAGACAAGGTAAGGAATTGCTATTTACTTATGAGCACCAGTATCAACATTTCCCAAACATTCTTAACCATTCATTTGTTCAGGGCTCATTGGTGTTAATCAGGTCTGAAGATTACTAAGTGAGTGCCTAAATTTGGGCATGCTAATGACGAAACTAAGTCAACTGGATTTTGAACTTGAAGAAAATATTTTTAAACGACATTCTGAACCCTGAACCTTGAATGGGAGAAGTAGGTTCTAAGCTGAAATACGAGGTTAGATCTCTTTTTTTTTCCTCTTAACCTACAGCAGGGGATTCATAGAATCATTCAGGTTGGAAAAGACCACTAAGAACATCTAGAGTTCAACCCTCAATCCACTCCCACCATGCTCATTCATGCTCATTAAACAGTGTCCCTCAGTTTCGTATCTCTATGTTTCTTGAACACCTACAGGGACAGTGATGCTACCATCTCCCTGGGCAGCCTGTGCCAGTGCCTCACCACTCTTTCTGAGAAGAAATATTTCCTAATATCCAACCTGAACCTCCTCTGGCACAGCTTAAGGCCTTTACCTCTCATCCTATCTCTGGTTACCTGGGAAAAGAGGAATTCCTGCCCATCTTAGTAGATGCACTCGCAAGAGAGCTGTTCATAACAGCAGTGGAAAACTACACAGGGGATTCCACAACAGAAAAAAAAAAAAAAGCAGTAAAAAAATCTCACTGTTTGTCTAGCTTGTTGCTGTTCGTTTTTTTTCCACTTCCCTTTGTGTAATTTTAAGATCTTTCTAACTGCAGAAAGAAGCTGTGTTATCACAGCAGTAGCAGGTTTTTATTAGCTGAGCTGACATTTAAAGGCAGGAGGAATTCACATCCCCTTTCTGCAAAGAGGAAACTCTCACTCCAATTTAGGTCCTCTACTTTTGTATGGCTTTTGTTATGTTTTGTAACGAGCTATAGAATTATACAACAGCTTGGGTTGGAAGGGACCTTAAAGTCCACCCAGTTCCACACCCCACCATGGGGAGAGCTGCCACCCACCAGATCAGGCTGCCCATGGCCCCATCCAGCCCAGCCTCGAGGACCTCCATGGATAGGACATCCACAGCCTCATCGGGAAACCCATGCCTTTAGTAAATCTACTAAAAACATATGCTGAAATGATCCTTTTCCCATGACAGGGAAGTCTATGATCCTAACTAAGTCCATTCAGTATCTAAAATCAGGATTTTTTCCTTTGGTGATACAGGCCTCCTTAGTAATACAGGCCTCCTTCTTTTCCATCCTTTTCCAGACTCAAGTTGATCACCAAACTTAAAGATCAGTCCAGTGAATTTTTCAGATCTATCAATAGATACTTGTATTTTCAGTAATTTCATATATTAAAATCTTAAAAAATTGATACAATCTGCTTATTACTGACAACTCCATTTATGGACATTTTTTTCTTTAAGCTCTGAAGGGTGAAAACGTCAACTACTCTAAATCAACAAAATCAAAACGTTAACACAATACTATTCTTTCCTTCTTAAAAGAAAACAGAAAAAATGCTAGAAATAACGGCCTTACATAATGCTATTAGCAAAATTGATCAAGGTTATAAATATACAACCCTACACTAGAAGGCGACAAAGGCAAAATAAGAAAATTAACCCAGAATCTAATAAATTCGGAGTGATAATAAAGCATCTTCATTTCTTGTTAAAGATGAATCAATCACAAAACAGGTTAATTCTTCTCCTTATCTACTCTGATTAAAGACAGGGAAAGCTGAGGATATCCATGTTTGGCCAGGAATTTGGTAGGCACACCGTCCATCTGAATTGACATAAATTTGATTTATTTGTACCAGACCTGGGACAAATTTTGCACTGACTTCATTTACATACTAAGGCCTACACAGGACACTCCTTGTCATAACCTTTAATTGCTGTTTTTACCTGGAAAAAATAATAATTTATTTCTACATGTCTGAAAGAGTACAATACATTTTGGTAGGATTTCTGTGCTGATGTTTGGGAAACAGCAACTACAGTATCCTGACACTGACAACTCCTTGTTAAAAGCTCTCTGAGTTTGTCTGAAATTTCCTTCTTACCATAAATCAACTCTGATCAGAAGCAAGGCATAGGGCAAGGAGGATAGTATCAGACAGCCAAGCAAAGGCCAAGGCAGCACAGGAGTGTGCTTTGGGTTACCACAATACAGACAGACACTCAGCAAGGCAGTGGCAAGCCACGTCCAGCCGCATGCGCAGGCACTGGAATGCAAAACAAACATAGTCCAAATGCTGTGGAACAAACCTGGGCCCATGAAGTCCAGACTGAATGAAACAGAGCTCAGTGCAAACATGGTCCAAAGGCAATGGAAAGCAAACTCAGGCAAATAAACCCCACGCTCTGTGAAACAGAGCACAGATAGACACACTCCAAGCACAAGTAGAAAAGCAAACAGAGACAAATATAGTCTAAACTTAATGAAGCAGATAAATGAAACAGTAGCTGTTTCACTCTCCAAGCAAAATCTAAGCTGCTTCAAAACAGCCAAGCTGGAGCAACTGTGGTTCTCGTACAAGTGAGCTGCAGAGTGCTACCTCCTCTTCTTTTATCTGTCATGTCCTCCACTTACATTGTGTACTAGAATCATTTTTCACTCTTCAGTGTTACACAGTAACTGCTGTGGTTCAATGGCTTTCACTTTTTAAATTTCTCCAGCAAAACTTAAAGAGGTTGGGAGTTTCAAGGTGATGTTAAAAAGGAGCAAGGAGACCTTACTTGTAAATATACTGTGTTGGTTTGTTCGTGTGTTTTACGAAGCGCTGCTTTGTAAGGAATGAAACAGAGAAAATGGAGATTCAATAACAATCAATATACATTAAAAGCAGTGAAAAGCAGAGAATAAGAGAAGCTAACAATGTTGGTTTTCTATACTTCAGAGACACATTCACAAATTGAAGAAACCGTCCAGTGGTTATGGCTTTTGGAAGAAGATAACACTAGTAGTGATGCAGATGAGGTAAACATCTGATAAATATTTATATCCCTTATTGGAATAGAAAAAGATAAAGTAATTGTACAATTGAGGATGCTAAAACACTTCCCAGTTTGTTAATACCATAGAGGATGGTAAAGAACTCCAATTAGTGCTAACTACTTCAAAGCTGGCAGCTCAGACATTTGGTTCCCAACAAACCTATAGGCCTGTCTGAAGAAAATATCTGGCATATCTTTAATGTACATTGGAATACCAGGAAGATTCACATGGAATTTAGGAAAGGCAGGCAGGATGACACGGGCAGCACCAGGTCAGCAAGGTTGACCTCAGCCTTGCAAAAAATAATGAATCAGTTGATGTAGGAGTCAACTAAGAGGAAAATAAAGGATGGGAAAATAATTCATGTCATTCAACGCATTTAACAGGAAATAAATCTTGTCAAACAAACATGATTCCATTCTCAGTGGAGGTTGCAAGTAATTCTGTAAGTGTAATATGCAACACAACACTGCAGTTTAAATCAGTAATACATGATGACGTGAAGCACCTGTTACGTGCATTAGGAGTAGGCTCAGTACTTCTTGTGTATCACAACTGACCTAGATAGTACTTTAGGGTATTGTGCCATGGCCTAACTCTTTTCAGTGTTTCAGTATTCCAAAATCATTTAACAAAAACATTTCTTAAAACAAATAATTATAACAATAAAACAGCAATCTTGTACCCAAAACAAGGACTGGTAGAATAATAAGTAAAGATAAGAACAGAATATTCAGCTAGACATACCTGGAGCAGGAGTTAAGTGTTGACCATTTGATGTGTTAAAATATGATGTATGTATTAAAATAAGTAATTGAGGTGAAAACTGGTGGTCTATAAGATGGTTTTAAGTACTGTTGAAAAGGACTTAGGGCTTAAAGATGCAGGTAACTTCAGAGAAAAGACTGAAAAGCTCAGGCAGAAAGGATTAACGTTATTCCTGGAGAGACAAGGAGGAGAACTGTGAAAAGGGAAAGTAGAATGGCCGTACTCCTTAGTGGGTGATAGGAAACACTGCCAAGACAGCATCATTAACTTGCTGGGAGAACAACCCCCCTGTTCACACAGAATCAAGCTGTCAGTAGTTACGCCTGGCATGGGTGTTACTGGGGGCAAAATCCACAGCCTACAGTGAGCTGCTGCTGCTGTTCAATTGCTACCTCCCAAAGCAGGCTGTGAACACCACGACGAGAAAGAGAATAAGTGGCTGTGGCCTTGAGTCCCTACTCGTGTCCCTTTTTTAACCCACCCTGCTTATGGATAAATTGTTTAGCATCCAGGTAGGCTTTGCATGCTACCTTGCTCAGTAGCCTTTGCTTGGTGGATATCAAACATTGTGCCAATACAAACATCCATCCTTTTCCATGAAACTCAGTTACTAGCTCTACCTATCAGCTTATTATGCTTTTAGAAGTCTCCTCCCTTACTGATTTTGGCAGCTGCAACCAGATTCAGAATAACTTAGATGCCCCAAAATAGCAAAGTAAATGCAATCTAGTCTACCTTTCACCTACTACAGCAAAAGAAACGCAAAGCCAAGGTAACTAAAAGCCTTCAAGGCTACCCAAAATAAACAAAAATATAAAGCAGCACATTTTTTAAATGTCTTTCCACAACTTTCTATGTTATCTAAATATAATTTTCTTTATTCCAGGAGAAGATGCTTGAGCATCAACTTCAAAGCAAATTCATTTTCCATCTGTGCTCTTTTTTTCCAATCCAGTTTTATCACTTGCAGTCTCCTTATGAGTGCATTTCCCTGCCACTCTCTTCATTTCCACTGCAAGCTCTACAGCAGAACTGGGTTTCTAGTTTGTGCTCAGTCACATGCCAAACAGAAATATTTTGCTGTTGTCCCCAGTGATTTAAAGTTGTATTTATAACGATAGTGCATGATAAACTAGTTATGCTGCTGATGGAAATTAGGAAATCTCCACTGCTGAGCTACGCCAAATACACGTATTGAAGAATGAACCAAATGGAAATTAAAAGGCAGTGCTGCTTAATTTAGTATTAATAATCAGCAAGCTCTGGTTTTCTCTTTAAATAATTATTAGCTACATGCTATTTTGTTTCCTCTAATCAAGAAAATACAATAGAAAAAGGAATCATAGTTGGTCAAGTTCCGTTGATGAGGTATCTTTGCAGTACCTGAGCTAATCTTTCTCTTCATTTCCCCATGCAAATGCTGGATGTCTGAAAGATCCAGATAATGGGAAACATTTCATAATCACTTATAATGACTGAGAAAAACACATTTATTTTTGTGTAATCTAAAAGTCTGAAATTTTAAACCAAGAAAAACATTTATTATATTCCTCCTCATTGCAAAATGGTATCTTAGACACTAATGTTGAAGTAATAGATTCATCCATGCAACAGATTCATCAGTGATTTTTCTAGCTACGTTTTCTCCTATATGTACCAGCATCACTTAAAAGTACCAATGAACTGAAACCATGCCTTCAATGCCAAGGCCTATGCTGCTCCCAGCCCTATGTACTCAGAAAATAAAGTGAAAGAAAAAAATATTATGGCTTAGCTATGATCACTTGACTTACAAACTTCTGCGTTTGATCACTGATTTGTGGTCTCTATTTATAAATACTTATTTTTGGAAATGTTTGAAGCTTCATCAGAAATTTAGGGAATAATTGCCAGAGTTACGCAGCACAGAGACACAAGCAGTTCCCAAACTCACAATGCCAGTGGCAACTACATCACAGTAAGATGAGCATCAGCCCCATTCCTAGAAAAGCTCAGTGAGCATAGCCTCTAAGCAATTTCAAAGTATGCTGTGTGTAGAAATGGAGGGTAGCCACTGCTACCCCAGTGCTGTCTCTTTTTATGGAAACAGACTTGGGATTTCAACCTCAAAAAGCACAAACAGAGAAATTCATAAAAGGAGATAAAGCACAAGCCTGGAGCTTGGGAAGGAGGTGGATATAAAAGTCCTCCAATGCAGCCTACAAAACTACTTCTACCTTTTGTAACACCTGTCTGAATCAGAGTTTCCAACACTGTTGTTCCTTATCTGGCTAGGGTTTTGCTTCTGAATATGACCTGAACTTTCTCAGTCCTGTTGGTCCTGACTACATGAATCTCAAAAACAAAACAGGACTCTGAAAATAGTTCTTCCACAGCCTTTCCTACTATGGGAGCTCCTACCAAGACACATACATTATGCACTTTCCTATTAAGACCATCTTATCAGGACCAAACCATGGAGAAAGACTCTCTTGTCTGGGATGAGGACATTGCTCAAAGGACAGAGACCTATTGTCTGCTTATGTTCAACAGCTGCTCATCCAGCAACTCCTCATTGTAACCTGCAAGAACAGTCACCAATGCAGGAATGCAGGAACTAGAACCCAGGTTCTCCCCCCAGTCACAGATCAAGGATACCCATTAGACACATTTCCCTTGAATTCACTCTCTCTCAGCCTCTCTGCTTCACTGAATCCTTAAAGGCTTTTCCACAGAACAGAACGGCTTCAACTGGAGGGATAAAAAGCATTCCCTGCTCCAACTATGATTTAGTGGTTAGGGGATCCTCAGGGCAGCTGGGCCACATGAGCCTGACATCCAGTCAAGAGAACAGGGAATGGGCTATTCGTATTCTGGGGTTGTGAACACTGCATAAAATGGTTTGGCAGTACTTTCTTGGCTATGGTTTCAAAGAAAGGAATGATCTCCATGATAGTTTCCAAGAAAATGACATAAGTACCTTATTCCAGGAAAGATTTCAGGGAAATACCTCGCTGTGTCTCACAGTCAGGCACTTTAGCTCAGCAGAAGGAGGTGTAGAATTGAAGTCATTTCCTACTAACCAGGAGTCTCTCTGCTCAGGGTGCTCACTACCATGAGGCCCACTCTGAAACAGCTCACTTTTCTTGTTCATTTTATGAGGAATAGAGATGCCTAATTCAGAGTTCTGGATTGCAGACTCCAGGCCAGATACATAAAAGCTGCAGTAGAATAAAATCAAAAAGCAAGAACCAAAATCTGAAAGACCTGAGAAACCAGCTGCCTTTGGGGAGTAAAACATCCAGACATACTTTTGGACGGAGCAACAGACTATATTCAGTAGCACATTATTCACAAGAAGTACAGTGTAATACCAGACAAATGTAGCCGAATGCACAATATGAGAAGAGCAAAGGATGCCAGATTGTAGGAGAGTTCAGAAATGCAGTGCATATACGTGCGTACACATAGGCAGAAGCGTCAAAGCAAGTCTATGTTCCATTCCCACGGGGCATATTATCACCATCTGGAAGATGATTGATATTTATTTGTCTAGCTTATGCATACACCCCAGCACTGCATTTTAGATGAAGGCTCTCAAGTTATATAGTAAAAGGAACAATAAGACAACCTGCTGACAACTCCAGCTCAGACTGAAAGAAACAGCCAGGAATCTCACAGCTTAGAAGTAACTCAAAACAGTTATTCACCCATACAATTTCACTACAGTGATAAAATAGCACGTTTCTCTGTTTATATACTACTTAACTTTGCAGGGATGTTGGCTGCATTTTTCATTATTTAGACTTAAAGTACATCAGGGAAATAGAAAGGCCCCATACGTTATCTGGAAAAAAGGAGGGTCAAACAGAGCCCCTATTTTGACCTTGATGTTTTTTGTTCTACTTAAACCAAATGAGTTTGGCCCACAAAATTTTGCAGCAGCTGTGAGGTTCTGCAGTTAGTTTATATAAGCTTTACTGAGTTTACGCTTGGAGAGTGCTGAGTGGTTAGGGGGATACTACACACTAAACTCTTGCCTCTTTTGGGAAAAGTGTATTAAGCTGTCATTTTTCTGTGCATAAATAGGAAATGTCGAATCAACTTCTGACTTTCTAGACATCTCATTTGTTTTTCAGCCCCCCTTCCCCTTTTTTTTTTTTTTTTTTTTTTTTTGAGGTTTGATCATTTACTGGTAAGAAGAGAGTCCTTGAAATGCCATTCCTCCTATTTGCTTGGGAGCACTGTTGATGGAAGGTACAGATGGCATGCATATATAAAAAGTGGGAGATGCAAAAGATTTGCAGGAACCTACTAGTCTTCTGCTTTGGAAAGCATTTAAAATGTTATTCATCAGAGCTTGGTCCAGAATTATTATGTAAAATGTTGTCTCCCACTTAGTAACCTCCACTTCCAAAAATCACAGAGCAAGAAACGACAATCTTGTGTTTTCTAATGTCTTGGCAACGTTTATTTCTGCAGCCTAAAGCCTGTATCAGTCCTTAATTCCAGATGCTAACCAAAAAAAGCCAGATTTTGGTAAGTGCCTTGACTGCACTAAGAAATGTTAGTCCCTCGTCTTTAATAAATGACACCAAATTACACTCCATCAGCCAAAGCATTTGACAAAGACAGTGGGACATCTCGCCTACCAAACTGCGTAGTCGCTCCTTATACTACAAACGTCTACTGAAATCCCACAACCAAAATCAGATGCACGACTGTGAAGCTTTCTCGTGTTGTGCAAATGACTCAGAAGGACACAAGGCAACACAGAGCTCAATTTTATGCTGGTGTAACTTCAGTTATTTCAACAGAGTTGCACTTGAATAAAGCCAGAACTAACACAGTGGTGAGACAGACCCAATACATCCACAGCACTCTGTGTCTATGATTACAGCTTAAAAGATCTTCAAGCAAAAGGGATGTTTCAATTTCTTATGTCAGCATAATAAACAGCATATGAAACCACTCTTTTTTTCTTATGGGTGGCAATTACTTCATTCTTGAAGATTACTGTATTAAGCACCTATCCAAATGAATATATTACACTTAAATATTAGCAGTGACTCATGGACCACTAACAACTGCAGAATCCCAGATGATGAAAAGTTGGAAATATATATATTTTACAGATCCTTTGTGGCTGGTATCTTTAATAATGCCAAATGATTTACCAGCATCTCTTTAGAGAAAATCAGTAAAGACTCCCATCTGTTAAAGGGCTGATCCAGCTTGTTCTCAGCTTTTTTTTTTTTTTGCTTTTTTTTTTCTTTCTTTTTTTTTTTTTGACTCAGTATATTATCATCTGGGAGCAGTTCTCTGTCTGGTTCTTAGTTTTTTTTTTTCTTTATTTTTTCTTCTTATTATTATTTTTTTAAAACAAAAACAAAAACCTGCTTTGGGGAGATAGTGTAAAAACAATCACGAATTAGAATGAAGACTAAAGGACTTCCTGAATTCTTTTAAATGTAAGAATAGAACCATTAAGAACGGTTAGAATTTGCACAACATGAGGAGTGCACTTCGGTCTTTTTTCAGCTTTTTTTCCCTAAAATTTTAACAGTCTGCAAGAATTGGGGAAATATGAAAGTTGTATGTGGACAGTGTAAACAGAATCAGAATATAGCATTCTTTGTGTGATCCTTCACTTTCCCCTTTTGTTTTCACAAGACTTTTTGCTTTTCCAGAAAGTACAAGAAGTGACAAAACATAACCGAAAGACATTTTTGTGGCACAGTTCATCTAAGTAGGGCTTCACTGCAGCTTCAGGCAGCAGGAAGCCTGGTGAGATTCCACGTTTTCACCCCTGATGGTCGTTCCCATGCACTGTGATGTGCTTGGATGTGGTCCCCACCACTATCAGCAGTTTACCACCACTTTCTGAAACAAACTGCTCCAGTAATTTAAGCCACCATTACCAGACTGTAAAGCTGGAAAGTGTTTTTACAGGAGCCAGCTAAATAGTGAAGGTAGGTGAAGGAGCATGAAGAGATGAGTTAGGCAGAGGAGGCTGACTGTGGGAGAATTTTACATAGTAATACAAAGTTACAGGGTTCTCAGCAGTGAGATAAAATAGAGATGAGATGAAACAATGGATTTTTGTACCAAAAAAAAACAGCCTACACACAGCAAGTTTATTACATTCTTCAGTAATCATTTGGAACAATGTGTATGAGGAATATCTCAACACGGAAGCTTTTCTTTAAAAATCTTCATCTATTCTTTGCTCTGTTCCTCTCTGAAGTTTTATTTAGTTGCATTCTTTCTTTCACATTCGCCATTTCAAAGTTAGATTAAAACACTTTAAAACTAATGGCCTGGCCTATTCAACTAGAGAACATTCAACTGCAGCAAGCAGACTTCTCTCCCTGCAACCGATCATGAAGAACAAAGCAGGTACGTAGATGGCTCAGTCTGGGCTTCACTTTGCATCACAGCAGCCAGCTGTTTCAACTGACAGAGAATCAAGCCAGCATCTCCCAGACCGCAAACTACTACATCTTATTCACACTGAAACAAGAGACGTGTTTCCTTTTGACAGTTTGAGGAACAGGTGGGGAGAATTACAGTGTCATACCCTTTACTTTTTTTTATTCCCCATGAAGAAGTGAGGCTTTATGTGCAAATCAAGACGCACATTTCATTGCATGGAAGAGTGTGCTATTTTAGCATTAATTCCATGTTTTACCTACTTTTCATTTACGTTGGTCCTAGGGAAATTCAAAGTTAAAAGGCACTGAAGAGTCTATGCACTGGAGAATGTCAGGGCATGCAAGTGGGCAGCAAACTTCAGCCTGCTGGCACAAGAATCTCCAAATGTGAATGGCAGCAATGTTTTTCTTGCACTTGACTTTTGCTTCCTTTTTCTAAAAATGAAAGTAAAAATCTACAGCCAGAATAAAACACCAGAAACCACTAATCTTCCTGGATACAGGTCAGAGGATATATGGCAAGAATCTAGCCTAACAGAATTATTTGCTTGTTCCACAACCTGTTCATTATTAAAACGATACTTTCTATCCTAACACTACTCTGGTTTGGTTCATTCTATTCTCATCAAGATCTCCTTATATATTTCTATGAGAAAAGACAAAAGCATGTAAGTACATAGATGCGCCCAAGAGTGAAACATCACATCCACGTTCAAAACAACCTTAATTTCAAGATTCTTCCTACAGCACTGATTTTGCTTATCTTCCCGATACCCGAACTGCACTCTTTTTCCTGTCTGGTCCAAATCTCACTCCTCATTCCTAATTATATATTCTATTTCTAACTCCAAACTTGAAAGCTGATTGAGCAAAGAAACCACTCAGTGCCTTACAGAAGGTGTGTTTGGTAGGCTGCCAGGTCAGTTCTTTAGGCTGTAAAGACCTTGGAGCTGGGGCCGTATCTCCGTTTATGCTTGTGAATAACCAAACACATGTACAGCACTCTAGGTCTGATCCTGTATATCATAACATCAATGACGCGGGACCAGATGCTATATGAACAAATGGGAATCTGTGGCATTCATATAGTGCCTTTTTTCTAAGGAGCTCAAAACACTTTACAATCTTTAAGCCTCACCACATGCCTGTGGGGTACAGCAGGGTAAGTAGGCCTGTAGCATTCTTTACAGAGCCAAGTACATTTATTCAAATGTAGCTGAATAATAATAATGCAACCATGACCTTCCATGACACTTACGTTCCTTGGGAACAATGAAACTGTCAGCCACAAGGGTGAAACTCATGGGTCTGGGTGACAAAACTTTTTCGGCAGCTGGCCCATGACTGTAGAACTCACTTCCGTAATAGATTAGGATGACCACGAACTTCACCACCCCAATGCAAAATGCAAAACTTCACTTCTTCAATTTAGTTTTCTCACCCTATCAACAAATAAGCAGAACAGCCTGATGGAAAACAAGAATCCTTCTTTAGCATTTTGTAAGTCATGCTATGGATTCTGACAGTTAGTTCTCTACTACAGGGTTTGTTCAGAATGCTTAGGGAAAGGGAAAGGGAAGGGAAAGAAAGGAAAGGGAAAAGGGGGTAGAGGGAGGAAAAGGGGGGAAAAGGGGGGAAAAGGGGGGGAAAAGGGGGAAAAGGGGGAAAAGGGGGAAAAGAAAAGAAACCCCTTTACACGAATTTCCTTCTTAAATCGCTTCTAGAAATTTTTAATTCATTTCAATGGAGTGTGATTGTATCCTTAGATTTATTTGAACAGAACTAATTTTGCAGAGGTGAAGCGGTGGTGAAGAAAGGGAATTAACCTCAATTTATTTAAAATATGTTTTTCTATCCTGTTATGAATCGGCGTACACTAAAAAGTAATATAACTTGTTTCCAATCCAATAATGAAAGTGGAGGAGACATTTAACAAAGACCACTCCCTTCAGAAACATGAAAACAAATGAAAACCAACCTGCAGGAAATATTCGGAAGGTAAGACACCAGACCCCTTCTCAGGGACTAGTATGAACTTTGGAGATCTGGATGTCAAAAGCACAACTACCTATGGAAAAAAAACCTGTGCAACATTGATCAAGGACACTTCAAATAACACTCTCATCAGGTAGGCATGAAATGGCACATCTTGATACGATTGCTTCAAAGTTGCCATTTCTCAGAGATGGATGTTAAAATATAAATTCCACTTAATGTAGCAGTCACTAAGTAATGTATAACACTGCTTTGTTTCCCAGCTGTTTTATCATCTTCCGATGGCAGCTTAGGGTATAAAACTGAGCAGAAACAACCACTGTTCTTCACACAAATTTCTTTGTCATCCACTCTGGTATTACTAAGATGCCATTTTCCCTCCTTGTTTCCCAGTCTCCTCACTCTCTAGCAAGCACTTCTCCATCCCCTTATGTTCCCCCTGTTGCATATAGTAAGGCTGGAGTTGCCACAGTCTCCTTAATGTCTAATCCTTTAACACTGGGAGAGCATTGTATTGCAGCCCTAATGCAAGGATGAATTCTGGAATGTGGAGCCTGGAGAGAGGCTTATAGAATAAGAAAAAAAGAAAAAGGGAAGAGGAAAAAGGAATTGAGAAGAGAAAGAAGTCAAAACCACACATGGGACAGAAGGAAAAAAAGGGGATTAGGTGACAATATCCGACTGCACTGAAGGGTCAGGAGAATTAAGCTTCAGAGCAGCTTGCTCAATGTGTGCTGGGATAAAAAGACTCTGATATGAATGGAGGTGGTTCAAGTGCAGTCACATTGTGGAATGCAATAGGAGTCTGCTAGGGAACATTTAAGAGAGTTGTGCACCACTTTCATGTAGCAAATAATATATATTGTTTGCTGGGCAAAGATCTGAGCCTCCCTGTCATTTTTACAAGGTTGTTACAGAGGAACTCAAATACGAGAATGGAATGAAATGGAATAGCATTACACTAAGTGAAATAATAAATCAAATAAACAATCTGAGTATGTGCCTGTAAGATTTATTATTGCATATGATGTTTATATTGAATATAAACTTAAAACAATAGATCCCTATCCAAAGAAATCAGCCTGCCTGACATCAGAGGAGTTAGACCTGTTTTTAACAAATAGTAAGAGCTTTATTTTTAATTTTTAGTTGCACTGAACTTGCAGCTGAGTGCATAATCTTTTCATTAGGCCAGTTTTACATGCAATTATTGATCTTCCTAAGCCACGTAGGTGCTTTGTCTTGAAAGACTCTGAGTCATTATGATTTTCATATAGAATGAGATTACTTCTATACAACTCCACTGTTTAACTCAAAGTCTACAGACAACTTCACTACACGGATAGTTTATTTTTCATATCCTACATATTTATTCACTTATTGCATACAAAAAATACCCACCAACTTACAAACAGCCTAAAAGTGACAATGTGGTTACTTCAAAAGCAACAGCTCTCTATATCTTCTTGCAATGGAAATTAAAAGTCTGTCCTTTTGACACCGTTTCCCCCAAAATGACTTCCTAACATAAGATGAAGTAACAGTCTCATCTCAATTTGGCATGACTATCCTCCTATGAAGCAGAGAGAAAATTGGAAAACATGAGAGATGGAAGAAACAAGTCATGAATAATAAAAGAAAGTGATTCTTAACTATGTAAAGAGAATTCATTCAAGTCGACCATCTGGCACAGGGAACATCCTGCAGAGAGAGCAGCCATGGAAAAATGACCAAGGCAGTTCAGTTAATATTTCTCAAGAAGACACCACAGGCAACAGAGAGTGGAGCACCACAGCCAAGTGCGTGGATACTAAAGACAATGTGATATTGGTATGAAATATATCAATCCCTAGAGCCTGCATCTAGAACTCAGGTGCTTTAGAATGTACAAAAATGTTTTCTGCTCAGTTCTAATACTATTGATTTGTCTTTGCTGCAGAAAGGGCCAGGGAATCTCACACAAGTAAACCCAAAGGCAGTTAGGCATGTTACTTTTATGCACTTCGATTTGCTCTTAAAAGGGAAGGGAGGACATAACTCATACTAAAAACAAAACAAAACAAAAATCAGTCATACAGAAAGAAAAAAAAAAAAGAAAAAAAAAGAAAAAAAAGCTTGCTTGGACTGGAGTGGGTAGGACATTTCCTTCCTCCTCCCCAGCGGTAACACCTATGACCTGACCCAAGACTTGACCTGGAAGCTGAGAAAAGAAGAAAAAAAGACAGAGTTTTCAGAGTTCATGACAGCATCTTTAGAAAGATGTATGTATGTGCGTAGGCATTATGGGAGCAATGTCATTTCTTCCCTGGAGACACAGATGTGAAAGTGTTGTCGATGTATATTTTCAACTGTTGCTTTCTTCCGACAGAGGACAGAAAAAAAAAATGTTTCCAGTGAATTCAATAGCAATATTTTTACTGACTTCAGTGAAACTGCAGCTTTGCTCCAAGGTTCTAAATATATCACAAAAGTTCACAACCATATCAGTGATTCCTCCCCCGTCATCCATATCCTTAAAAATGCATACGTTTCCTTTATTTCCTGCATCCTCTTTGAGTTAGCTGTTTGTCCCATTATAGCACAAGCCAGCTGACAGCTAGGCCCCAGAGCCTCAGCAGCCAAACAGCACTGCATTATGCAGCCTGCTGTCTGGGGGGATGTCTGGCTAAGCCAGGAGTGATGCACGAACTGAAGAATCCGCAGCCTGGTGCAGGAAGCAGCAAGCAGGCAGTGCGGCTGGCACGGACCGCTCCCTGCATCACTGCACAACGCTCTCTCCTGCTCTTGATCTACACAGACTATCCTGCCCAAACGGAGCCAAAACATTACATGTCAAATAATATAAAAATCCCTAAGAAAAACAAATACATCATTTTTCATGTGTTTTTTTCTTCACAAGCCCCTCCCAAAGAGATAGCTATCTTAGAGCTAGCTTTCTGTATCACACACGCTCCTGCCCACATCCCTTCTCCCGCCTCCTTTTCCTCCTCAAACACACATACTCTATTAATAACAAAAAGTAGAGAGGAGGGAGAGAAATAAAAAGAAAGGCCCTCTTCTTTTCTCTCCTGTAGAAAAAGAAAGAAAGAAACCCACTATAAAAATACATGGCAGGATTACTCATCCTCATTCAGACTTTCAGACCGGGTAGAAGAAGCTGGGAGGGAAGAACAGAAAACACTTTCTTCTCTACCCCAACACCTATGGGCTTCCTACATTAGACTAAAACATAACTGTAGTCTTTACAGCTCGGGTGGCACAGGAACTGTTCCTCCAAAGCTGCTTTCTCAGAGGGCCAAGATGGTCAGAAAGCTGAACCAACATGAGGAGGCAGAAGGGCTGCGGGCAGTGCGAGAGGCCATCCCTGCAAACACAGCCTCCTCTAAGTGGCTGTGCCTCTCCTCGCCAGCCATCTGCTAGCACAGGGCAGCTCTTTTCCATCCCTTGTTTCTGGGCTGTGTCTAGAACAAACAATCAAGCTCTAAATAACATTTGTCTGACTTGTCTTTGAACTTAACCGAAATAAAACCAGTTGGAGTTCAGATAAAGTTCAGATAGAATTTTGCTCTCATTTTCAGTAGATTACAATGCCAGTCAGAGCCAAAGGTAGCAAAGTACATTTGGAGACAACCAATTTTATATTACTCTTATCAGACAGAAGATACTCCTGGAATGTTGAAAAGAAGCTCACTGCTGGCCGCCTGAGCCCATTCTGCAGGTGTGACTGCCTGAGTAGCTCAAGTAAGATTTGACAACATCTAAACTACTGTGTTCATATCTAAGCCATAGTAAATCATACACCATCTACTCACAGCACTTTCAAAACTCATTCATCATAAATGTTTTTCCTCGGTAGATAAGGCCTAATATACCAGGACTGCTCCAAAAGTAATATCTCCTATTTTATTATGTTGGCCAATGACATGAGAGGCAGATGGTGGTGATATGGCTGTACAGGTTGAATCATCCCACCAATACTCCATTCCATTTTGTTGCCGTGTGATAGATGGCAGCAGAGGGACAATCTGACGAAACGGTGTCTGACATGGAAGCGCCTATGAAGCAAAAGCGTGTCACTGAGTTCCTTTATGCAGGAAAAAAAAGGACCCAGTGACTTCTTTGGCACTGAACAGTTACGGAGACCAAATAGTGGATGTGAGCATGGCAGTGAGGGTGTGTTTCAGCAGTAGAGAAGCAGCAGTGGGTCACCTCTACTAGCACAGATTTTGATGACTACAGCATGCAGGCTCTTGTTCATGGCTGATGAAAATGTATAGCTAATGGCAGTGACAGTGTTGAAAAACAGTGTTACGTAGCTGAGAATTTGCTCTATCAAATAGCATTATTGGGCTCTCTGTATCTTTAGTCCTTTCCATAGAAATAAATACAAGGCATTACTTTCAGAACAACCTACATAAACTGTAATGACTTCAAATGATTCTGAGGTGTTAAAAAACATCAGTGAATGGTCCTGTCCCATATGAATCACAACCCATAGCCAGAAATCAAGCTTTCTTTTTTTTCTTTTTTTTTAAGGAAAAAGCATGGGAAAAAAGAGAAGAGATAATCAAGAAATTTATGTTCTGTCAGTCAGAGGCAAGCAGTAACTATTTTTGGTGAAGAACTTTTGGCTGCTTCTGCATATAGCATATTCCCTACCCTTTTTCCAAAGCAGTTCTCTTTAATTCAGGTTTCTTAATCATCTCCACTAAGAGAAAAAACAGCACGTACTCGGTTTGCAGCACAGCTACCAGCAAGCTAACTTCATTTATTTCCTTTCAGTGGTACATATCACTTCCTGTGACAAAAGTCAGTCTTTTTTTTCCCCACATTGCCCTTGAGCACGTGAAAGGCAACACTTACTTTCAATACTCCCAGACCAAATGAAAACTGTATGTTTGGAAGCTAAAGCGTCATCTTGACAGCTGAGCATTAAGGCTTATTTTGAAAATGAGCACTTGGTCTCATTTTCAGGACAGAAACCTATTTCCTAAAAACTCAGAGGATTAAATTTACAGCAGAGCCTCAGCCACAAACTATTTTGTTCCCGTATGTACAACAGGTAAGCCGGCCTTTGGCAGCGATACCTGAGAGAATCACAGACCTGTGCTCAGTCCTCAAACAGCCTTCGCCCAAGTGAATGCCTGGAATCAGACCAACTATTGTTTCCTTCACATTCAGCACCACTGCTGAAGCATGAAGGAAACTCCCACCCTCGTCCTCCCCTTCTCACCCTCCTTCCCCTCCCCCTCAACCCACACACAGAGATGTGAGAAAGGAAGCAGATCAAATGAAAGCAGTGAGAAATTATGTTTCTTAATTTCACTGTGCACTGCCATCTATCTCCCACTGCAGCACTGGCAAAGAACAAGACAAGGGCTTCTTGGCATGAAACGGACAGTCATCAGCCACAGGCTCATATCTCTGTAATTTTCTACCTTTGAACACCCAAGAATTAGGGAAATTAAAGATGAAAGTTGTAGTTTTTACTTAATCCTGTGAATACCCCCTGCTAAGGGTAGAATTGTGCCCTGCCTCTTTAAATATACAGCACATTTTCAAAAGGCGTTGCTGGACTTAATCTTCCAAAACTTTGACCACAAATTAATTTTAAGTTCATATTTTTTTTACAGTTTAAGAGTACTTTGGCAAGCACAATTGCAGGGAAAGAAAGAAGTGTGATATTCACTGCTGACTTGTACGAAATTCCCAAAGAAAGAGACCTATACCTTAGGGATGTGGAATATTGAAAAGAAACTGATTTGGAAAAAACTGGGGCCTAATCAGTAGTTCATTAGAATACCATTGTTTTGTGAGTCTTCCATCAATAAAGCGTATAATTCAGATGACAATTGTGTTTACATTAGAACAATTAAAAGTGATTTGTAAGTAGAATCCCAATCAATGTGCTCCAAAGTATCATGCAGACAGCTTTGGCAGATGATATATTATTCATTTCTCAGACCTAGTTTTTCTGTAGGCTTCATTACTCCCTCACTAGGAGTGCTTCATAGTAGTGCAAAAATGAGGGTTACATGGGTCAGCATTTCATAGCAATAGGACCAGTCAGCAAGTGATTGGACTCCAAACAGTACTTGCTAAAAGCTCAGGGCTCTGGGTTTTCTTTATAGTGCTGAACAGAATTCTCAACTTGGAAAACAAGTTGACCATAAGTCTTGCCACAAAGAAAGCTAACTAAACAGGGCTCTGTTACTAGCAATAGGATAGCCAGCAGGTCCAGGGAAGTGACTCTTGCCTTGTTTGGCATTTGCGATACTGTAGCTGGAGTGTTAAGTTTGGGGCTCCCAAGTAGAAGGTAGGAACTGGCATACTGGAGTAAGTCAAGCCACCAAGGTGATTGCAAGGCTGGAACATAATAAGGTACAAGGAAGGGCTGGGAGACCTGGGTTTCTATAGCCTTAAGAAGAGAAAGCCAAAGGGAGATCATACGGCTGTCTACAGATACCTAATGGGATGGTGTGGGGAATAAAGAAGGTAAAAGAAAATTCTTTTTCCCAGAAGGTTGGGCAGACACTGGAGCAGGTCCTCCAGTCAAGAGAGGCTGGTGACTCTCTGCTCCTGGGAAGACTGAAAACTTGGTGAGCATTGGAGCAACTTGGTCTAACTGGACCAACTCTGAGCAGGAAGTGGGATTACATGACAGGAGGTCTCTTCCTGCTGACATACTTCTGGCACTCTCAGATTCTGTTACTGGAAGATTACAGTGGGCACTAGGAGAATGACCACTCTTGAAATTATGTTCTAATTGCAAATGCCAATGAAAAGTTAATGAATTCATGATAAGTCTAGTGTTTCCTATATGCAATGAATAATAACGAGCAAATGTATAATACATCACTGTGGAATTCGCTAGTCATCAGTTTGCTTTTAATTCTTTTACATAATTATGCTACTAACGTGCTTATAACCCTTGCTACTCAGGTTTTGCATATTCTTATCATCTACTGAGATACTAGTTCATGAAGTTCACTGCGCAGGTTTTAGTCATTTTTACCTTTGTAATACAGCAAGGTTTGTCTGGGGTTTGTTGATTTTTTTTTCACAGCATAACCCAAAATGAACCTCAGATCAAAGTCACCCAATTCTACACAGAATACTTCACCCTTCACTGCAGTGTCTGAGAGCCTTCCAGTAATCTATTACACAATGTGATTAACATCTGTCACGTGTTGTTTGTTTCTCATCTTCTCCCCAGGGATAAACTCAGTCAAATGTTACACTGGTGGGAGTTTTTGCTTTGTTTTGAAATATATGAAAATGATTTGGCAAACGAATATTCCCAGATCATTTTCATTTAGCACAAGATTGATTCTGGATGCTTTTCTCCCATGTAACTGCTTCACACGGAGATAAGATGATGAGATACATGTTACTAAATACAAAATTTGAGGAAAAATTGCCACGACGATTTTAAACTGGCAGTTTACAAAGAAATTAAATCAATGATTCAATATACCCAGAGGCATTGATACTGCAGTATGCTGAGGATCTGCTGACTGGTACTGGGTGTTCTCAGCTCTCATTGGTTTCAAGAGATGTTAGGGTACTGGAGAGTAAATAAGTAATTCATAGGATTTGGCATACAGAGAGAACAGGTAGCAATAGGGTGAAATCAACAGATGGACTTGAAATACCTCCCTGTGAATAGAAGATCTGTCCTCATTCCCAGAGGGAAAGTAACCAGTGGAAAACTTCACCAAAAGCAAAACCTGCTAAATGTGCTCGCTTTCCCATAGAGCATCATTCCAAAACAACAAGCAACTCATATTCTCTCTATACTAAAAATCCCTGACTTAGATGTGGTGAAAATAAAGCGATGACTTCTGCTCATGGACAATTCAAGTCAGTACGAGTCAGATATGCTCATTAAATCAGGAAAGAATCTTGGCAAAATAAAAGAAAACACACATCTAGGCATTTCAAGCAGGCTCTTAAAATGTATATTTTTCTCAATCTTGGCACATACCCCCTGCCACCTCTCCACCATCTTCCTTGCGTAGCCCCAAGGGCCATTAATGCGCCTTTAAAGACAGCACTTTCTTTCACAATCCAAACTGCCTCAACACGTCTTTAAAAAAGTAGTGCTTTTATTTTTTAAAAAAGGAAAGAACAGTAACATATCCCACACTAACTTAAATCATTCATTCACACTACTTTAATTATTCAAACGGAGTTTTTTGCATATAGATCCTCAAAATCCAGAACTGCAAACACTGAGAATTCTCCTCTATTCACAGATAGGAGAAATGGGAGCTGGTGTTAAACTCTTTCAAGTTAGTGCAACAACTCCCAGCTGAAAGTAACAGAGGCTTTCTTATCTGAATGTCTTGGGAGCTTTTATTATATAGTCTGACTGAAATGAAGACTATCCTGCACACTGCAGAGTGATACGGAAACACCAGAACTAGCCCATCTAATTCATGCAAAACATAGGAAGAAAACTAATCACAGTAATCTGAAGAACTGCTCTGCTCTAAGGTAAAGCTGACTGACTAAATTTACGGTCCAATTGCAGAGTTGTGCAAGTGTGCAGAGCAACTGGGCCTTGACACTTCAGCCTGGTACAGAATGGCAGAAAAAGTAAATCAGGGTGGTGACACTGTTAGTTCTGAGATCTCATAAGTTATGTCCAACTGTGAGTCACGCAGCCTAACGCAAAGCGGTGAAATATTTTTAATAGACCTGGCTGGAGCTTTATATCTTTGGATCAAACCCTGTTTCTACTGTAGAAATTCAGATTTCAAATTTGTATTTCACAAAATTGCAGATCTTTGCTACAGTTTTTACAACAAACCTATTTTTTTGGAGGCAAAACGTGCATCATTTTTGCCTGATGTTTACCTAATGTCAGCGTTAAAGATACAAATCCTCTTTTACTGCTTCATTTTATTCCTCTATTTCTTGAGTACAACAGAAAGTAGAACCAACTTGAGCTTCACACGAGAATCAAATTGCTCAAACTACTGATAGTAAAATAAAAAACCTGCCATCACAATGTAAATATCACTAACCTGTCATTTATACAGCAATGAATTTAGAAGTATGCAAAGTACCATGAGGAGTTGCCCCACTAAGCCTGTGTTTGTCGTAATGTAACAGCAACCATTTAAAATAAACTCCAGTTCTGTCCTTAGAACAGTATCAGAACTACATATATTTTTTCAGATGAGAAATAAACTCACACGGTTGTGATACCATCCATCATTTGTGCTTCAAGCTACAAACCTACCTCAAACTTGAGTAGCTCTATTTCCAAGCAATTACTCCTTTTTGGATGACAATTTTTGTTTACGCTTTAACAAAATATTTAGTGCTCTCTTAAAGCAAATCAATTCCTACTCTCTCTTTAGATACTGGAGATGCAATCAGTAAATGATCTCATCCTGAAAAAATATTCTGCTTTAAATGGCATGCATGATGGTATGGCTCTCGGGGACACAGAGCGCGTTGTTTGGAGTTGGTTTCACCACTGAGAGCCTGGTTCAGAGCTAACTTTTGAACTTCTGGAGCCCCAAGCCAAACCAAGATCAGAAGTGCCCCATATAAAGTCAGAAACAGAAAATCTTGCACCTGCAAGAGCCCCTTCTTTACTGTGTTGTTTGATGGGGCTGCTTGTTTCAGTGCTTCCTTCCCACAACACTGGCCTTGAGGTGAAGGTTCTCTCTTTGGAAGGTGAGCCAAGGAACAGCCCTGCTGCTCTCGCCCTGTGTTGCTAACAGCTTCAGAGCTGCATCCCTTTTTTATGCTCCCAGCACTGAGAGTTTGCTCCTTATACATCATTTGCTGAACACTGTATGAAGGCTTGTACTTAATAAATTACTTAAATAAAAATTAATAAATCCTGCCAGCCTGTTGCAAATGCACTTTTCAATTTAGATTCCAGAAAACAGAAGAGTTTGGTATTCTATGGTTCCTGTATATGTATATATGCAACATACCCCAAGTGCTTTAGTATACGGTGATTCATATCCTGGCTCGTACAGAGACTGAGAAGGTGAGCAGAATAGCTAGCAGAAACACTGCAGCAGTCAAGGACATTCTCTTGATCTGAACTGCTTACGTGTTGACATGTTAACAAAACATGTCCCAGAGAGGTAGAAGTCTAAGCAGAAAAATGCTGGTTTGGATAAGAAACAAATTCCCCAAGCCGCGAGGATTTGTTTGTTTATCTGTTTCTCATCTTGGCCTAGTGGGGGAAAAAAAAAAAAGGTTCTTTGGTTTTTAAATTTCCAAGTAAAAGTAATCTTTTCTGCGGATTTCACTGCATTTTCTATGAAAAACATTGGGTGGTCAAGTTGAAAATAAATTCTCAACACCTTCTGTGTGATACTAGGAAAATCCAAGGAAGATTTGGGCTCCTGCTGGATATTTGCATTCCAGTTGAAGCAGTATTAAAAAAAAAAAAAAGATTGTGAGTGGGAAGAATTGCTTTTATGGTAAGCCAAGAAGGAAGAGTACCTCTATGTCATGCCTGGTCTCAAAAGTAAAGACTAGGTTGAAGGTAGAGTCTGAACAACTCGAAAGACAGTTGCTGCAAGCAGACTTATGAGTGAAGTATTCAGTAATACCTACTATTATATTTTTGCATCTACTGAGGATACTAAGACATTCAGTACTCAAAGGCTGAAGAGAGGGTGAAGTGGGAAGGGCATGAGTAGACAATAGTTTCCATTTCAGAAGAGATCCGTGGAAAGAAGAAAATAAACATTTTAGGCTTATTGCTGTAATATTATCCTTAAATTCACCTTTTTTCGCATTCACGAGCAGTAAAGTACTTCTCTGAAGAAAAATAGGAATGACACTTAGCAATGCAAGAAATATTGAACACTGAATAAACTGATGAGAGCATTCTTTTGCAATTATTTTCTGATGAATATCTCTGTAAAAAAATCATATCTGGGATCTATCTCCAAAGGAGAAGAATGAAACGATTCCCAAGGCCGACTCTACCGAACACAGTGCAAAACTAGAAGGACTTCTAAGTGTGCATTTTAAAAGAAAACTCCCACAGTTTCAGTAGCTTAGCAGTAACTGAGATAAACAGATTCAGAAGTGCTGTGAACTCTTCTAACCTTCATACAGCACACTAACAGGAAGATAAACGAGATCACCGGAGTTCAGATTCCCAGCTGTGATCACTAGTTGTCAACAATTTACAGACCAAAGCTATTCAGGCTGATGAGGGCTTTCTCTACCACAAGCTCTGGTTTTTAGGATCTGGTTCACAGAGTTTAGTTAGGCTTGAACTGCATAAGCAGTTGCAAATAGTGCTATTATTTACTGGCAGTTGTAAATAGTAGAAAGAGAAATTCAGGATACAGAGGTTGAAAACCAGTGTCTCACAGACCTCCACATACCTTCTCTTGGATATAGAATTTAAGGAGCGAAACAGTTCAGGGTCAAATGTTTCAGGTTGACCTCCATGGCAATGCCCCTTTTGAACACTTTTCCTTCTGCTTGCTACAAAGGTTAAAAGAGTAGGAAATGACCATTATTGTTTGACCTTGTGTCACAGAGACATTTTAAGGCTCAGACGTATAGTTATTTTTAGTTCATGCTATTATTTTGAAGCCAGGCTCAAGCAAACAAAATCAGCAAACTTCACAAAGAAAGACAATGCAAAATGGTGTCCAGCATTATCTTCCCTTTTAGCGTGACGGGAATATTTGTCTTGATATCAAGAGTTAGTCCTATGCTTCCTCAAGGAATGTTGAATAACTTCCGCTCACGTTACACAAGCGCCTGTCCGTATATCACTTTCCTGTGCGGCCACTTGGCTGCAATGCATACAAAGGCTTTGTAATTCTCAGTTCTATCATTGTTTCCTAAGGACGCATCCTGCTTGAAAAACAGCAAAGGAAGGGAAACGGTATCCAGCATTATTTCCTAATTAAACTGTTTGCATCATTCAAAGTCTATGATGAGTTCCTTCCTTTTCTCTCCTTCCCTTCTTGTTTACTAAAATCAGGGGATACAAAAAGCAGGAGACAGACACACCAAACAAGATGGTAATCTGTAGCACAAAAGGTAATGGAGATTTTCTAGATTTTTACCTGCATTTGCAGATCAAACTCTCATTGTCACATACTACTGTAACCTCACTGAGGACAGTATTTTGTGCAGATGCATTAGCTTCACTAATAAAATGTAACTTCCGGAGTTTTATAACTAGAGATATGGGAAACCTATTTGTAGTGGCTGCAGCAGTTTAGAACAAGGCTTAGTTCTGGATCCAAGCTTTTCCTATATTCAGAATTGCTTGTTTATATTCCTATCTGGTGCTTACAGAAATGAGACTGAGTCATGAAACTCACATCCGGATCTGAATTTAGAAGTGAGCTTCCCTAGACTTTGGGTATGTTTGATCCAGGGTCTAGATTTGGGCTCATCTCCAATTAATAGGTCGGCCTTGCTGAACAGTGGTCTCTTCTGGCTTTACGGTCTATGCATCTGAGAATTTGGGATCGCATAGCTATCAAACACTCAACCAACATTAAGCTGCAGAATATTGACACCAATCCTGACTGGTCACTCTTGAACATAAGGACTAACACTCCCCACGTCACAAATGGTGACACTGAGAGACAAAGAAATGCAATAGTGATTTGAGGTTGCAGAGTAGCTCATTGGCTCAAGGAAGAAGTCTGGGACTCCTGGCTTTGCATCCCGGCTTCTGATTACCACTGGATTAGGTTACCTCACCAAAAAAAAAGCTGATGCAACAAGCAACTGCAAATTCAAATCCTTCAATAAGAACTCCTAATCTCCTTGAGAGTTAAAGCAGAAACAAGTACGGCATATTAACTATTGACACAGGCTCTTCTTCCCCCCCAAAAAACAAGTTATATTGATGCCTATTTTATCAATATTATTTACTCAGTAGTTGTAATAAGATAAAGACAGAAGCAATTATTTCAAATAAATACAAAAAATAACTTTGGGAGATAGAGGGTCGGGACATTATGTCTGTGAGGCAGAAGTGTCCCAGCAGGAACTCTATTAATAACATCCCAACAAGCAACAGTGAAGTTCTTCATACAGTCTGTTGTCTAAGTGCTGCACTTGAGCAAATATGATGTCACCAATAAGAGAAGCATTTCAGTACAGAAAAGAGCTATATGTTCACATGTATCAGCAGGTAATCAGCTACATTCTAGCAACTGCAGTAAACATAGATAAATGGGATGAGTCAGATGGCAGCATTCAAATTTAGCCAGGCTGACCACAATTTGGAGAGCATTCAGCCACCACTAATCCAGCTGTCAAATGGCCTTTCTGGGGGCCTACCTCTCCCTTCAATCAGAATAGTTCTCTTGGCTTTGACAGAGTTGCTCTGAATTCACATTCACCTGAGAGCAGGATCACACTTTTACCTTTGCAAGCATCATTCATAACCCACAACGCTAAGAGGAGATTGCCTGAAGAATGGTTCAGAGTACTGAGCATCTCTCTGTGGAGAGAAGTTATGCACAGTTTTTGCTGCATTTATTCCTGTCTGAGTCCAAAATACCTTATTTCTACATGTAGCCAGACTTTCACCTGCATGTTTTCCTTCTGACATGTACCTTCTGAATTATAGTTCTTTATAATGATGAAATGAAGATGTCTTTTGGACAAATTTACTATATTATGAAGCACTAAAAGGAATTTTATGAATAACTAGAAGGAAAGATACACATACGTGTACAGTCTTGCCTACACATAAAAGGAAATATCCAAAGTTTTCTTTTCATTTGGTTGTAGAAGAAAACTTTTATGGTAACACTGCATATGGGGATAAATTATTTTTCCCCCTCAGAAAAGCCTAGGTAGTCCCTAGGTAGTCAAAAATATACATCAGGTTGCTCTGCTACAATGTATAAAAGCAACAGACAAACCTTAGTGCTGTCCCTGCGTTTGTCTGAATGAACACTGCAACGGTAAACAGTAACTTCTGCTCTACTGAATGCTGACGGGGAAAAGACAAGTAAAGGCTATGCCCATAAAGGAAGCTAAAATGGTTGCAAAAGAAATTCTGTAAGTAAAGAAGTTATTTATTTAAGGAAGATGAGCCCAACCAGTGTGTTAATGGAAAGACACAGATGAACAAATGGAGGTTAATAACCACAAACTCTCTTCCGTTATGGAAACTATATGATTACCATTTTTGCAGTGGGGAAGAAGTTCTAGCAGACAGAAGTAAAAGCCTACTTTGCCTTGCCATCTGAGACAGACAGAAAAGCAGTGAAAGGGCAGTATTAGAGCATTAACAAAGACTGCTGCAGCTGCAACAAGTTAAAAAAAAAAATCTTCTCATCTAATAGCCTCAATCCTAGCAACAATTTCCAATTTCCTTTTCTTTCTTTCCCTCTAGTTGTCTTTACCACTTGCTGGTTGCTGGCAAAGTTAGTAGACATTTACAAAAATGAAGAAAAAAAAAAAAAACAACAACATAAAAACCAAAAACACACTTATCCCAAAGTCCTCAGCCTAATTTAGAGCCTGATCTGAAACCCATTGAAGTCAATGGAAAGACTCCCTGGAGGCAGGATGAGAGAGAGAGAACTAACCACACGTGACAGATGTTAGTCATGTTGCTTAACTCACTACTGGGAAAAGCTCAGATACTACAGCAGAAACAAGAGTATGAAATGTGATCTGGACTAGGAAGCAATACAATGGAAAAGATTCTCAATTTACGCTCAGAGTTGGAAGGGAGACTAAAGGGAGAGGAGGCCTCCCAAAAATGTGGTGGGTTTTTGTAAAGAAAGAGATGCTGATTACTTCTCAGCTGAAGAATCTGCCAGTTTGAAAATATGTAAACTGGCTCAGCATAAGTACTATGTTGGAAGCTTTCTAAGAAAGAAAATCTGTTTATTAGAGCGAGTTATGAACATTAATCTTTCTACACTCTTGATCCAATGCCAGTGGTGTAAGAGATCTGTATCATTCAGGTGCAATGTACTGACGAGACTTAAAACAATGATCTTTCTGATCAGTAAAGGTCTAAGGACATTTTAGGCAAAGAAAGACTTGTTAAAAGCACAATATAATTCACTTAACTACATTCTATGCTTTCTTGTGCGTACCTCAAGCATCATATACCAATTCTACACAATAGAAAGCCATCACATTGCTAACAAAGACAAAAGCATTTCAGTAATAGCTCACTACACTTATGTGCTAGCCCAGTGCTGAAAAATATTCTTTTAAATATCTGAACACTTTAATTTCCCAAAGACTAAAACTATGTCATCTATTTCATTGCTGAAATAACAGCACCACTGCAATGATCCATTATCATTAAATTAATACAGCATCAGAAAACTGATATGGTATGATGACAGTCCAAACACTGGAAGAAAAGTGCAACTCTTAAATTCGACAAGGGTATATCAAGAAAGCTGTCTTAAGCAGTCCTACATCAAACAAAGTACATTCTGCTGACAGGTATCTAAACTGGCAACAGTATTCAAAAATGAGCTAACAAACAGAAGAAAATTCACACAGACTAAGGAAAATCGATGTGGATTAGCAGAGGAAGCACAGGGATCAGCCAAAATCCAGGCAGCTGAGACGAGTTGGTGTGCAGCAATAACCAGCTGCTTACATGACAACTGAAAGAACTGAAAGAACTCGAGAGCAAAGACCTCACTAGCAAAGGCCTTTAAGCCAGGTTTGTTAGCTCAGCCCTTGCCCTTCACTGACAGTCTGTTGGACTGAGCTCTGTACTCGCTCAGGCATCACCAACCACCACTTCAACGTGCTGCCCAGTATAGGCAGACTTCCAGTCAGGGAGGTGTCCAGTTTTATAGCCATTTCAGACGTGCACTAGAAAGCATACGGATCCTGATAGTACCTTTTGAGCAGCTAGGATGGGTTGGAGATAGTTGAGCAGCAGGATTTAAACCAGGCACATCAAAGCCATGGCCTGCAGGTCACTCCCTGCCTGGATGGGAACAGGGCACCCACCATCTCTCTGGGCAGCCTGTGCCAGTGCCACACCACCCTGACTGTAGGAGACTTTTTCCTTACACCCACAGCCACAATCTCCCACCTTTGGGTCTGAAACCATTTCCTACGTGTATGCGGCTTCTATTCACTAAATAGGACCCAGGCAAGCCGAAAAGTTGGACACCCATAATTTAAACTGAAAGGTCTGCTACAGGAAACAGCTGATCAGCTGATTCTGGTAATTGAGAAGTATTTTTAGTGCAACTCTGTTTTAAACTTTGTGAACTAACTGATCTTGATTAACCTGTTTAGCTATGTTTTTTTGCTACAGTATGTAACTTTTAACTTAGGTGACTTAAATATTGTTTTTTAAAGTCTCATGCTTTTTACTTTGCAACCATATAAGTTGCACATCATATTAGTTTTCACCTTCGGTTTGTCCATGTTTCAAATGAATGATGTTATATTTCACAGGAATAAAGTCACATATGGTATTCAGAGTTTTATGTGAAGGCTAACTAGGTTAATTTTAAAAAGTCTATTCCTTTCTGTGGATTTTCATTATGTCTTTTACACCCGATAAAAGATTTTGAGAGTCTTTGACTTTCTGCTCCTCTCTTTGCAGGCTTCATCAGCTCACTTGAATGTTCTTTTACACCAATCTGTCTCAGGCACATGCAAAGGAATGCGTTTTAAAGGTTTTAGCTAATTGATAGAACAATATTCAACAATGGATTCAAATACAAAAAGTGACAGTGCAAATAAGATACTGAGAAAAACAGCAAAAATATTACTAGAAATGTTACTACATAATGCATAGATATCATTCAGGTTGCCTTGAAATGGTGGTGTAATGTGCCAAAACACCACCATTTCAACGCAACATGGATGATATCTCAGTCCTCACAATTATAAATTTATGTATTCACTATATGTACTCCCATGAAAATTAATGGCAAGTGAATTGGCACAAATAAAGTATGCTACAACCAAAGAGAAGTCCACCAAATGGACACAAGCAAAGGCTTTTTTTTTAAAAAAAAAAAAAAAAAAAAGTTCATGAAAGTTTGGTATTTTTCATTGTATCTTGTTTGTTCTGGGTTCCCTCTAGAAGGAGCAGTGCCAAGACGCTACGAGAAAGGCTGCTCTTGTTCTATTTGCAGCTCAGCTAGAAGCAGGAAGTACTATAAATCTAGCAAGAAAGTCTGTTCTGCCAGCAGGGCTGATTCTGAAGTTAACCCAAGTTGTGTCATAGCCTTCAACAAGGATCTAGTCAGGCTGAATCATCGCATTTATAGAAATGAGCTTATTGAAAGAGCTTCAGAATGCTTTGGAGAAAGATCAGGGAAGTATCTGGGCACTGGGTCACTCCTTCAGGCTGAACATGGGTCCTCAGATCAGATTCATCACTCGGTGTAAAGAACAGGGACACGGTCAGTACCAGTGAAACTGAAATATAATTTCTGATCAGTCTGAAGGAGTCAGAGGCAAAGCACCAGAGACTTCAGAGAAAAATAACAGGAGTACAGTTTGACTCAGGTCTGAGTGTCCCTTCCTGGAAAATATTTTTAGGATAGATTTTGGGGTTCTCTTGCCTTGTTTTTTTTTTTTAATTTTATTAATTCTATCTGGATTTAGAGATCAGTTTTGCATTATGTGAGATTTGTAACCTGCATAATATACGTCTTGAACCTTGTGGAGTTGTAGAATTGCTCTCCATTTTGTAGCTTGTTTCATATATGTTGGCCCACCAGGGATTAAATTGAAGTGCATTCAAGTCCTTAGTGGTGGAAGAGAAAGTTTTGTTTCCAGAAATGTATGCTCATTTTGGACAATCGTGTCTGCTTCTCACAGATTTGTTTTTATTACACGTATTAACTGTAGTCTTTTTGCCTTGCTGTGCGTATGCATGTTCGGAAGCATATTCTCAGTCACTGCAATGAAAATTTCCAGTACATTAACACCTGAGGAACAATTCAAGTATCATTTACACCCTTTTGAGTTCAGATTATACATGAATGAAAGAAAATCAATGTAGAAAATCAATGCAACTTTTGGCTGAAAATGAACATGAGTTCAGAGAGGCAGGATCTCAGTGCAGAAATAAGCAGCAAATTGTTTCTCTTCCCTTGAAAACATCAGCAAAACCCTATTAAGGAAAAACTTGAGTAACCTTTCTATATGTACATATATTCAGAAAACACCAATCCTTTCCACCTCCCCTTCCAAATAATAACAGAAAATAGAGAAATAATCATATAACAAATGACACGTGGTTGGATGTCACCCAAACTGTAAGAGGTTCAGGCTCAAGCAGCTACTACCCTAGTAATTTTCTTCCTGACTCTCCCCCTCTCTCAGAAACATAAAAGCCACTCTTCTGTTGCAAGATTTCTTCTGCATAAAACATCAGAACTGATGCATTTCCACATCTCAATCAAAGAGCACTGGATTTAGTGTTGTTACATCACAGTATTTCTAGTCAGATCTAATCACAAGGAATTTCAGTGTATAATCTAGACCCATTTACATTACCTTGAGGTAAAATAGTGAAAGATCTCAGTCCATAAACAGTCACCAATATTCACTGTGACAAACATATTTGTAGAAAGCTGACCAACCTACATTCCTCCTAAGCTATGGCTATATTATAAACTAAATAGGAGCAGGGCACAGGTCCAAGGCCAGTCTATGGCCATTCACACCATTGTTAGTCTACTTACAAAAATAGTTTTGTCTCTTGCAAATTAGTGTTCCCTCAGATTTACTTGAGTGAGATCTCAACTATAGCAAAGATCACCAGTTGTTCCCCCCAGGCCACACAGCCAAGGCACCTGGGCTTCTGGTGGGCGGAAAGGAGTGAGTTTAGCCACACAGACACAAGTCATGCCACGTTCTTTGACTGCACGCTAAAGAATGGAGACATTAGGCTATGAATATAGCCCTAAATTGAGTATACAAAGACACATTTCACTATTTCTCCACAGTTTTCTTATCTCTTCTCTCATACACATTTATGGAACTTCCAGAACGACTCTGGAAGAACCCAGCTTGAAGATCACTATAAGTAGCCCATTTTCCTACCGAAAAATTAATTACAAGACATTTTAGTGTAAACAGTGAGAACAGTGAATATTTTCGGAGTTTTTAGATTCAGCTTTGGATGCACAAGCAATGTATTGTCTTTCCCTAATATTTTATATCCAAGACTCCAAAGCATTTTTAAACACTGCAACCAGAGAACACCTCTGTGACAAGGTTCAGAGAACGTCATTATTCCCATTTTACAGAGACAAAAATTGTATCACAACTAGCGCTATACTTTTCCAAGACTTTTTAGCACATAAGTGACATTACTGAAAACAGGATGCGTGAGTCACAAATCCTAGACTCCTGTTTAACTGAATAATGGAAGGAGATACTTACTGAACTTTGCGTAACAGTCGGTTGGTGCCACAGAAGGACACGTATGTTCACAAGTTACCTGAGCTAGGGGTGACTGGGACTGGCACATCCATGCAGTACATTGCAGCACCAGACCAGAGAGTCAGCCCTGCTCTGACTGTGTCATACAGCTGCAGCAGCACACCTGGGTCATAAACTCAACCTCTCAACACTAGGCAGCAGGGGGCTGAAGAGTTTGATACTTCAGCACACAAGGTCACCAGGCCAAAGTCTTTTTATGGATCTAGCCCTCAAAACAGGATTTAATAGCATGCAGTAAATAAGGCCTTGGGCCACACATGGAACAATGAAGATAAAACAAACTACTGAATGGTTGCTCATTAAGAGTGCTCTGAACATCCTGTGCAGAGAGGTAGAGGGCTCTGCGGAAAAAATAGTATGCGATCAGATAATTAAAAAATGAATCATAATGAATTACACAGGCAACTCTAATTAGGGCATTTCCTAGCTTTTCTATGCCTTATTTTATGGCAGCAAAACATTTTTTCAATGTCATTTTTGTGCATGCAGCACAGAGCTAAGTTAAGACAGTTATGCACTTACAGGCCACGGCAATATTTCTGTAGCAAAATTAACTCCACATTAGGTTTGCCTTAGACATCTTTAGAAGTCATTTGGTTCTTTTCTCATTCACATCAGTTTTGCATAGCTTAAAGCCTGCTGCTTTTAAAAACAATTGCTTTGATTACTCAAGAGCGAGAGCAGATTCAAAGCCTGTGTCTTTAAGAACTGTTAGAAGGAAAAGACAGAACAGCAGAAATACTAGTTGTACAACTCCACTCTTGCAGCTACATCAGCTTATAACCGTACCAGATTCCAGCGCATCCGTGGGAAAGTATTTATTTTACCTGTAGGTATAATTGCAAGCAATAAAAACAGTTCAAGCCTTGCCAGAAAGGGTGTGAATTTCTAAAAAGAAGGAAAAACTCTGAATTCCAATACCTGAGCAAACAAGTTAGTATAAAAGAAAAAAAAAGTAAATGAAACAGCATTGCCAAAACAATGAGGCTATGTTTTGCCAACAGCTGGATTGCACTTTCCCTTATAAATTCTGCAGAAAAGATTCTGATTTCTGAGCGCAGTTTCAACTGAATCCAATCATCTTGTTTACCTAGCTCGAAGGATGTGTAGAAAGAAAAACACTTAGGAGCAGAAACTTATAAAACCAAAATACCCCCCTTCTCTTTTCTCTTGGAAGCCACTTCACCAGTTTGGCAATAAGGAAAACCTACCAACATCTTGTCAGCTTAAAAATATTAATTCCCTGGAACCAGCTGCAGGGAGGAGGTAGGAACAGAGAATGAGGCTCCTCAAAAAACAGCCTCAGTTGAGAACATATTCTGCAATCTTTCAGTCTACTTTGCCAGGTAAAAGCTATAGCTTGATGTCTGACATCAGGGACAGAAGCGCTGGAAGTGCTGCCTGTTTTACAGCCAGCTTGTGACAACTGAGTTTGATTGCAATCTTACCGTGTCATTCTCAGGTTGTCATGTCATGTAAAGTTTCACAAAATGAATGAGGAATTCAACTCATTTGGCTTGTCACCTGAATTTACATGAATACATTTAAAGAAAAATCTAGCCAGACAAAGATTGGCAAGTTCTTGCATTTCCTTGTGCACCACAAAACTGACCTTCCTGACAATTCTCATTTCCAACCACGAGTGAAACCAGAACATGCATGAAAAGAAAACAAGGTGGGAGAACAAAGTTAATCAACTTCAGCAGCCCTTCCAGAAACCTATTTTCTAGAATGGCTTAGGACATGAGTTGATTCAATTAAGCATGTTTGGCATCACCATGAATTAAAGGGAACTAGAATACCTAACAGTTTTACTAATTTTCAGCTTCCAAGTGTTCAGCCTACAACCTTCCAGAGATACCTGCTTGATCAGGTCTGTACACCTCTATATTCACTTCTGCTTTCCTCTAGCTTCTCTGCTGGGCTCTGGTTTTCCCATGAAGTTAGCTTCTGCTTCTCAGTATCATACAACTCTCCAAATCGCTTCTGTCATTTGATGCAATCTAGTCCACAGCCATTTCTCAGCTCTCCTTAGAAGGCTTTTTAGACAGTACTGGAAATCCTACAGATAGTGACTCTATCCTGCTGTGTCTCTGCAGTCTTGCTTATGCACCTGCTTCTATCTGCTGTGCACCTAGATAAATGCTAGGTTTCTCTTTTGTGCCAGTTAGCTCCTGAAATAAGAAGGCAGAAAACGCTGTTTTAGCCCAGAAGGCAATGGTGAAACTTGTAATGGCAGCAACAATAATGTCTGGCCAAAACACTCCTTTCATGAGAATTGGCAGAGCTGGCCATATTTGAAAGTTGTCATGCAGCAGCCGCTCTACAAAATTTTCATATAAGAAAAAAACAGCTGAACCTTAAAAACAGATGCATTTGTACTTGGCAACACTGTTTTTCTGATTGTTTACTAATGGCAAAAACTAAACAAGATGGCTGCTTCAGTGCAAAGGAGACAACTGGAACTGAAGGCCAAAACAAAAAACCTATAGAGAACATCACAAAAAAGACAATTTCCATGCAAACTGCAACTTTTGAATTTCAGTCCTTTCAGCTGTCTATCTGCTTAAAAGCTTTTTATCCGGCAAACAATTTACTTTATAACAAACCCAGTCTAAGAAAATTTCTGCCCCAAACATGCTTCTTTCACAGAATCAGAAATTGGCTGATGACTTAATAGTAACACCTACTAGTAAGCGTTATAATAAGGAAGTATTTTATGTACTTGCACTCCAGAAACAACAGGCATGTCAGACTTGTACTGTTCTTGTTGCTCACACATCACAGATCAAAATTTTGCTTGTAAGATTCCCCAATGGCAGTAAGCTAAAGAAATCCAGAACTAACAACTAAAACCGGTGGTTAGCATCTGTGACAAAAACAACTAAGTCAAACTTACCTTGGAAACTGAGACCTATGCACCTACAGAGGAAGTCTGAGAGATGTACGGACACGAGAAGCAGACCAGTGTGTGAGTAATTACCACTACAGAAAGTCCATGATTCTTTCCAGAGTATTTGGTAATGTACTGCCACAGAAAAATCAGGTAGAAGCAAAAGTGATGGAGTCATTTTCAAAATACTACCTCAAGGTAGAGGGAATGAGAACGTCATCTGAATTTTTGTTTCAAAATCCTGTTCCGATCATTGAATTAATTGTGCATATATGACTAGTAAGATGACCTGGAAGAAGTCTGGAAATATCAGCACTAAATTTGCACTTTGGAAGGCCAACCAAATAAGAAAATACATCAAGGTCTCAGACGCTGAGAGTTAAAACATGTTGGCAAAAGCTTAACTATAACAAAAAGGTATGTAAGGACTACAGAATAGCCATCTGGTCCAGCATCCTGTCTTCAACAATGGCCATAGGCAGACCTTATGTGTAAGTTAAGAACAGGGACAAATATATATCACACTTTGAGTACTTTTCCAGTTTTTATTTATTTTAAGCTCAAATATTTCCTGATCCTGGTGTGGTCACTGAAGAACCTTCAACAGAGCTGTCATTTCCAGGTACTTGCCCTATCTTGCCTTTCTCCTCTTAAAGCCATGGAAACTTTTTTTCATTCAAAGCATTTACTACTCATGGAAGTCCACATTTGTTTGTTTTGAACTTGATGGACCCTACTCCCTGTACTGTAAGAGCTGGTGACCAGTAACCAACCACAGATACCACTTACGATTTGTAGACTTCTGTCAGATCCTACCTTATTCATTTATTCTCTGAACTGTAGAATTCCAGGCAGTTCTGTTGCTTCTTACTCAGAACTTTGATCGTTCCCTGCTGTATTTTTCTGGGTCTTTTATATTTATTTATATTTTCTTCTTCTTTCACACATGCTATTCAAGTTTTGGATGAAGTACAGATTTGCAGAATGAGGTAGTGGCAACTCATCAGCACTCCAGGGCAACAGCCCACACTGTTTGTTTGGAACAAGAAGGGAGAAGGAACTATTGAAACTGTAGAAGAAAGAATACAATTCTCTGTAATATTGGCCATAAAATTATCTTCTCATGCTGCAACAATCTGAATCTCCGACCAGCAACAGCCTCAGTGTTAACAGACAATATTTCAAAGCACATTTTGAGACTTCATTGAACAAAACCAATCAGATCACTGATGCTGTCAATCCTTTCAAAAGTTTAATCTACCCACAGCTGACACATTACATAACCCACAAAAGGGGCCATTTATCTACTGACATTCTGCAATGACACTGCTCACACTTTTCTCCTGCCTAGAAACTTGAGGAACTAACTGGCAGTATGAGAACAGCTACATCTACTGTGTTTATCTTTATAAATAAATATGGTTATCTGGGATTCAAGTCAAGTCACACATATTTATGCGTAGTCTTAACACCACAACATGCAAAAACATCTAATTTTTGGATTTTCCATTGACCTTCCTCACTTCTTGACTACAAATTTGCCTTTTGCTTGAGACTTTTGGGATTCAGGTACCATGGCCTGACATACCAACAGCAAGAACAAATATATTGGCAACCAGAGTTAAGAACGCCAAAGGCTTTTTATGCACATGAAAGCATCCCCCCAAAGAGCCCATTTTCCTATAAGCTTTCTGCAGAATGGTTGCCTATAATTATTTTTCTCATCTTTCAGTGCATTTACATTACAGGGCTGCAACAATTGGCACATATGAACAGCAGATTGTCTGTGTTTTTGATTAGTGTGGCAGCAACATATCCTTTGTTTTTCAATCCTGGACTAAATGAAACATCTTCCTCAGAGACAAATCTCCACAATGATTAATCATGAAACTTCCCATATGGGTACTGATATCCCACATGCTTTAAATGAGGCTGGGTGGGAAAACCTCTGCTCCACTCATTTCTCAACCCAGCAAACTGCTGGAAAGTACCCACAGGTTCATTCCCCTATGGTTATAACCTCACTGCAGAATTGGTTGAGACTAGGTTAACTGTAGAAGCTTTTGCTGGTATAGTACTAATCATTCAGTGGTGTGATTTCTGAATGTAGATGTTTCCATTCTGACAAAAACCTGAATTGTGTTTGTGCTTGCATAGAACTATTTTTGTTGAAGTACTTTTCACTTTAGGCCTGATATTAGCAATACTATTTGAAGTGCTTTTTGATGGTAGAAGTTGCACTTTGATTATAAGAGCTCAATATAAGACAGCAAGCTCTGGCTGTGTTGTGTGTGAACCCATTTAGAATTCTGTGAAGTCCTGCAGTGTTAAATCTGTCTGTGACACAACCAACCCACGTTTGCTTTCATATCTTGCGTGTGTATTTTCACCACACACTCTAAAGGGCTAATCTTCAGCATGGTCAAAATGTCCCATAATGCAATATACTGAGCACAATACAGTAGCCAAAAACAGCTCTACAAGAAATAGCCACGACTTGATTGACGTAATAGAGGCCTATTTGCTTATACTATTGCTGGCTTAGCCGTATCCACTCATTTAACTTCAACTTAGTAAGTGCATTAAGAGTCCAATATCCATTTTCTAAATGGAAAGAGAAGCAATCTATTTCTATCTGCACCCATAAATTAAAACACCAGAAATACAACACAGTATTTCCCTGGTTTATAACTGTAACTCAGCAAAAGATATGAGTTTGGTTTTGACTCACTTTTTATTTATCCCACACATATTTACTTTACTGTCCCTCACCATTAAAATCAATTACTGATAACAAACTGCTTAATCAATCAGTGATTTTCACAACATTTCTTCCCTTTTCTGACCTACTGCAATGGTTTTATTGTTGTTGTTGCTGTTGTTCCACAGTGGACCCTCACAGCATATGATAAAGCCATCAGGTTTTAAGCTTCAGCAGGCATAGTCAGGTGCCTCACACCCTTTACAGAGGCCCTTTGAGATAAAGCCAGCTCCAGGGGTAGCTTCTTTTGCTATCGTTCTCTGCCTTTCAGGAAAAGTGTTAATGAACCAAGGTCTTTTGGACACTCAGATACAAGTATGTCTAAAAGGGATCCATGTCTTAATGACTCACCAAATCTATGGATAAATAGCTTATGCTGTTAAGGTATTGGCTCTTGTTGGGACATTTCAGTCATGACTCCCTTAACCCACAAAATTTACTGGTTTCCAGCAAGGTATCAGTGGTAGTAAGAAACAGAAATTTTAAAGACTGTTTTTCCTCTGTCATGGTGCACTGCCTATCCAAAAAGCTCCATTAGATGGGGAAATTGACAGCTGAGATGATTTCAATTAAAACTTTGAAGATCAGCCCCTGCAGTTGTTCATCTATGAAGATGACAAAAGTCTCCTGACAGCACGTAACAGCATTACTACAGAACATCATAGGACACATTATGACCTGTAATGAACTTCTCAGAAATGGATGACAGCGCATGGATAATGGGGATAAAATTTCTCAGATGAACACCATTGTTTTTGAATGGAGATTTTTGCAAACCAAAACAGTAAGTTCTGCATATTCAAAGTTCATATGAAGATAAAAATACAGAGGGTACAAAATGGCCCACCAAAATTTTGTGACACCAATGAAGACATTCAGTTTTACCTTTCATAGCCTTTATAAACACTAACTTCTTCTATTTTTTTTTTTTTAATATATAAGTATTTATTTTGAAAATATTTCTGCCTAGTTTGTGGGCTAGATATTAAGTGATATGAATGTAATCCAAGAGACACTCTTCTGACATCACTGGAAGGTTTCTCTATTCATTATGTTAACTGAGAGGATGAAATAAAGTATCATCTAGGGTATTTGGTGGTTTGATAGATTTTCTCAACAAAAGCAACAGCCAAAGCTCCATCTAAGCTAGGTCTAAGAATAGTTCAGCAGATCACGTTCCTTTGTGCAGCTTTCTTCATTGGTTCTGAGCTAATGGTGCTTAGTTATGAATAAATCCTATTCAGAGAGACAAGAAAATATGAAAATTTAATTAAACCTAACAATCTAAGACTTAGTGCTACTCTGCCATAAGTCAGTGCACTGCAGATGCTGAGGCAAATTTATTGCTTTCCCTTCGCCCATGTTTGAACAACTGCCCCCAGTGTCCCTGGTGGATTCCAGCTCTGCACATCAAGTTTTTCTCTAGTTGTGCAAAGGTAACAGGTTCTGGCAGACAAAGCTCTACCTAACACACAAAACAAAATCACCACCAAGCACTGTATCTGAACACTGCTTTCCCCTAGAAAGAAAGCCTTTTATCTTAATTATTTTGCTGTTTCTTTCTACTACTTATAGACTGTCTGAAGAAGTTAAAACCCTTGTAGATCGTTAAGTGAACAATTTTTCTGTATTACTGCATTTACTGAGATATTTGAAGAGTCTCCCAAGATAGCCATCTTCTCATTTTTGGATTTTCCAAATTGCAGTGGAAAACACAAGATAATTTTGACAGAGAAGCTAACATCTTGAAACTGAAACTTAGTAAGTATTGAAAGAAAATTCCTAGTGTGGTGGTCAACTAGATCCCCAGCTGCAACTGCTGTTAGGTTGTCTGAGACTGATTTTTTTGTTAGGGCATATTGAACCATAGCATTATTGCTGTTCCTTTTGCAATCCAAATTCTGATTCACCTGTATTCTGAGGGCATTAGGTACCTAACCGAGATCTGCAAAGGGCAAAGTACTGAAAGACACCCACAGATCAGAAGGGATCATAATAAATCTTCATCTTGATCTACTACATACTGAAAGCTGTGGAACACAACCCACTAATTTTTGGACTAGAAAGGATTGTTTTTCCCTCCTAAGAAAATCTTATACAGCCACATGCCAACAAAAACAATCATATTATGATTTTTTTTTTTAATGCTACTGATCATCTAACAGAAGGCAGCTTTGCATGTTCCTACCAGTCAAAATTCAGTAAACTTTATTTCTTTCAAAAACAACAACTTAACTCTGATGGTTTTGGAGTACTGGGCCTAAGGAGAGATGTGCAATTACTGGTAGCACCACACCAATTGAGAGCAGGGCAGTGGATTATTTGGCAGCCATTGGGGAACTATGATTTTCCATGCCACCAGAACAGACAAGACCACCAAAGAAGTGGAGATAAACATGGTAGGAAGCTGAGAACAGCGTTGGAAAGTAGGACGGAGCTTTGTATCTAATTGTTCCATATATGATGTTGTTTAGGAATAACAAGACACAGTTATGCACAGAAAGTACACATTTCAGAAGTTGTAGACAGAGTCTAAACTGTTTCATCTACTGGGAAAGAAGACACCAAAATTCAGTCAACGCACAGAGATATACCATAGATTGCAATAAACTAAGCACAAGTCTAAACTTAGATATAACACTAGCTTTAGATCTCATTGTGAGATACATGGTTTTATGCAACCTTACATTTTCAGTTGCCTACTTTTTGATGTGCTCTTTTGTTGAACTGTCACTGTAACATGCACTATAAAATACGCTTCAGTCCAATTTTGGGTAGGAGGAGGCTTTCTTATTCCCTGCCCTTCCTTGTTCTCCAGTTTCTCTCTGCTGTTCTTGCATTTACTCTGATGTCCCTTGTGTTTCTTTCCGACATTGCCATTCTGAATGGTTAGCCTCACTGTAATGAACAGAGTGCTGTGATAACCTTTTTATCTAATAGAATTAAAATAGATTTCCACAAAAATCTTACCAATGCTGAATTAAATATATTTCATCTCCCAACAGCATAAATTTAAAAGTATGGGCTGACAGCTCAGTCAAGCAACCGAGCTTTGTCAAACAAGCTCAGTCCTTCTGGTAGAATAACACTAGCCTGCTCACAAACACCTTAAATCAGCTTAATCTACTGCAAGTCTTAAAATAGAAGAAAAACCTGGCCTTTGAGTTTTAGAACTGTAGCAAATAGTAAGGATGAGCTTCAGAATAACTTCATTTTGTCCAGATAATTACATATGGTCCTCTTCACAGCAAGTCCTACCTTATTCTGGAAAAGAAAATTGTGGTCTGCTGGCTGCAATTTAAAGGAAAATTGACCACCATTCTCTAGGAGCATCGCACACAACTTTACTGGAAAGACAGAAACAGTATCAATCACACCATTGTGAATACCACTGTCTCTTACCTTTGGTGTACAACTAAAATTAGAAGAAACAGAGAGACCAAAAAAAAAAAAAGAGGCTGTTAATGTACTGGATTTTTTAAGTTTTTCATTATCCACATCTAAGGTTCTGTTTTCAAAAATCTATTCCAAACAGGAGAGAGGGTTTTACTGTAGATCAGGGATGTCCATACATGGAATGCTCTTCCTGTTCTTTAAGTTCATTCCCTTATTCTTAATGTAATTTGTGAGACTTGCCAGGTCCCTTAACACATAGTACCTTCCTAAATAAAAATAAAGCAATCACCCAAAACCACCACACAGACCCACCTGGCTTCACTCCTGAATTCCTGGAAGATATTTTCATGTTGCACTCAGTAATTATAACTAGGTTTCCTGACTAGTATAACATCTTGCACACATGCAATTTTGAGGAGAGCAGTGGAAGCTAATGGCCTACACCCTCACAGAAAACAGGGAAATCCCATATCCCCTGCAGAGACTGTATCTGTCTTCTGTGAAAATCTGCAAGGATGGCAAAACCTTTCTGAGACCATCCTTACAGCATATAGTATTTACAGAGTCTTCATTAATTTTATCTCAGATACTAAATTAACGAATCACTCAGGTGGTCAGCACAGATTAAACGTATTAAAAACAGGTATGGTTTGGGAGAAGGACGCATAAAAGAGATTGCTATCCTGGGGAATTTCTGTTTGCAAGAAGACAAAGAACAGCACTAAGAACTGGAACCACTGAATTAATGTAAGAATTCAGTTAAACCAAAGAAATATTAAGTATGTCACCTTGGGAAAGACATCATGCACAAACAGGAGGACATCAGCTTCAGACAACCTCACAATTTACACTGCTTGAACATCTGCCATCTGAAAATAATTCTACAGCAAATGCTACCTATCTGTCCCCTGGCAGGTAGCTAGCACACCGTTGTTTCTGACCCTCACTGGTGTGTCTAAAAGCAAATGGGCATCACTCTTCCCCAACTCCTTGTTCTCACAAATCATATTTTTATTTTTTTCCACAAGAACCATCTTAAAAATAATAGCAATAGCAGGAACAAACATCAACAAATGTAAGGTAGAGAAAGGATTTACTGCTCATGTCATTAATCCTTTTACTAATAAACCATAACTGCAAATTCAGTTACTCTTAATAGCAAAATTAGGTTCATACCTGTTACTTTTTGCCATTCACATGACCTTTAGTCATTTGGAACTGGAATTGACTTGTGTGGGTGTAGTCTGGTATGAGAATTGAAGGCTCTCATAATTCTCAAACACACCTACATTGATGTAAGAGCTGCTTAGTGTTTCAATGGAAAAAAAGAAAAGATAAGTAAATCTTGATAATGTAAATAGTGTTCAAGCTCTAGAGATCATTTCCTGAATAAGTGGAGCAAACAAGGCTTTGGGTAGGAGGGAAGACTTAAAACAGATTTCTTATCAGTATTTCATAAAGCAACAGAAAAATGGGCTGATTGATGAAATTTCTAATTGAATATGAACTGGAGATGCTGTCCTGATAGATATATTGATGAGTTGATCCATTCTGTAATAATTTGTTATAGTCTTTGGAACTGATTACAAAAACAATCAAATAGCTCTTGCTCATGATTTGAAGAAAACTGGGTGATGGCATTGTTATCCCATACATCCCATTGATACATTGATATCCCACTGAACATTCTCAAAAGTCTTTGTATTTCTGCTCACCCTCAATACTACAGAGTTTTTCATATGTCAACAGATTGGTTTGATTAGTTTAAGCTTTGCTTTCTGAGACTTGCTTGCTATCAAATGTAAGAATACGTTCATTCTGCAGATGAGGAACAAGCCTCCCAGGCAAATCGCAGTTAGTACCCAATTTCTGCAGCATTCCTTCACCCAAATAATTTCCCTAGTACAAGGGACAGTTTAATATGTGTCTTTAATCCAGGCTCAGAACATCTTTTATGTACATTTGTTATGTGGTGCATCCCAGAGATAGCAGTGTGGCAGGATGCTCTTCTGATGCATAGAACAATGCAGCAAACGTTACTAATTTTCCCATATAAAAAAAGCTTTTCTCCACAAACTTTTGAGGTTTTTAGTGAAATTTGGATGAGAAAAAAAGTTCTAAAACCACAGCTTGATCCAAATCATGTTTTCTTCCTGCTCCCGAATAAGGAGCTTTGGACCCTTACCCATACAGAAACTTAAAACTGTCTGAAAACGAAAATAACATTTTTACTCTTCCTTCAAGTGTCAGTGCACAATAAAAGATGTGGTGAGCTTTCGGAGATGAGAGATGATGTGATGACAGTCTTCACCTGAGCTGCCATCTATTCAGCAGGTGGTAGAGAGATTCAGCTCCCTTCTCCCTGTAAGGGCTTTAACCCACACTTCCCACTTAAATGCCCTTAGATAGATGAACTACTTTCATAGATCTAGGATAGCATAAATCAGAATATCACTGAGAGGTTCAAGCTCCTCATCTGAATTTCAGAAATCACACCATTCTCTCAAATAATCATTCCTTCTCACAGCACTTCTGCACTCCATCCATCTGGGAGCAGCAGGTGAGGAACTTTCCAAACCTGAAGCCATGGAACAGAAAGGCATCCGAATCAACTCTTTCTTTTACCAGATGGTTTCTTACTTCTGTGTTTCATTGTGAATGTTCCACAGGTGCGAACATTTGTGCAAAGTCCTGAGGGAAGTGCTTTACTGGCAATGGGCAAGTCAGCCTGACACTGTTACCAGAGGATCAGAGGAAGAATCAAATTATGATTCAAGATATGAAGATATGAGTAAGTTATCCCAAGGGTGTGAGTTTATTTACAGGTTGGCTCCTTAGCAGCAAGGTAACGCCCAGACCCGTGCAGTCACAGCTGTGGATGCCCCTGTGCAGTGCTGCAATAGGGGAGCAGTGCCTGCTGGCCCTCTCAGCACTCAGTCAGTTTGCACGCTGGGCAGAGGCCAGGCTCACCAGCAAGGTTTACAAACACAACCTTCTTCTTGGTGAGATTTCATTCTCCTAACAAATTGACTACTAAAGCAACTAGCATTGCCAGCAAGGAGAAGTATGCACTGTACCTAAGACTACCTTACTTACATGCTAGTCATCTTGTATTTCCTTTATTGTCAATGGGGAGAGGCAGCTTTTCCCCAGGTTCACATCAGAGCATATCACTTCATGAAGTAGCTGAAAGATCACCTTTTCTCATCCATGTTTTTGAAAACTGTACTTTTTAAAATTATTATTCTAATTTTAAACCTAAACCTCCTAAAAATGTACAGCAAATCACCCTAACCTTCCTCATGCACAAGCAAAATGCCCTGTTTTTATTTATTATTATATAGTTATTATATAGTTTATAGTTTTATAGTATAATTATATATTATATAGTTATTATATTTAGCTTATCCTCGTCATTAATGAACATCTTCTTTACCATTTGACCATCCAGTAACAAGCCTGTGGAGCAAAGCATTCAAGCCTTTGTACTTGGCCAATACAAAGAGCTCAACTCTCCTTAACCTTGAGGTGGAATCTGTGAAAATACAGCACGCAAGAAGCAAACACCAGTTATCAGCAGCACTTAGATATTTCTGGAATGCAGCCCTATTTTTCCATTTAACGTATTAATTCCAAGAAGCAATATATTTTCTATAGAGCAGATGAGAAATTACATAATCTGTATGAAATGAGAAAAACAAGTCAGCGTTAGCTAGAACTCCTGCTACAGACTCTGGGTCTGGATGAAAGAATCTTAATAGAAAAGAGAGTACACAGAAGTTTACTCTCAGAGACTTGGGTTTAGATTGCTGCTCCAAAACAAGGAAAAATAAATGTGATCATCTCCATCCTACTCAGCACGAGTTATTTATCATCACCGATCCATCAAAAATTTCATGCAGCAGCCAGCACTCATCTGGCAGCGAAAGACTCAGTCTAGAGTAAGTGGAGGCTGGCCTGTCAGCAAGAGAAGCACGTACACTGCCTGTCTGTTGCACAAGTATGGCTTATTTTTCAGAGCATCAATATTGCTGATGGTATTTACACAACTGAGTGTACAAAAGAAACTATTATAAGTTGACATTGTTAAAACTGAGTCGGCTGGAAAACTGATTTTTTTTTTCTATTAGAGAAAATAAGAGTACTTTTTTCCCCTCAGAACAAAACGCTGACATTTCGGATGCTGCAGAGCTACTCCTGCTGGGCAACATGCCAGCAGAATCCCTTGGCGTGGGCTCTGGGAGAGGACTTCACCCTGGCCTGGGGAGATGGTGCAAGACGTTGGGAATCACCTTGTCAGGATGACACCTCCTCAGGAGTCTCGCCCCAGGAAACAAGACACAGAAGAACTTTTAACTCCTGCAGCCCTTCAGCGGCTGAATGCAACACTTCCTTTTTTCAGAACTCTCAACAAAATTATAAGCACGTTTCCATTTGAAAGAATCCCTTTTTACAAAGCTTGACAAAAGAAATCATTCCAACAAAATTAAATAAATAAATTGCTGCTTGGTTTGATGTCTTGCTCTTCTAACATCATCACGCAGAAACAAAAAGCACCGGTAACTACTTGGCAGCGCAGTGCTATTTCAGCCCTGCCCACTGGTGCTGCAAAATTAGATCAATAGGAGAAATACTTTTAGAAACCAATGACTAAATGCTTTCCTGAGATTTTTTCCCTGGCCTTATCTTGAAAAGGGTAACGTATGACTGGCAAAGCTAAGAATTCTTGTTATTGTCCTCAGGCTAGGCACTGTTCTGGCAGCTACAAAACAAATTTTACCAAACCATAAACTTCAGTAACTATAAGCAACAGGCATCATCTCCACTGAACACCACAGTGCTGCTTTGCAAGTTAATTACTGAGCAGGCATTTTCAGTTAATTTTTCAGTAGACTTACTATTTCTAGTGGTTCAAGCTTAGAAGAAGTGAAAGGGAGTTCAGATATACCAAAGCAGGAAAAAACAATCTGACTTCATCTGCTGGTGACTGCTCTTTTGTCAAATGTATATAGCCAAAGAGCTGTAGCAAAGCTGGAAATTACTGTTTTCACCTTCTTTGCTTGGATAACTATCAAACATTTTTTATTTTTAGCATCAAAGTAGCTGAAAGGGTATTGTTAGAAAGAATGGTCTCCCTCCCTTGGCTCATGCAATAAACTTCAGGGAGGGGGCTCAACTTCAGAGACTATTCTGAAAAAAGTGTTTTTTCATTCCAAATCCAGCTCAGCAAACTTGAAGTGTTTCTTCTGTTCCACAAAGCCTGAGGTCCTATTTAATTGTATAGCGTGTTTATACATATGTATGATTCGGTTCCCGTAGAAGTAATCAGAGGAGAACAGTGATAGTATCTTCTAGGAACATAATGACCGCTCTGAGTCAGACCAAAGCTCTAAGTAGCCCCATATCCTGTCCCCAAGAGTTGCCACTGGATGAAGCTTAGCCAAAGAGTATAAAAACTATGGCACGTAGAAAGAACTTTTTCCCCCCTGATTTTCTCTCTCAATTTCTGGAAATAAACAATGCAGGAACTTACTGAATCAGATGCCTCTCCAGATTGCTGTGCTCAACAGATATCTCATGCTGTTTTACGACTGATAAGCAAGGCTTTAATTGCTGCTTACTTGTTCCCTGTGGCCTCCTTGGTCCTGCTTTCCTCACCACCTCTCTGGCTTGTGTTTCTTGAATCATGTATTGGGTATCTGATGCAATAAAATAACATACCTCAGAGATATCAATCTTCGATGAGCAGATCAACAATGCAATTGTTAAAAAGCTATTTGCAGAAGCCATTACAAGTGATTTATTAATTTGTAACACTGACAAGAAATTACAAATGCACACACTTCTGAAGGCACTGAATGAGGAAACAAGAGATTGAGTCCAAGGCCTCAAAATCAGGAACCAAAACTAAGCCACTTAGTCTCCACATGTGCACTTCACATAAGCTGACAGAATTTTGTTCTCAAAATAAATTGTGGGGCCTGATAGCAGTGGAATATGACGACTCAGGCTGCTGTGTCCTGAAGTCACAGGATGACCGAGCAGTCTACCCCTAATACTCCCAGCACTGCTAATGCCTGTGGACAACCTTATTCATAACCTGTTATGGAACTCCTCTGCTTTTTAATTTATTTATTATTATTTTTTTAACAGCAAGATATGCTAAGGTATTCTGTATGCTCAACTCTTGAGCTTCCATCAGTCCTCCAATTGAAAGAAGGAAAGCAATACTGCCTACTGTCAGACATTTCAGTGTTCTACATTTTTCTGTCTACAACCAGTCTCATAAAACAAAAAATATAATCCATCTTCAGGCGAGTTTCATAAACGACAAAGAACAGACAATCTTCCAAGCATAAGTCTCAAAAATATCGAACATTACTAACCTTCAGAAGATACAGTATTAATTAATTAATATTAATTAATAAATCTCAGTGGCTGAAAATGAGCCCTGATAAAACTGATAATTTTTGCAGATATTCTCAAAAGAGAAATTTAGCTTTTTTTTTTTTGCTCTCTCATTTTGGCAGTCTTGTTCCCTCCTATCCTTGGAGCATTTTGCATTCCCACTCTATGTCAGTGGCATACCTTTAGGCAGAAGCCCATTTCCTGATGTTCCTGATGGCTGCATGCAGCTGAATCCTGCCTGCAGTGACAGCTACGCACCCAGTGATCTCCTGGGTATGACCTATTTGGCCCATTGTGAACCAAAGGGAAAACAACAATAAACCCCTTCCAGTTTGCACTGTTGTCCCTTACAGTTTAGAAACTTCTGCAATTCCAAATTCACATTTCTCTGAAAGTGAAAATACAAACAACAATCGGGCCTCATTTCTTCAATTTCAGCAGGTCACTCTTTTAAAATGTTACAAACAGAATCAACGTCACTCGTATGAGAAATTTTAAAGTAAAACTTCGAAAATGCTTTTCCTCAATGCTCAAATCTGCAGCAAATATAAACCATTGTAAGTGAAACTTAATTTGCTAACATGCAGCGTTAATTTGATTACTCTGGATAAAGGTCTTAGCGGGACCAATTGGCATTTGCTGCAGTGTGAAACTAGAGGGATAATTTGCTAAGAGAAAAGCGTAAGCTCTCCTTGGCACCCTGAAATGTGTTCAGTTGGTTTTGTGCTTTTGCATTTGAGCGAGTACTCCAGCACAAATTGGGCACAATTAGCAGCACGTTTAAAAAAACACAACTCAGTTCTGGTGCTAATTTGTCCTTGCAATAACACCAATTTCCCCAGTATTTACACTCAGTAAGCGTACAGAGGCTAACACAGAGGAAAGCTTTGGACAATTCTCATTTGTATAGCTCAGAGCAAATAATTCTTTGTGCCTCGTGTGAAATGAGTCGAATATCTCAGCCCACTTTCCAGAGAACATGTGTCTACATCACAAAATCTGCCACCACAAGTTGGCACTAATTGGCAGTCTTAGCAAAGTGGCAAAGGAATGAATGGCCCCTAGATACCGAACTAACATTTTTCCCCTACAGGTGGTCTTTTCAAGTCGGAATTGAGATGTACATTGTTTAGGCAAGGTGAAGTTTGTACTGCTGGTACACGTTTTGTTGATTCATAGAAGATTTCAGTGTATAGGGAGCATTTTCATGAGCATTACATTCACACTATTTAAAAAATAAACAAAAACCTTAAATTGTAGTAAAAAAAAAAAACACGAGAAAAAAAAAAACCAAAAAAACAAATTCCAGCTGTCCGTATTTTTACCCCCACTTCTCCCCCTATAAATGCTTAGCATGTTCAAAGGCTCAACCAAATCCTTTCAGTTCTCCTTAGCATATATTGACAAAACAGCTCCCTTAGATCTGATATCAAACCAAAAATTAGGACGCCAGCTGCTTTTATCAGGAACCCGCCTGTACAGTGCTTCATTTGCGGCACTTTCTAGCACTTATCCAAAAAATTCTGGTACCAGTAGGAAAAGTGCTAAAAACCTCCAGCAAGTTTTAGAAAAAGGGTTCAATCTGTTTAGTATTGCCGTAGAAATAAAGAAATATCAGAGATGCCTTGATTGTGAAGTATAATTACATTTGCAAGGAAAAGAAACTGGATACTAAATAGGCTCTTTGGAATGACCAAATATTAAATCCAGATAAAGTAAAAGCAGAAATGAGTTCTATGTTCCCCCCACTTTTTTGTTTGTTTGGTTGGTTTTTTTTAACCAATAGCAATCAACCAATTAAACAAACTTCACAAGAGAGCCCAGAAGTCCCAGTATGTTGCCACTTTCAGATCAAGACAGGATACTTCTCCAGAAGATGCAATTTCGTTCTCCTCAAGGATTGACTGAAATGTATTTATGTGAGCTCAGACTGCATCTAGTTTCGTTGTTATTTCTGCAACTATGTTACGCACTTTTAGACAAGTTTTTAAAAATCATGTTTCTTGTACAGTAAGATGAATCAATTGGCTTCTTGTCATATTCCTTTCTGAAGCTTCCAACTACTACTTACTTGGTTTTATTTTCTGATTGGAACTTCTCTGCCTCTTCAGAGGCTTGTAAATATGAAGGAACACTGAACAGCAAAGGTAAATGGTCTGTGTAGTAAACTCTAAAGTGGAATAGATTTTTCCCAAACCTAGAAGGAGCACTCATTGATTATCGGAAGACTGGATTCATCCTTTTCTGATTCCATCGCTCTGAACATGATAGGTAAGTATCACTAATAACTGGTTGCAGGTTTCAGCCAGTGAAAGCGTATTTGTCAGGAACGGGACTGAAACTGTCTATCTCATTTCACATAGGCTGGCATGTGACACATGCACACAGATTTTTTCAAGCTGCTTCCAATTCAGAAATAGGTATGAGCCCAAATTCTCGTTTTGTATTGATAACAAAGAGAAACAGGTCTCTCCTGTTTACTTGGGAGGGGATCTTCTCCCGCCACTAAGTACATAGAGCATCTCGAGCTCTGCCAGTCCTCCCTCATTCATTCATTCATTCACTCACTCATTCATTCATACTGAGCAAGAATCAGGATTTGCAATCTCTGAGTTACAGTAGATAAAATCCTTTGTGGTGCTGGCTCTGAAGCAAGTCTGAACAGTGAGCCTCAGTTGTCACATCTTAGTCGCTGCTTATTAGTTTATCCACTCAGTCACATATACCAGTTTTGCTTATACACCCTTCAGACTAGTTTAAGATTAAAAGCCAAAGGAGAAGTTATTAGTCTTTTATAAACTGAAAAAGAAAAAAAAAAAAAAAAAAAAAAAAAGAAAGAGGTATTTCAGGGCTTCTCTTGATTAGGCTCTCAGGTTATCTGCAGAGGATTTTAAGCTCTGTAGCTTTGTTACAGAATGTAAAAGGATATTTCCTTATAAAGATAAGTTGAAAATACAAGATCATTGAGGGATGCATTTGCCATCACCAGAAATTGTGTCACATAAACCTCAACCTGTAAATCTTGTTTATAGTCACACTCCATTTTGGTATACAAGCTAAGTAGGAAAAGTGGAAGAAAACAAAAACACAGACATAACAAACCTGCTCTGTGGCCCTAACAATCTCTGTTCTAAGATGCCAGGTCAGCTTGTTAAACCAAGTCAGTTACTGCACATTCACATCTTGATGGCATGATCTCACTGGAGATCTGCTGTTGAAGCCTTGTACTGTCTGTCACAGAACCTAGTCTGGTGGAAATTAGCCATGATTTCTGCATGCATTGGATGAAACTGGCACTGCTAGCACAGGTGAAAAATGCAGCACAGCATACACCAATGTTGTAAGAACTACTACCAGAGCAACAGCAACCATTGCTTTCACTGAGAATGCAATGTAAAGCAAAAATATAATTCTCTAACCTATCAATGAAACTAAAAGAGTGTACTGTTTTTTGGCACTTCCCACAATTTTTATGACCATTCCCATATTCTTAGTGCCTCACTCCTTTTAATTCAACGCTCCCTCCGTCCCCTAGGTACAGAAATGGAAGAATCCCCTCCAGAAAGAAGATAGTTATCCTGATGAAACAATGCAGCACTTGGCACACTCACCTTTTGCACCATGCTTTGAAGAAGCACAGAGCTACATTTTGCAAGTGCTAAGTATTTCTGTTATTGTTGCTCTTGGGCCAAATTCCCAAGCAGCCATGCTTGGCAGTTAGTTCAACTACTGAGACTCTAACCCCTGGTTGTCCTCAGGCTGGTTTAAAGGCAGCATTCAGGGGAGAAACCAAAACAAATACCATACTGGAGAAAGAAGAGAGTCTAGGAATGGAGTGGGAGCTTCAACCAACTGAAGCTGGTGAGGTTCAGCTTTGTGGCATTGTAGGATTCTTCCATCTGCTACCAAGCACCAACTTCTCCTACTTGCCAAATTAATTTCTCTCATTTTTTGATGTTTAATTCCAAACAGCTTTACAGAACAGCTACTGAATGAATGTTATATTTTGTAACAAGTCAGTCCAGTCTGCGCTCTTCCCTTTCCCCTAGGGCCTACCTGTCTTCTAAACAAGCCAGATATTAGACATGGTAGCAGGCTCTGTTGACAGAGGTGAGTGCTGAAATAAGTTTTGCTTACTGCTGCCTCCTAATTTTGTTTTATACTATTTGGAAAAAATTCACTGAATGCATTTGGACTGCAGGTCAGTCCAGTTGGCAGTATTTCTTTATTTCTGTCCTGCAGGGAGAGCTGGCTGAAACTCACAGTACGAATGAGATGGCTGGTATGGGCAACCAACTTCCATCTGCTGCTTCCACCGATTTGCCTCAAACTATTTAGAGAGAAGCTCAGCCTCTAGAGACAATATTTTACAGCATGACAGGAAAGTTGCCGACAGTTTGTTTGTTAAAGCAAATGTGGAAATTTCTTATTTAACCAAAAACAAAATAAGGAAACAATGCTAAACTAAAGAACCTGATTTTAAGATGAAAGATGATACCAGTTATCGCAGCCGTGACTAGAATAAAAAAAAGAGGGAAAATGACAGTAGGAACTGGAAGGAAAGAAACTGCAGAGCCCTCACTCATTTTCATGTCTAACACCCAGGAGTTGGGTGTGTTGATGATACAGCACGATAAATCAAAGTTAATACTACCAGCTAGATAGTTCAAGCCTGCACACTGCACTCTATGCAGTAAGGGAGTTGAAATCTGTCATCTTTCCACAGAAGAGTTCTCAGTTTGAGCAGCTAATTAGTCTAAAAGTAATGAGGGATCTGAACACTCTTTCACACAAAAACATATATGTGTAACTTTAAAATGCTTCTGACTGAGAGCATAGTGGCAATGACATCGGGTAGAAGGAAACTGTATGAGGGAATAGTGCAGACAGAAGGCCACATAGACAGCTGATACAGGCAAATAAAGAGGGAAAAAAAAAAAAAAAGAGGAAAAAAAAGAAAAGAGTGAAAATTCAGAGAAGAGAAAATGTCCATCTTCAGCATTTACTTGGGCTGCTGCTGCACTGAGGGTCAGCTTGCTACAAACTTTGTCCAGATGGCTGAAATAAACATTTTACAAGTGGCATACTTTACATGATGCTTACATTTAGCTGAGTGTCTGAGCACTGCAGCCTTTTGGAGACTTAGATACAGGGACATCTACTTTGCAGACACCAAAGGAGCACGATAGCAAACCATTCTGCCCTACAAAGATGCTGGTAATTTTGCTCAGGAGAAGGATTCTCTGGGAATCTCAGCAGGAAAAATGCTGACACGTAACCCATTAGGCAGCAGACTTTCCGCGCTCTGCTGATGACACAGATACTAAATTCCACCTCATTTCTGCTTCCTTCAGGCACCCAAGACTTCTTTGCAGGTTGGGGCCTCAGCTCTTAAATGGGCTACAAGCCAAAAAGGTTCTGTGAAATGCAGAATTTTTTGGTTTCTTTTTCTTTCAGAGAGCGAGGTTCATACGCTCTGATGTGCTAGGCACTTTGGCAGTGCTGAGATCCGGGGCACTGCAATAATGTTTAATCCCATTACTAATGCTTATTTTAGAATCTGCTTGTCATTAAAGACACGATAGCGATCTTAATTATTGTCTCCAACATGTATTTGCCTGAAATAATTATTATACTTCATTCCTATAGAGACAATGAGATAAAACTCTAATTTCATTTTATTGGCCCTTCTATCCATCAAGAAATGAGTTTCTTGTGAGAGCTTTGAAGTAGTCCCCTTCACGGATTAAACCCCTTGAAAGTACAAGAACAGAGGGCGGGGTGTGGGGGAATTGAAATAATTTACATCCCAGCAGACATGTAATGGGAATCAACAATGCAACTAGACCTACATGATGGTTGAGAGGAAAACGTTGAGACATGCTATTCAGCATGAAAAAGTCTGTTTAGCTGCAGCTTTTAGCTCAGAAGACAGCCAAGGGCTGCACTAAGTCAGAGGAAATAAGTAGCAAAAAAGGAGCTTCCCTAATCATATTTTCCAACAGAAAAAAAAAGAAAAAAAAAAAAAGAAAATCTTCGCTGGATAAAAGAACATCAGATGCTTAACTGTCAGATGGCTGCCTGCCAAGTGAGCTCAGCCTCACAGCATCACTGTCAGTATGATACAGTCTGTAGGAGCAGATAGTGCAAACTCTGCCTGAGCAGTGGCTAGATTGGACATTAGAGCCGTGCAATGCATTCACTCCAAATCCCCCCCGCCTCAAAATAAAAATCCTATTTATTAAAGGGGAAATTCTGATTGTGAGAATTATAGAAGCTGAAGACGCAGCAGCACAGCTTGGCATACAGCTACATGTAAGACAGATCCCACATGGCATTTGGAGCTGTCTCTTGGGACAGAAGGAACAGTTTGGGCTACTCTGGTAACATCTCCAGAGACAGGCCTTTCCCATGGCAAACAATGATAGCCTAAGTTTGTAGGAACGTGGTTGTAATGGGTGCTCTGCATCCTGCCCTGGAGCCAACAGAACAATTACACACGCTCTGAGCTCTGAGTTTATGAGCAACTCAATTGATCGAAAGCTTAATCAGGTCTTTAACTCTTGTGTCTGACTGGAGCCAAGAGTGCCAAGGCCCCTGCTGATTGGAAGCTGTGAGATCAGGATACTTTTAAATACAGATTAACACATCTTAAAAGTAAGAAAGACAAGAGAAGAGAGTAAAAAGCCTGCCCAAAGCTTGTTCAGAATACAGGCTTCGCAGTGCTGGACCATATGTAGCACATGTGGCGTATAAAGCAACCCTTCCTATCCACCTGCCCATCACGGATGTATCTATAAAACACTTATTTTCTTTTCCATATGCTGCACGTTTAAATTTCTAAGTGTCTAATATCCACACAAGCAGCTGTCATTTTTTGAGGCACAGAGGTAGAGACACAAAGACTGCGCATTACCTCTCCCCACCACACACAGAGACTTTTGCTCTTTCTGCCTTCTGGCCTTTAATGATTCTAAAATAAAGATCTCTCTGTCTGACAGCCAGTGGCTGCTCTTTTAGTAAGCCTTCCTGCTGTACTGCAGCCTCAGTACTACTCTGCTGCAAGAAAATTATATTCATGTCCTCCAAAAGCAACCCAGAAAGCCCAAACAGAGGAAAACCTCCTACTTGGTACAATGCCAAAGAAAGCTTGAAGGGAAAAATGGCAGTGTACAGACAATGGTACAGATGGCGCTGGTCAGAAAAATACTATATATGATTAGATTATCACGAGAAATGCAATGCAAATGGTAATCACGTGTGTGTCATTGGTGCTAAATATAAATGTGTCAGAGGCCTTCCATATGGAGAAAGTCCAGCTGATATTGATAAGATTTTGTGCTTCACTTGATGATTGAAGGTTTTCGGTCCAGCTTTAAGGTATGTGCTGACACCCTCGATGTATTTTTTTTTGTAACCAGAGGCTCATATCCTCCATAAAAATCATCTAAATCATGCAGACAGCAGGGTTTTGCACCCCCAGGGTTTTACAGCCACTCTTTATATATGATTTCTCACTGGCCCCTGAGAATGTTATGCAGCAATTTTCTAAGCTTGCATTTTGCAGATCCTAAACTTGCACAGCACCAAGCCCTTGCAAGAGGAACATATGGGCCCATGAAACTATTCAGCTCTTAAAAAAAAACAAAACATATGCTGATGGTAACTTCCTCTTTGCTGGTGAATATTCTTTAAAATTCTCAGCACTACTCAATCATGTGATAAAAAGTACCATCGCTGTTGCTGTGAGAAGACCAAAAGGCAACCTTGTCTTACAGCTCTATGGCAGTGATGACAGCTTTTACGATATCAGCGTATAAGGAATCACCCCTACTGCTTTTAGAATCAAACAGCCATGAGGTTCAGGTGATTCAGCCCATGGAGGCCACACCATCTGTCTGCTGGGCTCCTGGGAGATGGGACAACAACCGTGGGTTGTGACTTCCTACATACACAGTAGTGACCCTTTGTCAGAAAGAAACAGCTTGTGCAAAGTCACATGTGATATAGCGTGGTTTCAGAAGTGTCAGTACTGTAAAGTTAATTGAGTGATAGAAAGCAGAGGAATTACAACTGTTGGATTTCAGATCCCTCTGATATGTGCTAGCAGCACTCATAGGTATGAGACTATTTCTCTATCATGCAGAGGGGTTAGATCTCACAAAATAATATTTAATGATTACAGAGACCAGGGGATAAAACTCAGAAGCAGCCATGGGAATGGACCTGCTATCTGCCCTCACTCACATGGTTGTCCTCAGCACTAACTTGCAAAGTAGGGGCGGACATCAGCTGTGAAAGGAAACCTTGCTCCAGAACCCAGAGCTGCTGCTCCCCTCTGCTGTTAGCTCTCCAGCTGGGCCCTCTTCCCAGCCCCTAGACAGAGCCAGGACTGAACCTTTGCCAGCCCTTCTGCCTCTGCCACTCGCAGCTCTGCACCTTTGCCCGAGCTGCTGATATAGGTGGCAGGTGCAGATACACATCTGCTGTCCTGGCGAGGGAGAGTGAGCCTCTGCCATGGTTTGAGGGGGGTGGGTAAAAGGCAAGGAAACTGACACCTCAAACACCCCATAGGAACAAATATGAGATTTTCTCAGTATGGGTAATCTCTCTTTTTTGTCTGCCAATTTTCACGTATCACACAGGATGCAGTAAGACTTCTTCATTCACAACCAAACATTCAAATAATGAAGGAAAAAGTTGCTTCCCCCTTCTCCATTCATTACCAGAAAAATATCTGCACTGGTATGAATAATGCCTGTGCTTGCAGTACTGGGTTTACAGTAGTTTAGGCCCAGCTAAGCAAATATGAATAGGAACTGCTGCAAACTGCTCACATTACACTCAGTTTGAAACAGGAAACCCCCAGCCAAGCAGTTAAATGCATTGTCAACAATTTCCCTCATAGTCCATCTGGTACAGCCTGGGGAAATTCTATATAGCACCCGTAGAAATATTTAAGGAGTAAACAGGAATATTGCAGTGCTCTCTTCCCTCCCCCATTCTGTAGGAACAGAATAGGGAGTGCGGTGCAGTGGCCCCTGCACTGTTACATAACAGTGTCATGCCTTTGCAGAGTTCCTCCCAGCCTTCAGCATGACCAAACCCATTTGTAGGCTGGGAAACTGAGATAGAGAAGGTATGCAACTTGCTCAGGGCTACATAGCAAACCAGTGGCAGAGGTGGGAGGAGAGCTTGCAGGTCCCAACAGAGCCTCTGCTGAATCCCTCTAAGGCTCCAAATTCCTGCCATTCTTTGCACATACTTTGTAAAACCTGAAATATGGTTGCATCACAGGCTGACCACCAGGCTTAATGCAACACCTGCTTTCTAATGATCACTTTGCCATCCAGGCTGCACAGACAGACACTGCAGTTATTTCTTGGGTTTGTTTCAAGATGATTTAAGGTTTCTGGAAATCGTGCCTGTCATGCCCAACATAGTTCCTGACCAGCGATTTTTCTTTTTGGTAGCCCTCCTTAACCACAGACCTCACTTCAGTGTCATCATCTGAGCCTCCTATTCTTTTAAAATTCAGCAGTAGATTCCATTTACTAATACTAACAGGAAATCCCATGAATCTGCCTCATGCCCTTTCACTGACTTCACAAATCCAATTGATACAGATAGAGCCAATTTCTGAAACTGCAGCTGTCCACACTTACAAAGCTCTGACTGTTAGATAAGAAAGTGCCAGCTGGAACAAGAAGTTTCTCCTACTACTAGATGCCACACTCTTAGCCAAGCGGGCAGCTGTCAGCTTGGGTGGCGGCAGAACTGCATAAATGGGAACCCTTTCGATCCAGCCCCGTATGCTCATCCTACAGCAATTGAGATGTTCTGCGACAAGAATGGTGGGTGAATCTGCATCTCAGAAGAATGCAACTGCACTTGTCTTCCAGTTCCCAGTTCCCTACAAACCACTGTTTCTTACAGAGCACGAGCCTGGAGCCTAAGGAAGGCACAACATTTGGCTAAAAGGCTGTTCTGCCCCTTTTTCTGACCTGAAAGGGTCGCTTCCAGCTTCACTGAAAGTTAAAGGCTTCTTCAGCTCCAAGCAGTGTTTAGCACTTCACAAAGTTTATGTGTGGTTTTCTATCAAATCTTGCACGAATTTAAGATCCCAAGGTGCTTTGACAAACCTGTGCTAGTCACTAAACTGGGAGGAAAGGGAGCGGGCAGCTACTGGCTCCACTGCCAGCAGAGCCTCAGGGGCACCTGGACCTGCTCTGGTGGGGCAACACAAAATGGACCCCCACTTTCAACAGAGGTAGCCTAAATTTCCATCCTCCACCACCACTCCAGGGTTTGACTCTACCACCAGCCTTTTTGCAGGCTGAGCCACTCAGCTGAGCATCAGGCAACCAGTTGAACAGTCCTTTGCAGATCCCTGCATCACCAGCCCTTGGTCCAGAATATGAGGAAACGTAGCAAGACTGCAAAACACTTGTCATTGGTGTTGCACAGCAGATTCTCAGATACTCATGGCTTCCTGCTAAGTTCCTGTTTTAAAACCAGTGGCACAATATGGCTCACTGCTCTTCATTGGGGGAAAGCAGTTGCTTATTGCTGTGTCGTTACTGAATCTAACTTGATTCAAAAGACATAAGAAATGGTGATGAATTGTTAACAAAAGTGTACCTCTTCAGCAAAGCTTTAAAAAATTAAAAAACAATTTTGTTTTTCTTTTCTGTAGTAAAACATCTGCCTCTCAGAAAGGAAATTAAGATGCCTATCCATTCACTTTTGCAGTTTTCCAATTTCTGAATGCTTTAGCCACTTTTCTGGAGCTACTTAAGTTCTACTCTCTCTCCTCCCTCATCCCCACGTACAACACCAAGACAGAATTTTCAAAAAATTTTAAGCCTTATCCTTTGCATACAGACTTTAAGATTTTTAATCTTTTTAACTTTCCTCCTAAAAAACAGCCTTTTTAGAAGCTTCTTTTCTACTTGATGAATAGCATCAGTTGAATATTTCTAGAGAAATGAACATCTGCATCAGTGCCTTAGGATAAGGTGGGAGGAATATTAAACCAGTAGCCTTTAATAACTTTGAACCATCTGTGGGAAGCTCTGGAATCAGAAAGAAAGATATCAAGACAGATATGTAATCATTAGGCTCTAGAGATCTCAACCCACCGAGGAGAATGGGCAGCCCGTAATTCTGATTCTACAGATCAGAATTCATAAAAGCACTATGAAATCCATAAATACATATACATATGTATATTTCCCAGGTTTAGTGCAGAAAATCGATTTCTAAAAACACAAAATGAAATACTACAAAAACACATTTGTGGAGATTGGCACTCATAACCACTTTTGACTCTTATCGCCACACTCTTTACTATGATTTCCTGAATGGAAAAGAGATCTTCAAGGAAACAGAAAAATAAATAAATAGAAGTGATAGCTCAATCAGTACATACATAAAGTTTTGTGCTTTTTTTCATGGAAACTTTATATAGGGATTAATGAATGTTACGTGTATGGAAAGCAGACTGCGGCTTTGTGGGCTTCTTAGTATAAATATCCTTGACATAAAAATTACTATTCTAGAAGGCCCTGTGGAAGGTCTGGGAAAAAACTCCTCCTATGCAGACCTATGTAAACTGTTTAATAACAAGGGAGAGTTTTCGGGTAGAAGTTTTCTTCCCCCACTCCCTCACCCTCGCAGACTTCTGTCTCTTTTTGTAAAACTGATTTGCTGCATTGTTTCAGAGGGGGCAGCTGAGCAATCCGTCTCACTGCCTCTCTTTCCCATGGAACAAATCCCCCCCAGCCCTCCTGCTGCACCCTGACAGAGATGGCAGGCCTTTCTTCACCGAATTCTTTCAATAATGCTGTAATTGCAACATTAGGAGAAACAATTAGGACTAAAAGGAGCTGCTGCTGTATGCCAGATCTGCTTAATAACTTAATTAAATAAACAGAAATATAATTACAATGTAAATATTTCCTTTCTTTAATTCCTAGACATCCTGAGACAGTGTTGTTGAAATGATATAAAATTATTGAAGACTTTTTCAGTTCTTCCACACTTAAAAACCATTTCACTGTCTTCCCACGCCTACCCACTTGTAGTATTCCACTTTTAAGACTTCTTAACCATCTATCAGACAGTAAAAAATGGATCCTTGGAAAGGAATGCCCCAGATAGTCAAAAGTGTTTATAATTGAAAAGGAACCATGAGGACAAAATTGGTCTGTAATTTATAACAGCAGATTTCCTTCCTCAAATTATTTTCATTCAGCACTTTTCTCTGAGAACTTTTACAGTTTCAATTTTTTTTTTTTAAATGTAAGAGGCACTTGTATCATATTGTCTTTTGGCACGTACACAGCTGCTCAGAGACGATGACCCTACCTTATGGCTTTACACTGAATAAATTGCAATGGCTTTGGTACATTTACTTTATGGTTTCCATCAGTTCAGCCTAGATGAGGATTAAACTTATCATCAAAAGATTATCCCTCTCTGTTTTCACTGGGGAATTTTCTTTGGTTTCACGACAACAAAATCCTGAAAACAACCTGCTATTCAGTTTTTCAAAATGAAACCTCAATCTAATCAGTGATGGTGATACAATTTGGAAACAACAACACGCATCCCACCTCAGGTTAAACACTAGGAAAAAACTCTCTAAACTGCTTAGAGTATCAATACAAAGTTTCCTTCAAACAAGGGCAGAAACTTCTACTGCTAGCATGATAGGACTCCAGATCACGATGATTTTAGCTTTGTTCTTCATACATCAGAACTGGTAAAAGCCAGTAATTGGCTTTTTCCATTTACATTCTGTAAAATGTACAGAATTGCCTATGCTCACCCTTAACAAAAACAAGAGTTTCTTGTGATGCTTCATGAGGAGACTTCAAGAGCTAAGCAAGTCACTCAAAGATCCTCAGGCGATCAGAAGAAATAGCAAGTTATTAAGTAGTAATTATGGCCAGAAATAGACCTTCTGGTAATGGCTTCCTTCATTTCACATTATAGACTTGTTTTCCAATTGACAGTCTCCAATCTAGTCTTTTGAATATATTCATATGGCAATTTTATATGCCACAAAACCCATAGAGATTTTCTGTCTGACATCTCTTGTGATTTTCCTAGATCCACATCTGTCCTATTGACTTCCTGCACTAACTCAGTGCACACTGGACAGTACACAGCATCAGCAAATGTTTCTCCCATTAACTGTGTTTCTCGGCTAGAGTACACAAGACTGCAGGTGTGTGGTGTGTGTTTAGGAAGAAGCACAAAAGATGACTTCATGCCATGGTTCGGAAGGATCATGTGAAAGAGTTCAGGCAGCTAATGCTGGCAGAGTGAAGGACAAGCTACGCTCCATGAACGGAAGGAAGATCATATGTTGCTGCTGAAATTCACATGACCTATTTGATAAAGCTGCATCAGCCACATTCCTCTAACAGCAGTTAGTGCACACAAAAATGTATGGGAGAGAGCTCTCAGCCAGCAAGCACTCCAGCAACAGCTCTCCCTCACTGCTTCTGTAAAGAGCTATGGTTTGGCCCTCGGTCACACGCCTGTCAGCTTTCCCACAGCAAAAATCTTTCTTTTATAATCAGTATATGGCATGCCCTCGTTTATCCTTACTATTGTTATTAAGACATAGTGCCCAAACGTGCCACTCAGAGCCTCAGTGCTCACATGCCAACATGACACACGGGGCATCATGACCTGTACAACAAGAAATCCGGCTGCCTTCTTTCACCGTGTTTCCGTATGAAGGCACCTCAGCACCACCTGAAGTCCAGAGTGCTTTACAGAGAGCTGACCTACAGGGTCAGGAGCAAATTAGAAATTACAGAAAATGTACAGATTACAACAAGAGGAAGGCATGGAATAAAAGGACAACTGATGAAACTGACATTGTCACAGACTAGCACCAGATTGAACTTCATGGCTACAAAATAGTTTAATATTGAAACCCCCCCCCCCCCCCCCTTCCAAAAAAAAAAAGCAACACACACTCAGAAACCATGTTTAGTCGCAATCCTCCCTATTCCTTTAACAATAATCTCATGATCTTCAGTGAAAGAGACCCTGGGCTAACTGCCATTGTTGCTTCCATCTTTACTCTCTTTAGACCTATTCTTGTTTCCACTTAATGTTCTTAATACCTTAAAAATAAAAGTTTATATTTATCTATATAGTTATGCACACATACTCCATTCAATTTCCTCAGGATATGACTCTTCCATACCGCATAAACTTCCTTCCCTGGACCTCTTCTAGCTCCATCATTCTTTTTGCTACTGCCTGGGGTGCAGCTGTCAGGGGCAGGAAGCCCCAGACCCTACTGCTCACACACAGATTGATCAAGGTCAAGAAAAGGGTAGCCGATATCTGCTGCCTTCTACTCTGCCTCCCGGTCACTCAAACCTTTCACATCAGCATAAACAAGTTCCCAAATAGCCTGATGAGCTTTCAAGTGCGGAAACCAATGCAACGGCTGGTGTGGTAAAGTACAACCCATGCCTCTGTTAAGGATGTCAGGTTATGGCCCTCCAGGATACAGCAGAAGGCTGAGTAAGGAGCAGAAGAAACTCAGGTGATCATCTCTAGCCCACAAAATCTGCAGTAGGAAATCACAGTGTTGAGGCTTCTTACATAACAAGTCTTCAAGAGATAAAATGGATAAGCCTGAATGCTGCAGCTGCTAAGTTATTTCAAATAATGAATTAAAAATCAGATTAGAGAAGAAGAAATTTATCTATGTTGCATATACAACGTGTTATACATTCCTAATTCCTTAAGGTTTGCTGTGCATACTTAGATTAGAAACTGGATTTTTTTCCTTATTCAATTTTACTTTTAACTTGCAATAGAATACTAGACAATTAATATAAGAAATGCCATAAAAAAAAAAAAGCAAACTTAAGGAAGGTGCAATTACATGAGTTCTCACTCATTCTGTCAACATATCATGAACAGGAAAAAAATAATGTCACGGTTGTTGGCGATTTTCTCCAAGTTTCAAAGGGTTCCATTTTGGAGCCTCATATAGCATGAATGGCAGAAACTGCTGATGAAATTTTAACAGAAAGACAGAATTCTTATAAATAGATTTGGAGAAAAAAAGGTAAGGTAACTGTGCAGACTGCAGAGCGACAAGGCATGGAGAGCTGCATGAAATCCAAAGGGATCATCTTAAATCTAAGTGCTCATCAGAATGCTTTTGAGAAATAAATCATTACAGCTTCTGAAGGGTAAAAAACTGCTGTTCAGTAAAACAAGCTTTGGACTATGAAAAGGTGTAACTGGAACTGAAATGACCTTTCCCACACTTAAGACAACATTCACATCCTGAGGCTTCTACTGGACAATTTTAGAGAAAGAAGTCAGCTACAATGTTTAGATCTAGAGCCCAACTTTGTCAGGGTCAGGAATTCTGCAATCCAAGGTCTTAACTGAAACCATTTCCATAGACATACACTTACATAGCAAATCATCAGTGAGCATGCATCACCAAAGACAGATTTGCAAGATGTCTTCAACTCCCCATCAATTTCAGGTGCAGCAAATGGATATTAGAAACTTGCACCTTGAAGGATTTGACCCACCTTGAGGATACATTGCTGAGAAAAAAAAAAGAATCAAAACAGCAATTAGCATCAAACTGTATTTAGCTGAATTTCCTTTTGTAAGCTAAAAATCATAAGCATGGGCTACCATTGGAGCAACAGAATATTATAACACAAAACCATTCAAAGTAAAAACGTCTTCTATTTCTCTTTGATGTTGAAAGAATAATTAATTCAAAGACATACAAAACTTAATGAAATTTAAAATACCAAACAAACATAGTCTAATCTTTTCAGATACATTGTGTCTTCTGTAAGACATTTCCAAGCTTGCTCATACACAATGGAGTCCCCATAGCTTTTTCAGATCTACTCTCCAGGGTAGTTAGGTCATCTTAGAGTCCACCAAACTACACCAATTAAGATGGATGCGATTTGAAGGCCTCTCTTCTAAAGCACTACTTTCTTTCGGTAGTCCCACTCTGAGCCCTGAAGACCATAAAAGTAACACTGCACCTCAAAAAAGGGTGGGAAAAGGAGAGGACTTCAGGATTAGATTGTATGTTAAAATATTGTTCCACAATCAACACTCTCCTGACTAGGACATATGTGTGTTTTGTCTTTGGACACAGAGTCAGAGATGTGGTTATGAGACTGTCCTACAATTGCCAGAAGTCTCCAGAAAACTAACCTAGTCTTTAAGACTACATCAGCTTCCTGAATTGGTGCCTCCTCTTCCTTGCCACAACAGGTTGATATTGGCCATTTACAGCTCAGTGTCTGCACCAAAGTTTTCCCTTTGGCCCACACGGCTACCCATCTACCAAATGTTAGTGTTATTTATAACATTAAAAATGGCATGAGTGACATTAGAAGAAGAAAAATCTTTACAACAGGACCCATGCTTTCATTCAGCGTACCATAATATTACAAATATTCTCTTCCCCTTGAGTCTAATGTTTGCAGTTTGCATAGCAACTCCAGTGATTATCTTCTGATGATGGTTCAGATCCATTCGTTGTGCCGTGCATCCTAATGTGCTGCTATGGTAATTGTTTTACCCAGTGCATCTGTACACAACTGCAGTCTTGTAAAGACAGCTTTGGAAAGGACAAGGTCTGAATTAGCTTGCTCAATCACTGCTTTAGCAGTGAGGCAGACAGATTAGCTCTGGGTAACCCCTCCTTATATTACTACTTCGCAGGAAGAGTTTTCAGCTGCTGCTGTGTTACATGTGCCCCAGTGATTGCAGCTTGGGCTTGCCTTCTTTCTCTCTTCATGCAGCCCGCAGTAGCATGCCATTTGCCTGGAGCTCACAGAAATGTCACTATTTAGCCTAGATTTGGTCTTAGTTCCCCAGGGCACTGTTGAACAGCTTCAACTGATTGCAGGCTTGGCATATAAAAACTATCAGGCAAGTACTTTTGACTCCCACTACTCAAAGACCAAGTTCTTCTGTGATGTTGATAATATTCGTAGGCACTTTTTGATGTTATGTATAAGATAGATGTTTTATTCCTTTTCTCTTATCATTTTTATTTTTCATTTTTTTGTTAAATGAACTTAAATTTCTTAAATCTTAACAAAATGTTGTTTGTTGTTTTCAAAATTGTAGTTTTAATCTCTGTACTTATACCTCCCAAATTCTGTACTGAGCTGGAATTTTAATGCTATTAGTATTTTATGAGTGCTTACGTAATTGTCGCTCCCTAGGAAGTTTTTTAGCAAATAACATACTGAGCTGACATTCATAATATTTCTCCAACATTCCAAAAATACATAATTTACAATAGAAAAAGGAAAAAAAAAAAAAAAAAAAAAAAAAAAAAAAAAAAAAAAAAAAAGCCCAGAACTTTCGTGTTAATGATTTTTTGCTAAACTGCCATTTGGAGTGTCGTTTCACTCTACCGCATACTTTTAAAAACACCTCAGAGCTATAGATTCAGTTCTGGGGCTACAGAAACTTGTCACCTTCTAATTTTGTGAGTCAAGAGTAACAAAGATATAAGTTAGATTATGATCGGTATCTCTAACCATTCATTTTTTGTCAAGTATGTGTTCGCATCTGTTTCAGAAGGCCTTCTATCTTAAAAACTGAGTATCTGAGTAAATCAGGTATGTAAATTAAGGAAGTATCACTGGGCTTCAGAGTGCAGTCTGTAGTTACAAGAGGTACTAGGGCTCCATCAGTGTGAATGCAGTTGTGCATAGACCATGCATACATTATAGAAAAGTTGTGTCTGTCTAGCTCTATCTTTATCCATAGCACATTCTGGCATTACATCCTCAGCTCCTGTACTCAGTGGAAATGCACAGCTGTCCTCATGCTTGTTAAGTACTCCTAGATTATGGATATTCAACTCACGGCACCTCCAGTCCACCTGGCAATGGATTTTAAGTTTCATGTTCTATCGGTAACTCTATAATTAGCTGATCAAGCGTTTGGTTCTTGCACAAAGTGCTTCATTTGTTTAGGATGTTAGATTAAAACATCCCCTGCTCAAATGGCATACAAAGGAGGAGCTGTTAGCATCAACATAGCAAGTTCTTCCCAATGAGATGCAATTACAAAATAGGCAATGGTTCCAGGATCACACTTGTGGTGAGTTGTGTAACCAAACTGCTTGGATTCGGTTTTATGAGTTCCAGTGAATGTTTTTCCACCTAGCAGTATTTCTGGATCCTGATAGATCTCCTTTGCAATATTGGGTAAGCCTCTTGATGTTTTCCCTGTCTAGTCAGAACAAGTTTACGCTCAGTATCTAACCTGTCCACTCAGGAGTTGAAGCTGAATTAATAAGCACCTATTGACTATTCTGTCTGAAGTGGAGACAATCATGTTTGGTACCAGAAATATTATTATACATTAACTGTAGTAGAGTCCTAATTCTGGCAAACACAGACCTAAAGCAGTGGTGACTGGGGGAAGCTGTTTCTTCAAAGTTCCCTTTCTTTTCAGCACTTGGGAATCAACTCACTGGTCAAAGACATCCAAGCATCATTAACTTCAGTGAAGGTTTATTGCTTGAGACTGGTTTGAGGCTACTTGAGACCCTGTTGATTCTGAGCATCATCTGATTCCTTCTACGAGACTACTCCACTATTTTGTAATTAAATTTTTCACTAAATAGGACAACATGACTGGAATGAAGGTAATACACAGTATATGTATTGTGAAAGTATAAAACAACAGCAGAATACCCTCTAACAAACAGCCACGAATAAAGGATCCAAAACCAAATGACCTTAAAGACCTACTCCCATCCAAAGTCATGCAGTGCAAACAGCATGGTCCTCAGCACCAGCTGTGCCGCTCTGGAGATCTGTTGCATGGTATGTTAACAGGAACACAGTCTTTCACTAGCAGGTCTTTGGCATTAATGCTGTTCACCAACTGGTGTCACTCTGATGCGAAACTTACTGTGCAGATTGGCTGGTCAGGATCCAGGTGCTGGAAATCTTTCAACAACCCAACAGAAATGAAAGACCACATTGGACCACGTCTGCAGCACCCTCTGATTTGATTCCCTCCCCAAAACAGACTAGTTTCAATTCCCGACATTATAACTGGTTCCATACAGGTCTAAACAGTTAATACTGGTCTTCAGTAGAACTGCTCCTGATTATAAATGAATGAGTTCCACTGTTATCAGAGACAACTGCCATCCAAACTACAAACTCCACATGTAGCTGATTATAAACTCACTCCTGCATTTTGTCTTGCAAAGTACAAAGGAAGGCTTGCAAACAGTAATTTATAAATAAGCTCAGGACTGGACCCCATCAGTACACATAATCAATGCATATAGTGTTACCTATTATATCATATATAATGGCCAGGCTTTTTCTGGGAGGGGGCAGGGAGGAGTCGCAAGTGTACTTGATACTTCCAAGTTTATGCGTCTCAAATTCACTTTAGATTTCTTCTGCTTCTATAGTACATACTTTCACAATTTTTGGATCTGAATCAGCTTGTTCCACTGAACAAAACAGTTTCACTGCTTTAAGACCGGGGTGAATACAGTGGTGAATCAGGCCCTTTATTTGACTCCAATGGCTTACTATCAAGCCTACTGCAAACTACCTATTGAAAGCATGACAGCAAGCACTATGCTCTATAGTAAGCATTTGGAGTATCATGCTCTAAGTATAGACCATATGAAGAGGTCTTTTGTTCAGGAAAGCAAACTGTACACTGTTTAGTAAGACACACTCCAAATATAGTATCGATAAAGCATGGATAAAATCAACTATTGCCTAAACAAGCATTCACAGATTTTGTCTGAATTAAGCACGCTTGAATCTCTGGGCTACAATACATGCACTCAGTTCTTTCACAGCCCGTGCAGGAGCAGAGTAGGCTGGGTCTGAGGATCGCGCAATGAACAAGAACTTGAGGCTCCAAATGGGGAAGAAAAAAAATTAGGAAAAAAAAAAAAACAAAATAAAAATAAAAATAAACCATATGGAATCCACACTGAGATGCCTTTAAAACAACCACAAACATTCTTGCTGCCTCAAGCTGCAAATGTCGTGAAACAATTACTGGGCTGGGGGACTTCAAAGGTTCACTGAGAGCAGCAGTTTTATTTTTCAATCAAACACAGGAATAGGGCTTTTTCCCCTCCCTCCCTCTCTCGCTCTCCTTTTTTTTCTGAATGAAACATCGCCCAGGCTTCCTGATTTCAAAAACCCTGTTCCGCTTCGCTTGACCACTCCATAACCTTAAGAGAAGCTCAGAAACTTCAAAACGAAACTGTGAGTCATATGGAATGAAAAAGACATTCTTATATTTCATTAAGGTTAAAAACTGCTGCATTCCTTGTTTGTGAAATTTACATGAATGAGCTTTAAGAGCTTGCAGCTGAACGCTGGGTAAAGATTGAACTTCCATAAACTCCTGTTTACTTAATCACTGATTCTAAAAGGTGACTGACAGCTACTTGTGGAGGCTTACAGATTCATAATGCACCATGAGCAGAGAAAGCTCGACTACTTCTTGTCACTACTTACCCCATTTGAAGCCTTTGGAGGAATTTTTTGTTTTGTTTTTAACTTTTTTTTTTTTTGAGGATCTATGCACGTTTATTTAATGTCTGCTTTTACAAAAGGCACCAGTTTAACCCCTGTCTTCTTACAAGAGCTTTTGGCAATGGCTGCACCAAGCTCACCTGAGAGCACTGGCTTGCTGTTGGAAGCAACTGCGCTGAAGACCAGCATTTCTGATGGCAGGAAACACAAGGCACGTTTGGTAAAACAGCTGCAAACAGAGCAGTGTAGTGCGCATGGGCTGCATCTCCCCACAACCAGCAGCAGCCAGGCTGTTGCAGGCTGCATCTCAAAGGGTTAAGTTGGCACTGACCCCTTTGTACAGAGTCATGCACACAAAAATCATGCAGAAATAACATGCTGCCCCCTTTGAAGAGAACTGAGTCAGATTGTTAAAAATGAAACTGACTCATTGTAGAAACAGTGGTCACTGGAATGGCATCTCCACAACTGCTGCGGTAAGAGAGGAAGCTGCCTGACCGCAACTGCCTTTGTGCTTATTCTAGCTGTTTAAGTTCTAAAAACCACAAAACCCCATTTGAAATTCCACTGTACAGCAAGGTTTGTGTAATGAGGTTACAATTCATAATAGGATCATTGAAAACTGAAACAACCAGCGTTAATATGTGGACTGCCTGCAACTAGCTAGCAGCAGCGTGATGATGTCATTTTTAATTAAAAGTCTGTCCCTGTTTGATACGCTAAAAAAGAGTGCAAATCAGGGAATATGTGCTGATCCCATCCATAAGGAAGGACTGTCAAGCAGCACAGTGGTATCACAGAGCACCCTGCGAGCCATATGGCATGGCTTTAATGGAACTAATTCCCACGTACTCTGCTTGTGTCACGCGTATCAGGATTCAGCTCCCACACTGAAAAGACATTACTCAGAAACAGGGGGAGGGGAGGTTCAGTGATGCTCAGCATCATGTCCTTTATCACATGGCATACCATAAATGTGACTGCAGCAATGCTGACATCAAATTAAATAGTCTGCAGGTTTGCGCACAAGGACAGATCGTTTGTTGATGTAAGTCAGTGAAAAATGAATTCAAAATGGCTATTACTTGTAGAGCTATTTGCTTTAATACATAGCAGTGCCTTTTCACCCAAGACTAAGTGACATGGAAAAGAAGAAACGCTCATCCACAAAGAGCTTGCCTTTTAAGATTAGATGCTACCGAGGACTCAGCCCTGTCTGTTCCATTCTAGCCTGCTGTGCTTTACTTAAGGCAAATAGGACCGGCTCTGAACTTCAATAAAACAGGATACATTCCTGTGAACATCGGTGGTTGCTGAACACATTCAACACCTCAGAAAGATTGAGCACTAAGACCTCTCTCAGCCTATCCAGAGTTCCCTGGATAGACTTTTCGCCTTTAGAGATCTTAACGTTACGCAAGGAGACAACTGTAAGACTTTGTTAGAAATGAATTTTCTACTTCACCCATTTCACAGCAGTGAAAACAGTAGAAGACTGATGATCAAAAAAAAGTTTATGCTTTTTAATTGTTGTCTTAAAATATTTCACTGTTAACTTTGCCAATTATTTAGAATATTATTTTGGGGTTTTTCCAACCTGAAGTACTGAGTTTATGCCCAAGCCATGTAGGCTACTACATGAGTGATCCTTAAGCCAAATTAGCCTGCGAAACTGTAATAAGCCAAGTAGATATGTTTCCTTGAGTGAATTTCAATGTAAAGTTTCTGAAAAGGATTTCTGAAAAACATTACAATTTATTGCAATTAAGAAACAAACTTGGAAAGGCTTTGATATCAGGTCTTAGTTTTATAGAATCCTGCCCTTGCTTTAAATACACATTGCCATTAACATCATAGATATTTAGTTGGAAACCTCATTAGGACTAATAGTTTTATTCCTCCCACTACTTAAAGCCCCAATACCCCTCAGTTCTTCATCAGACCAATGAATAGAGCAGTCTACATTCCATTTTCAGAACATTCAGCCCTACAGAATACTTCCTTGCTTCCTGTTTAAAATTAGGAAGACTTTCAAAAGTCTTCAGCTTTAGTCCGGTCAGGAAATAACTGGGCATCTCAGTCCAGAGAAGAACAACAGGGATCATTACAGACTTGGAGGATCTCTCTTGTGAGGAAAAGCTGTGGAACCTGGGCCTGTTCAGTGTGGAGAAGAGGAGAACTGATAGAACAGGTGGTTGTGTAAAGGTCTCACAGGGTCACAATTATTTGGCTTTTCAACTCAATAAACGTTTGTCAGGGAATGAAAAAGAATCTATCAGCTTATGCTAGTAATTGACATAATCCATATATTTATTACTGTGAAATAAAAATATATCAACTAATTAAAAAAAAAAACTGTCCTATAAAAGACCGATAATTTCTAAAAAACTTTATTGTATTTGCAATCAGATGCACAATATAGAAGAGCTTCCAAATTCATTCTCTTTGATGGAAAATTAGCTTTTAGAAAATTAACCATAAAGCTCTTCTCAATGAATATCAATCTATAAATAAAACGCTGAAGAGCTTTACCACTGGCACAAATTTTCCCACTCCTGTTAAATCTCGCCTTACCTCGGAAGCATATTACAAAATGAAACTGCCAGGATGTTTCTGCATGATACCCTTTGTGTCTGTTTCACAGCTAGAAAGTGAAAGGCTCAGCAGGTTAAATACCAGCACAGTAAAGTATTTTATTCAGATATCAGTTGCAAAGATTGGGGGAGGAAGGGGAATGCAGTGAGGCCTTTCAGCCTACAGTGCCATGGGAGAAGAAAAACGAGACAGCAGAAGTGTGTGGTAACACAAAAAGAATGTTATCTCAGCGGAGGGGAAAATACTTTCAAATGCATAATTGCAAACACATACCCTCAGCAGCTAACCCAGAGCCTTCTCAGACTGCAAAGCTAAGAGTTTGGAAAGCATCCAAAGTATCAGTTTTATTTGAGAGATCAAAGTGATGAAAGAGAGAGAAAGAATAGCATCAAATATGATTGATAAAAAGTATTGCTTTCTTCGATTGGTTTCTGCTCCCCCTCCCTTTTCCACCTCATTCTTCTCCCAAGTTCACTAAGAAGAATGTCAGATCTGTGGTACATCCAGTAACACATGCTTGCATGTGAGATGTGCCTGTAGGAAAACACCTGCTTTCTACGCATACCTGCTTAAGCTCACTACAGACACGAGATTCCTACTCTACAGGTAACTGCTGTTAACTATGATACAATTATTTGTGACACTTTACGGCTTGCACATACATGTATTCATTCACAGTAGGAAATTCAGCTGCTTTGCATGACGTTACTCATTCTGCTGAACATCTTCACGATCACTGTTATCCATTTACAGGGATTCTGCTCTACAAGAGTTGGTACTCTCGTTATTTCTGGTACTTAATAAACATAGAGCCTCTTTTTAATTGCGCACATCATCTTTACATATAAAAATAAGATAAAAAAAAAAAAGGTTTATGATGACAACGCCGTCAAGTTTATGGGTCCTTTCACATAGGTAATGTATGTTACCTTAATCACAGACAACCATAGAACTAAAGAGCACTTTCTCATGTGATGAATTCTAAGCATTACTAATTGCTCATAGGAAGCACAGTTGGTGGGCAAGTATAAGGCAATGCTCGGACCTGTGCATTTAGCAACGTTATGCAGGCCAGGACCTGCAAGTGATGTACATAGCTACTCTCAACATGTATACATGTTGCAAAATCAATTATTTTCATCAAGGACTTCACAGACTGAAGACAACATTTACTATAGCTACTTACATGAGCAAGAGTTTATTGCAGAACAAAAGACAGATCACACCATAGGAATTTGAAGAAAGAAGCCTGTGGAAAATACTGGAGAGTTATGAAATAGGGGACAAAATTTGAAGAAGGTATTGGTTGTAAGGCAGAACAAAGAGAGATATTTTGCAGGGAGGTGAGGGAAGGCAGCTGCAAGCCATGAAAGGCACAGAGAGAGCGGAGAGAAAAGGCCAAGATATTGCAGAGTTTCCTGCAGTAAAGATGAAAAAAACATGGTTATTCAAGAGGGACATGTGGCCATGATGATGAAATTGGTTGTTAAAGCAGAAAAAGAAGATGCAGAAAACCAGGTAAGATACAAGTTAATATTTTATCAAGAATCTGTACAGCCTGTAAAAGATAGACAACAGAGAATTTGAGCAATCTCTTTATGAATTTGATAAACTCAGTCTTAATGAGACGGGCTTGTGAGCCTGGTTCATTCAGTATCTTGGCAGGTCTGAATTGCTAGGCAAACAGCACATTAGGGGTGTGTGTAATGCACGATGGATGTCATCATGCCATATAACTCTGCAAGGAAAACAGGAGATAGAGGCATAAGGACAGGTAGGAAGGTTGCAGTCACAAGATTAACCTGTTGTCTGGAAGTGGAAAGGAGAATGAATAACAAGGATGTAGACAAAATGGAAGAGGAACTGTAAGGACAAGATGATTTAAGTATGGTTAGGAAAGACGTAGAAGACTGAGATAAAAGAAAAGGGACAGGTAGGTCATGAAAGAGGAGAAAGGCAAGTTTAAAAATAGCTCCAGTAAAAGCTTGCATCACTGTCACAGCTTCTGGTTTGTTATTTGTTGTTGTTGTTATTGTTTTTTTTTAACAAAATACATGTGTTTTGGCCAAATCAGGTGTGCTATGAAAGGAGGATGTTATTAATAAGGAAAGTTATTTCAAAAACTGAGGTTAAGAGTACAAAAACCATAGGACACTAAGATAACAAAGAACAAAGCAAGTCTGTAAGCTGCAGGAAAAGCCAAGCTAATATGGAACAAAGCACATATACACTCAACAGCTCTAAGGCCAGGAGACATTGGGATGCCACGCAGCTCCCTTAAGAGTTAGTTAAGCTGCTGCTAATGATCTAATGTCTGTGAAAGTTCAGAGCATCCCGGGTATTCCTGATTTGCCAGGTGACTAAACTCTTCCTTTTTTGCGTCCCCTTCACTAAATTCTCTCCTAGATCCACCCCCATCTCCCTGCAACCCTTTCACTTATATTAGTGTACTTTGAGGTTGGTAAGCAAACTGACAAGTCAAGTGTCTGCCAAGATGAAAAGAAGCATAAAAACACGTAAGTAAATATGATGGAGTCATCACGTTTGAGATGACTGCAGCAAATTTCACTATTTCCTCTTTTGTCCACTGTTTCAAAAGCATCTTTTCAATTCCAAGCACTAATTAACACCCGCAACATTCCAAAAGATAACTAATTGATATTATCTCAATTTAACATGGAAGAAAACTGAGACCAATAGATTAAATAACTCAAGTACACTGTGGGGACTGTCAATTCCCAAAGGAGGAATATGGACAAGATGAGCTCTTACCAATGTCCTTTGACCATAGTAATCAATAATATTTCTGTTCCTACTAGACTACCTCAGAGTAAGAGAGAGAACTGTAGACAACAGTCATAACATTTTAGATATGTACCCATTTTTCATTCCTCTTACATCTTATGGTTAATTGGAACAAATTATTGGCAACTGAAAACCGTACAGCTCTTGAGACCTTATTCAATAGCCCACAACACACTTCTGAAAAGTGGGCTAAAATTTCAAAAAAACTAGAAAGTTTACTTTAAATAAACATGACAGAAAGAAATAACCAAAAAGCCAACAGGAGAGAAGAGCAATAGCAGGTGTGAGGAAACCAGCAAAGATCACACTGAAACAGAAAAAAAATGAAGTTACGTCAAATCCTGAAGTTAAAAGGACAAAAAACGTAGAGTACTGATATAACGAAGAGCAAAATAAGGCTGTGAGCTGCAGGAAAAGCCAAGCTAATATGGAACATAGCACGCATGCTCAGTAGTTCTAAGATCAGGGGACAGTAGGATGCCATGTTGCTCCTTCAAGAGGTAGTTAACCTGCTGATGAGGTTCCAACATCTAGCAGTTGCCATCCCAAGGCAATAAAACAGTAACCATATCTGCAAAGCATTTAGTAGTATGTAGCACTCACTGCCATGTTAGCTTTACCCTAACAAACATTTTGTATTCAGAAAGGTACATAGAATAGTCAGACCATCAAGGACTAGATAATTACAGATAGACTGCTGTTACTTTCTTGGTTTAACTGTCTGTGATACCCATGAGGTTTTGAACAAAGGAGCAACGCCTGGCATTTCTACAGTGCTTTTCACACAGTTGCTAATGTGTTTCCATATACCTTTTTCACTCCAAAGTATGGTGAAACAAGACAAATAAGAATGGTGGCTGCAATCAAACATGGATTGTTACAGTTCCCTGCACTGTGACCAAGGCAACCTTACTAAACTGTTCGTGTCTGGCTTTTGATTGTGCAGTTTATGACATTTTTCTAACTTCAGTGACAAGAAATGGAATAAATGTCTTAAATCCACCTCACATGGCTTGCACAAATAACCTTTACACGTACCTCCAAAATGGCAGTTAAAATATGACAAAAAAGACTTTGATTAAGAAGCGGCAATTCTTCAATTCCTCTCTTGTCTGAGCAAGAAATCTAGGCAGCAGAACATGAATACTACTTGGCAGGAAGTGTTATACTTTTGGAGATTCCTTTGGGGCTTGTTTTTAATGAAGAAACTGATTGGTGGGGTAGCATGTTGCTGAAGACAGGTAAATCTTTATGTAGCACCTCAGAGGCTTGAGAACATACTAAGAGATGTCATTCTTGAATTAAACAAACATTCAATTTGCTTTTTACAAGGAAGGACTCGTTGCTTTGCCTGGCAGTTACGTTTGTAGCAAAGCAATGTACTCTGTAAAACCGGAAGAGATTGGAACAGCACATGGAGTATGACAATAATTCAGCAGAGGCCGGTGGTGTGGGCTCTCAGCTAAATATCCTATGAGTCAATTTTAGTCTTAGCCAACAAAGTATTATGGTAGGAAGATCAACACTACTCAACCTGTTTTGAGATTTTTGTGTCTCTTATTTAGATGATATGCACATATCATAGAATGGTAGTTGCCCATGAAACACATGCTGGTGAACTCAGAGACATTACTTTCTCTGAGAGGAAGAAGTTGTAACTCATTAGTTTTATAAATATGACTAGGAAGCAGCTCTGTGCGCTTAAAAGAAAATCAGGAGCAGCCTCTGCACCTTGCAGATTAATTCTGGACAGTGTTTCAGGCACCTAAAATCTAGTAACGTTGATCCCAAACTAAAGAACACAAGATCATTTACTCCTCAAACAATAGGCAGGGGGACTGAAACACAAACTTTATCTTTTTCCTGAAAATGGCTAGAACAGCTGAATGGTGAAGGCTGTAGCAGCTCTAAAACTCTGAATGTGAAATATCTAAGCTTCCTTATTAGACCTAAACTCTCATGTAGGACAAATAAATTTTTATTAGAGCTAGTTTTAGGAGCTTCACTAATAAGTATTTAAAAGCTTTCCTACTTTTTTTCATCCAGCCCACTTTGGACGCATTGCAATTTCTGAATTGCGAAAAACAAAAAAAGGAAAGTAAATTTCAGATAGATCACAGACATGCTTTTAATCAAGAAACTGACTTAACTTGGAACTGTTAATTCAGCTAATTCCAAGTGGAAGCAGCATATAAAGGAGATGTCCTACCTGGGTAAAGAAGAAAATAATAATAATGGAAATTCTGCGATGATTCTCACAAAGGACTTTAATAAGGGCAGGATTTAACTCGCAAATAATTGTCTCTCCCTGCATAACCCCTCACAGTTTGTGGATAGAAGCCTCAGGTGCCAATACTTACATAGAGAACTACATCAAACAGTGGCAAGTAACTAGCTATCATATAGTTAAAAGAAAAAAATTCTAAATCAATCATTTACAATTACATTCCTAGTGTAACTGCTTGGTCCTTCAAACACTTCACCTGCATAAGCCATGTTAAGCATCAAGACAAAAAGTGCTCTAATGTTGACCAAGCATTCTGGAAGGTTTTCACTTGAGAGTCAGATTTGGAAGGGGTTTATTTTTCACAAGAAATATAGAGGTGCTTTGGGCCAACCTTCTTTAAAATTCTAGAGAATTTACAAGAAACTTCAACACCCTGTTGCCTCCACAACCGCTCCAGCCTTTTGAATGCATTAACATTTCAGATTACTCCCATTACTTTAAAATACCCTCCTGTGAATTAGCACACTGAGATGGGAATCACTTCACTAACAATTCACTTCTGTTTTCATAATACCACCATGATCACAACTCAAGTCTTCCAGTCCTTCAGAGCTTGGCAAGAAACAAACCTGAAAAATATCTGCGAGTTTCACACTGGTCTCCTTCAGAAACATTCAAAGATGTTGAGATACCTTCCCAAGCAAAAAGGAGTTCCTTGCAATAAACAGTCTGCAGCAAACAAGTGCGTTGGGCAGAAAGAGAACTACATTTAGCTGAGACAAAACAAATGTGTCCTGTGAAAGAGGAAGAAAAGTGGAGGGGGGCAACGGAGAGGGCAGCAGACAACTCTGACTTGCTTGCTCTTTCCAGGCTTTGTATTTATTTCTGTCATGGATCTGAAAAGGCAGGCAGCAGACTTTGTAGAAGCGCCTTATGAAATGGGGTAAATAATGGACCCCAGATGCCCTTGTTTCCTTCATTATTCAGCCTAGGCCTTCAAAGCTGTTTTGCAGTGTGAGGTATCAGAGGGAGGTAGAGTGTTCTGTTAACAAGATTTCAATGAGCTTTGGAAGTAGGTCCAGGGAAGCCGCTGGAAACGCTTCAGACATACAGTACTTTTGTGCTTTTCTGACCTGTATGGAGTGAGAAAACATGGGACAGAGGGCACCTTGACTTTTTTTTTTTTTTAAGAAAACACTATCTAAACAATAAATAAACAACATTTTGTATGCATGTGATCTCATTAATCTAACATTCCCAAATCACCTAAAATACACTAAGTTGCATTAAGACAAACAATACCACGTCAAACCAAAACACAGTTTAGGAAATGTATTAAAAGAGCACAGTGGCCAGATGGAGATATAAAACCAGGCATTCAGTCTCCTACTTTCCCTACTGCTTCCCCTGCTATGAGGCAACACTGCCTGCCCACTTAGCAACAAACTATCTCAAATGTGGACAAAATACATTTCCCTTTTGCTTTGAGACCCACCCTAGAAATTTCTCACTGCATAGTTCTAAGATTCCTCATGACTCATCATGAAGCAGGAGTGACCTGAACCCAGCTGACATGGCCACAGATTGCTTTTTGGATAGGTTTGGGTTTGCCAGGCAGTTCAGAGCCAGCCTCTGTGGATCACACCCATTGCTCAGAGCTACATATCTGTTCCTCTGCTTTTTCACTTAACCTTCCTCAGTAATATTAACATTTAAAAGCTGAACTGAGTCTCAGAAAGCTGCCTTGAAAAAGAAATTCCTGGCTATTTCAAGTTGCCATTCTTCTTTTAGCATTTGCTCTCCTCATTGTTGACATCAGCCGCTCTATATTTGCTCTAACAACATTACATCCTGTATGTAGAGATGGCTCTGCACACTCAGATGTTTCCGAGTCATTTCGGGTATAAGGATGTATTGTGCACTGCATCCTTTTTGTTACTGTGTCCTACACGTTCACAAGCATGCAATCTTATCTCAAAAAAACACAATGGCACCACCTAAAGGACATATTATGTATGAAGGAAGACTTAGATGCATTTACAGCAACCCACTGTAGTCTACCAGGTGCACGCATGTACACACGTGCTTTTGACAACACTGAGCCCCACAGTGGCAATTTCCATTTTCTCAGGAATCGGTGCAGCACAAGGCTTATTCATCATTATAAAATTATGCATACAGAAAGACATCCAGATTTTTATAGCTCGTGCAATAAGACTGTAACAGAAAAGACAACTGTTAAAGCAGATGCCCTTCTCTCTGCACTCAAAACAAACGCAAGAGGCATGCCTAATATAACAATTTGAGTGGTCTTAAGGAAGATTAAATATAGGAAGCAACACCCCTTCCAATGGGATGGCAAAGTTTAATCCATATAAATATCACGAAAAATAAGTGTTGGAATACAGGAAATACAAGGGGGATCAGAAGGGACAGGAGTCCTTTCCTTCTGTCTTATCTAGGTAATACTGGAGCATATGTACTAGTATAGTTACACTATATGCTATGAAATAGTCTGAAGTTTGCAGAAAAATTGGAAAGTTCTTAAGAACAAGTTTAACTTGCTCATCTTTTTCAGCAGTCATAGCTTTCATAGTTCATTCTTATGGAGTGTGTGTGTGTGTGTGTGAAAGCACTTCATGCTTTCTCAACTGAGGACAGGCACAACAAAGGTTCTTCCTAACAAAGATTTGAGTGTTTGATCTTTTGGAATGTACACTTTTCCACAATAAACACAAACAATTTCACATCTAATACAAGCAAGGTGGTTACAGTTCCAATGTATTTATTCATCTGACTTGCTCTACTTACAACCATAAAGCAGAAAAACAATCCAACCCTTTGGAGCTGTTTATAAATAGACTAGAGATAGAGAATGTTATGCATGGCAACTAATTTTCAGATGCTTAGAGCAGTTGCTGTACAACACTGTTCTATGTTCTGGTTATAAAGGGGAAGACTATGATGCAATCAATTGACCAACAAAAGTCTTAAAACTTATTTTGAGGGTTATTGACTACTTCAAAATGTTGTTACTGATTTCTGGAGACTTTCACTAGACAATCTAAGGTAATTACAATACAAGCGCAAAGTCATTTAATGGCTTCCATTTGGTTAGTAATTGATGACACTGTACAAAGAAAAAAAATCACACCTTGACAGCCAAGGACTGATGGGACATAAAGAGCCAACTGCTTTGTAACCCCAAGTCAGGATGCAGATATATTGATAGAACAGGGTGGGGAACAGCAGGCTGTAATTGCCCGTTCTGTTCATAAATAAGAGACTTTGTTCTCTTAGACAGCAAAATAAGAAGGAAATGTGTTCAAGGCTTGCGTTTTAAGTTTTGCTTTTGAGAAAAAAGAGAAAAATGAAAGAAGAGTTTCTCAAAATATTTAATATGTTGGTCGTGTAAGAAGGATGCACCAATCTCAAACACAGCCATTAGGGGACAGATATTCAGAAAATTCATTGCCCACAAGCTTCATTGACTATGATGACTCGATTTCCTGAAGCACTGAGCCTCCAGCAGAAGTTCTGATTATTTTGGCATTTCCTTTAGGAGCTGAATTGGAAGTTGACAACAACTGCTGACTGCTCGGCTCTTTGAAAAACCTGGCCTGGAGATACTTAGCATACTGATTTCCTTTTACTCAAAGTCTCATATCATTTACAGCGTTAGCTGCTTATGCCTAGCAATAGCTTTCAAGGAGAGCTGGCCACTAGATTTTTCATTTTACAGATGAAGAAACAAAGACAAAAGTACCTGTTCTAACAGTAAGTCTAGAGCAAAAGCCATCACAAACCCAGATTTCCTCAGTCTCCTGTGCTTTCTTAAAAGCTAACAGTAGAAAGGTGAATGTTTAGAAGATGGCAACATTTCAGTGCCCTAAGGAAGACTGAAGGCGCACAGTTGAGAGATATGCAAAAATGAGGAAGAAAGATCTGCTTTTCCTTCCCTGTATAAATTTGAAGACCCATGCTCATTTCCTAGAGAGATTTTGCATTAGGAACTTCTAGCAAGGTAAGTATTCCGACCTTTTCATACGTCACTGTCTGAAGAGGTATTGTAATTGGAAAAAAAAAAAAGCTGAGGAAAACTTTGTGAAGGAGATGGGGGGTGACAAACTTAGAATACAGGTGGGGAGACAAGGGCAGTTGTTGCGCACCACATATCTACTTGGAGAGCATTAAAAGAAAAGTGTCAGATCTTTTAAACCCTCTGGTATTCACTACCACAACACACAAAAAATATCTGCAACATCCCCAATCTCTCCAATCCCAAGCTAATTTACAAAACCTTCTAAAGAGGACCAGAAAACTATTCCATTCAAATAAATTATAGATACAGCAAACAATTTATAAAAAAGATACCTGCCAGCCTGCAGATGGGATGGACGTTTTTTGTGCCAGTGCATTATGCATTTGTTTCTGGCTGAGTGGTTAATAAAGGCCCATCAATTCAAATTGCCTTGTGAGGAATTCAGCTCGACATAGGTTAAGTTCCCCTTACACAACAGCCATTGCCATACTGATAGATTCTTTAACTTTTTCCATAATTGTCAACTTAGCAGCAGATGCAATGCTGAGACCAACAGTTTTATTAAAGCTGGTATCTTGTGAAAATCCATAGGATTTCCTCTAAGTAAAGAGCCCTGGACTTGATGTTATGTCTCAGAGTGTAAGACGTGCAAAGCTGACACTGCAGTGTGGAAAAGCTGAACGGGATTAAAAAAAAATGAACTGTAGTAGTCACTGAGATCAAATGTTCAGAGAAAAGTCTTGAAAATGTTTATTCTACCAGCTTAGAAGGAATTCTAAGCAGTGTTTATTGCAGAGAAGAGATGGAGTGTGCTATGTCTTATTCTTGCTTCCTGTATCCGCCTCTCTTAAAAGTGCTAAGTAGCAAGGCTGCAGGGATTATGGTGCCGAGGGAATTCTTGCCACTTTCCTTCTCTCTCTCTCCATTTAAACATGACAACTGTTGGCAGGCCTCGGTCACATTGTTTGTGTAGCCAGGACAAGAGGGTGGAATTCTGGAACATGTTCCAGCCCACATTCCGGATTTTCCTATAAACTAGCCCCTTATTTTAAACACACGCCTCCATGAATTACCTTTGTGTTGCTATGCCATTTGAAAATCTGTTTCAAACACTCCCTGTAAATTAAAATTGGATTCAGCTTGAATTCCAATCAAGGTATTTCTTCATGGTAAATAATCTACTAAAAAGACACTGTTTGATTGTGTAAGAGAAAAAATGGGGAGGGGGGTTGAGGAGGAGGAGAGTCATTGCTCACAGTCAGTTTAGTGAATATGGAATCTTCCCTTCTAAATTAACAATTTGAATAATTGTATATGTTTATTGCAAATCAATTTATACAGCTGGATTTTACAGTTTATATTGTTGGATAATCAGCCTTCCCTTTTGTGAGTGCAATTCATAATTCATGTGTCTTTTTTGCTCCATCAAATAAGTAGAAGGAAAAAATTTCAGTAGTCATTTGCCAAATAATTGGACATGTTAATTTGCAGCTAAAAAAAAAGTACAAAATGAAGGTCAGGCTGAGACAGCTGAAAATTCAATCCCTGCTTTCTCTTACTCAGCTGATTGTTGCACAAAGATCAACATTGCTCAATCTGGTATGTGTACTTTCAGCTCAATAAGTGCCTTCATTCATCATTCACAACTTGCTTTATTATGAAAGTTGAGCTATATCTTTAACACAAACCACACTTCCTTTGTCCTGAATGAAAGATCTGCCTGGGTACACTAGAGAACAGGCTCATTGTTGATGCAACGTTATCACATGCAGTGATTCCAATATCTTACATCTTAAAGCTCACAACAAAAAACTACCTGTGTAGAACAAACTCCCTATGTACAACAAACTACAAGTGTAGAGTGTATTTAATTAAATTAAGTGATGGAAGCAAAGGAGCTCTTTCTCCACCAGTGACACCAGGTTTAACCACCCCTTTGTCACACTGATGTTTCTGCATCTTCTTTCATGAAGCTGCTGATGCATTTTAGGACCTACACTCCCTACAGGCATAGCCCTCCTGGATACCATCTGCATACCTTATTAGAAATTCATTAACTGGTGTTCATCTAACTTCAGCTTTACGCTTACGTGCCTACCTAATGCTTGTTTGTTAGTTCCTGTGTCACTTTTCCTCGATTTACTGTCCTTTGGACTGCTCTTCCATCCTTAGATACTAGGCTATTACGTTTCAGAAGTTCCCTAGGTCTCTAAAGGAAAAAGAGAGAAACAACAGCAGAACGTGGATGTTACAAGTTACTGGTTCAATTCCCTGTTAATTTATAACTGTTAAAGGTATGGAAAGGCAGCAATACCAGACTGTCAGAAAGTAGAACAGAACAGGAGAATGCAGAGGTTGAGAGAAAAGTAACAAAGTAAACGAGCTGAAAGGCAAAGAAGATCAGCCTACTTATATTTGTCTCCACAAGCACATTTTGTGAGAATGAAGTCTAACCAATGAAGGCAAACTAAGATCAAGAAATACACGTATGGTCCATATGTAGAGCATGGGTTTCATCCACTGAGTTTCACAGGCCACTTCTGACAACTGAGATAAGATATGTCAACACTTGGTTTTTCACTCTTTTAGCACATCAAATACATTTTCTATCTTAGCAAACTCTCCTCTTCATACTCCTCTGCAAACATGGATACATTTTTATGAAGGTTAGGTCCAAGCAGTATTAAACACTGTGAGAAAGAATGGCTATTTATGCTTTGAGGGTCCATTTTCACAATGTTGACAAAGAAACAGGTTCTGTTTCAAGAACTAAATACAAGAGGCAGTGAGGTATCTCCTGCTTTCCAGACCAGTGCTGCTTGGTTACTGTTCACCCAAAGAACCCTCCTGTATAGTACTACAACATGAGTGCTAAGCAGCAGCCTCGGAAAGCACTGAGTAAAGTACTGGCGTATTGTGTATTGAGTAACGCCAGCTCATTCTTCTCACCTCTCCACCTTTTGTCCACCACCAACAAAACATTGATATTTTCAGGGTACATGGAGCCAGTACGACAGAAAAAGGGTATATGGATCCAGGTGAACTCCTGGACTCAGCTGATGTTTAGAAAACTCTCAAGTAAGCTGATGTTGTTAGCTGAGACCGGTTTTGTAGTCACTGGCTGCCCTGACCTACGCAAATCCCATCCATTTCTCCAGAGGAAACTTCTTACACTTCATTGGCTTTGAGTTAGTATCAGCAAGATTGTGAATGGAAGGCAGCCTCATGACACGCACATTAAATCTTCTCCAATCACAGAATGGGGATAAACATTTTCCAAAAATAAAGAACAGGAATATAGTTTCAGCAGAAGTGAAAACACCCTGTGTAAAAGGAAGGAAAGGTAGGAGAAATGGCTATGGAACCCTCTAGCTAACCATAGCAACATAAAGAAGAAAACCAGTAATCAGAGAAGCAAGTTCAATGAATAGAGTAGCTGTTAATTTTCTAGGTTGTTTTTTTTTTTTTTTTTTTTCTTTGCAACTGATAGACAATAAGGCTCTTGAAAAATTTTAACAGTACATACAGGCCTTATATATAATTGAACTTGGATGACATTAAATAAAATTAAAAAAAAAATTCAGACCCTGAATTCTTGTTGTCTTCCACATCAAGACTGTGGGTTTCAGAGAATGTAGGATTTTTCCCTTTCATTCCTCTTCACCAAAACACAAATAACAGAACACAGCCTTTCCCTTTAGAGGATAACTAATTTCTATCTTCTACCATCTTAATATACATCATCAATAAAAATTCAGCATTTTCAGAAACTTACATATTATACCATTTTCACCCAAGACCCTTGGCTTCGGAAATATCACATTTCAGCAGCAGAAGATTGCTATGTAAGTGCAGTAGCAAGAACGTATTTCTAAAAACAAATTTAATCTAACTAGAAAACATACAAAGTAGATCAGAATTAAGAATATTCCTCCCTCAGCACACAAGCATCCTAGTTTTCCTAGTGCAACTAGAATTATAAAGGTGGAGATTCCTATAAACACACATTTATCTATGAGGAATCCGTTTGTGTTTGTTGAGAGGATAGGAATTTGAAGCTACATTCTCTGAGTGTGTATTTGTTTCATCATATGTCTGACATCAATCTATAATTAAACTAATTTCTGTAATCAAATGGCAAGAACTATCATGCTTAAAAGAATAGCAAAAGCTGTGTAAGATTCATAACAGCAGAGTTTATTAAAGATTAATTTCAATCTCGTGGAGAGCCCCCTGTAGTGATGAATTGCCCAAAGGTTATAGGCAAATTTATGTCCTGTTTAAGTCTTGTACCACAGCACATTTACATTCAGTCCTCTATAGTGTTGGTATAAAACAAAACTAGACACCAAAGGAGTTTCCATTTTAGGTTAAAGAGTTGATGTAATGCTCTGAACAACAGCAGAATAACCATCACTGGAAGACTTTAAAAGCAAAGGAGAAAAAACATCTGCCAGAAGTGGCAGAGTGATAACCAATCCTGCCATGGGATTGAGAGATAGAATAGAAGATGAGTTTGAGTTTTTTCCAACCCTATTTTTCTTCAGTTTTAAGGTGTGGAGATGAGAAAAAGAAAAGAAAACAGAAGATGTCTGAAAAACATGAGAAGTAATTGCAAAATTAGGACCAAACAGTTAACTGATTGTAACTCACACATCACACTTGGATTAGTATCAGCAATTTATAATAATACAGAGTAACTGAGATGAGACAAAGACAAAAAACCTAGGAAACCAGAATTCATAAACCTGTTGTGGAATTGAAGGCAAACTTTTGCCATGTATGTTCCATGCATTGTGTTAAAAGCCTGTGCTTAGTTCAGCTTTGTTTTGAAAAGCAGTTTGGGTTTTCTAGAGCATGCTCAGTCTTAGAAAAACAAAAACAAGTTCTGCGTTTTATAGCTGAACTTTCAAACTGGGCATAATCCCAGGCATAAGCATAGACCTATGTTCAAGCTCAAGTTCAACCACAAAAAACACATCTGAAAAGTGAAGCTGTGCTATGCACCAGTCAGCCCCCTTTGCAGCAGCCTGGGCTCCCAAACGTTTCCTTAATCACAGAGAAGGTTTGAAAGTTTTCATTTGAAATTAGATTCTCAAACCTTTTCAGTTCCAGCACAGTTGCTTTCCCGTAGAGCAAGAAGGACAAAGTCTCTTTTCCCTCAGAAAGAGCAAGCACGAGGCACCTCGCTTCTAGAGCTGACTGCTTAGGAATTCTTTTTGGCTTACTTCCCTTTATTAAACAATTTGATCAATTTGATAAAATAGTTGAGCAATCAACTTTTGTTTTCAGGCATGGAAAATTCTTTTCCTTTATCTCCATTTGCAGTTTGAAGGCATCTCAGGGGGTTCCAAATCATGAAATAGTGCTGCATGCAATTCAGATCACACAAGATCATGGTTTTCTACAAGTGAAAAATTTAAGAATAAATCTCACTTACGTTGAGATCACTGCACTCAGCTCCCAACAGAGAGCCAGTTCTGAAAACTGTAGGTTTCTCCTCCTATTATAAGGAGAAGCTTTTTCAATGCTATTTTGAGAAGAGGGATGAAAGAACCAGTCAAAATCTACATTAAGATGACAAACTCAGAAACGCAGTGTAGTGGTGATACCTTAGAGTACAGAGTCTGCTAATACATTTCTCCATCTACTTCACACCATATAAGAATACGTATCAAGGGAATGGTCTTTAAGAATGAGAACAGGAGTTTAGAAGACAAATTCCATTCCTGATTTGGCCATCAGTTCCTTTGGGACAAGTCACTTAATGTTATAAGGTTTTGAAAACTGTTATGCTTGTACTCCCTAAGAATCACAACTGACCTGAAAGCAAAGAGTGAAGAGTAAGCATAAATTATATGATAACAACCAGCTGTAGATTTCACGTGGCTTAATTACAGAAAGTGATCATTTTCTGCAATTGCTTTCTGACCAAGTATATTAAGAAGTTATAGAAAACGTGTGCCACTAAGGAGCATGCAACTATTCACTGAAAAAAATACAACTATACATGCTTATGTAATTGATGCTACAATGATATCAGCTGAAACACAGGTCCGCAAGACTAAGAAGGAGGCTCAGAGGTGAGTGAGCTATTTAAAGGTGTTCTACAGATCAAAATCATGTTTCCCAAAAGGCAACTAGGATAGTCAGGAATAGTAATGACTGCCTACTGAGATGGTGCTTTCAGATGCTTTAGCCTATACTGGAAATGAAGACAAGGATGGTGGCAGGGGCTCCAAATCACCCGAAGTTCACATACTAACAACATCCTGTAATGGCTAAGGACTTGTACAGGTGCTACACTACAAAGTAAAGAACCAGAAAACTGTAGCACAACCATATTCCACATCTAGCTCAATGTTCTTTTCAACCTATTTTTTCCACAATGATTTAGTCTCCCTTCTATAATAATGAAACATAAACAGAAGTAAAACAATTTGCTATCCTTTGCCTTCTTTTATTGCCAACAGTATACCATAAAGCTTTTATTTTGGTTAGTTTTTATTACGATATGAAAGTTTTAGATATTTTCTTTCTTTTTACCTCTACCAGGTAACATTAGTCAGTACAGAGGTCCAGAACAAACCACCCATACTGAACAGAATACTTCTCCTTGCCTTTATTTATTTAGGCAATGGGATTTTGGAAGCGGAACATCTAGGTCGCAGAAGTTTCATAACATGATGAAAGAAGTAAAACTGACAATGTAATCACAAATCCCCCCCCATCTGACTAACGTCCAGAATAAAATAAAATAAAAACAGGTGTGGGAGAAAATAACACATTAGTGGATCTGCTACTGTAGGAATCAAAGGTTAGGACTAAAACTGTCCAGCAAGCACAAGTCGCAACAGCAAACTGGCCAAGTAAAGGTGCTCATAAACCTTTTCTGTTGGCTGTATAGTAGAGATAAGCAGTTATTGGCTAGGTGCTCTGCACAGCTGTAAAGTGTGAGGGACTTGGAAGGCATTGTGACTTAGACACTGAGGGATTGAATGTGACTGCATAGTAGTGAATAACTTGTTTGTCGTTCACGTGAAAAAAATGTGGAAGTAGATCGATGCTTTTCTCCATAATATGTGTTCTCTACTGAGAACAGTAAATCTCCGTCCTACTACAATAGTGTGAGATCATTCATGCCATTAGTTTCAATGAGACTGACTCTATACTGCATGCAGTTTGCTGTTCTCTTTCCTCAATATAACAAAGCCTGAGAGTGCCAGCTGCCTCTTGAGTCTTAAAAAGAAAGAAAGAGAGGGAGACTTTTATTTACCATGATTTTGATTGGTTAATTTCACTCTATTATTTTGCTGCTTCCTCCCATATGAAAAAATGCATTGTCGTTCAAACTAACACACACAAGAAAGGCTGTGCAGCGAGCATGCAAAACATAAATTACCAGCTTGTAATGACACTTTGAACGTGTTGCACAGTAGTGCCATCACCCTCATTTTTTCACTCCAAATATCAGGTTTTTTTTTCCTTTTGTGGTTGGGGCTATAATTGCAATCCTGTCTGCTGAGCTTTACTTGATCTGTACGTGCATTTGGCAATCGGGTTTTATGAGAGCAGTATTATCATTACTGGAGTACGTGGTTGGCACATGAATGAAAGTTACAGTTCCGCCATCAATAGGTAGTACTACGTTATAAAGATAACTGCACAACAGAGGAATTTTCACACCATTTTAATGATCTTCTGGATTCAGTGCTATATAATTTAACACAGCCATGCTGTTGGCACTCCTTTGGAAAAAAAGCTGCTTCGGGACACTTGCCATGGACCCTCTTTTCCCTTCCCTTCGTTGCCATACTTGGAGTTACTTTATTAATAAATCAGAGCAGAGAGGTGGCAGTAAAATCCAGGAGAAAAGGTTACGGGGCCACACTTGAAGGTACTTCAAAAAGTGCCATCAAAATATAGACCGAGTACATTCAAATCAAAGTCATGCAAATTCAGAAAGCACATTTAAGTGCGTCAGTCCACATACCTGTTGATTTTCAGATGCTTTCAAAACATGTTTTTTGAAGCTCTGCTCAGTAATGTGCTCTGAAAGTTGTCTGTTGCCTGATTACTTGCACTTGCATTTAGTTTTAAGTCAGCAGGAAATGAGACTACGTACAAAAAGCCCAGAAAGTTTTACTGTGAGAAAATAGCATCTCCCACATCCACACCAGGGCTTGCTGGTGAAACGTGGACAAGGCAAAATCTCTCAATACCACCAACTACTCAGCTGGAAAATAAACTGAAGTATAAACAACTATCTAAGATGCAGGGAGGAAGTGGTTAATATGCAGAAAACACACCGTTCATACCATGCATGCTATTTATGCTGTATCTGATCTCTCGCAAGGACTTCAGCAGCACTGAGGAATGAACATGTGGACATGGTGATAGTCTGATTACTCAAAGTGCTCGAGAGTGAGTGACAGCAATCCATCTACTCAATCATCAACAAAACAAAGCCAGCAGTATGCAAGACCTCACTAATATATAGGCTTATTAGGAATCTGGTTCCAGAGGTTGTTACATGCAACATTACAGTGCTGTGTATATGCATATTAGTAACAGCAAACAGTTTAGCAGCTTGGCACATGTGTTAGTTTTGAAAGTGTGTATATTTTTCCAGTAAATGGTCATGGCAGCTTTCTCAAAATTGATATAGCCTTCTGAGTATGAAAAAAATGAAAAATCAGCCATTAAAAAACAAAATTTAGATACATATTTGCGTAGTATACTGGAACAGCATCTCTTGGGTAAATAACTCATGTTTTTTGACATTAGTATGCATTCCAAAGTATGTATTTACCTGATGGACCATAACAGCCCTGAAGGAGCCATTCTAGCCTACTGGGTAATATCTGATGGATTTTTTTTTTCCCCCAACAATCAGCATGCATGCCATAAAAATCCTAAATCACAAATAGCATACTTAAAAAAAAAAAAAAAAAAAAAAGACTATCCAAAACACACAATGACTCAGACCACAATGCAAAGGCAAGCTAAATCATTTAGGGTTTGTAAAATAAAAGCAGGAACAGATAGATATTTCAAACCCATTTCACTGTAACATGAGCTGGCATTTTGAAAAAATGAGCTGAATTCTCTACTGGTGCCAGAAACTCAGCTACCAAAAATATTTCTCAGGGTTTTGCAATAACCTCACGGTAAGTACTCCCTCAATCCATTGGAAAGAGTGGAACTCAGAAATAGTTTCAGAACATTTCAGTGAGGTCGCAGGTTTCTACATAGTGCCGGTCTTGTGCCAAACAGCCCGACAACTGTCATGTTCCCTGTACCATGCTGAGGAGGTAAGGTGCCCGAGGTGATTTCACCTTGATGCAAAGTAACAGTGCAAAACTTGCCACGTTTCCAAACCCTCTCATGCAAGGCTAAATTTCACCTCTGTCAAGGAACTTAATGAGGCAGGAAAGGAAGAAGCCCTTGAAAAACACCCATGCTTTCCTCTCTGTGGGAGTACAAAGGGAAGGGGACAACCGTTATCATTTTTCAGTGTTTATATTTACTATGGAGAGAATTCCTGGCTGAAAAAATGCCTTAGAAGGGTGTAACCTTTTCCTTTACTAACTGACTTCTATGCTTGGTTTTATAATTTTTTGTACAGTTGACTAACAAAATGGTCTAGCAAATAGGATCAGTGGGCTCTATTCTTTTTAATGGCAAAATAAAATTACTTAAGGTTATTTTTGCTGTTAAGGATTTGGAAGAAAGCCCCATGGGATGCACACAGTCTTCTAACATTCAGGCAACTTTTTATATCATATGTCTCCATGAATTTCAGTTAAGCAAACCATAACCTAACAGACATAAGCACCTCAAACGGTAAGATTTTGTGCATATTTGCATACAATGTACTATTACGTATGAAATTCATTATATCCATACCAATTTATGGTCTATGCTCCATTTCAGTTTCACTTAAATCATGACTGAGAACCCAGAAAAGGCTTTATGCTTTCTTTGATATCTACTTAAGGTGGGAACTTTATCCAAGGAATACAAATGTACCACAGGTTCAAACTTTTTACTGTGTCCCTAGTGTCCAGAAAGCTGAATGGGATTTGTTATTCATATTACAAACAATTAGTGAACAGAAACGATTTTAACAGCAACAGATTTTCTAATTTTTCTCCTTAGGTAATGAGGACACTTTACTACTGCATTACTAAAACCCCACTATGGCCGGGCAACACTTCCAGCTACATTCAACTGCAGACAATCAGTCAGCAGACATGCCTCATGGCATATCTGTGTGATTCTCCTCCCCAGGCTTCCCAGGCCTGAAATGCAGAGAAGCATTGGACACTCAGCCTGAAAATCCAGCCAACAATTTCTGTGCTTCCATTAATTCTACAGAGCATATCTTCGTACAGGTTTACAGGCCTAGAAGTCAGAAACTTGCATAGAAATGCTGTTTGCTAACAGTCGTCTTCTGGAATTTCAATACCATTTTCATTTTTACCATCATATAATAACTTCAAACAGAAGAACCAATGGAGTTTATGAAAGAACTAGTGGATGCCAAAAAACACCAACATTTGGGGGTAAAATGAGAGCAAAAATCTCAAACTCTGACAGAGATCATCACTGATGCATCCTCTCTAACCTGTGGTGTAACTAACAGTGGCTGTGGACGTACCTCCTAGTAAACAAAGTGCATGCAGAGACCTACTCTTATGTTCACTCATAATCCAAAAGACCACTTCAAGAACATACATGGCACTTAGCTATGGATGCAGTAAATTTTTAAGGTTGTCCAATAACACTGCCTATACTGCCTGCTTGAGCTTACGGGGTTGTCGACAGTGAAGTCAAGACCCGGCCCATTGTACCATACACCTCTACTAGAAACTAATCTGACATAAAAAAGGTAATTTAGCAAGTTGTATGAAATCTATCAGCAAGAAATATAACTGTTGTAGTACTTGTGCCTTATTACTCATCAAGACAAATTTTCACTGTCAAAAACATCTGCACAAATAATTTTTGCTGCGGCCATATGAGCTGTTAAAGACTTTTGTCCTTCTAGACCATGAACTCTTGGAGTAAGAGATACAGTAAGAGACAGTATCTACCTGCAAACACACAGTAAAATATCCAGAATCATGGTTTCTAGGCAGAAAACTAGGAAACTTAAACTAATGATTATTTATAAAACTGTTATGAACTTAGCGTTACTTGAACAGCATTACTTCCATAGCATTTATCACCATACATACATGTAAATCTATTCATAATAAGCTAATTATCCCTGTTTCCCCATTGAATATAAAAGCATTCTGGTGGTTTATTTGTTTGTTTTCCCCATTTACACATCATGACCTCTTTTCCTTTTATATGACTGGTGAAGATGAAGCCCCTTCAATCTTTTATACTGGGAGCGTTTCTTTGAAATAAGTATCAAAATCAGCCACATTTTTCACAACTTCACATCAAAGTATTGGAGGTTGGTGGGGTTTCTCTTGTGGCTGTTTTGTGGCTTTTTATTTTTTTTAATTAAGCAAGGATAGAAGACCGCACAGTAGAAAAAAATTGCCTCAGGATTTTTTTTTTTTCCCAATATACTCACGGAAAACTTCATCAGAACGAAGAGCAAAAATAACAGATACATCACTGCAGTAAAATATTGGCTATGCAGGTTTAATTCCTCTGGGTGCCTAAAGAACAACATGAATAAACTTCAGCTACTGTAACACAGAGTAGAAAAATGAATTTGAATGTAAGGCTCCTTTATGAATGGAAACTATTACCTGCAGGTTTCATTTAAATAGGTCCCTAAAGGCAAGCAAGAGGCTGTTTCCATACATATGGGTTTTGCTGGACAAAGGCTAGCTGGACTGACCATTTAGTACAGCCTGCCACTTATGACAAAGTGCTTCCTCCTGGATACTGGGGAGAAGGGACACTTGCCAGCTTGCCATTGGCTTGCAGTATGCTTATGAAGTTGCAGTAGATTTTGCTATTTGCCCCTGCTCTCCCCAGCAGACTCTAGTAAGAAGGCACCTTGTCAAAGTTTCCATGTTGCTCTGAAAAAAATAAACAGGACTATGACCTTCAGCACAGGAGAACACATGTTCAAATCCGTATTAATGAAACTTACTCTGTACCTCCATGAAACAACTATTAGCCAGACAACAGGGAAATGTTTGACAACCTCCTTAAGTTAAGAGCTGATACCTTATCTGTCAGTGAAAACTGCTTCCCTCTTTGCAGCTCCACACAACCATAGTTGGTCTGTGCAGCTTGATGCCATACCATTTTCATCCTGACAATTGTATGTCCAAACGTGGGATACCAGGTACAAATGGTTCTGCAGTTAAAGCAAAGCTACCAGTTGGCCCAATGCAACACAGTCCTGCAAGTAGATTAGTGCAAGACTGTCAGCAAGATGTTCTGCAACATCAGTTTTTTCACTCTTAATTCAGAAAGTTGCCATCAGCCTCTATATGCATCATATTATTATTATTTATCTGTTTATAATTTAACTCCTTTTATCTTCTCAAATACCACACATTAATGAAAGAATTGCTGGGCAAAAGAAAATCTTATGGCTCTGACATAAGAGTTATCTTCAGTACCCACACAACCTTCTTCCTAAGGAATCTTTGTGAAAATGTGTTACTGTTTGGAAATCTTTCATCGTAAGTGGGAAGCTGCTTATGAAACACTTGATATTTTTATATATATATATATATATATATATATATATATATTTTAATGATACGGTATATGAAATACAAATCCTTTCTCGGGGTCTCATATTCTGTTTTAATGACAACACCTTTATCAAACTGTTGCAGTTTTAAACCTTTGGTTCAGACTGACACAGCTACGGATGGGAGAATGAATGGTTTGGGGTTTAAAATTAATGATAAAGTTTAAATTTAAAGATGATGTTAGCCCTAAGAAAAAGCAAAGACCAGTGAAGAAACGTCCATGTTAATGGCATCTGAAAGAGGCTGGCTATTTTTTGACATTTTTCCTAAAAAAAAAATATTCTGAACAAGTTTTCTCCATGCAAAATTGAAAGCAAGTTGAAAAGCAAATCATGGAGATCTATCTAGGACTCTCTCTCAAGTAGAGGATACTCTCTTATGTGGAAAAAGTGTTATTAATTTCAGTATTTTCAATAACATGCTAACCACTGTCCACCTGATATCAAGATTCTCACCACTTACCTAATGCTTTGCTCTTTACATCTCTTTGTGCCATAGAGAGGGAAGGGAAAAAAGCAGCAAAGCTTTCCTGTGTGATTTCCCTCCACCATCCTTCCTGTCTTTCACTAAGAGTCTCCACTGTTTATTTTAATCTACTCAAATAAATGAACTCATCTAAAAGATAGGTATGGAAGAAAGCAGCAATTTACTTGTAACTCCACCTGCTGCCTGCAGCAAAATCACATAACTACATTTCAGAGAACAATCTGGTTTTATAGGAAAGGGAGAAGCAATGAGATCAGGAGAGAGCAAGTGAGTAGTTGTGCACTAAGGTAACACTCTCCCCCCTCCTTGTGGTCTAAAAACGTTCCCCCAGCTGAACACACAGATTTGAATCTGGTGCAGTTCCTTATTTAGGTCAAGTCTACCCTCAAAGAGAATGCAAATCTAATAGTAATAGAACCCAATTACATAGCAGAATTATTTCTGCAAGGCACATTTGTAAGTTTTTATCTAAAAACAGGAAGATAACTGCTTGCAAGACACATATCTTAAAGGGAAACAAGTACACCTGGTATAGTTGCAAGAACAATTGCTACATCTTATCTCATTAAAAAAATAATTTTTCAGCATGAGATTTGCATGGACAATAGATCCTTTAATGCTAAGCTGATGTCAAGATCCTGGTAGCTGGCACAGACAATCAACATGTTATATAAAGCAAGTTTGGGAGTCTAAACCAGTTCCCATTGGCAAGCATCCACACTAACCATGAAAACAGCTCTTGGTATGGACCTAAGCAAAAAGGCCAAGGTGATAATAATTGATGGTTCTCCTGCTCACAGAGCACTCAACAAGACTAGGATGAGCAAAAAATGCTGCAGTCAGCAAACAGTATACGGCACATATACAGTGCCTATTTCATCACTTTTAGTTACAAAACGATATGTATTATCTTGTTTCAGGATGGTATTAGTGCCTCTTTATTACCCTCAGTTCATCTTTTTATTATTTTGTGGCTAAAGGGCTATGAAATGAGAATAGCTTTCTGCCCTTGAAAACTTGGACGTATGGAATGAAATATAGGAAGAGAAAGCTAAAAAAGCCATGCAGTGTTTGACATGACAGGTTAGTCCCAGAGGTTTAAGCATTTGTTTTAGCTTCTACATAAACACTTCAGTTCAGGAAACACCGCAGTTCACAATGGCACTGGCCATTTCTCTCAGTAGCCTGGCCAACTGCAGGTGTGTGGATTATTACTAGAGGAAGCTAGAACAGGAAACAAGGTTATTTTGGGTAAACAGTAGGAAGAGCTCATCAAGTGATAATGAATACATTACAACATGTCAGTCATAACGCAGGCACTAGAAGTCTACCAATATAGTCAGAAAAAAAATACATCACAACAGGCAGCACATATCAGGAAACAAATTGCATTCTCTGCTGAACAGTCTCCCAGCTACAGTTGACAGGTCAAATGCTGTAATGTTAGTATCCTCATCTTATAACACGTAGAATGGAAAAAAAGTAGCAATCATGATCGAGGGTGTGGAACAGCTTCCACACAGTGAATAACATAACAGTCCAGCAGTCCTCAAGCCTGGAAAACAGGTAATTGTGAGGAACATGTCATTAAGATCTCTGAAATCATGACTGGCACAGAAGAGGTGAAGAGGAAGTGATGGCTCCCTGGAGCTACAAATACAAGTAGTAGGAACAACAAATGAAACCTGCAGGTGGCAAGTTTAAGGTGAATAAAAGCAGGTATTCCTTCATGCAGTGTTTAAGCAGGGGAATTTCTTACCACAGGACGTTATGGAAGTAAAAGGTTTTGCATGCATGGAAAAAATGTGTGGAGAGATTTATGAAAGAAATTCAAATATTCCTTGTTTCTCCTGCTCAGAAGAGTGTTCTGAAACAGCATCACTATTACACTTACCATGTTCCTTTCTCTTTCATAAGCAAGCACTATCATATTGGGCATACTTCACTAGATGCGCCCTCTGCACAAACGGTGTTCATCCATTCATATGATAAAGAACTCCAAAACGTAAACATCTGAATGTCAACACTTCAAATGTATGTTGCACTACTTGAATAAATTAAAACCACACTTTGGACTTCTTTAAGTCCTACAAGCTTCAAATACTTGATCAAGAAAATGCATTGATAGTAACAATATCAATACACAATAATCACAATAAATTAATAATAAAGCTTCAATTTATTACAGAAACATGTCTTTAATGTAGTTGAACTTATAAGGCACACTGAACGTAGCAAATGAGGCCTCATGAAATGGTGATTGTTTTGGTGTAGCAGATCTCCAAATAAACAAAATCACTTCCATTTTAAAAAAAAAGTATATATATATATATATAATTTTTTCCTGGTAAAACACAGTCCAAAGTATTAATGCATCAAACATCACGTTTCATAGACGTTATTTTCATTCCATTGTAAGGAAAGCAGAGAAAAATGAAGTGTTTGATTGACAACACTACTGAACAACAGAGCTGCTCGGTGCTTTCATCAGTTCTGCAACATAAACACCTCAGGTCTGAGGAAATCCATTCTTAAGCCTCTCTTCTAAACAGTCAGATCTGAAACCTAGGGGACCTGCATCTCAGCCAAATTTGTTCATTTCCCATGTTTTCCCATTGCAACTCTACTAGCAACAACCAGTGGCTCTTCTATGTCTGTCCAGCAGCAAACACCAATCCCAGCTAAATTTTTTACTGATGGTACTTTTAACTTCAGGACAGTGTTTAATCCCACTCAGCACAACAGTTTAAGAGCTGATGTTCTCAAACACACTGGAAATGAAAATGGACACTGAGAAAGAAAGAAATTCCTTTTTCTGTGGTTGATACTGATCTGTTTCAAATGCTTTGGGGGAAAGAAAGTTAGAATCTGCAACCCCTTAGTTAACATCATAGCAAAAAGGCATATACACTTTCTTAAGTAAAACAACGCTTTCTTTCATAATCAATTACTTGCAGTAAAACAGACTCACGAGGAAGAATGGAGCATGCCTCAACCCAAAGACCCCCTACTTGGTCATCATCCACACTGCTGAAGTTCAAACTCATTTCCCTCTCCCTGCTCAATTCTGAAGATTTGAACTATGACCTCCCATTTGCCAAGAAAACATTTCCTAAACACTATATGTTAGTATTTGATTTCATTCATCAATCAATTTTTTGTTAGGCAAATGGATTGCTGAATCTCTTCTACTATGTTAGAGATAAAAATTGTTGACCCAAGCTTTGTACATCCTAATACAATGAACCTCACTGTTAATCAGACCAGGAAACTCCACACACACTCTGGATTATTGCAATTCCAGTTCAGCAGCTTCACAATTTCTCAGACTCGAACAACCAAGTTCATTATGCAGCTCCATTCATAAAACCGTGCTGTGTTTCATACTGGCCAATACTTTGGAACCTGATGATAAGACGTTGATTAAGACTGGCCAGATCTGTATGAGCAGCTCCTGTTCTTAACAATATACAAATGCAATTGCCAAAGAAGTCTGTTCAGACATTTCTGTCCCTGCCCCACCTACAGATAATAAGATCCTGTGAGGACTGGTAACAATTAGCTTAATAGGAAGCAGGAGAAACAATTGCTATTGCCCCACCTCCTTAACTACTGCATTACAACGTGGTTCTCAGTATCTGGAGCCTTTCAGGGATATATTGTCTATTTATTTGTCTAAGTCATGATTAAAGCAAAACATTCTATTCTAAAACAACAACAGCGGGTGAGAGGAGGCAGCCTGTGCTCTTTTCCTCAAAATACGGATATCCTCAGACTAATTGAATGCCTTCGGTCAGTGCATAGGGTTTCCATTCACAGAAATTCATTCTAAGGCTACTTCTCCTCTGTTTGGACACGAGCTCTGAGAGGGGAAGACTCACGTATTGCTAGCAAATCCTGAAGAGTGGATTAAGGCAGCGAGACCTGATTTCTCTGGTAGTCACTGAAACACGCACACAGACAAGGGAAAGCCCAGCACACACAAACAGTGAATAAAATGAGCGTAATCAGAATATTCTTGGGGATAGGGCACCTACACGTGACGATGCAGCCTGTGTCAAACAAAGTGCCCCTTCCCGGATGGCTCCGCCGGAGCCTGCCTGGAAGCAAACTTCAGCCCCAACTCATGGAGGCGGGAGCTTGCCCCAGAGCTAGAGGCTGCAAGATAACAATGCGTTTAGATAGACTAGATCTTACTCTAAGCTTTTCTTCCTGCGGGCTATATACAAGCCTTTATCTGAATTCCCACCACACCTCTGCCTGGGAATGGTTAGCTTTCCCCTCAGGGTCATTCGATATGGAGTACCTCCTCTATATGTACAAACACCCACACCTTCATTATACCTCAGCTTTATTTTCCTCCCAGGCTTGCAGTTCTTTCTGCCCTAGTGAGAAGACAAAGCAGGAGGTGCTTCAGTACGACTATGCAATTCAAATTAGGAGCAATGCAAAATGCAGTCATTACAAAAGGTGTGAACAGAGCAGTTGGATAAGGAAGAGGCAGCCTGGTAACAGTATAACTCATCCCTATAGGTGAACCTCCTCCGGGGCCACGCGATCCTTGTTGAATAGAGAAACCACAGCCTGGCTGAGTACCTGATGCTCATGATTAGCTGCCCCGAACTAACCTTACCCTGCACTTTCCAAACCTGCTGGCTAAGGTGTTATTAAGTTATTAATCAACATAGACAAAGGTCTTCAATACAACAACAGATACATTCACAGCATATCAGCAGCAATTACATTTCCTCATGTGCTAAATCAGGTCAGGCTAGCCAAGGTCAAGAATACAGGAGATCATAAGACTTTCAAAACCACTGAAAATTTTCACTACAAACATCAAAGCACTATCAGTTTAAAACCCAGAATAGAACGACATGCATAAGAAGCATGCATTTGGTGACAGACAAATGACTGCTTTCATGTCAGCTAAAGGGAACATGAATCACATGTAGCACAAGCTACATATGTAACTCCAAAAGTGATGCCTCCAATTTACTTCCATGAAAAATATAGCATATAAGAAGAGCACAATAGCAGTATTTGATGGAGCAAATTCTCAGCTGCAGAACTCTTTTTCAACATAGTAATCAACATTAGTTATGCATTTTCACCAGCAATGAACAAGAGCCTGCATGCCATGCAGTACCAACAGAGGTGACTCACTATCACAACTCCTGAAACGCATTATCCACTGCCTCACTGGGCTCACATCCACTGCTCGGTCTCCATAAACATTCAGCAAACATTGATAAATGTCAGTGGTGCCATCCTTTAAACACAGAGGAATTCAATTCCACGCCTTAGCTTCATATGCACTTCCATGTCAGACATCAGTTTGTCCCTCTGTTGCCATCTGTCACATGGCAACAAACAGAATATTGGTGGGAAGGTTAAACTTCCGCTATCATGTCACCAATATCCACCTCTGATGGCACGAGCCAACAGAATAAAATAGGAGGCATTGCTTTTGGAGCAGCCATCACAGTCACTGTTTTTCAATCACCTTCGGCAACTCAAATACAGACAACACAGACTGTGGCCACTCAGGAACAAATTTTGTTCCTGAGAAGACAGGCAGCTCTTCAGAGAGTTTTTCTCATACACAGAGGAAGAAAAGGCAAAATAACAAGCAAGCAGAGGTGCCCCATGCAGTCTGTCAAAGTTCAGTTGCTGGGACACAATAGACAGAAAGGTCACCGCACGTATGAGAGTTACGCAGTGCTTCAAGACTTTAAATAGAAAAGAGCTTACATAACGAGTGCCCGAGTGCTGCCTCATGACAACCTCTCACAGCCAAACCATCATGGTGCAGTTCACAAATGCTGCCCGCTATGTTGAAGGAGTGCTTTGATTCAGATGGCAGTTTTATCCACAGACAAGATATAAGATACAGTGTATGATGGAACTTTTGAGTTTTACAACAGCAGATGTTATCACAAGACTCATTTTTGTGCTACAGTTTATATTATACCAGTAGGATAATTTTGAGGATTTCGAATTCTAACAAACAGCATAGCAATTGAGAGTTTCTACTGGTTATCCATCATCCAGACAGCATAACTGAATTTTAAAAGATTGAAATTTACCAACAAAATTAGGTGATAGACATAATTAACTCATATCATATAATTATATACAATAATCCATTGTATTTTTACAACAAATTCTATTTTTGCCAATTAGAATTCAAGTACTTCTCCCTACAAACCTAACATATGGTTGCCTAAATAAACAACTACTATTTTCAAACAAGAGGTGCATATCTCCATGGCTTAAGAGCACAAAAATTATCTTCATGAGGTATGTTCAGAATTTTCATTAGGAAGTACCTTATCGCTATAACAACATGAGATTAAATAATTGAGAAATACATCCTAGAACCAAAGCAAACCAGAAAGTTTACACATCCCCTTGATCTGCAATGATACATTTCATGAAGTGGATTAATCCTTCAACAACCATTAAATGCTTCGCTGCTATACAAATGAGCAACCAGATAGGTCTTACCCTGAGTGAAGGGCTTGGTGCTCTTTTCTCAGCTACAGATATCCCCACGGCCCCACTAAAATCATGAATGCACACTTGATGCATTATTCTCAGTTGTCTACTAGCAGCGTGAACGCGGTGGCTCTGAGTCACGACTAGTACAGGTAATCACTGTGCTCCTAGCTGAAACCATATTATTCTCTTTACAGTCTTTGTAAAGAAAACTCCATCCATAACACCAGAAACATTAATCGAGAACAAGCGAAATCTTTTGCCAAAACTGATAACCCCGTTTAAAAATAATAGCAATAAATAACAGGAGGGCTGCTCTAAGCAATTAGCCAAACGTTGCCTAGAAACTGCAAATATCAGGTTCTCTAAAATTATCATTGCTGGCTTTGTGTCACACATATACATGCATTTCACCGAAATTGAAAGAGATAACACAGACTCAAGCATAAAAATTTAACAACACAGACAATTATGTCACTGTATTTATGGATGTTAAGTTTTTCCATAAGAATAATTGAGGTGGTCACCAGGGATCATTTAAGGTAAAGAATTTTACCCTTTTTTTTTTTTTAATGCTACTGCAGAGTGTGGGGTGAGGGGAGGAAGGAGGGGGGCAGGGGGACACTGACGCAGTTTACCATTGTGAAGCATCATCAAGAAATCAAAGATAAGCCCACAGCAGCATTCATAGGAAAAAAAACTCAGCCCTTATGCAGAAGAAAGTAATTGGTAACTACTGCCTACAAAAAAAAAAAAAGTCTGGCAAACTCAAGAACTGTCTTTACGGTATTCTTTGCATACCTTACATTTGTTGAATGGTTTCCAAAATGAAAGCTTTCCCATGGGAAGGCAAAGAAACAATAGCAATTTCTTCTGAATGAAGCTCTCCTAAGCCAAAGAGTAAACATACAGTATGTGACCTGAAAGTTTGCTTTTAACTGTACAAGTGGCTAATTACATAACTAATCAAAATGCCTTCAAAAGCAATTCCTAAGGGAAGATTAAAAAAAAAAAAAAAGAATGAAAGAAAAGGAAAAAGCAGCCCAGCAAAGAGAGATGGTGATTGATAAACAGCTATACTGCATGAACTTGTATGTGCACACATTCAGTTTTAACAAAGCTGAAGATCTGCTCTGCACAGCACAACAGATTGCACAGGAATTTGTATTCTAGCTGAGAATTTAGTGCAGGTTTAAGAGATGGACCTGTATGACACACAGATCCTATTCCAAAAGGAAACATGAGCTGCTGATGTGGCAGCCAAGGAATGCGATTACTGCATGTCCTAGGCATATTCTCAACATCAAGCAGTAAAAGAGTTTGAGTTTCACAACTGATTTTGAAAACTGGACATGATTTCAGAATTTAAATTCTGTTAAAATTAGAAGAATGGAGGTTAAAAAAAAATAAATCTGTTTCTTTACTTGGGGGACATGGAAAATTTTGAAAAATTAACATTTAGAGAAAGGCCTTTGATCACAGAAAAATGGCACATGCATCCCATAGGCGTCTTCAACAGCCTCACAACACATGGAATTAGCCTATATATATATATATATATACTTTATTTCAAATTGGTTCTTAGGGAAACAGAGCAGGTTTAGACCTTTTAAACCCTGGCTTTTTGTCTTTTTAAAGTAGCTGTACTACAGAAGGGAATTTTATTATTTTCTGCTTATTCTGCATTGGTCTCCACTTGCATGACATATTCCCATATTTCCATTGTGCCCAGTACTGTGCAAAACCTGGTAGAGACTGCACACTTGGGTGTCTCAGCTGTACTCTATCACCATTCTCTTTTGTAGCAGAGACAGGATTAGCTCAGGTGTTCCCTGACCCCTACTGGTGGGGCTGGCCCCTTGTTTTCCTCGAGAAGAAGAGAACAAGGGAAAAAAATACACTTTGTGGCTCTAGGGACATGTGGCTATAATGAATCTTAAAAAAAAAAAAAAAAAAAAAAAAAAAAAAAAAAAAAAGGTAGAAAATCCTTCTCTGGAGGCTGTGGCAGGCTGAAGCTAAACAGGGGAGATGCCAGGAAACTTCTGAAACCAAGTTTGGCTTTTAAACTCTTTTAGCTCCTCCTGATCAGAGAGATCCAGCTGAGGTTTATTTACCAACTGCCAACATGAATTCCTGGTATTTTTGTTAACCATTTAGATGCCACAGCTCCAGGAATTTCATCAAGCTGCTGAAGAGGTGCTGGCACGAGCAGCAGTCACCACCAGAGCACCCCTGTGAGTGGGAGCCCACAGGGAATCTCACACATTCCCAGGTTCAGTTGCCTGCTGTGACTGGGCTATGCCAGAAACTGGTTCAAAGACCATCTGTTTCACCAAGTGGTATGGAAGGAGTTTGGCATTCAACCAAATGCACTGCTTCTGAACAGATTCTGAACCTCTATCTACACTCAACTGGAAGAGCAGCTTTGGAGAGGCCACCGTACAAGAGCTATCCTAAAACTTCACAGCGCAACAGCAAAAATGAGCCTCAAGGAAAACATTATCCATAGGACTGAAGAGTTGAGAAAATCATTTTCCTTATTTAGACAAACTTCCAAAGAACGAATTCAAATAGAGTTACATTTTTTTATTATAATGAAAAGTCAACAGATTTTCTACCAAGCATCTAAAATATGTATCTATATCTTCTATTTCAGATCATTGCATCTCCAGGACAGCTAGCTAAGCACTAAAGATTCAAGCGTTACATGAAATGAATGCGTCTCTAGTGAAAAATAAAGTCCGTGTTTTTGCATGAGACAGTAAGTTACTGATGAGTAAGTACATTTAAAATCACAGCTAGCATATTTGCCTTACCAAATCTGCTTCAGTTTATTTCAGCAACTAGCTGATCATATCATATTTAGCTGGAAAATATACAGCTCTGAAAAAATATGAGAAGAAACCTGGAGATGTACAGTATAATTACAAAAAGAGACTTGCCAGTACCTCCAGTGTTAGGTGCCAATATCAACACTCCTAATGAACTGCATTTTCCCCATCTGCTTCCACATGCAGCCAAAAAAATGTACGTGAACCACTTTATGTCTCAAAAATCAGTTTCCTAGATCCATCACCAGCCCCCCCAAACCAAGCAGGTCTCTATTATACGTCTGTCTTTCTATGTAAATCTCTGAACTCTAGATTAATCAGCAGACACTCCACACTTTCTGACACTTTAATACTTTCAGTACTGAATGCCCAAAAAGCAAAAGACCAGGTTTTTCAAAGTTCTCTTTTCCTACTAATTAAAAGGAGTGTTTGCATCATCTCCAGAGGTATCTCTTTGCAAAATGCCACAGCACACATCATTACCTATTTCCTATGGCACATAAGAGAAAGTTCTTTATTTCGTTCTCTTCTGAGGCTGAGCCAGACATCATCTATCTGTTGGGATACAGTCTTTCTCCCCTGCTACATACAGACTCTGAACGAGGAGTGAATCAGCATCTGAATCTCATTGCAGCCTATCAATACCTGAAGGGAACCTACACCCAGGAGGGGAGTAAACTCTTCAGAAGGGCTGACAACAGCAGGACTAAGGAAAATGGTTTTAAGTTGAAGGAGGGAAGATTTAGGTTGGATGTTAGGGGGAAGTTCTTTACTAGGAGAGTGGTTAGGCCCTGGAACGGGCTGCCCAGGGAGGTTGTGGATGCCCCGTCCTTGGACGTGTTTAAGGCCAGGCTGGACGGGGTCCTGGGCAACCTGATCTGAATGTGTATGTTTGGTGGCCCTGCTAGGCAGGGGGGTTGGAACTACATGATCCTTGGGGTCCCTTCCAACCCGGGTGATTCTGTGAATCTCAACATCATAAGTCAAATAAGAGGACAGCTTGCACGTGGAGAAGGACATTATGAAAAATTCCCATCTTTAACAATCCTTAGTTTTCCTCAGTTTTTATATCTAACACAGTGCTCAATTCACCCGAATTAAACAATCCACTTAGCTTCAAAAAGAATCAAGAGTTTTGAATTCATAACTCAAAATATTTGCTTTTACAGTTACAACTGTCACATGTATGTGTCCACATCCACAAGGATTGGTGTCCATTCACATAAGTGACAGCAGGAATTCTGAAAATAAAAACAAGGAATTGCAACAATATACTGCCTGCAGTTCAACCCTGTGCTCCTCAAAGTAACTCACTGCACAATTTCAGTCACAGCTCCACATTACTCACAGCCCCCTAACTGATTTTTTCGGAAATTACTGCTTGATTAAAAATGTCCAATTCTTTTTCCCTTTCCAGCCTCTGAGCTTATTGATGTGAGATAAACTTTATCAGAATCCATGTTGACCTTCCTCTCTTTTGAACTCAGAAACATTGATTAACTTGTAAGTTATGTAGCAGTGGGCCAACTTAAATACTGCCCTTTTTGGTACTCGGTTTCCTGCTGACTGGCTATTTCAGCACCTGTAACTCCTTAAAAATCAGCTCAGCTAAAGGTGAGAGAATTACAAGAAATATAATTGGGCTTAGTCCCTTCATTCTTCAGCTCATGAAAATGCAAAATGTTACCCAAATGGTAAGAAAAAGATGATTCATTCTTTTCCAACAATCTTAGTGTAAGCTGTCAGCTGCTCCCTAATTAGCATTAGCAGCAAGCCAGACTAGCAGTAGCAAACTGCAGCAGGGCTAGCTGCAAGAAGTCAGAAAGAAAGCAGGTTGCTTGAGTCATTCTTCCATTGACAAACCTTTAAAGGAAAACTTGAGGCTCACACAAGGAAGGTACTGCTTCTCTGAGGTAGATACTGAAGGCCTGACCTGCTGGACTTGCCCACTCACCTCCAAGTTGCCAAAATCACAGAGGGTAATTTGCCTCTTTGTTGCCCCAGATAAGGGCAAAAGGATTTCTCCCCTGCGTTTGCAGTATGGTCAAAAGCTGCACGAGATTTCTGTTTCATATCCTACCCAGAGCCAGGAATTCCAATAGAAAAGCAATGGCCACAATCTGTAAAGAAGTCAGTGTTCAAATGATTTTACTGAAGAAATAATTAGGCTGTTCACAGCACTTTAAGTCCTTCTGTGACCTCCAGCTAGAATTGAGCCAGGATGATACAAGTGTTAGAAGGACCCTAACACAAGCAGCTGCCAGTATAAAATGTTTCAGAAGATTTATACGCAAGTTATTGAGTCATAAGTATTACACTCAGGGCCGCTGCAAACTGTGTTACCATTTCCCACTATGCCCACTGCTTCAAGTTGAGTTTTAATGAATTCCCTTTTCTTTTACAGTTCAGCCATTTCCACCCATCTTGCCTTTCAATCCTGAAGCCTAGTTAACAGGGTTCAAGAGACACTTCCTTACCAAGAAACTGGGCCAGAACGAATAACGCTAGTAGCGTTGTGTATGGATAACACATTCCCTAAATGCTTCCAGCAAATTATTTCAAAATGCTGTTTTGATATCCTCCCTTTTCTTTAATGAGTACTGTTTTCTATTCACAACTAGGGCGTAAAACAGCGCAGCATGAACGAAAGCTTTTATAGTGCCGACATCACAGCTAACAAGAATTAGTACAAACACATTCTTTTTTGTGACATTACATTTTTAGAGTTCAATGGCCCTTATTATATCTCAGAGAAGATGCAGCTTCTCATGATTAGCCATGTGCATGATCTGGCATCAGAGTCAAAACTAGGTCAGTTATCTACATCCAGTAATTTCATCTCTTTAATGACAATTTCTTGATGTATTGGTTTTTTCAGTTGTTTTCTTTCAGAGGTGGGTTGGATGGGGCAATGACAGTGAAAACAGAGGCATAAGAGACGGCAGATGATCTTGTTACAAAAGCTACCAGACGTTATAAACAATTGCAAATATTTCGGAACGCCTGCCATAAATCAGTTATATCAGCATTCTGAGCTTCTCATCTACAGAAAACCAAACTTCAGAAGCAGTTCTTCTCTCAAACTCTCATTTTTCCATATGCCTCATTTTCATGGTGAAAAAAATATGACTGAAGGACCCTCTGAAGTATTTTAGTTATTATCTGACAGTACGCGTATCAAAGCGCGAATACTGAAAACGTTATGAAACTACAAAAGAAGCAAGATTAAAAAATACACAGATGTATTTAGCAGTGCTTCAAGAGTACAAAACATCTTCAGGGCAGTAAGGTTCCCATTCTGACTTGCTCTGCAAAAACTAAACTTACTGTCTTTCCCCTGAGGAGTTTTCCATCTGTGGTAAGAAATACAGCCCCTTAGCACATTTTTCCTTTATCAGGCACATTGCCGTATTCGTATACTTTTCTATAGCCATATTAGCTTTAAAGGAGAGTTTACAGAGGGCACAATTCTAGAACACTCTCTCCTCCCAGGGTGTAATGCTGTAAGACAATGGAAAGTGCAGTAATGGCAGAATAGTAGCAAGTCCCAGGCTGCAACAAGCAAGGATATGCTTAAATGCAACTGCTGTGAACACAAAAACAAAGGAAAGAAGCTGCTTACCATTAGAAGGCCTCTGGTACACAGGAATCCCCAAATACCCTTGCCTCCACTGCCAACCCTTAAATGAGGTCTAGGAAGGGGTGGATCCTGGCTCCCCTCCCCCCTTCTGGTCACTCAGCTGCATTGCATACACCTGAGCTCCCTTGGGTTGGCCCTGCCTTCCCCACCAGGTGTTCAATCACTGCTTCAAGCCATGACTTGCATTTCCACTAAACAGGAGCACCTGGGAAATTCAACCCCCTCAACTCAACACCACTCATGTTATGAGTTTTCACTTAAATAGAAAGAAAAAAAATTTCTCCCTAGTGGCCAGTGCAACTGGTTGGTATTTTCTGCATTCACAGACTAGGCACAGTTGTATATAAAAGTGATGGAAGATAACAGATATTCTACTCATCTGACTGTATTTTAAAAGCCAAGAACATATTTGGCATTAGGGCTAATCATCACTCTCAGAAGTGAAAGGGCGTTTTGAATGGGAAAAGCAACAAGCATCCTTCCACCCTTACTAAATTTTGACTGAAGATCAGGAAATGATTTCGGTTCAGTGGGATTTTTCTTTCTTGAGTTGAAGCTACACTACTTAGCTCATTTGTACTAATTCAAAATCCTATCAAAGCCTTTTGCACTGCTGAAAATATCTGCCTTCTAACAATAACATTCATGCAGAAGTTATTTGCAAGCATATCATCTAATTGATGTCAGAAAGAGGTGCTTCTCAAGTCACAAACAGAAGACTATTTTAGTAAACAGAGCGTATAGCCCAAACATTCAAGATAGAAGCTATACAGTCAACACAAACAGAATGGCAAGATATTTCATTTTACAAAGCTCTGAGACTTAGAGAGAACAAGAAAGAACTTCACGCACCAGACAATATTCAGTAAATTAACCTGCACATCGCTCACCTTTCTGGCTGTCATGATTTTGGTTTGCTGTAAGGCACAGTGCATTTCTAACCAGATGAAAGTCACTTTAAACATTTATTCTTGACTAGGTATTATTTTTTAATATCACCAGCTACACCAATACAACTCACCCATTCCAGTTTTCTCATCTTTGAGAAGGCAGGAGAGATATTTTTGCATCTATCAATCATTGCAATGTTATGAATTAAAACTCACATCTTTTTTGCCTCCCAGGTGTTCAGGGTGGTACCCACTCAAACACAGATACATTCAAAGCTATAAAACAAAGCAAACCTGTACATTTTTTTTTTTTTACAGAAGAATGTAACCGAGAGCTGCTGCTGAGTGACACGAACCAAAAATAAAAATACAGATGACAAAGCACACGCTTGCCAAACAAATTCTAAGACCAATTTAAGAATCAAACAGAGTGCTGCCAAAGCTTTGAACTAGAGGAAGCAGATGCTTTTGCTGCTGTGACATGCATTTCCACCCAGCAGGTAGACGAGATGAAATCCGGTCTCATCAAGTCACTAACAAGGATTCAGGGCTAACAGCAGATCGGGCTAAGCCAGCAATAACAACACTTTTACATATGATTTCCTGATACATGGAAGTTAGATATTTCCGCTATTTCATCTTCTATTTTTCTTAGAACAAACTGCTGAAAACAAAACTGCAATGGAATGCAGGCATCTATTCCGATACACAATAGTTTATTGAAATAAACTTCACAGGAAACGTTCTCTCTGTATGCATGTACGATCACTACCAAGTTAAGTGAACAGTGCATATACACAGGCAAGGACAAAGATACTTTGCTTAACAAAAGTGACGTTGGTGCAGATGGGATTAATCTCTAGTAAAATGGAGGTAGCGTCATGATCCACTTAAGAAGAGTCACTGCTGTCAATACAATGAATTAGTTTCATTTATTATGATCGTATATTTTCTGACTCACATTTACCAAGCAATTGCTCTGTCTTTACTTGGCTAAAGTAAATGCCACAGCAAGGCCTGTGAAGCTCTGAGAATAATGACTACGTGAATGATAGTCCATGTTCTCTATCCGCTGCTAACAAATAGGTTTGCTAAAACAGTAGCAATAGTAGGGGAGGTTTGCTTAGGGGAATAACAGAACAACAATAAAAAGCAACAAACTCCTTCAACAAGATATCTGTTTCATCAAGAAAATGTTCGTGCTTCACTCTCCATTTCCATTTCTGTTTTCTCCCCAGAGGTCTCTAATATCAACTACAGGCTGCTTTTGGTCACTTTCCCAGGGGAAAGCTTTGTGGAGCATTAGTAGCTGGAAAGACACAGATTGAGAACAGCATGAAAATACATGAAGTATAAGGCTATAATGACATCATTAGCATATTTTAAACTCCAGTTTCCCTAGGGTATTGCATCAGTAACTCAGCTGAGACAGTGACCAAAAAGAAGTTTCATATAATTAACTCTTTCTTATAAAATGTCAAATAGATGAAAACAGAGAAGACATTTTGATTAAAGCTTCTCAGCAGTTAGACACTACAGAAAAAGCTCCTGATAGGAGCTCACTGATCCCATAGAGGTGCATGAAAGTTTCAAGACACTGTTGTAGGAAATACATCAGGTAGAGCAGCACAAATGCTGTGTCCCCGTCTCTTTGTCCTGCTGGGGAAGAGCAACTGCTCCTATCCCATCAGGGCAGCAGCCAGTTCCCACTGAGCATTGGGTCCCAGTAATTCTATGTAAACACTTCAGCAGCTCCTGCTATTGTAGCACCACAGGGTTGTCATGTTGGAAGGGACCTCTTGGGATCATCTAGTCCTACTCTATGTGTTTGCTTCACTTCCTTCTCTGTGGAAGTACCAGAAACTTGCACTGTAAGACTCGTTGATCTGCATCACAGAATTTCTATCTGCGTTTTTTTTTTTTTTTTTTTTTTTTTTTTTTTAACTCATTCCAGTTAACAGATGTTCATCAGGAAGTAGGCCCTGGTTGTTCAAGCACACAAACGCAACAGTAAATCTGACAGGACCATCAGTTACCTGGAACAGACAAACTAGGTTTAATTCAGATATTGGCTAGCATTTCAATAGCTGTCAGCAGCAGGGCAATAATCAAGATCAACTCAAAATGCTGGAGACAAACAGTGTTTGAAGGCACCCCACTGACGTGTGGAGATTACAACCAGCAATTGGCACAGTAACAACTACAGATGTTCACTTGCTCTTGTACTCAGCTATTGAAGGCTTTTCTAGCTTATGCATGGGCTACAGAATGCCACTCTATCTTAGATAAACATCTTTGTCATAAGGAAGAAATGGTTTTCCAAAGCAACACACTGAATGTTCAGCTGAAGTCAGTGAAAGCAGTGGTGGCTGTTCATTATTTCTGAAAGATAAATTGAGGACTTGTCAAACTTAACAGACATATTTTAGAAGTCAGACCTACTGTCTGTTCCCAGACTCAGTGACAGAGAAAGCAAAAGAGATTATATCTTAATATTATGCATTTAAAAGGGACTACATTCATTATAGGACTGCATTTTGTTCTGTGCAAAATTCAATAAACTGTGGTTGTGTATTAACGAAATATTGAAGAGGAAATGAAGAGTATATTCAGTGAAGTTCTGTTTTTATGAAAGCATAAGTATAGAGAAGAGGGAATATAAGTAGTGCACATTGGAAGCCTTCATTATTTAAGTTGCATGTAAGCACTTCTTTCATCAACAAAGACTAAAGAAAGGAGAATTATGCCAGAGATCATTTTTATTTTTCTTCAGAATTAGATAGGTAAAGATAGTGGACTAGAATTTATTAATAATTGAAAGGAGGCCTTAAAAAAACTGAAGAAATAATAAACTGATCTGCCCAGCTGTAACTCCTCCAAGTTATTCTGTCTCAATCCAAACACCTTTAGCACTGGTCCTCTAAAAAGACCTTTTCAATCTTTCCTTGCCTTTTACAATACAGCAGTGTTGCTCAATTCATTTAAGGCTTAATTCATGAATAAGAAACCACATTTACTCCACGCTCCTGCTTGGGATCTATCACACAGCTGGGATGAAAGGGCCTCAATTCAGAAGTTGCCAGGAAGCTAGGTCACAGTGGTACAGGGTCAAAGTTTAGGCCAATACAATGAATCCCACAAAAATTTGAGTAATATGCACTTCTCATCACAATACATGGGAACTCACATTTACTGAGTCCCACAAAACATTCCTTATGGATCCCTAAAGTCTCATTAAAGACAGAATATGAACAGAGTCTGTGGGCATCAAGTATTTCTCACCCTCAGCTGGAACTGCTAGGATGCTAGGAAAGGAGGTGGCAATTGTAGCAGAATGTAAAGCAGAGCACTGTCCGTTTTCCAGTGCTACATGGCTGCTGACCAGAATAAATAATGATTTTCCTCAACTGAATCTTAAGAAACACTTTGGGAATCACATGCATGTTACACAATGTTGAGGGAGACGGAAAAGGAAAGCACACTCCAGCCTTGGACAGGAGGGGTTGTGAATGGCTCCCAAAGCTCATGATGCTCAGGAACACTAAAAGCATCTGTGTGCCTGCCCCAGCAAGGGCTGCTGCCCCCCTCAGTATGCAGTTCACATACAGCTTTACCTCCACAAGAAAAAGAAACATTCAGCAGGGAGGAAAAAAACACCATTAACGTTCCAAAACATAAAACATTGGAGCAGAGTGTTTGCATCTTACAGAGTGTTTGCTATGAAATTTTCAACTGCCAAATGAAATGCATCAGTGCAAAAAATAGCAGAGAAATACCAAAAGATGCCATCATGTCCAGAACCGCAAGTATTTCCTTGTATTCACTATCCCCATAGCTAGACAGGGAGGTTCCTCCACCCAGTGTGACTGTAACTTCCCTTATAGAAATACCACGCACACTCAGAGTAGAGCATTCAATGTGGTTTTTAATGCTGATGATTCAGCTCAGAAGTGGCACACAAACAGCCAGGCTCTCTGGTGCTTCATTCTGCATTTGCAAACTGCAGCCAGAGACTCAGGGAGTATCCCCTACAATTGTTAACCAAATGAAAAAATCCCCCTACATCCATTTCAAACTCAAGCCATTAGGTAAATATTCACCTTCTCTTGACAAAGCATGTTTCTGCACTGAGTGAGATGCAATTTACAGCCAAATAGGAAACTTCTGGTTATAACCAGATGAGCACAGTTCCAGTGGTGATAAGGCTGCCTTACCTCCACTTACTTCTGCTTTTGGAAGGCAGGACTATTCTGCAGATCTATTCACAGTGAAAACTGAATATGTGAAAAGGAAAACTTGGTGCTCCTCAAAAGAACAAGAGATGAGTGCCACTCAATGCAGAATTTATTGGTTCACTTATGTTGCATTTTACTATATTGCAGTGTCACAACAGATTATGCATCTTTAAGACAGGAGGGTCATACATAAGGGTCAGACCATTACCTTAAATCACCTAAAGTCATTAGTAACCCTACAGAAATTACTTGTTGAAGCTTTAGGGCAAAATACATAAATAAAATTTAGAGAAAGAGAATCCAATCTTACTCTAGTCATACTAACATGAGCCATTTGTTGTCCGATTTGCACAGCAGTAGGAAGGAACAAGAGTCTGTATGAGAGCACTGCAGTACTACAGGGGGACACCCCTTGCTCCCCTCCTGCCTCTTCCAAAAAGCAGCCTACCCTGCTACAGTTCTAGGCCTGGCAGAGTCAGGATTCCACTTGAGATAAGGAACTGCTTAATTGCACCAGCATGCCATTTTCTTGATCACACCGCATCAAATTCATTCATGCAAATAATGAATTTTTTTTAATCAAAAATGTATTTTTAAAAGAAAAAAAAAAAAAAACAAAAAAAACCACACCATTCAAAAGAATTACACAAGTATATCTTTCACAGGAAGTCCACAATGCTGCCAGATTTCAGATTCAAGCCAAGCTTCAAGCACTAGCATATTTAAAAAAATACTCTTATCTTTTTTTTTTTTTTTTTAAAAAAACATGTGCAACCAAAATGTCATTTGATTCTCATTCTGAGAAACAGCTGGACTCTACTGTAACATCTCTGAAAAATCAGCACAAGGTTGATACCCCAGATGGAAACCACAAGCAACAGGTAAACGCTGCTCCTTGTTCAGACAAAAAAAAATAAAAATGCAAGTGAGTTCAAAACAAAACAGCTGATAATTTCTAGCTTTCTTATAATCCAGAATTTTAAGAAGAGCTAAGTGAAGTTTCACAGTATCAGCTGAACAGATCGTACATCAGACAAGAATTGTTAGGGGATATTTTCAAAGGTATGAAGATTTTGAGTAATCAGCTATCCACAAAATTAAGTACAAAGAAGGGACTCACACTTAGGAAAGAGGTAAAGACTACAAATTGACCTTGAGAAAAATTATGAGGGTGGATTTGGAATTGCTGAAACCTTTGCCTGAGCTGCCATATCATTTTGTGAAACAAACATAAAACAACCACCTTCCTAAATAGAAGCCTGGTCCCAGCAACCCCTTTAAAAGTGTATTTAATACAGAAATTGCACATTTCTGCATCTTTTAAGCTTTTTCTGCCCCAGAGATAGTTCTTAGTTTTGTTACCCTTTAAAACAGCTGTTTTCTCTTAAATCATTCAAAAAGTGAAAGGAAGAGACAAAGGGAGCATGGAAACTGTGCTATCCAGAACTGATTTTAGCTTTGGCCAAACATCATCTGTGGGAGTAAGAAATGAGGAGACACGATAAAGTGGAGATTCTTGACTTGTTTACAATTAAACACCGAAACCACAAGATATTCATTATTTTGTATTTGATGCGCAAATTTTAGGAATCCAAAGTAGAATTTTCAAAGACTTCTTTATGTATCATCGAATTATGGATTATAGTTTGGATCTGAAAAGGAAAAAACACCTTACCGTAAACACATTTGCAGTGACAGTTCTATCTGAAATCGTCTATTACATTCTATGGAACATTTTAAAGACAGTTTGAAGGAAGTCCGTTTCCATTGCATTTATTTATGGAGTAGGTTTTGTAAACTTTATTCTCGTTATTTCAGCAGAATTCCCCAAAACTGCACAGACCTCACACTGTACCTGGAACTCATGGCAACTCAATGTGTTCCTCTCACAGTCATGTAGGAATCGTATACATTTCCACAGAAATACAAAGATACTCAAAAGGTAAACTGAATTACTTCCTATGTCTGGGAGTGCCACTCTTGGCATGATTTGCTTCTTCGTTTCTATCAACAGCAACTTCTCTCTGAAGTCAGAATATGAAAAAGCAAAGGGGACTGAAGGACTATTTCTGAGAACAACAAAAAAAATGGGTCAATGGAAAGGGAGAGAAGATCCTGTCAGCAGCTGCCTGCTGTATCCTTCAGTATGATTCTAGAACTTCAGTTTCTAGTACTATGGTTGCACAAACATACACTAAATAAAATACGTCTAAAGAATTCTGTGATACCATATGATACACATCATAAATTTTTAACTGTAATTGCTTCCTATAACCATGTTTGCCTTAACACTGTAGAGACGGAAGGGTGTAACCCTTAAACAGGTTCTTATCAGTTAGCTATATAGAAGAAAGAAACAGTTGGTAACATTTTTAATGTGTTGACTCAGCAGTTTAATAGAGCTGACTTGGCTGTACCAGAAGAAAAAAAAATGAAAAAAAGAAAAACAGTTCTTCATAGGCTCTTTCTAAGATTATGCATAACAAATGTAAATGTGTTGTGAGGAAAATTTCAATAAACCTGCTTCCTCTTCTTTGTATTGGAATAGGGAATCGTTATTTATGCTGTATCTGCTTTTCTGCACTTCTGAAGCTTTTGCCAAAAATAAATAAATCACAAAACATCACTGTTTTTAACTGGCCAAGGCACTGGGCATAGTGTCATTAATCACAGCTTATCATCATCTGGTGTGCCTGATCTCTCCAAAAGTTCACATGACCACTCCCACCGAGTTCAACAAGGTGGTTCACTTGTCTGGTCTCTTTTGGAAGTTTGCAAAACTAGACCTTTGAGATTTTACACGAGTACTAGATTAAGAGGTCATTTTACAAGAGAATCTGAAGCAAATAGTGATTTACTGATCATGGGCAGGTGGAACCATCTGACTCTGTCTACTTTGGGGTTAAAAGAATGGAAGAAAGAGGGCTTGCCCTCTTATTTTTAGGAGAGTTGTACTGACTAAGAAATAAGCATAGGAGGAAATCAAACAGAAAAAAATATTTACAGAAATGAGTATTTCCATCATCACTTTACTGCCATCATTGACTTGAAATTGCTGACCAACTGCAATTGCTGACTGAGATTATTATCAATTACTGCTAAGTGCTAGGTATTTTACTATCTGGGAACAACCTCTATTGTTCCATAACTGTTTTCTCTGGCAACACATACTGAACTGAGCCATCCTAATTTGCCTCATACTTCAGCAGTTTCCTTTCGGTTACACAGGGGCACTTCTAGCAAAGGAGTCTGCCCCGGACTTGGCTGCAACATATTCCTCTGTTTTGCCAATATTTCAACTATAAAGTAAAAATTATTGTTGTCATAACTGTGTGCATCTCCACTCGCTTCAGACAAGTTGCACTGAGGCTGTTCTGGGCTCAACAATTCAACAGTACTTATGAACATGCTTCATAAACAGCATATACAGACATCTGATTATGATACATTACCATTTTATTTTGTTTCTTGAATAACACGCTATCAGTTGCATTTAAACAGAGCTATGTAAAACATCAACAGGCTCTACTCAGAGTTTTATTGCAATTTAAGTGTTAGCTGATGCTGGCCTGGTTCGCACTGTTTCTAACCATAAATAAAAAAGCACTAAAGTAAATCTTGCAAACCACTAGACTACTTAATTTCACCCCCAAAAAAACCTTGAAGAAGCCAATGGTTCAGAGCAATGCTTTAGAGTTATCTTACAGGCTGCAGCACACAACTGCTGAATTTTTACCAAAGTTTTTTCACAAACCTTCGCGTACAGCTTGAATTCCACATTTGAAGTTTATCTAGAGACAGATACACCTCTTGTACATGGTATCTTTGTAAGGGGTTTACAAACTGCAGTACCAACAAACTCAAAGAAAGGAAGGCATGGGAGCATCGGCACCAAATCATTGTGATAGAAGCCAGGAACAACTAGAAATAATAGCAGTACTATGACATGGTTAAATAGCACAATTTCCACGTTAAACATTTTTAGCTACACAAAAGGAAAGAATCTACAGCCAAAAAAAATCTGGATTTATATTATCACTATAATCAACCACAACGATGGCAAGTATCTCACAAGAGTTTTGCAATGTTGAACTCAACCATAACTCCATAAAGTAACCTAAAGATAAAGCCAGCCTTCTACATCATCACAATTTAATTAGAGCCTTTGAAGCCACGCACCTTTGATCCGAGCAAAGTGATAAATGTATTATATTTTAAAAGGACTGTTATATGTTCTGTTAAACACAACGGCAGGGTTGAACCAGAACAGCCTTTGTGTAATGAGGAAACATTCATTTTGAGGAACAGACACAAAAAGTAGAAGGGTTGGCTGCCCTCCTTTCAAACGTACAGGTACCTGACTGCATAAAAATTTCTAGAGAATGAAAAATAACACTGATTTAACATATGTCTTCCCCACGAGGGAAACAATCAAGCTAATGAAAGAAGACTAGACACATACTGTTAGCAGAGTAAAACGTTTACCTTTGAACATCCAGCTACCATTGCAATGCAGTACGGCTTGGAGAAGTTTTCCGCCTTGACAAGAAAGGACTCAAAGAAACAAATCTCAAGAGTCCAACAGAAGAGCCAGAACTACAGAAGTATTTACTAAAAGCCCTCATCAGCCTAAGGAGAGTAAGAAGAGGACTTCTGCTTAGGAACTGATCCTATCAATACAAGGCCCTAATATCAGTCAAATCAATTCATTTGTCCTGAATTGGACCACCTGTGGTTATTGTGAGGACAACAGGTTTCCCAGCTGCTTCCACTTCTCCAACCCCACCCTGAAATAGTTTTGGATCCTTTTAGCATGAACATTAGCTAGAGAAGTTTCAGTGTCTGAGAAAGGTTAGATCCAAGTGTATTCTAAACGATTCTCACAATATTTGTTAGTTTCTTCCTACTCCCTACTCAGACTAATCAGCAATTTATCTGTATTTCTGGCTTCAGGAGAAGCAGTGAAACGATTATGAAAATCTGAAGACAATAAAAGCGGAAGGCAGAAATGCATTTTTAAAAATATTATAATGTTAGGTGCACCAAGATTAAAATAATAATAAACTACTTTCTACTCTGATGCTCTAGGTCAGATTTTATGGCACTCACTAGAATCTTTTATATGAGTAAATATGACACTCCTCCTTTATCGCTTACACCTGCCACTACAAACTATTGTAAGCTATTAAGCCTCCATGAGCTCTTTCCTAGTATTAGTATGTTTCTCTGTCATTGAGCACAGAAAATTTACCTGCCTAAACAGTGACAAGTAGGCTGTAACACACTGGTAGTACAAGCATGTGAATATGAAAAAATTGTTCATTACAAGTGATTATCAGTAGCTCAGTGAAAGGTATCAACAGCATGAAACTGTGGGAATGGGAACCTTGTGTGCTAATTCCAATATGGAATGCTGGCTGAATGCCAGCTAGTTTTGTGCTGCTAGCAAATGGGCTTTGGGGCAGGGGGACAATAAGAAAACAATCCATTTTCCATCCTAATCATGTTTCTCAGTGTTGTCGCCGCTTAGAGGCTGTCAAAAACACTCCCAGTGCTGAGGAAGACTCTCCGTAGAGCTGTACTACTGCTCCTTTTGGTACCACATTCCCTCTTTGATAGGGAATGCCTTAACATTTTGTGGATTCACTGTTCCCTCATATTGTACATCTTCTTACACAGAATAAAATACTTTCTGAAAGTGCCATTAGTCTAAAATACACAATTCTTGAATCTATTAGAAAAGATTAGCAATTTATCCATACAAAAATAAACACATTGTTATTTCTAGAAATAAGTTCATTTAGCAAATGAATGTGACCATAAAACATTACCACTAGATCAAAGGTCAACTGAAAAAGTAGAACATGGAGTTATTAATACATTTATTTTCATACCTTCCAGTCATTGCCAATATTTTTATCTTTTTCAGTAAAATGGACTTTGTAATCAGCACACTGTGGACAGTTTTAACAATAAATGCCTCTGATGCAATTTTTTTCCTTACTGTATACTGAGAACAGCATGCAAAAGATTTCAGTATCTACTAATTTGTACCTAATTCAGTTCTTAACTTTTTTTCTTCAGCCTAGGGGAGTTCAACTCATTTCTTAGTAACTTATTAGATGAATATCAAATATCCTGAAATAACTGCATTTAACAAAAGTGTTTTTGTTTCTGGAAAAAAAGAAAAAATAAAACACATACATTTTTAGTCTAGGGCTCCAGCCCTGAGGTCTGGGTACAGCAATGACGACGTTACAAACTGTCTGGAACACTCTCAATAATACTCACAACAGGACAATCCTTCCTCCTCTTCCTGGTTAACCACTGTGAAGCACACGGGTTCAGCACTCCTTTAGGTCTGAATTAATTATTCACATGGGATTGTTGAATAGGTACAGCAGGAAAAAAAAGACAACAACAGAACAGCTTATTCTCTTCTCTCAACATCACAGGGTCTGATACAGTCATATCCTAACCAGCTCCTATAAGCAGCTGAGCATGACTAAATACAAGTGTCCAAAAAGTGCAACTCAAAGGGGCTGTTTTTAGTTTGCCTACATTCACATCCCTATCAGAGAACACTAAGGGGATGACCTCTTTGTTCTGTTTTTTTTTGTTTGTTTTTGTTGCTGTTGTTTTTACCAGGCACTTATTGGTTATAAAAGGTTGAAGACTGTTATGATAAGACGCATAGCTACTATGTTATGAAGATACTGTGTGTGCCTTCTAATGATAAGGTGTTAAATAACAATTTTTTGATCATGCATAGGCAAAGATTATGGGCATTTTTTAAAAATAAACTGCAATAGTGCAGAAGCAGCTCATAAAAATAGTTCTTTTTTTCCTCTTTCATACCTCATCTTTGTACATTTTTACTCCATGAGTTCTGAAAATCTGACATAGTTCAGCAATGACTAGGTTTCCACTAATGGGATTTGGACAAGTATTCTAGCCCTTTCATCAGCAATAAGGAAACTGAATGTTCTCTGTTAATCAGCTCAGCACAGTCATTATTTAACCCGCAGACAACGTGTGGCAGCAAAGTTTAAATTTTCAACCTTGAGAAGGCGGCAGGCTTTGCTAACTGCCCGCTGAAGGCAGGCAGAAATCACAAAGACTTGGAGACAAAAAAAAACACAAAAGAAAAGACAAACTTCTAACAAGAAAAACGTTCAGTAAATCTGACCGACTGTTAAGCCACAAATAAGGAAAACACTAGGCTGCATCTGAAATTATGGATACAGACTACACAGCATTACTCAAGAGGAGAGATAACAGGAAAGCTTGTAAGACAGCTGTAAATTCTTCCAGGCTAAAGGAGCTGAAGACATCAACAGAGCAATATTGTGTCAAATCCATCCCTTCTGCATATGCTTCACCATCAGTAAGGAGAGGCATTAAGAGTACCTCAAGCATCTCTGAGCTGCCAGGACATCTCTTTATTTTGAGCAGTTCGTATGACAGGCTGAACCAAACATGAAGTGAGAGAAGGATCAATTTGCACCAGGTTGCAATGGGAGTGTGTCTTCCTCACCTCTGATACAGCATGCAACTACAATTTCTTAGCTTCTTAGCTGGAGATAGAGACACATCCAGAGATATCACCATTCAGAAACACCACTTGATACCAGTCAATTAAAAAAAAAAAAAAAAAAATTGCCAGAACAGCAAGATAGATCAATCCTATCTATAATAAGATGTTTACATTCTAACACATTTAATTTCAGCCTCCAGAAAGTACTTTGCTATGAAGCAACAACACGACGCTGGTTTGTGCAGTTGTATTTTATTCACTAACAGAAATTACTTAAGATGAGACCTATACAATTCTCACAAGATTAAAGAGACTAAATTAATTTCGTTAAAAGGTTTTGATTTGCTTTTGCTTTAAAGGCAGAACTTCCTTGCTTTTGTGTACAGCCAACAGGGCGCACCACATGGAAATACAAAGAAATCAGCACAGGTTGAGGGAGGAAGCATTCCTAATCAAATGTCAATTTATGTTTCTGCAACAGAAGAAAGTAGCAGTGATAGCTAGGTCTGGCCCTACTCAAAAGACATAGCAGCTTAATCAGAAGTGAAATAACTAAATGAACTGCCTTTTAATTATTTATATTTTTCATCCTGTGCATTTTGTGGCTTTAACCATGCAAGAGATTAGTGTTAAAATATTGGAAGGAAAACCTTCATAGAATCACAGAATGGTTTGGTTTGGAAGGGACCTTTAAGATCACCTGGTTCCAGCCCCCCTGCTATAGGCAGGGACACCTCCCTCTGGACCAGGTTGCTCACAGCCCCATCCAGCCTGGCCTTGAATGCTTCCAGGCTGTGGGCACCCACAACCTCACTGATCTACCTGTTTCCACAACTCACCACACTCACAGCAAAGAATTTCTTCCTAATATCTATTCTAAATCCACCCTCTTCCAGTTTGTAAATCATTTCCCCTTGTTCTGTCAATACATGCCCTTGTAAAAAGTCCCTCCCCAACCTTTATGTTTAAGGAGCTAGGAAGCTACTTGGAAATGAAGTTTAAATATAAAATCATCATTGATTTATACCTATGATTTCTTCCTGCTTAGTTATTCATCACCAGACCTCACTGCAAGTAACTTTTCCTCTAGCAGCACGCTAACTACTGCATCCTTTAAATTTACAAGTCAAAGAAAACCACACTGCTCTCCACAAAACTCCAAGGCATGTCCCAAGCAATGGGACAATGTGGAGGTGGCTGCAGAAACCTCCACAAAAGCCTCAGAACAGGCCAAATGTTTGCCAGCTGTGACCCCAAGCATCCTGTCACCTGAGAACACAAATCATATTTCAGCGTGCGGCAAAACCAGTTATTCAGGCTCTCAAGCAGAATAGTCTCTGTATGAACACATTTTGTGAATACATGTCATTTCTTATCTGTGAGAGAGTTTAGTAGAAGGAATATACAGCCAGGAATACTCCGTCCAAATGCAAGCTCAGTCAAAGTTTTGCCAAGTTATTTAAACTGCATTTTTGCTTCCTTTTAATACTATAATTAATACCCACACTTCTGTGATTGTACAAGAATAGGCCAGTAATGTTACATTTGCCTCAAATACACATAATCACACACACAAAAAAATTGTTTGTGCTGAAAATATATTTTGAAGTGATGAGAATACCAACACTGAGCTGAATAAACAAACACATACCTTTGCAAAAGCCACACTGATTCAGTCATACCTCAGAGCAGTCTCATACTGTATGCCATACTGGCATAAATCATACACACCTAGCCAAACTAAAATTCAACAGCAATTCCCTGAGTAGAGAGGACTGTGCAGTGGATTATAAACAGCCTCATCAAATTCTTCTGGGGATCCATTTCACTGCTGAGAAATCAGACAAGAAAAACAGTTTGTTGAAGGTCAAGCAGTATCAGAGGCCAAACTAGTTTTCCAAACATCTCCACAAAACCACAGCTAGCATTCAGAAGCTTTTCTTAGCCTGTAATACTGGACATGAATTCTGGCAGTTACCTCTGTCCCTTCTCCAACACAGGCAACTCAACCTTCCTTTCACTTCGTGTCTGTCCGGAAAAGGCGCAATTAGGAACATACTTATTACCAATGATTGGAAGTAATTACCAGGTGAGATTACTTTCTACAAAAAACTTCATTTCTTTAGTATGCCTGAATACAGTCAGCACAAAAACTTTGTAGCTCAGTAATTCCAATTTTCTATCTGTGATGCAAATCTATACAATACAATACCCAAGTTAATCCTGCGCGTTTTACTTGTCCTATTTGTGTTCCCCTTGAAGTGCATTCTCTCACCCTAATGCTAAAGCAGTCAAAACAACAAATGATGCAAGTCAGCTTTTAAGTGAATGGGGCACCTCTCCTCACAAATAGGGTGCCATATGGATTCCTGTCATGAATATGGGATTTCTTTTTAAAGTTACAGAGTGCTTTCAGCATTTAATGGCCAGTGCTGCTGCTGTTCAGGTTCCCTTTGTAGTTTGTACCCCAGGGACACAGAGCTCTATGCATTACCAACTTTTCCCTTATTTTTCACCCCCCATTATCAATCTGTGTAAATAAGATGCACAGCATCCGCTAGTTAATAAACAAACTCTCACTTTGATTACACTTTCAGTTTCCAAGCACAGAGCTGACTAACCACAAAGAATAAATGTGTTTGGGGTTTCAGCGCTGGCCTTGGAAGATTGTTCACAAATACATGATTCATATCCGATTCTGAACATTAACACTTTCCTCATGACTCATACATACAGTTAAACAATAAAACAGAGTGCTTATTGAAGTTTTGTTTAACATGTATGAAGGATCTATCATTAATATTTTTAAATTTAATTGTTTAACAATGTCAATCCTATTATTAGCTTCAAGGAGGGGATGTTTCCACTTCTATCTTGAAATAAATACATGCTTTTGAATTTGCTCTGGCTTATATAAAGAATCTGTCAGTAACAGCTCAGAAAACAAACAACAAAAAGCCATTAAGCACTGCACGAAGGAAGAGTACCTTACCAATGTGACCATAGTGCATTATCTGAATTGGTAGAAGATGATTTTTCCTATATCTTTCGTTATATAGAACACTGTATATAACATGCTGATCAACAGACCATTTCCTCACATTGTTTGCCTCTACAGAGTGAAGGATAAAACAGAGAATACAGCCTTCCTTACACAATAGAGACTTGAGTTGTTCTATCTGGTCCCTGCCTATCAGGATACAATTCCCGGATAAATTATAGCCAATGACTGGCAAATCCTAAATGCATAAGAATACAAATTTGGCTAAAAAAAAATCCTGAGGGATTATTTTTAAAACTTCATCCTTTGCAATTCAGCTTTCATTTAAGGTTTGCTAAATCATTATAATTGGGTACTATTTGCAGTTACATTGCAAAAAAATCAGCTTCAGCTCTATATGCAGGAAGCATGAAAGTGCAAAGTAGAGCTTTTAAGAGTCATATTGTATCTTTGATATATGTTCAGGTAGAATATGACATGTAGATCTCCATTTCAAACTTCCAGGATCATTGTAATCTTGGGACACATCTCTGTCTTGAGTCTGTATCCTGTTTCCTATACGCAACTTCCAAAACAGTTTTTACCAATTTGCTCCTATCTTTATACAAGCCACTTCTAAATAACCACAGAAGCAAGTATTCCACTACAAACAACGTTTTTCACTTTATTATAGAGAGCTTTTTCAAAGGATAAATTCTTCCAAAATATTAAACAAGAAATTCAGGAAAAACACTGATGACACAGGAACATATTCTGCAGATGTTCATTGTGTCATCGACCATCAATGAATGATTAAGAATCTCCCAAGCTTCACTCTAACCCCACTGAAGTTACTCACAAACTATTCACCCTATTGATGCAAGGCTGGCATTGAATTCAGATGTTGGTTCTATCATGTGAAAGCTTTCTGCCTATTCACTAACACTGTGTAATTTCTAAATATTTCCAGACAATTCACGTTCCTCACCGGTTGTGGAGCTCTGGTCTCACACACGTTGCCTTCAGAAGCTGACCTTGCAGAGGTAGAATCAGTGATTTGCTGGTGTTGACAAAGCCTTTCTGCTGCTGCTGTTGGCCTCACATCTGCACACATTTTCAGCATGGCTGAGCAAGGACAGAAAATAAGGGGGAGTTATTCACAAGCAGACACAAGTATCAGCCATTGCACCCACATGGCTAATAAAACAATTCCCGAATATTGCACTTCCGTTGAAATAAAGTTAATACTTAAGTCCTGTCCAAATAGCAGGCAGAAAACTGAAAATGCTGATGTACAAAGATGAAGAACTGTTCCCAGTTTTCCACTCGGGTTTTTAAAGAAGTGCAGGAGAAGTTAACAGTGGAAGACTTATGTGCTTGCTGTGGGACTGAAACTTGCTTCCAGTAACTGTGTTTTTCTTCATCAAAACAATATCAAAATGGCCACATCTGAGGCAGGTTTTGCATTGACACCTCAGGCAGTACAAGCAAGCAGACTGCAATGCCCTGCTCATAGGCTGCAGCCTCAGGAACCTCTCCTGGTTTATCTACCCTCCTGCCCAGCCTGGCATGGCTGCCATCTTAGACTCCATGCTGCCCTAATGGCAGGCCTGGCGTGATCCTCAGTGCTCCAGATTGCCTGCGAAACACAAACTAACAGCAGGTTTCACCACGCAGCTCTTATCTCAGCACCAGATGACTGAAAATATTGAAAGGAAATATGAGCAGGGGAAGCGTTTCTTCATGTTTTTGTGCGACGCTTGTTGCTAGGAAAAATATTTCCTTAGTATCTCTATGGGCTCTGCTAGTCAGCATCAGTGGAGCTCTGCTGGTTGCCAGAGTACAAAACACTGCAAATGTCAGAAAAAAAAAAAAGAGGAAGAAGTAAAGCTTTAAGAATGTGCCCCTTTATGAATGTCCATCCCCTCAGCACTGCTCTTCACACGGTCAATAAACAGACACGCATCTGCTTTCCTGGCTGGGACAAGTCTTGAGAGCTTCTTCCCAATGTATTTTGTCTAAGCAGTCATACTTTTGGGCCTGGTTTTTAAAAAGCTTGAAAGCAATTATTTGTATCATGGTACCACATGGTGGATCACAGCCTGAATGCAGCGTGAACAAGCAAGCTGAGGCCTCAAGAAGCCTGCATTTTACACTGGCAAAAGAGAAAGGGGGGGAAGGGAAAGTGGGTCACTGAGGGGCAGAACAGCTCATCCCTAGTTGCAGAGATGGGGCTCTGATCTCCTACCTCACAGCTCTTGTGCCTCTGGTCGTGCTTCTGGTCGTAAGCAGTACCAGTTGCCCCAGGGAGGAAAGCTGAAAAAAATCCTGGCCTGGACAACCCCTGTGTGGATCTGAACCCCACCTCCCATCTCAGCTGAATATCGAGGCTTTCTGCATATTCGCAGAGCTGAGACTAATGATGGCATCACTATGTTTCAGCTCTTTGAGAGGCGAAAGGATAACTCATTTCCTAGGCCAATCACTCACCAGTCTTTTTGCTCACAGCTGGGTCTAATGATGGTGATGAAGGGTTGGGGGATGGAGAGCTGGGAGCTGGTTATCGCTGAACTTGCTGCATACTGGCCACAGCACAACAATTGAGCATACTTTTTTGAGCTGGATATTTAACTCCCATTAAATGGTTTCCAGTCTCCACTGATCACTGTCCAAAATGTCTTGTGGCTGCTCCCATCACTGACCACTGAAAGTTCTCGCATGGCACTATTTTCATTTCAAGTTTTTCACAATAAAATGGTCTTCCCCAGTCTCTCTGCATTGTTTTATAAGCCATTTGGTTTTAAGTAAGATACTTTTTGCCAGAAAAATAGCAAGACTTTGTCTGAATACAAATCCCATGCCCAACACTGCTGACATTTGCGCGCAGAGACGCGCTTTCCAGTTTATTCTATTGTGCTTTTTTTTTTTTTTTTAATAGTTCAGTGGAAAGTTTGGATGGTTCCAGGCAAGTAGGCAAATATCCTTTAACAACGCAACAACAGAAATAGCCTGGAAAAAAAAAAAGAAAAGAAAAGAAACAGAAATATATCTCAGTGCTGCTAGGGGAATTATGGGTTGTTGGTTTCTTACTTTTGCTTTTTTTAATGATAAAAAAAAGGCAAAATCTGTAATGATGATAAGAAACTAAATTTGCAGCAGAGTTAGCAGCTGTGCTCTTCTCCACTTAAGTACATGAAAGAAAGTGACAACTTCTGTTATTTCAGTCACCTGTCTTTAAATTTAGAGCCTGACAATCAGGACTAGTGCGTGGCACCTGGTGCAGCAGGTACTGAAGACTGTGGATCCATTAGTCACAGCATGTTGAAACAGCTGGGCTTCTGAGCCCTTACAGATCCAGGGGTCTGAGAACCCAAGAGCATTTAAAAATCTGAATATCTCTGTCGATCTAAATTTCTGCAAGCAAACTAATTGCCAAGTTGTTACCTGACCAAACAGGGTTTGCTCCAGAACGTCCCCAGGTAAAGGCGTGGAGCACTAATCTATGGCGCCATCTAGCTCCCACAAAAGGAATATTTGGAATAGCTCTTTTTTCCATACCATTACGACTCAAACTTTATCTGATCTTTTGCACAGAAACACGAAAGATGATAACGAGTAAAAATGTTTGTTATTGTTCTCACTTCTTGGCCTTCTGGGAGCAAAGAAAACTGGAGTACGACAAATAGGCCTCGCTTGCCTTCTGCTAACAGGGGCTTGAAAAAACCCAAAGTTCCTCCCTGTATCTCTTCGAGGATCTTTCTTTCTTTCTTTCTCTTTCCAGGACAGGCAAGTGGCTTGACCCAACCATATGCAGAAAACCACCAGAGGTACATAAGGCTCTGCTCACTCTTTCTTCCACAAGCGTCTCTTTTGTGCTCTGTCTTTGCATCACAGCTCTGGCCCACCTGATCCACTACCCAGTGAAGGGCAAAGGCCAGTGCTAGTTGTTCCAGAGGAAGTGCAAGGAAGCTGATAGTCTGAGAGCAAATACAAAAATCTGTGCAACAGAGCTTTGATTTCTACTAATTACCTGTAACACGTGGAGCATACATAACCTACTTTATTTCCAGTGATATTCACCATGGTGAAGCAAAACATTTTCCAGCCAAATGGTACAAATAATTGGCAGATTTGAGATATAGAAGAAGTCAGGTTCATATCATGTGAGAAAACAAAATCTGGAAGCTGTCTGTTTCTGCTGTCTGAGCATTTGAAAATCCTTCATTCCCCATGCTCTCAGCCTTCTGTGGTTGCTAAATAGGAAGACCTCAACAGCTTTCAGCAGAAATTATGAGACATGGGGATTCCAAACCAGAGAGAATGGAAGCTGAAACTGCACAGGTCAGGAAATACTTGAAAGCAGGCAGACGACAACAGTACAATCCCAGGTAATACGTGTGTAATACAAGTGAAAGATCAAATTTAAAACTCCAGCTAGCCTGCAGGACATTTGCCAACATGCAAGTTAGGCTCCAGTGATGTATGGAATATATTTGCTCTGAGTCTACGCTCTGCTGTATGCCAGAAGCTTTTAAACCATCTTTACAAATATGTTCCCATCTTTTGCCAACTGAATATACAGTCTTTTTCCCTCACGTTGGTATCTCCAGTTCTCCTTACTAACTTCATAATTTCTGTGGCTGTAACTGCTCTCATACATACTCAAATATTTTTGTGAAATGCAACAAACTTAACTGTTCTCTTTTAGAAAAAAAAAAAAGAAAAAGCATTATTTGCAGTATTTTCACATACCTTACACACACAAACACACACAAAAGTTATTTTAAAAAGCTTCATGGATTGGCAGCCATTCAGTTCTACTGCTTTTTTCTTCAATTGTTTCTCTACCCTCTTCTGTCTCCACTCATCTGATGTGACCCTTTCTCCTGCCACATATCTGCCATGCTTTGTTTCTTCAGCAGTAGTGACTTTCATAAACTTGGCCTAATTTCTCTGCTGTAACCCTTTTAATGTTATACATAACTCCTTTACATTTTCCTAGGTCTTACAAGACAACTCTTTTTCTGCAACTACTCTCCTGTAGACATGGATTTTTCTAGCTGTGGCTTTTCCTCCAAGTTTCAGTTGTATTCTGAAATGCAGATTTTCATGCATTCTAAACAGACATTCTCAATCCATATTATTCCAGTCTATTCCCAGACTAAAAAGCAGTCTAATGTCAGAATGTTGATAAAGATGGCAATGTTGCCAGCCCTAATATTGCCCTAATATTCTTTTGATCTTCCTCTATACCCTCTCCTCATTGTTCCTCATCCTATATATAGTATAAAAAAAAAACTGTGTTATGTGAAATGCAGGCTGTTCACTGTGTTTTTAAGTAATGACTTGATAGCACAGGTCAAGGATGAAAGAGCATGAACCACAAGCATCTCAATCTTCATTCAGATTTTAGCTTGTGTCGTAGCAGGAAGAAATTTAATACTATAGGCTACCTAGCTCAGCTACAGGATGTTGATTCCATATGGAATACCAGATTCAAGAAGAATGGATAAGTGGGTTTATCACATTCTGTTGATCACATTTACTTCAGGCAAGTACTTTCCTTGTGCTTGTCAACGTTTAGATTCTAGTGTTTGCCAAAACCACGTAGAGAGGATTCCTCCTTTTCTGAGAATTTCAGCTGTACACAAAGTAAAAAGTAAAATTAAAAACAATGTCTTTTGCTAAGGAATGCAGGAAATGTGTTGCATTTTCATTGCAACCACATGAAAGCAGAACTGCTGTGGAAATAAAATAGTTCCAAATACAATGAACTTGCTGACTCAGTTGATCCAGATGAAAAAAAATACAAGTCAGCAATTTAAGCAACAGCAGTACCCACTGTACTGTATCTGCAATACTGATGTAATGTGCATTGCAACATCATATTTCCCTGAATATAGCACTTGTGAGTTTGATGAGCTACAGCTTTTAGAAGCAGCTTTGGATTCACTGCAAATTACATAAGAGAGTTTTCCTTTACAGCTTAGACTGTTAGATGTTGGACCCACCCAACTCCTTAAGGAACAGGACTTTAAAAGCAAACAATTTACTCCAGCTTTTTTCTGACCTTAATCTGAAGCACATATCAAACTTGAGATAAGCATAGATCTTGCCAATTCTCCTAATGTACCCAGAATTATTGCCATTACAGCATTTTCTATTCAGAACAGCTTATGCAAATCATTTCTCATTGTCATATGCAAATCATTTAATCCATTTTTGCTCTTTGATAGTTTTTACGAGCAACTTATAGGCAAAATATTGTAATAAAAGTGGGCACATCTTCAAGCCATTTCAAATTTTTAGTGTAATTTTCTACTTTAAAACTGCCATTAGAAATTAATAGCAGCTGTCTCTAATACAGCAGAGATCTATTCCAAGTGGAAAAACCATCTAGAATTTATGATTTTAAACAATTCATAGGAACTGGTACTCTACATCTATGTTAGGTGAGAGAACAAAGTGACAAAGCACGTGGAATGGGATATGAATCAGCCTGGAGACTGGTTAAAGATTCTTTGTTGCAACTGCTATAACTTCAGGATAACACAGGAAACAGCTACCTTCATCATTTTTAAATAGTGGAAGTTGAGTTCAGAAAGCGTTCAATGCATGGAAGCATCTCTGTGAGGAGCAAGAGAATACCAAGAAGGCCAGTAACAGCAGATTACATTCTAAGATACAAGAAAGACAGCAAGTGAACAATTAGAGAAGGCAGAAATAGCAAAAGCTTCTACTTTTATCTGGTTTATGTGCCTGTCTTTTTCTTCCTTATTCATTTTATCTATTTATTTGTTTTGTAGGAAGATTGTAAAATAGCTGAACACGTCTGGTCTATGTAAGGACAACAGATGAACAGAGAATTGTGGAATAGCACCTGCCTTAGAATATTATATTTCTGCATCCCTGAAGATACACACACCTCTATTTGGAAACTCAGTGAACAGGAAGCATGACATTATATAACTGACTTACAGGCATTATTAATATAACCTATTTTAAGGAAGATAACTTTATTTTAAATGTGAGTAAAATAATAGAGAACTTTTTCTCTCTTGCACATTATGCATAGCGACTGCAAAGTATGATGGATTCTTAAAGGGTGGTCAGGCACTGGAATGGACTGCCAAGGGAGGTGGTGGAGTCACTGACCCTAGGGGTGTTAAAGGAAAGGCAGGATGTTGTGTTGAGGGACATGGTTTAGAGGGAGCTATTGGGAATAGTTGAACGGTTGGACTGGATGATCTTTTAGGTCTTTTCCAACCTTGGTGATTCTATGACACTATGATTCTATGATTCTTAGGATTCTTTGTTTTTTTTTCCCTCCCTGCATTTCATTCATGTGAAGTTCACACCTTGCTTGTTCCGCTGACAAAAGTCACAGAATAAGATTTCATTTATTCAACACCACCAAATTCCCAAGGCTCCAAAGGTTTTTTTGTGCTCTCATGAAGTGGGACGCTTTTGAAAAATCTTGCATTACACTTCACTGTTCTTCTGCTAAACTTAGCTGCTCATTGCTCACTGCCACTGATGTTCTCTATTGTAGTAATTGATTCTGTTCATTTAAAGCCTACCATAGTCCTCCCATGTTATACAGTACATTTTCCAGTCATTAGGATATACAGAAGTGTAACTGAGAACTAGATCATGCAAGACAAATATTTCCCCATAGTATCAGAAAACTGGCAGTGTTCTGCTAATACTTGACAAGACAAGGAGCAATGCACGTTGAAAAAGAATGCCATATAATATCCAAATCCATTTTTAAGAATAGTTCTACTTATGCTAGCATAGTGCCTCTCGCCTTTGTTTTCCAGGAAAACTACCACGAATACGTAACTAGTCTGATTACGCTCATTGAAAGTGAACTTTTACAATAGTGCCTAATCAGAGAGAGGAATATTTCTGGGTACTAGACACTAACATTTTGCTTCTCCATTAAGAGTTCAGAAACATGCCAGGAGAGTCATGACTGTAGCTGGCAAAACTGCACACCGAGTTGTTGCAGGATATCTCACATGAGCAGCTGACAGACCAAGGATTACGTGCAGAGGCTATGTGGCCATGCACTTTGACTCAGGACTCCTGTGGTCTCTGCAAAGGGAATGAAGCGATCGTCAGAAAAAGATGAGAATCAGCAGCAGAATTACTCATGGTCGAGGAGTTCTGCAGCTACAGTTATGATTTATACGCTGTTCTTTATATAGCTTGACTAGTTACTCCCCCTCACTTTCACTGAAGAAAACATCACCAAGCAAGTGGTTTTCAGTAATAGTGATTACTATTGTTTCTGATACAGATATTTTCCTTTGTAAGCTAAGAAAAAAACTGTGCTCAAACTGTGTTTCTCTCAAAATACTGAAGACAAACTTAAAATGTCCCACTGTTTTAGTTCTTTGCATGACTGTGACCTTGTCTTCGAGCCCTGAAATACTCAGTAATTCAAGCTAGAAGTAGCTCCAAGAGAAAAAATAAAGACCAAAACAAGAATACATTAATTCAAGTGACATTTAGGTCAGTACAATCTTTGCTTCACTCAGAAGAAACCAATTTAAAGTCCAAGAAAGCAATAAACTTGAGTGGCAAAAGGCAGCTCCAAGCTAGCTCCCTGAAAGGAAAGAGAGAAATCTTTGCACTATAGTTCTTCTTTCTTCTCATTTCAAGAAATAGATGAAGGACAGAGACACTTGTAAAATTATTATTTATTTTTCACACTGTAGGTACCATCATCTGATGTTGCAGCATTGTCACCACTAGCACTTTTTTTGTTCTTGCTCCTGTCCTTAAATGGCCTAGGTGAGTTATCTTCTGCTATTGAGTGACCACATATAATTTACATAGATCACAACTTTGCACCTGAAACTCATTTTCATAAGCAAAATCAGGAAGCTGCTAACTTACATTTTGCTTTGTTTCTTCACAGGTTAATTTGCCTTAACTGGAGACAGCTCACCCATCCTGATATGGTACCTGCATGAATAGAAGAAAAGTAATGAAAGAATTCCTGTGGTTTGGGTCAGTAAATAAAACAGAAAGTCTTTCTGGCGGTTGTGGTTTCTGCACTTAACAATGTGCTGTCTATCCTTGCTATTACAGATCTTAGTTGAGTCTTATATAAACTAAACTCTATTCCTCAAAGGTACGTATACGTACTTTCCTTCAGTTAAATGGTTGTGAAGATGGTGGAATTCACAGAACATTTTGGCGTGTAACCAAAACATGTGGCGTTATGTCCAAAGAAGATCTGGCCAGGTACTGTAATTAGATTGCGGATTTTGAGCTGTCACACGCAATTATTTCTGGCAGTGCATTTGTACAATATGTACACCTGTAACTTTCTGCATTCCTAAATGGTTGGAAGCATTCAGAAACTCCTTTCAGCAGAGATTGTTTCTGAGAGATCTCCTGGTGAGAGAACAGCTGAAGACTATGGGAATGACCATGAAAGTGTGGCATGAATATTTGCATTTTGGATTCCTGGAACAAAGCCCATTTCACTGGGAGTTCAAACCATTGCAAATCTCACCTGAATTATTTCTACTGGTTGTTTCCTTAGAATGACTGGTCAATTTTATTTTCATTCTAGTTAATTATTCCCAGACAACTGAGATTTTTATTCAGAATGATAAATGAATGTACAAACAGGAACTCCTGTTCTTTTTCTTGCAAAATCAGTCAGTAGTCACCAAACATGACACTGCAAACCTACTCATAAAGGGTATGTAAAGTAAAGCTTTGAGCAGATTTTCCTACTACAGTGAAGCAAACAGTCTCAGTTTTCTGTGTGCTAGAATTCTAATATGGTAAAAATAAAGACACTGAATAAAATGTCTATGTAAGCTAATTTTGCAGAAATAGGCAAGAGATATTGAAGAAAGTGAGAAGAAAGCAAATGGATTCTTAAGAAAATTTTAAATGCAACAGCTAAAGTTACACAAATGCAGTGGAATTCCTTTGAGTATGGATATTTGAAGCAACGTGCTCCTTCAAAAAGTTAGAGACTCATGTAGAAAGCATGCAGCGACAGAAAGGCATTCAGTGTCTAGAGGTAAAACTGGAAAAAGAAAATTATTAATGGAAATTTAATGGTCTTTCAGAGTCCAGGAGAACGTCAGCAAGTTTCCATACATTACAAAACCTCAATGTCTGTAGAAGGGCTAAATTGTAATATTCATACACATAATAGCAGCCAATAACACCCACAGTCCAGTATTATCAAGGACAGGGAAATTAAAGTTTACATCAAAGAAATTAAAACCCTACATTTTAAATCTTCGTCTTAAGATTTAGTTTCCTTAATGCATATTTAAGCACTTTAAAAACAACAGCCTGGGCTTTAAACCTCCAAATACCTACATCTCCCAGTGACCTTGCCTGGACTTGGGTGTACTAAACAATTAGAAAGTGAAGTTGATGAAGGCACCCAGACATTGATCTGATGTTAAAGTTTACTGAAGTTCTACTTCTTGAACTAGCAGAACCAACATTTAAATAAAAATTAAAATTTAAATTAAAAAAAAAAAAAAAAACAGGAAAAAAGGAGAGAGAGAGACAGGAAGGCCAGATTCCACCGAACCAAGGTTTGCATTTCATGACTGTAGTCACCAACTATCCTTTCAATGAATGAATCGTTGATATGCTAGAGATTGCCATCCATTGAAAACTTTGTAAAGACAAACATTTTATTCTTTGAAAAAGAAGTGATGAAAAATGAAACTGCTCTTCTTAGTGCAGAAAAGAAAAAAAAAAATCTACATCAAAAATGTTGGAAACAATTCAAACAAAGAATGCATTATGCTGAGGGACATGAATCAATGTACATTCTGCAAAAAAAAAATACTTAGATAATAGAAGACGCTATGGGATTCTGACAATTGAGCCTTTGTTTCCAAAGCAAGAAAAATCAACTCGGATTTACATTTTTGAATGGGTTTGTTTGATCTGAGTGCAGGGGCAATGACTGTCATCAAGAATACATGAGACCTCTAATATTAGCTGACAGGTTTTAGTCCTAGATAAGATTTCTAACCGAAAGAACAGCATCAAATCACAAAATTGAAATGCAAAATAATTAGATTGATCTACAAAATACCTATGTATATGTTTAATTCAGAGGACGTGTTCAGTTTTGCTAAACACTTCACTAGGTTACATCTTATTTCAAATGTAAATATGTCAATGTTACTAATATTTCTCCTAAGGAAGACTAGAAAGCAGGGAAGATAAAAAGTCTTACTCAAAGACAATATGTCATATTTCATCTTCTTAGTAAAGTCTTCATTATATTGTAGGAAGTTCTTACTCTATTGCACTGAACCCCAGCTCTACTAGCACTACCTATTCAAAGTTTTATGGCTGCAGTTCTACCTTTTCCTTATCTTTTCCAAAGATGAATCCTTATGTGTCACTCCCACTTCTCTGCTTCAAACAGAGCACAAGCACCATAAAAAGTAGTTGATTGTCTCAATCCTGGAAACCTGGAACAGGTTAAAATGTACACAGCAGGACTGGAGGCAATCAGATACTGCAAAATCTGAGGCCCAGACTTAGGAAAACATTTAAACTAATGATGGCTTTAAGAATGCTAAGATTAGGTATATCTAGAAGTATTGCTTTCATGAATAGCAACACAATGGGGCAACTGAGACTGAGGTCTGCTAAGTACTGACAGTAGCACTGAATATTTGCCTCTTGCTGATTTACTGTACCAGATTTTTTTACAGCTGCTATCGTCAGAAAAGATTTCAGCAAACCTTAAAAGTTTCAGAATTACAAATCAGGTTTGGGTAGGAATTCAGACCTTGCTACAACAAATAATTTCAAATCTCTGGTTTATAAATCATGGATTCCCTTCTGTTAGCAGTTCACGAGATCTAAAGAGCTTTCTGAATTTAAGGTGATGGGGTTGGAAATTGGAGGGTAGATATCCATCTACCCTACTCGGAGACTGTATTTTTGACAAATAAAGGTTTGCACTACACATAGCTTCTGGGTTTTTCACTTCCAATTTCTTGAGTGAGAAGCAGCTGTGAGCAGAAATCATATATTAACATATTAACAGAAAGCCTATTAACAAAGCTCTGGCTGCACACAGAGTACAGAAATGAGCCAGGCACCTCCATGCTGGGTAGAAGTTTGCCTCTGCTCCACATTCATGTGAAAAACCGACATCTTCTCATGGGAGAATACAGGAAACTAATGAACCAAAGCACCAACTTTTTTGTTACTGTTGAGGTTCTGCTCACAAACGTTCTGCATCTGCCCTCCAGAGAACTCAAATGGTCAGCAGAGTAAGGCAGCAATCCTGGCCCTGTCCTTTTTCTGCTGTGTCACAAGAAGCAACTACACCTATGATAACAACATGGACTTCCTTAGGCCTACAAGCAGAAGAGTGAAGGGAAAGAGCTCTAATTCCGAGACGCCCTGCCTTCTTCACAACAAAGGTAAAACACTCATCAGACAAACTGGGAAATCTTGCAGGCTGGCGCTGCTAAACTGAGCTGGCTACTTTGGGCTCCACAGGGCTGATCTGATCAAATTGAAGAATATTATATTTGCAGGGGGAAGGGGGTGGAGATACAGTCTGCATTTAAAACTTTTGCCAACATCAGCAGCTCGAGCGAGAGGATGCAGTTTTGGTAGGTGTAACTATAACAGTAAAATTCCTGTGTACCTCAGGCACTGAAATCTAACTGCTGTTATATAGTGTTACTGGTCCAAACATTTTTCTTTAAGGGGTAGTTTTGTTTCCCAGTCTTACTGGTTTATAGTAATGCTGACAAACTTCAGAGAGAGAGACAATCCATTCTGAAGCGAAACAAAGAAATAAAACTATATTCAGAGGTGAGTGTTCTTACACAGACGGATCAATTTTGGTCTTTCTTGGGCTGAAAAAAAGGAAAACTATCTACTGGATCTTCAGCTAAATGTGTCCTCCCCCCTTCGTCCCAGCCTTTTTTCTGGAAACCATGCACTCACCAAAAGAAGCTGCAGAGGCAACATGCTAACATTTGTTTACTGAGGATCTCCCTTTGAAGAGTGATTACAACAACATCATTCTACATATCCGGAGGGTGGATTTCTTATCTCCCTGAAAGAGAAGGAGAACAATCACATATTTGATAAGTTCAAACAAAAGCGCACACAATTATAGGAAGTGAAATGTTTGCTGAAAGAGGGCAGTTTATACAAAACCCATTTTTATAACGTCGTATATGTATTTATTTCATGACAGCTTTCAAGATCAGCTTTCCATAACTCCGCAGTATCTCTGTTTTGTGGAGTCTTTTCCATTTGAAAATTGACACTCAAGGGGAAACATTCTCAGAACAGAGTCATTACAAGAACTACTGAGCGGCTTTCACTGCCACCCACCCTGCACTCCAAGGGAATGAGGCATACATAAATCCATATAGGCTGCCTTTCCACCTGCAGGAACAGCTGTGAGAGGCGTGTGTCAGGAGGGGCACTCACTTCCATGGCAGCTCCCACATGGATCTGTAGTTCTGTAGGGAGGCTCTGCTTCTCCCATGTTCCTGCTCTGCCCTCCTCTACTGCCCCATAGCCGCAAGTGTGGCAAAGAGTAAAAGTTCCAGGCAGTCCATTGTGTTCTGGAGGCTGAATTCTCCTGATGGGTCTCCTCTTCATGAGGTCATCAGCTGTAAGATCAGATCAGTGTCTCTCACATTCTAAAATGACACTTGATGTGTAATTTATTACATCTGTAAAGCTCTTTATATCCTTAGAAATAAGGCAAGACGGAAGTAAATGATAAATCAGCCATTCACATATATGAATATAGAATCATAAAGGTTTGAAAAGACCACTGTGTTCATCTAGTCTGTTGACCCATCACCAGCGTGAGCACTAAAACATATCCCTATGCAACAGGAAATTGTGAAGTGAGCAGTGAATGCAGGTGTAGAGCACCAGCAGTGAAAAATGGGAACATTTTTCTTGAAAGCCAGACATGACGTGCAGAACAACAGAAAAGCAGATTGAGCAGATGCTTCATCTGTTTGGATCAACACTCAAACTGTCAAGTATTGGAAAAAAGATCAAAATGAAAACTTCAGGCCACTAAATTTCCAGAAAAGACTGCTATTATTTGCCATCTCTGAGCAGGTCAGAGAAGTATAAAACTTTTACAGCTGAAAGTGTTGAATGAGTATTAAATAGACCAATATAGATCTCATACAGACTCCACTTAATGTTTCTTTTGGAAAACTTGATAAAGCATATAATATCTAAAAACATTAAATATAATGAGAAAAATGTTGGAACTTTTTGGAACCAGTAAACTTTTTGCAAAGGTCAGCCTTTCAGCTGTTATGTTTGAACCAAATGAGACTTAATTTGACTGTTAATTCTATCACCCAACTGTCAGAAAAACCTATGAAGTGTTCCGAATTTATTTTTCAAGGCAGTTCTCCAGCCTGAAAATGCAGATTCCAGAGCGTGTAAGAAACATTTTCAGGACCAAATTGTGACATTTATATACAAATAATGCTAATAAAGTCAGAGATATGCATAATTAGTGCATCTTAGTACTGCATTTATACCACTGTCACAGTTTAGGAGAGTACAGCTAAATGTATTCGGAATGAAGAATAAGCTAACTACCTAGGGCTTACTTGGACCTGTATAACTGTAGATCTGCAGTGAAGGTTTGCTGCACTTGGTACATAGCAAAGAAAAAGGCTGATAACTTCAACTGTTCAGTAAACACAAAAAGAATGTGTACCGCAACCTTTGCTCAGCGCTCAATATCACTGCCCTCTTATTTCTCTGGAGGACTTAGGCCCTTTCAGACTGAACACTAGCCTATGTCCTGTCCAACACATAATGCATAGGAGATGGTGAAGTTAACCTGAGGATCCTGGCCAGCTTCTCTATCAGGAAATAACTCTGTAATATTGTCTCCCGAAATGTTCCCCATGCTTTCTGATGTTCTATTCCATCAGCCTTTTGCTGCCCCAGGAAAAAACAGGGCTGCTGTTTCATGTAAAGGTATCTTATGTATATAAATCTTTTGTATCATTTATAATGAAGGACTTACACAATAAGACCCAATATACATGTTATTATCATTTTACTGCTGTAAAGGAATAGCTCAGAGAAAAGTTTTATTGATAAAAACCTCAGCAAAATTAGTATATTTTTAAAATAAGGCTTCCAATCTTGCAAGTGCTGCTTACTTAAAAGTGTAACTACACATAGGTTTACACAGTGAATATATGCTTAGAACAAAGCATGCAAGAAGAGTTTGAAAGTGTATTAAGATTTCTGTAAATAGAAATAGGAATTGCCTCCTTCCTACTTGGAAATATAAAGCATTCATTACAATCTGTGTTCACCATTCACAGCATTGGTGGGCGAATTACCTTAGTATTACATCACAGGAAAATAATAGATTTTAGCAGCTTTGTGATTGACTGTAAAGATTCACATACACAAGAAAAATGTCCTCACACATCCATGGAAGACTCAAAAAGTGAAGATATATGTTGCATTTTAAGGCAATTCTTTTTTAAGTCAAGCACATCTATCTGAAACAGAGGTACCTTTCTTTACTAATTTATGCGGCGTGACTGGGAAAATAGTGCACAGAAATGTATTTTCCTTCCTGTACACTTACACTGATTTTTGTCTCTCAGCATACATACGTCCAAACAGTATTTTCACTTTCAAGTGTTCAAAGTTAATTATTTATGTTTGGTTTCCCGTAAATAAGTAAAGATACTTCTGCTTTTCCCAGAAAGGATAAAAAATTATCTGTGGTTAACTTCTGATATGCAAGACTCTGCAATCCCCCTCTGCAGGCAAATGTATCAATTACTTCTACAATATTTAGTTGAATGGAGTTTTGAAGAGAACAGAAGCCAACAAACTCACCCAGAAATTACATATGCTCTTTTATTCCTTAGAAAGGTTTCCAGCAACAGGAGCTTAGCATTCAAGAGGCTGTTAGAAAAAATTAAGGGACAGAAAGTGTCATCTGGTAAACACCCAAGTAAAAGCAAAAGCAGAGACACAAACATGAAAGAGATCACAGATATCCTACTATTTATGATGTGATAGTAAAGTGTAAAGTGTACCGGGATCTTAAAGCAATACATGTTAATTACCCACAGCAGATCTGTGATGTTATAAAAGTAATTGCTATGAACTTTTCTATATTGCTGATAACTACACTTATCACAGCTTGGTTTGTTTGTTTTAAATTGCAACAGGAACAGGAACTTGCAACAATATAATTCTGTAGGAATATATCCATTTTTTAAAGTATAAAACATTGGAATATATCCAATAAGCCTTTAGCTCTGCTCAACAAAAGCAAAAGCAATCTTGCCAGGGCAAAAGTCCACAAATGTACGTGTTCTACAATGCTACCAGAAAAGTTTTTCATCTAAGCCTCCAGAATAGCAAGAATGAGCTGATAGTCCATCATCAAAAGCAGTTAAGCCAGTAAAATGCAGATAAAAACAAATCACAAGCATTGTTTTTGTGCTTATAAGCCAGCTCTCAGCTGCAGAGGTGAGAATAACCACTTAAGAATTTCTATACTCCAGACAGGCAAAAATTTCTGCTGTGCACCAATGAGTACCCAAAGCATACCCTTGTTCCCCATGTGCTCAGGAGTAGGCCGAAAACCCTTCCATCCCTGCAGGAGTTTTAGTTTGGAGGTGGTTAAAATCTGTCTGGCTCCAAAGACTTACCAATTTTTCCAAACATAACAAACTCCTGAACATATGCAAAAATCAGGGTGTCAATAATAAAAAGTCTTATTGTGCTTTCCAGAGAGCACTGAAATACAGAGTTGATAGGCTTCAATATTATGCAAATAAAGAATGGCCCAGGGGAATGAAAATGAAAGCTTTGGAAAACAACAATAGTTTAGAAAGTAAAGTGAGCTATTAATTTCAAGGTAAAACTTCACCATTAACTCTTGTCCATTATCTATCAGATAGTCCTGTGACCACCTATCTAGCAATCCTACAGCAAAGACAAAATGCATTTCTATTACTGCTAGGTTTCTACAGAGGCATTTTAAGAATTCTGTGGATGACTTGAGAAACCTGGGCTTTTTTTCATTATCTGGCAGCTATTACTTCATCACATCCTACATACATGTTTCAGAAGGGTAGAAGAAGTAACAAAAATGGATTTGGGAAATACCTTAAAAAAAAAAAAAAAGAGAGAGAGAGAAGAAGCATATGCTAGCATTAAAACATTGGTACATCCTAGTTAGACTAAAAAAAATGGTACAGGAGTTATATTTAAAACTTCTCACTGAAGAAAAAGAAGAAGCAAATCAACTTTAGTTATACTACAGGCAGGAGTGCCATGCATTTCTGAGTTTAAACCTCAACATAGAAGCATAGAACTTTTAGCTGTACAAGGAGCAGATATCAAAAGATCTTTGTGTGCAGAGCTACATAAATTGAAATCAAACCAGTGTCTTCAATGTTGGCTTAAACAAGACAAGTTTGTGACAGTTCAGCCTGAGAAAGTCTAGGTGACCCAGTTTCAAACAAAACAATTTATGGGAATAAGGAAAATACAACAGATATCCAGCGCTGACGGACAAACAACCACATCCAGAAGGAAGGATTCCCCAAACCTTTCTGCCCAGTCCTGCCACACAAGCAGTTCTACTAACCAGAAAAGGACATCACATTCTTCTTTGCGCATGCAATTAAATTGTATGAATCTAAGGAGAGAGTATTGCTTTTAAACAATGAAGTCAGCCAATAAATCTTTCTGTTGTCTAATGCTTCTAGGACTGTAACCTCAGTTCATGCCTCTAAATAAGTGAGGATGTTAATCATGGACTCCTGAGAGGTTTAGAGCCAATAAAAGTCCTTCCACGGGGTAATTCTGCCGATTTCACTCACATTACTTTTAGCTTACTCTGGCTTGAGAGGAATACCCCCTACAACCATCAATGTGAACAGCAATCTGCTTATGAACTCTCAAACACTTGCTGGCCCCTAGCCACAACCACAAGTAACACAAGTCTCAGAGGCAAACACAGCTCCTCCTCTTCTGCCACTCATCGTGAGAAGAAAATTGTTTCTAACATATTTAACAACTACACAAGTTCCATTCCATTAATTAATTCACCTATAATATTCAATTCGCTTCTTGTTATCCCTCTTTAATTAAAGCAAATCATGTTTTGCTTTCAAACAAATGAACCCATTTGAACACTCGGCCACGTGCTTTTCTACTTGTTAATAGCTACACCATGGGGCTGTATGGGACTGCAGCACCCTCAGGATTCCTAAGAAAGCTATGAGTCATCCCATGTTCACTCACAGGAGAGCCGTATGGCTGGGTTATTACTGCCACCTAGTTTTCAATTTTCATTATCTAGATTTTTGCATTTTCTGTGATAGAAAGTATTTGCACACTGTCAGAAAACATTGATTTTAGTCATATCTGATATGTATCTTGTGATGTTTAAACAGCACAAACTCATGCAAGGATGAGCCGTTAACGAATGAACCCACACGCATCTAGATGCAATCACTCCTCATATATATTGAAGGGAAGAATACATAATTCCCAATCTCAAAGGTACACATCTCCTGAAAACCCAAATCACAACTTTGCTATGCAGGGTCAAACAAAAACCCTTCTTAGCAGCACTGAGGAAGTTTTCTAAAATGTGCTCATAGGTCTATACCTAATCTTGTCCAGCTGATGCTGTACCTGATAGCTTTTATTTTATATAGATTTTTAAGGCAATTGACAAATGAAGTTTCCCATTTTATATAGGTGCTTTACTAAAATCTTGCATAAAGGCTTTGGAATATTAGGCTCCCCAGTAGACAGTATGCCTTGTTCATTTTGAGAAGTACGAGGTGAACCTACGTATCGAGGCAGTCTTTCTAGACCAAAACACGGGCAAGAAGCTTACCAATAAAAGACAGCAAAATGTGGAGAACAATTCAAGTAATTTTTGACACCTCATGTAAAAATCTGTTTTGAGATCTGAGGAAGGAACTGTCAAGGTTCCCCATTCTGGTGTCCTGTCTGCTTGTATTGACTGCAATCTACCGTGGGATCCAGCAGAAATTGCAGGTTAAAACTAGAACCAACTGAACAACCTTTTGCAAGATTTAAAACATTCTGAAGTTTCCAATCCTGAAACACAAAAATACCATATTTGTAACTGGAGATTCTTTTAGATCTGGGGCTCTGTCATAGCAAGACAGAGTAACGTTTTATAATTTATCCCAGACAATTCTTCTAAACTAAATGAGGGCAACGTCTATTTTACACTTCAAATAGATTTTACTCATTCTGTTAACAAGTAGCATGCAAAAAATAGGCCATTACATTGCGTCCGTGTGTAATAATTTACCCCAAAAGCTGCTCATAAAGAAGCCTGGACCCTCTTCTTCATGAAAGCTAAAGATTCCTGCATTGATTTTCCATGGCAGCAGGAGCAAGAGCTGATGTTGTTCGCCTCAATTTTTCACCAAAAGAACTGTAAGGAGAGGAAGTAAAAGAAGGTGCTTGTGAATTTCAGGCATGATGCAATCTGAGGAATTTTGCATGCTGGATGAGTTGACAAGGCACAATTCTGAAGCAGACAAAACTGAGACATCTACATTAACACACGTTGAGAAACCACAGATGTCTCCAAACGCTCTCCCTTTTTTAAATTGTACTGAAAGACTAAATTCTATTTGAAATCAGATCCTAGGCCCCTGGGGTTGAAAAACATATTGTGCACCCCCCATAGAGCTCAGGTTAAATCCATTCAGACTATTTTATGCAGCTACAGTATGGATCACGCTCAGCCCTTCTTTTTTCCCTAACAGGTTTGTTTCTGGTCATAAATTCTCAATCAGTGGGCAAGCCACATTGTACAATTTAGTAAATAGTGTAGTTAAAACATGTTTAAAGTCAAAAGAAAAAGGATCTGACAATGAAGCATTGTTCCCTTTTGCAGAACTGAAGTGTACCTTCTTTGATTCAGTAACCTTGCTGCACTTCGGTATGAAATTGCCCCTTTTTCCATCAAACTTGCATTTAAAGTGCCTCATTAGCATGTCTCACTGGATCTGTAACAATTCTGCTAACCCAACGCTCGCTTCAGTCAAGCCACCATGGTTTTCTATCTGTTTAACATCTAAAACTCCTTGACAAAGTTCCTTTTAAAATTTACTCCTTTTGTTTCTCCATGGTTTTTCTGCAAAGATCTTTAAACTTCGATGTACTCCAAGATGACTCCTGAACAAAAATCATGTCTAGCCCAGCCAGTAAATCTAACCTCTATTCAATGGGATTAAATAAGTGCTTCACGGCTATTGTAGAAGCCTCTAAAAAGGATCTTGCATCTTTAAGAGTTTCCTACAATAAATTAAACACATCTCACCCATTGTAAAAGAAAAATAAAAAGACTTGATCCAGCACAAGGGAGTTGCTATAGACCCACAGTGATGCCATGCTTCAAGTACCAAAACAGCCACAGTTTACAAAACCTGAAGTAATAGCAACAGGGAACAGAAGCAGAATTTCATTAATCTTATTTCTTTGAGAATTTAGTTTTGGACTTCATGTTGGTAAAACATGGCCAACAAAACTAAAAGATACACATTATGGATTAAAAATCTGTAATTGTATAAGTTATTAAAAAGGAGAATGGCAGTCAGAAAATTATTGGCTCTTTCTTACTACGGAATCCCAGAATTGTTTGAGTTGGAAGGGAGTTTTAAAGGCCATCTGGTCCAACTCTCCTGCAATGAACAGGGACACCCACACTAGATCAGGTGCTCAGAGCCTTGTCCAGCCTCACCTTGGGCTTCTTCAGGTATGGGGCTTCTATCACTTGTATATAAGATCATAGACCCAACGTTCACATCCGTTACAGCCCACGAGAACCATTTAAATACAGGTACATGAGTAACCTTATAGACATCAGTAAGACTAGGGCTGTGCTTTAAGTTTAGCTTTGTGTTTAAACTCACATCCAGCACACTCATTCAAACCTCTCAGTCTCTCTGCACACTTCTGAATCACTCTAGAACAGTCTTAAGCACTTTTAAGTGTCAGGATAATTGAAAGATAATTGGAACCAAAAGATTCCATGGAAAGAGTTATCCTAAAGAAGACTACCTGAATTTCTCTTAAGATTTGAGAGTTTGGTAAGAGGCTGCCAACCACGGCATCATCGTTATCAATCTAACCTAAATTAACAGCCTTTCCATTCAATGGCTACTGAATGATCGACCTGAAGGTCATTTTCACTCAATGGTTGGTGGATGGCTTACCTGAAGAGAACAACATTTTAATGTTCAGAAGACTTGGAAAAAAATGAGCATAACAAGTCCTTGCTGTAGTGAAGAATGTGTTCAGTAAATTTTGAAATACATTTTAATTCTTAGGTGAATACCTTCATTGTATTAATTCCAGCAAATTGTGCTGTCATTATCCATGTTGCTGAAGTTTGATATAGACTCATAGAATCATAGAATTGTCTGAGTTGGAAGTAGCTCCTAAAGACCATCTGGTCCAACTCCCTTGCCATGAACAGGGACATACATTAGATCAGGGTGCTCACTCAGAGTCCTGTTCACATGTTCTGTGGCAGTTTTATTTAACCCCCTGGATATCTGCACTTTATATTATCTATGTGCTCAGTTTGTTTGAAAATTTCAAGCACTGTATAAACTAGTAGAAATCAGCACACGATTACAGTAGAAGTACACCATTTTGGGGATTGATATTGCTTTAGTTACTTAGTTCTCAAAGTAATTTTGAACAAGTTAATACCAATACTATCAGCACAGTGGTTGCTGTTTTTAGGTATAGCACAGAGTAGGAAATAGCAAAATAGCCACACATCTCTTTAAGACAGTACAAACACAGCAAGCCAAACTCTGCTACTGCAGCAGATGAGTGCACACAGGACAACAGCAGCTGGTGTAAGGTTCCTTTATATAACATCATTGACCACCATCTCTCTCTTTCTCTTCCACTGTTCACAGTAAGTGAAGTAAGCCAGACTACAATATTGTCTGTGCCGCTGGGAAGACATGAGACAACGACATGCAAAAATGACAAGCACAGCTATCTTCCGGGGATGCCTGGCATATAAAAATTATGTTCTCCTTCCAGAACAAGCAGTGCAGAAATTTACATCATTCATTGTAGGCATCTCAATCATATGGACTGTCAGGCACTGGGAAATGGATGCAGAGATCCAGAGTTCACTACTGCTCATTTTCTAGGACCAAAAGGAGCAGCCATAAGAATACAATTTTTTATTCAAGCAATTACTCCCCACATCAGATATACCTATAGAGGAGAAAAAGGTAACTTAAGTCCAAATTTTTCGAGGGCTAATTAACCATGGAATATATTAGCTGGATACTCCGTGTCCTCAGTGTTAGTGCAGTGTAAGTGAAAGAATACAGAGCAATTTCCTTATTAGCAATGATTAAAGAAGACTGAAACAAAGAGCCTTGAGTTCATTAGCCAAGAAAACAGAGAAGCACAAAAGGAAGTGCTGCTTATATAAACCAGGCAGGAGATTGCAATCTCCTCTCCCCAGTCTCTCTTTCTTTAACTTTCCATAGTTTACTAATATTATTATCCAGGCACTAAGGTAAACTCACATTGCTTTGTGCTTTCCTGATGAATGTGGTATGATCCTATTGTCCCTGGGATCTGTCAGTGTTCCAGCTAAGCTGAAAGCAGAAAGTCATATTCAGTTGCTTTTCCTGCATCTCAAGCTGGACAGAATTGGCAGAGCTGACATTTACGGCACAAGTTTGTGACCCTTTGTCTGAGCCCAGCTGCCCAAGTTTTTCCCTTGCAGGAATTCTACTTCAGCACTGTCCAGACTGCGTCCTTCCATCATCTCTCACATTTAGGCTGGAAGCTAAATATGGGGCAGCATTTTTTCCTCCTCATTAACACAAAGCAACCCAGTCCTTGCTTAGGCTCTGAAGTCCTTCAATGCTTCATCCAAAAATTGTAAAAACGGAGCAAGGTATTGCCACGTGCAATTAACAAAGCATTTTCTAATGTCAGTTCTTCACTTTTCACAGAGCAGGAAAAAGGGCTGGGGAGAATAAAGAGTATCTGACCCAAGATTTAACCACATGTTAGCCAAAAAGACCAATCATCTAAGATCTTGTTGTAGGCAATCAAGGCACGTAAGAGTTTCAAAAGAAAGATTCACATTCTGTTATCAGGGGAGACCTGGTAGTGGCCTTCCACTACCTAAAGGGGGACTATAAGAAAGGAGAGGACAGACTTTTCAGTGGGGTCTGTCGTGATATGACAAGAAGAAATGGTTTCAAACTAAAAGGGGGAGATCTAGACTAGATGTAAGGAGGAAATTTTTTACAATGAGGGCTCTGAGGCACTGGCACAGGTTGCCCTGAGAGGCCATGGATGCCCCATTGCTGGAGATATCTCAGGTCAGGCAGGACAATGCTCTGAGCTCCTGATCTAGTGTAGGTGTCCCTGTTCATGGCAGGGGAGTTGGACCAGATGGCCTTTAAGGGTTCCTTCCAACTCACACAATTCTATGATTTGATAATTCAACCAACAATAAATGTTGTTAAGTATTAATAATTACATTTCAGTTAATAATGACCCTCTTGAAGTGAGTCCGTCCCTTTCTTACCACTCACAGTGGCATGATCTGAAACAAGTAGTCCAGACCAAATGATTGACTTTTAAATTGTGAATCTCTAAACTGAGATTCAGTAATGCAAGCTACAGAGCCTCCTTCAAACACAGCAGCCTACTCTCATCATGCCACTCTGTCTTCATTGCTGTACTTGCCCACATTCAGTGCACTAACCCCGCTCACAGGGTTAGCTGTCAGAAGAAATATCCGCTCTACTTCACTCCACAGGAAATAAAAATTGCATTTTCTTGAGTACGACAGGACACCACAGTTTACTATCCTGACCTGAAGACAGATACTGCTCCTTTTGGCAACCTCCTACAGCAATTACCAACAGAACAAAGTCATAGGAAACAGCTTTTTCTTTTTTTTTTTTTTCATTCTACTGGGTAAGTCAAGGACAAGATTTCCTGTTCTTGCCTTTTTATAGCTGATAACATATGTGGACACAAATTCTACAAAAGAGAAGTAAATGCAAATCTGTTTGCCAAGACAAAGACTGTATAATTAAAAAAAAAAAAAGAAAAGAAAAAGAAAGAAGGTTGATACCTTGTACCAACAAAAGGCTAAAAACTGGGAAATTTGCAAGCTTTCTACTGCCCATTTACTTCTGCTGGCATTAAGGGTCAAATGCCATGCACTGTGTTAAATCTGTCAGTTCAGAGGCTGACTGCACAACTCACAACTGGAACAAGGCAGGAAAAATATTAAAACATGGGCTGTTGCTTTTTGTTCCAAAACTGGAAAAATGTGACTCAAATCTCAGTTTCTTTTCTTCTGCTTACCTAAGCCTAATTTCTTCAAATCTTAGCCAGACTATATTTCAAAGGACTCAGTATAAAATTAGAGCGGCCACTTAGCAAAACTGATCTTCAATATATGCCTAACTTATGGGAAGTCCTGGAGCATAAAATGTTCACTAATTCAGTCATACACCTAAAATATAGACATATTCCAAACCAACTTGATATACCAGGACTACTTTCTCTTCCTTCTATTTCCTCTCCATTGTTCCATTACATTTTTCTTTCTTCAATCACTAATCATTCTCACCACATTCATAAGAGTCACTTAGGTGGCTCCAGAAGTAATGCCTCCTGTTTATTTTCCTGGAAACTACACAATGCAAAGAGCACAACAATACTATTCAGTACAGCCAATTCTCAGCTACAAAACAAAATTTTCAAACACAGCCATTTTCAGCAGTGATGAACAAGAGCTTTCATGCCACACTTGTAGAAGTCTGCACCAGCAGAGGTGTCCCACTGTCGCTACTGCTGAAACACATCACCCAGTGCCTCACTGCTTACACATTCACTGTTTGGTCTCCATAAATGTTCAGCAGATGTTGATGATTGTTTAGGGATGCTGTTGTTTCCACATGGAGGATTTCACCTTTGCTTTGGATTCATGTCCATGTCTGACACCATTTTGTCAGACGCCCCTCTGCTGCCATCTGTTGCACAGCAACAAAATGTAATGTAATACTGGCAGAAAGATTCAACCTTTACTATTGCACCACCAAATCCACCTCTGGCACTGTGGGCAAAAATCATAAAACAGGACTCATTCATTTCAGAGAAGCCCTCATAATAATTGTTGCTGCAGGACATTATTTCTGATGCACCTGTTTGTATATCTGAACTAAATAGTCAAAGGAAATAATTACTGCAGAATCGTTCATCACCATGTATTCCATACTACTTTCTGATTCCACTACCCTTTCTGATTTCCACTGCTCTTCTACACTACTTTTAAAAGTTACTGAGAAGCCCTTTAGGCAGGGAAACAGAATATATCATTTCCACAGAGGGCCTGGAATCATGTTGGTGCTGTAGAAAAAATGCCAAATTTATTTCCCTGATTTCAAGCTCCTTAGGAAATTACACACCAGAAAACGACAGGGAAACCAGTTCCTGGAATGCAGCTGTCGCTGCAGTAGAATGCAGGTTTGGTAAACATGAACAAGATTTTAGGACAAAACTGAAAAATTAGAACAATTGAATAGAAAAATGGAAGGAGGATTAATTGGTGAGAATTCATTAAAAACATTGCAATTCACTACTGACATGCCAATCAGCATGACTGAGCAGATCAGCAATACAGGTACTGAATGCAAAGTATCTGTCTGATCCTCAAGGAGGGAAATAAATCAGACTTTAATAGGAAACACAAATGTAAAAACATAAATAAAATATATTTCTCTCTAGCACTTTGAATTTGCCACTTAATTATGAAATCAGCTAACAAACCTGAAGGTGGGATCCCTCTGAAGGGAAAGATGCATTCTGGCCCTTATTGTTCTTGGGACACACGTTAATCCACACCAGATATATGCGCTCCATAAAAGTGCTAAGTTAGGTGTAGATGAGAATTCTGCAGAAAGAGAGCATTAGAATTATAGCCAAGCACGCTCAAAGCTATGCCAGTTCTATTCCATGACCTGATAAAAAAAAAACTTTGCTGTATGCTAACCTGCTTTCCCCAAACAAACAGGCTGCTCAGGCAACTGCATACTTCAGGTTTTGCTCATGGATGTGAAGCTGTCTGTTCCAGATTGCAATGAGCAAACACTGCTCCCAACTGACAGTTCACTGCTGAGCTACTTAAAAAAAGATAAGTTGGGAGCCTCAGTTTTCTTCTCAGCAGACAGGTGTTTCCATGACACAAAAAATCACCCCAGCGTTACATTCAGTTGCTAACTGGAATCCTTATGGGTTGTCTAAAGGAAGACAATGGGTGGAAGGGATGTGGAAACTTAATGACTCTTTCAGCCCCCCAGATGGTCACTCTAACTTGTAACTCCAGGACACCGTCTAAACTTTGTATCTCCAATTAGAACAAAAATCCTAGAAAATCACAATGTGCCAGTGGAAAATAAATTGGTCATGAGTTTGTTATGTGATTAAGCGTAGAAAAAGGGACAAATAGGGTAGAAGGCATTTTACCACACCACACAGAGGGGATTTAAGTCTTCCACCAAAACACTGTACTGTAGGAATATTTGGAATTTTGTACTCAATTTTCATATGTTTCATCACAAACAAAATCTTGGTATAGAGGAAATTGTTCCAAAAATTGCAGTAAAAATCATGAAGAAGGTGGGTTGGGAAGAGAGGACTCAATAACTAAATGTGCATATTTTGAACAAGTAAATTCATAATTATTTACATATTTCAAATAATTATTTCCATACTTTTTAAAACAGTCACATTTGTAAGCACATCTTCCAATATTTCAATTAACATTACAGAAGATAGATGCGTCCCTGTTAGTTGCAGGGCAGTTAAACTAGGCAACCTTTAAGGGTCCCTTCCAACACATACGATTCTATGATTCCATGAAGATGCTGAACACAAGTAAGTAACATTTATATGTCAAATATCAACAAGACTATGAGATATTTGATAGCAGCGATATCTCAGGAGCAAAGTATACTGACATTCAAGACAAACTTTTCAAAACCACGTTCATGATTAAACAGCCCTGCCTCACTTTCACGACACACTGAAGGGCCCAAAATCATGTCTACAAAGATTCTGTAGTGCCATAGCTTTCATCGATTTTAGTGGGTTAAAAACTAGCGGTTAAATCTATGCAGACATTTGGACATCTGACATTATCAAAAGATTCCTAAACCCTGTTATATTCAAGAGGATCTAAGCACCTTATTTTTAAGAATGTTGGTAAGCATCCAATAAGATTTTCTGAGATATCCCATGAAATTGTCACAGACTTGTACTAAACAGGCAGTGATCCACCATTCTGAGCCCATTCCTAGCATCCTTTATTCTGTGAGACCAAGATATAGATAAAGAGGCAATTGATTTTACTGCTGCCATGTTAACCTTTTAAAAATAGAAAATAGACAGTTGGAAAACTTGTAAGAAACAACAACAAAGAATATATTAATCAGACGCAGTAGAATTATTGCTGTATAAAGGGAGAGAGGTGAAGAAAAATCAGTTATCATTCGTCCATTTTTCGGAAGAAATGATTTATCCCTCTTTCCTTAGTGAACTTGAAAGGTATTTCTTCTCATTAGACTGAAGAAGTATTCCTCTGAGGTGCTTCCATCTTTGTTGCAAAAGTCTGCTTCCTGAGAGAGATGGATTTAAATTTAAACTCACAATGCTGGACACCCTTTTTATTTTCCATGGTGTCATTGTTTTTGTTCTGCACTTTAAGCTGTCTGACCTGAATTTAGCAATTTATCATACTGCCTGCTTAAGAAAAAAAGTGACTGTACAATGGAAAATGTTGCTGAGGGTCACTTCTGTTGCCAAGCTCTATCTAAAATCATTTCTTGATCAAGGTCCAGCCCATTTTATTTTTATCTCTTTCATAACAAAAGAGAAACAACTTGGCAGAATTCCGCTAACAATTGGTGGAATGACAGAATGGCTACCAGGTATCAGGGTACCTGGCAAAACATATGAGCATTTCCAGACAGAACTGTCATTAGCATGTAAATAAAAACATAACTTACATGAAGAACTGTTGTAATCTGAGTGTCTTTTGAGACCATCTCTGAAGTTGTGCCCACTTGTGCTAGACTCAACTGCAGACAAATGCAAAGCAAAGAGCATTACTGTCCTTTGCTGATGGAGTACAGAATTTGCAGTTGCCTCAATTTACAAATTACAGTAAACATCACAATCAGAAGGAGGAGGGGGAAGTTCTGTGTCACGGGGACACATTAATAGTGAAACTGATCACCTTCTATAAAGAAGTAATACCCTAAAAGCAGAATTAGGAAAACTTCCCTCACCATTCATTAGGTCCAGGCTGTTCAGAGACAGAAGTTTGCAGAATGGCAAATGGTAATATATATCCAGGACTGACCTGTTAGATATGACATATGATATCATCACAGGTTGAATGTTTCCAGACATTAGCCCAGAAATGCTCTAGGATTTTCCCTTCCCAAATCCAGGTTTGCTGCCCAGAGCTTTGGTTGACTTTCTATAATGCTGCGAGCCTCCCTGTAACTATCAGAACTGTCATCTGGATCCCTGTCAACACTCTCTGCAGCCATTTGTTCCTGATAGATACAAATCAGCAAAAACAAAATATTTTCCCAAGAGAGCAGGGGGAAAAAAAAAGAAGAGAGAAAGTGACAATATCATTCAGCTAAGATCTCTCAAGTTAGTGTCGTACTTGACATCATAACTTGTTTCTAACAAGTTCAAGAGGCAAAAGGCCAACTTATTTTATTCCGTAATTTTTCTTTCAGAGCCTAAGAAAGTAAAGTTCTTTTTATATAACAGCACAAGTCATATGCTGTCTGTTTTCTTATCACTGCTTTCCATATCCATCCATATCTCCACTCCTCAACATTTCCTCTCAAGGAGAGTTACTCTGCTCTGACTTCCCCCACACTCTCAGATTTTATACCTTAGTTTCATTGCCAGTATTGAAATGGAAACTCTTACTTTGAAAGAGAAGCAGACATATAATTCATTAAGTAGTAACTGTATTTAAATGCCTTCACGTGCAAGAGTCAAAACATTTACCTAAGAGTAACAGCACACAGGATACTCAGAATTACATTTACTTTCTATATGTGTGACTGTGAAACCCACACATCAGATTGCGGTCTTCGTCAGTATGATTTCGTTATGGTGTTTTACCATCCATTCTGTATTAAGTGTGTTGATGCATATTAATTTTCTATAGCTGTTCCCCAAAACATACCTCGTAAATAAAATAGAAAACAACAGCAGTGAGCTGAAGAATTGTATAGGGATGTTTGGAGCATCACGAATAACATATCTCATATGGAATCGCTTAATTTCATTCTGGTAAACTTTCTACATCACACAAAGATATCCAGACGTGCTCACAAATACAAAGGAAGAATTACATAGAAAAAAAATTTACAATTTGTCTTCAAATTGTATTTTCAGGTAAGATTTGTACACAGAACCAGGGCCCAAGCAATGCACGGCGAAGAAACAGATCAGGAAGAAATCTGTAATGTGGGAAAAACAAGAAGAATATGGTGTTCAGCTCATAGCATAGTGCAGTGCACCATCTGGAGGAGCTCTAAATGAGTCAGGAGTTCACAAGTAGCTTCCTTTCATAAATTTACTCAGGCACAGCATCCCATTGGTGCAAGTGCTACCTTTGTAAGCAGTTTCTGTAGAGTATTTCCACCTCACTCCACAGGGAAAAATAGGCACAATGTTTGAGCTGTCTCAAAGTGAGAGCAAGAGGTTCCATGTAATCTGAAAGGTGTGGGGAAGGGTTTAAAGTCACATTTAACTCTTGTTCATTCAGCACATCCGGTGAAATACGTGAATTTTGCTAAGAGGTAATTTGACATGCTGAATAAATACTGTGACAAATAGACTGCACTTCCCCTCCATTTTCTAGCATTGCAGACTACATTTGTCTAACCCCATCTGTTGCCAATGCTTTTTGGTAAAGAATATCTGACCTCTATGTCTGTATGTCTAAAGCAGAGCATGAAAACTACATCTGAATGAACCCTTTCAATGAAAAACAAGCAGTTACCTGCATTAATTGGCTAATGTCCAATCACAGAAAACTGACTACAAGTTGCAAGTAGCCTGGACAGTAGAAAAGCCAAATGTACCCACCTAACTCAAATAGATCACAGTCAGAGAAGGAAGTATTTCAATTCTATTCACTCAATCTACTAATTCATTATGAATATTTTAAGTCCCAGTCAATTAATCTATTTTTGGCCTAGAAATTAGTAATGACCTTGTTTGTGATAGATTGCAGCAGGAAATCTACAAGGGGCAAGAGCCTACTCATGGTCTAATATGGGTACCCAAGACATACTAGAGGTACTTTTCTTCCTGCAAAATGTTATTTATGAAAAGAAATTGGAAAAAGAAAAAAAGCAGGTCTCTAAACTCTCATCTGACTTTCTGTTTCTAGTCCTCAAACAGCTTTCAAATTATTTATAATTTCACCCTTTCTCCTCCACAAGTAATCATTTCACACATGGATGCCCACTGATCACATGTGCACATCGACAGCTTCAGAACAGGGAGAGAATGAGAAATATTTTTCCTCTCAGTTCTCGTGAAAGTCTTAATGTTATCCTGATTGAAGGATACGTTCTGTTTTATACCAGACATCACATGTATGGTTTGGTGCCCTCCATACCATACAGAAACAAAGGCTCAAGATAAATTTAAACCACAGTAACAAAGTTAAGGATGTTCAGTTACCTGCACTGGCTGTGAGAAGACTGGACTTTCCACAACATAGGTTCACACTGGTAAGTTTACAGCACACGTTAACAAAATAGTTTCCCCAGACATGAATTTCACAGAGCTTTCAAGGGATTGTGGAGGTGGAAAAATACGTTGCATTTTGGAGTATATCCTGTCTGTGCCCCAGTGCATGGAAAAGCAGATGGTTTTCATGCATCTACAGATACATCAAAGCATTCACCTCCAGCAAATGGGACCACAGACATTCATATGGTTGTTCCAAGTTACTCCGAAAGATGAATATTCATAGGTAATTGAACAGTGAAAATTATGATCTCGTATGAAAACATCATTAAGAAAAAGCTAAGCCACAGCCATGCAACAAAGCAGAATAAGTGGTGAGGCACTGGAACAGGCTGTTCAGGGAGGTGGTAGAGTCAACATCCCTGGAGATGATCAAGAAAAGGGCAGATGTGACATCAAGGTACATGGTCTTAGAGCAGTCACAGGCACGGGCTAATGGTTGGACTAGATGATCTCCATGGTCTTTCCAAACTTAATGTTTCTATGATTTAGCTCAGAAGAAAAACTCTTTTCAACTAAGGCAATTCCTCTGGCTTTCAGTGTTACCTTCAGCTTCCATAAGCTGCAAATCCATGTACAACAGCAAGAATTTTGCAAGCCTTTTCTTCTAAGTAAGGAAGATTCATGTGTCAGACATTCCCTGTTTGCACTGTCTGTGATCTCGATTGCTTTGATTCATGTACGACAGGATTTGTACAAAATCCAACTGCTGGAAGAGTAAAATTCGTAAGTTAAAAATATTCTGTGTGTTAAAACATATCTCCAAAAACGTTATGGCAGCCCAGAAAAATGGACTGGCAGGAATTTGCCAAGTGTGTATTTGATGAAACTTTAGGGCTTGTTATAAATATGTGATATGTCATAAGGCTCACCAAAGTCAACATATCCGCAGTTAGGATAATATTCCCCCTGAGCATTCTGTTCTTGTTAGATGAAGTTGTAATAGCCTGATTCTAGCAAACCCCACATTTACCAAACGCATTAAGTCTTTATTCAGAATACTTGGCAGGAATCAGAGCATTATACATGTTAACAATTATTATTATGACTTATTCAAGTGTGTTAGGCAAACAACGAGATTTGAGATAAAATCCTGATTCTTTTAAAGACTGAATTTGTTTTCACTGGTTTTGACAGCGCTGAGTTTTCACTCCTGATCTCTGTCTTTAAAAAATAAAATCATCAAAATAAGCAATAGACAGCACAGTTCTGGGAGGGTGAGAAGAGATGATAGCAAACACAGAGACAGGAATACATAGTTAAGCAAACTTGTTATGAAATATCACTATGCTTTTCTAAAGCAAAGAAAAAAATGACCAAAAATAGTAAAAGTAAAATGAAGTGTCAGTGACCAGACTATCTTGTTTCATGAAAGGGAAAACCAAGATTCACAGAGGATGTTTCTACGTCTTGGGCTTTGTGAAAATTAGATTAATTGGCAGCTGAAGAAAGAACTTAAGAATGAAATTTAGGAGCTGAACCTCTGAGAATGAACTTAAGAGAAGAGAGTAAGGTATTAGTTCACTCTCTAAGTGAATTTTGAAGTTGTAAACTTAACTAAGTTTTGTCCAAGAGCCATCGAGCAAGACAGGGGTAAGTTTTTGAACTGCTGAATTCTGATTCCCAGTCCCAAACTGAAAATAGTAGATTTCAAAATAGTAGGTACTCCATAGATGTTATGAATACCTGCACTGTTTCTGTCCTTATACAGGATGAAGGAAATACAGTTCTGTATACCACTGATTTACTTTTTTTCCAAAGCAGAAGAGAAGGAAGAACACAAAAAGGCTTGGTAACATTCACCAAAATCCAACACAGGTCTGAGTTTGCCTATTGTAGTTATGCCAAGATTTATTAAAGCCCAGCATGTGTTCACTCATTTCTATCCAAAATGAACTGAAAAGGCACTTTGCATCTGCCTTCCAAAAAAAAAAAAAAGTTTGCTTACTTGGCAAACTTTGTTTAAAAAATCTGTTTCTTCCAAGGTTTATCTCTTCAGTTCTCTTTGTCTGATTGTTTTTGAGACTTGGGGGGCATTTTTGGTTTTGTACACGGGTGTGTAGTTTTCTTCCCCTCCTGCACCTCTCTTCCTCCATCCCATCTGTTGACCTCACTTCTGCACACAGTTTCCCACTTACTTTGCCAAAAATGTGCAAAACTTGGTGCGTCTGCTCTGATTTCTTTGTGACTTGTAACTGTATCGCTAAAACAACATTTGCTGTTATAAAGAAATCTCTGTAACTTTAATTAGGCTCTTCTGCTCCATTTGCTCGTGCGCAGTTGCAAGCGCTCAGTAACGCTTCCAAACGGAAGTGATAGGGAATGGTCCTTATTAAAAAACTCTGTGAAAGGCCAGAAACCTCAGCACCACGTTTCTCACAGTAGCTAATACTATTCTTTCTGCATACAAGATGTTTTCCTAGGCAAAATACTATTTTCCTTGTCTTGCATTTCCATTGAAGCTTCCTCCTGTCCCTCTGCCACCCCCCGAATTCTTTTTTTTGTTGTTGCTGTTGTTGACAAAAATAGTGCAGACTCTCCCACAACCCCATAAAAACAGCCTGTTCCTTGAAAATTCAGCTTTCCAGCTAATGATATGAGCATCACAGCAGCTCGCTAGTTCTACCATTTTCATTCAGGTTGAGGGTCTCTACTGTACAGCTAACATGCAGTGCGGTTGGATAAATAACCCAAAGAAGCAAAATCCCATCAACTCGGTTCTCCTGCACAGAATCTCTAATACAGCCAAGTAGCAGTAGCATTTACATGCATATAGGTATCCCTTGTGAACATAACATTCTCTATACCTCCAGGTGAATTTGTTGAAGAAAATCCAGGGGAAAAAAATTAAAAATCACTGAATGAAATGCAAAGTTTCTGAACAGATTAGAGGACTGATTAAAAGATATGAAGTGAACAATAACTGAGTAGCCCTGCTCCAGGCCATCCTGGAAGAATTCAAGTATCAGTAAGGACAGAACCACACTAAAGCAGCAAATCCCCTCATAGAACCAAACCTGGGTCAATAATTGTCAAAAATGACATGTTTCTCCAGCAACTGAACACTTGAAATCATGAAGTATTTCAGGGAATTTTATTCAAAATAAAATCTATTATTTTTTGTTGAATTACATCTTTTCAGTTAACGTACCTCCTTTGGAAAAATTTACACATGAGGCAGTTTGACATAAAAATACAACATGGTTTTGCCTTTTGAAAAGGAATGAAGGCAGAAATTACAGCATAATTTCTTCTTCAATTTTTACACTTATGTGAATTTAGATTGCGTCAATTTTACTCTGCAATAAAATTGTTATCATTTCAAAGTGTTCCCTTCCACTGCCATATGTTTAAAAGACATTTTTACCTGAATGACTTGCTTAAAGTCACAGATGATTTGGAGAAAAGAAGCCAGACAAATACTAACAATTTGTTTTGATAGTAATGTTGTCTTTCAGTGTTGGAGAATGAATTTTCTCAGTTTTCCCCAAGATTTCTCATATACAGCGTGGGTCCAGAGGTGCAATCCTTCCTCTGAAGAGCTTACATCCTGAAAGAACGAAAGAGAATATAACCAAAAGCCCCATGCTCTATGTTGGCCTACCACAATCCCTCCCAGCCCTGGGCATTCTCTGAGGGCAGCTGTCAAAATCACCGAGCAAACAGGAACGAAATTAGTTCACTGTGTTCATTATTTAGTCATGAGTCTGAGTGACCAGGTATCATCTCCAGCTTTCTGATAAACGCTGTCTTTTCCTATTCAGAAACTTTGATTAATTATTTTCACCGTAAAAATGTGACATCTTGAAATCAGTGTGAGAAGTACACATTATCAAACCACAAGAGCTTTCCTCTAAAGTTCTCAGACATTAAAGAGAAAAATACAATAGGGCAATTTCTAAACACAGAGCTGAGCATTTTCCCATTTTGAACTGTTTATAAAAACTGAAATCCAGTCGCACTATACTGAAAATGAGAAGCAAGGGCTTTCAATTCAAACATGCCTCTTCCTTCAAGCATGCCTTTCACCATCTAAGAAAATCCCAAACAATAACAACAAAGTAAAAAGTTTTTGGCAAAGTTTCCAGCTGCTAATTTTGCCTGTCATGAGCTGCTATTGTCCGTCTGAGGGAAGGATTGTTCCCAACTTTCAAAAAAAAAATAAATAAATAAAAGATGCAAAATATACTTAAAGTAACATCTGTGTTTTCTGATTTTATTAAAGCGTTTTGTCTTTGTTATACAGAAATAACAAAACACTGAGCCCTTCCCATCAGTATTCATGACGTCTGCTTTTTCATACAAAACCCTCTGAAAGAAAATTCCCCCTGGAAAAAAAAAAATACTTTCCTTATAAAAAAAACAGATTGTGGGACAGATGATTGCATTGTTTAATCAAATTTCCATCTGAAAACTCTTTTCCTAGTTTTAGCTTTAGCTCACCCAGTAAGGCACAAGCACTTGGAAGCACGTGGAAGTATAAAGTAGCAGCTCCTCCATTTTATTATCTCCCTTGAGCTTTGCAATTGGCAAATGAAAAAGAAAGTGGGGAACAAAAGTACTGGACATAAATTAAGCCCTGCTTTTTAAAGTTCAAACTGAATTTTCTTTATTTTTCTACAGCTGTCAGATAAGCAGGGTAGAACCACTAATGCATGTTTAATATATAAAAACTCATAATGTTCAGTAGTACGACCTCCATTGGAGATATTAGTTCAGGCCAGTGAACTTGGAGCAAGCCAAGTGTGGAAATGTGGAATTGGGCCAGTGACCCCCACCAGTGCCTGTCATATCTGCTGAAGGCAAACTTGTCAAATATAGAAGGGGCAGAAGGAGGACAAGAGTATCCTTGAACAAGCGAGCAGCAGCAAAGCAAAGATGCCCAACATCTATTCACAGTTGTCTGTTGTTCAGTAATGGCTCCGGCCATCTCAGGAACAAAAAGTCTGGTTATAGCCTCAACCTTTCAACCTTGTCCAGTCTGGGGGCCTTTCATTCTACAGACTCCCCAAAGCTGATGGGTGATCATAAAGCTATGATACGGTGCACGCTGTTATTATCTCTTCACATGTACTCTGTACCAAGCGGGAGAGGAACAGAGTATTCCCAGGGCTGTTAGCCTGCCACAATAAAAGAGCCACTGTTCTTCCTCCCTCAGTTACAAAAACAAACTTTAAAAATAGTCAATCCATTGCTTTAATAAATCATAGAATCATTTGAGTCAGAAGGGACCCTTAAAGGCTATCTGGTCCAACTGCCCTGCAATGAACAGATACACCTACACTACATCAGGTGCTCAGAGACCTGTCCTGCCTGACCTTGGACGCTATTCCTTAGGCTGTTTTTTTGTTGTTGTTGTTGATTTGTTTGTTTTAACTCAAATCATTTCACTTCCATCATGGGGAAACATCCATGTTGAGAGAACCAGAGGCAACACAAGCAGCAGCTCCAAAACACCTCTATGGGACTGTTAATCTTGCCACAGAGGACTGGGGAATCTGTCTTAGAGCTGACACCATGCTCTAAGCACAGTGAGATCTTCAAAATCCAACCTCAAGTCTTGAGTTACTGTATTCTTGGGCTCTATCGGATATCGTCTCTCACAGAGATCCTTTCTGCTGCAGAAAGGAGCACCTTGTGCCTAGGCAGCACTGCTCTGCCTCTGCCAAGTTCAGAGGATGCCAGTTTTTGACAAGCTCAAAGGATGTGGAAATCTGTCTGGGTTGTTTATTAAAGTAAGGCAGCATGTTGCTGCTTACCATTTCCAGCTCAAAAATATCAAATTATATTTTATTTCTTGGAGTGTCTCTACAAAATAAAGTTCGACTGGAGAAGACGGGATGAAATTACACCCTCTTCATTGTTAACTCCTGCAGATCAAGAATATGCATAAAGCTCTCTAGGAACCTGTCCCAAACATCTTAGGCCATACTGTGTAGATTGCTCGCATGTTTGTTTCTGATCATGTTCTCTTACAGTATAGATAAAATTATATTGCAGTGGTTTTCAGGCTGCTTGTGCCAAGCTCCTAAACAAAAGTTTCTTGAGAGAGTTATTATCAAGCTATGAATTCGTAGAAGAAAAAAGAAAAAAGTTCATTTAATTTCTTATTTTATTTTATTGCACAAGAACTTCAGATAAATAAACTTAGGTGTCCTGAATGACCTGCACATATATATAATACTTGCACATGCAAACTTGAACAATATACAAACTGTAATATATGTTAGTTCTCTCTTCAGTCCTAGAAAGGTAGGTGAGGCTAAAATATACCTCAGAATAAAAAATCAGTGCAGATTTTTAAGTATCTTGTAAGTTAATATCTTTTTTTTTTTTTTTTTTGAGTTGACCTTGTACATTTAGAGCAGCCTCTATATTGACCTCTCCTACTGATAATTCACAGGAAACTGAACTACTCTGCATGTGAGCAATGGAAGAATACACTTGTTTCTTCCAAATGCCTCTGAAGAAACCCTGGAAAAATGATAAGGAATTAGTACTATTTATATGACAGCCAGAATTTAAGAGTTAGTTTTAACAGTCAATGAGGTTTTATTTTTTCAATTTAAATTTTACTGTGTGTCATACTCACCAGATAAAATGTAGCATCACACCAGAGTGTCACATCAGGCATCACATCATTCAAGTGGCGTTATCTTTTCCATAAACTCTACAATCAATCAAAAAAATACATACTCATGACTATGAATAGATTGTTTTAACAGTGGAACTTGACACTACAGGAAGGAAAAAAAAAGAGACAAATAGCATCATAGGACCACAACCAATATGGTCTTATAAATAAATTAGGGATTTCCCTACAATAATCAAGCCTACTGAACTGTATTTTTAGAAAAGTTCTGGTAACGTAATTAAAATAATTATTCCTGTAAAAGTAATACCTTAAAGCAAACAGTACACTTTGGTCTTACTTCTACCTCAATTTTTCTTCCTACTTTAAAAAATAAGGAGAAGTAACTGAGTCCCATCAAAATACTCACAGATTGACAAACCCTGGGGATGACTTAAGGGTGTTTGTGCCGGCGAGACTCACCTTCAACTGCTGCCATGCTCTCTGACATATCTGATCCTGCCTGTGGACACTGAAAAATAACTCAGAAAGACCAGTTTCCAAACACATGATGGGAAGAGTAGCGTTCTTTGTTATAAAGCTTAGTTTATTACATGTTTTACTCATTGTGTAGATTATAGATAATGTTGAGAACATTCAGAAAATCCTGACATGGAAGAACATTAGTTGAAGAAGATTATGACAGGCAGAGCTAGAGAATAGGTCAGATTAGATCTTCAGATCAAACCCAGTACCTGCAACTAACTGGATTGTTCAAGCCATGCTAGTGAGCCTGTGGTAATATCAGGATGCAATGGGTAAAAGTTTTATTTATACAATTCCCTTCTTTCAAAGAGATTACAAAGTAGCTTACAGAAACACAGAACACTGAGACAGCAAAATCAGTCTCTTGAAGTTCAGACAGCCTGAAAAGTCAGGCTTAAATTTGGCCATACAACCTTCGCTGAACTCTCCATATGAATAAATATATGTGAATCTATCCCTGGTGAGTCTCCATCCTATTGCACAAGCAGAGCCAACTCATGTTCAACAGGCAACCTCAAGCCTGCTAATTCTTTAAGCTCCAAAGCTTGGTTTTGGTAATTTGAAGTTCTATTAACACAGTCTTATTCATATAATAGCATAAATTCACATTCCACAGCTCTGTCAGACTGCAAGAGACGTCAATTTGAAGTGAGAGGATTCTTCGACCATACAAGCTCCTGTCACTCAGCTGGAGAATTATGAAGTATTTGGCTCAGTTTCACAAACCGTATGTGCATGTGCCCTCATTTCCTTTTGTATTTTTGGCTCTGCCATCCAAAGGGTCAGAGTGCATTACTGAACCTAATGAAAACCTCCCCACATCTGGGCAGTAATCTCTTCCTTTTTACTACATGTAATGTAGATAAGAAAAGAGGTATACTGCATTTAAAGGTCAGAATGTGAGCAAGCAGTGCACCCAGAGATAGGACTCCCTTTCTCTGATCAAAGAATTACGGACAGTGCAATTTGGGAAGTTTAGTGTTACTTTCTTAGGGGATCACATTTCCCAATTCATAGCCTTCTCTGCATACCTTTCCCCTCCCCCTTGTTTAGATTTGTCTTCACTTTTCTTTCCTCCTTGTTATTTTGGTGGAAATGAGGTGCTTGTTTAGTTGTGGACCATTTGGCCAGGTTGGTTACATACCTGAGTCATTTCCCATTACACTGATATTAGACATTCCTAACCATCGTGTCTTTTTTATTATTATGTTCTTAGCTTGTTGCCTGCAGGTTTTGGTCTAGAAGCTACTTCCTTTCCATCCCAGCTGTTAATCCTAAGATTTTGACAGCTTTCATAAAGATCTCCAGCTACACATTTAAAATAAAGAACAAGGTTTGGTATTCTCAGGGTTTTGGCAAAATAGATATAAATGACCAGTGTTTTATGAGAGCTCATATTTCAAAAGGTCTGCAGCTCTTGATTTATCTCTATCACTAGCAAGAGTTACGTAGTTCTGTTTTCCATCTTTACCCCTGTCAATTATTTTTAAGGTTTGGCTCTATATCTATTGTAATTACAGTAATTCATAAATACATTGTATATATAAAATACATTCAAAGGCCCATTTCATTATCAAATTTCCAAGGCCCTTGTTTGCGAATTGCTTTATTTTTTATTTGTATCAACAATAAAAAGTCAAAATAGTCTAATAGTAATAGTGTATATTTGCAATGAAAATACCTTCACACGGTCAGTATTTCTCTGCATATTTTGATCAAGACTTTGTTCTGTCTTTCAAGACATCAGCTCTATTTGTAAAAGGATGTTCTTCTACATTGTTTTTGTTCTGTTTTGTTTTTAAAACAAACACTCACCTCTGAAGTAGAATTTTATAAGTTGGCTTTCAGTTTTGGATTTACAGTCACTGTTTGGATGAGAACTGCCAAATTCAGGCTTTTAAGAGGCTCTGAAAACACTTCAGAACTCTCTCAAGTAATGAATTCTACCTAAAAATCTATCTTTTCTGAGCATCTTCAGTTTCTCTCCCCCTGCCTCTCCCCTGTACCACAAACATGTATCTCATTAGACTGCATGACATCCACGTTGAATTATCCTTAGCAGACTAAAAATTGCCAATTTCCATATGTCTGATCTCTTCAATCTGCCAAGTTTTTCATGATTTATTCAGAAAAAAATGGCAATTTACAAAAACAAATTCTTTGTTTCCCCACAGAAAGACCAGTTTCTATTCTCTGAGCCAAAAAAATAGAACTAAACAATACATACAACAGAAGCAGATGTAGCTATTATAGTGTGGCCTGGTGCTGTGAAAAAAGGGACAGCATGGGTAAAATTAAACACATTGAAACAAATGTATTAATGCATTAACTTTTTCTACTTAATGTCTCTCCCATTATTCCTTTGAGTGCAAAAAAATGTCAACTTCTTCACCCATTTGCTGGTCTGCAGTCCTGCCACCAGAGCACTGCATCGCTGTGCGCATTAAAAAGAAAAAAACAGGGAACACACACTTCTAGTCGGTGGGAGCTTTCAGCTCATAAGCAATAATCTCTGTTGTTGTAAAATTCAGCATTGAACCAATGGATCTATTTTGTATCAATACACTTTAATTGGTTTTCTGGATGACATCTCCACAGAATAATGCCAGGATCAGTAGTGAGGACCAAGACTGTATTAGCAGAGTAAACATTAAGTTATTATGTCCTTTTCAGAGAGCACAAAAGTTACTCTAGCTCGAAGCCATATGGCCTAGAAGCATGTTGACATATCTCAGCAATAAAAGGTTACGTTACAGAAGGGACCATGTTGAGGAGATCAGAAAAGCTGGGTTGGCTACTTGACCAGTGTCACATCACTGAAGTCAGTGTAAAGAGCTTGAATAAAATGACATGAACTCATCTGCGACCACTGTCTAGGAGCGGAGACCTTTAACAATGGCAGCACCTGCCAGATCGCCGTTCTCCTCCCCAATAAAGTCACCAACAGCCCCCTCACTGCTCTGTCATGTGCCTGGCACAAGGCCCCTATTGTTATGAGCCACTCTCACTCCAATAATTTCTCCTCTAAATGACACTGCACCACCACAGGTCATTTCAAGGGGACTGAAAAGAAAGATTTTGCATCTGTTTTGAGTTGTAGGCACCAAGGGGGAGGGGGTTCAAAACCCCTTGATAGCTGGCAAATGGTAATAGCAAAATGTCTCTATTGTTTGTGTCTGAACAAACAACCATACTACATGAGAGTTTTTATTGTCCTCAAGGCAATCTGCCACAAATGCTCCCCTTTGCCCATACTCTACAAAGAGGGGGGAAAAAAAAAAAAAACACAACACCGCCACAATAGTCACAGTTAGGAAACCTTAGTGAGAGTTTAATGACCAGCTACCAACTAATGGATGGTGAGCAACATATGGCAGAGCTTGGCCTCTTCACATATTGATTAAAAATAATTTAAAATTTAAAGCCAAGTTTGCTTGACAAAGTTCCAGCTTCTCAGCAGCCACTTAACAATCTGAATAAAGCTGAAGAGGAAAAGCTTAAATTCTAACCTAAGGCAAAACAGAACAAATTCATTGTCACATTACATAATTGAATCTATTACATTCACTCAGGATTAACAGCTAACACTTCACAATTTTTCCCTCTACCTAAAATATTTGCTGGTGTAAATAGCAAAACAGCTCTTTGTAGTATTTGGTAACTTTTTCAGAGTGCTTTTATTACACACAATCTTTAATGGCCATAGTCAAGACCCCTTTGTCATATTTTAGCAACGTAATATTATTCAGTGCAATAGAAGGCTTCTATTCTTATGTCCTCAGAGCACCACTTGAGCTAAATGGTCATATTTTTATAGAAGTCTTTGTGTCCTATTCTAGCGTGATGAATGTTAGAAGCCATAGCACTCAAGATAATTGTTCCTACTGAAAGGATTTAAAGTCTAACTGGATTACTTTTTATTCCCTTTCAAAAACAGCTACACATGCTCTAGAAAATAGATGAGATAACAGCATACAAATTGCAGTACCTGTGCCTACAAAGGATCAGATGTGCAGACGAAAAGATTCCAAGCAAATGAAGGGAGCAAAAAAAAGCATTGATACCAATTTTTAAATATATATATATATATTTTTTTTCCCCCCTCTTTTAAAGGAAAGAGGACACATTCCCCACAGTCCAACTACAGACTAAGGGTTTGGATAAAGACTTTAGTTATTTGGCAACTGAAAAATCAGTGCATGAAGTTGGTATCAGGCAACCTGTATTCTGCTTCTGGTCCGTGCACCGAGCTGCTCCGTGACCTTGGCTGCGTCACTTCACCTCTGGCTTTTCTCTTACTTTTTTGACAGTAGCTGCTGCAAAGCATGCCAATCTTTGCTCATTAATTCCACACAAAAAAAGTTTCCAAAAAGAGGAGTAACTCTTGTTACTGAATTGAAGCTTGCACTTGTCTCCAGCCCCACTATAAACATTTACCTTACACTATAAAGGCAAATTTGTCCTTTGTAGAATGTTACACCTAAACAATTCAGAGAAAACCATGGCCAACCTAAAGGAGCAGTGAGAAAAAGGATCTGATTCCCACAGGATACTGTGGATCAGCTGAGCTGGTGTAATCTGCAGTGCACAGAGAACACAAATACAAATATTAGCACAGATTACCTAGCTCCCACTGATTGTTGGCAGAAGACACAGCTATACTCAGAAACAGTACTGGGGACTGCTTACTCAGGTGAAAGGAAGTGGAAAGCAGTGGAGAGGTGTTAAAACACATAGTACTGATGAGAAGATTGCACATATAAAATAAAAAATGGCAAAAACAATGGGGAAATAAACCTTTTTTCTGAGTAAGATCAGAAAGAAAGGAGTAGACAGCACAAGGTTGGAGTTGAAGTTTGGAAAGGGTCTTAAATAAGATCAGTTGATTATGTATTTAAGAAAGTGCAAGATCCTGCTTCAAAATGTTTCTTGGGGACTTACAATGTCATAGAACAGCCTAGGTTGGAAGGGACCTTAAAGATCATGGAGCTCCAACCCTCTGCAGTGGGCAAGGCTGCCATTCACTAGATCAGGGAGCCCTGTTGTTTACAGTTGAAATTACAGAGTCAGTCCTGTATTCAGCTGGAATATCCATGAAGAGAGGTAGAGAACATGCCCTTGCTTTGCCCCCAGAAGATCTTTATTTACATTGTAAAGCAATTCACTCAAACAGATGGAGTCGATCCTGTGATTACAACGTTTAACATGACTGTTCTTGAAGTTTTATTTGGGGGGGAAAAAAATAACAAAAAAACATTCAAAGTGCCTTAACATTTTAACAGGTCTCCCTAACTTACATCTGCCTACTTCTCTTACTGGAGGAACATTTCATTTCTAGCATTTTTACTTTATGCCAGCATATTACTACATGACAGAACTTTGAAAGATATTAAGGTACAAGCTGATGGAGATGGAAATAAAACTTGCCAAATTCCAAAAGAGTTAAGCAAGTAACTTGTTTTAAGAATACACAAAAAAGTACTAGACTAGATACCAAACACTGTCTTTAAGCACGTATGCATGTGTCAAAGCTGGTCCAGTGACCATGCATTATTAACTGCAGAGTGCTCCTCAGAGATAACAAAGAATGACCACTGTATATTACTGATTGCAAACTGGAATGCAGTGAGAGATTTTTCCTGAGGTCGCACAGGAAAATCTGTGTCAACACCAGGATTAGAACTGAAATCATCTGGCTTCCAGCTCCATAAAATCATCCTTCCTCTCCAAAAAAAAATTACTTTTCTAATAATAGAAGCCACTACGGGAAGGGATGGTCGTCTGTTTTTGTCTTTTAACTTCAAAAACGTTAGAACGACCAATTCTGGTCCTCCCTGCACTGGGGCTTCCTCAATGCTTCCTGAGCACAGGAATTTCTTGACATTGACAGAAGTGTTTTATAAATCTAGGACTGTAAAAGCAGAATAAAACTGTACACTGCAGAACGTACATAAATTCCTCCCACGGAAGAATGTCCACTGTTCCATCATGTTCTTCCATTCAATTGTATAAAAATGATTAGAGTTTACATGCATGCAAATGACCTCCTAACTATTTATCATTATAGTTGAATAAAACCTCCTATTTGAAGAGAAAAATCATTGAATCATTAAGATTGGAAAAGACCTCTAAGATCACCTAGTTCAACTGTCCGCTTACCACCAATATAGCCCACTAAATCCTGTCCCTAAGACAAAATAATGCAACCTGAGAGAGCATTTGGGGGTCATTGCAGACAGTCGTCATGCTCTACGGTAGGGCATATCACAGCTCAAATAGTCATGCTATTGCAAGTGTGGAGGTGCAGAGAAAAGCATGGCACTGAGGAAGGGAGAAGGAAGACAGTAGAGAAGGGCTGCAGTCCATGTATCCCTTGAGGACCTAAGGTCTTTCTATCCAAAATCAGGACACTATAAATGCCTCACCACACCAATTTTTCTCCAAGATGAAAGAAAAAATGAATTAAGGAATTCCCAGCAAACAAGTGCAACTGTGCAGCTTACTGAGCACTGTGAAGATTTTCTCCCTAAGAAAGAAAAGAGAACACTCAGTACTTTTGAGGGGAAGTCAGGGAAGCGCAGGCAATTGTATAACATTTGTAAATGCTTCTGCCACAGATATTCTAGGGCCATAGAGGACTTCCTCCTCCCTTCCTTGCCCCCCTTTTCCCAGTAGATCAAGTGGAAGTCTGCTGCCCCAAGCCCTGCTATCTTTCTTAGCAATCTGATTAACATATGGACACACTCTGGCTTACTGAAAACAGGAAATCAATTTGAAAGGCAAGACAAATATTATTTGCTTTCTTCCCATCTGCTGTGATATGTGAACACGCCTGCTTTCAGCAGCGATACAGAATTATTGATTCAGGATATTTATAGTGTATATGCCATTATCAGGCCAGCTATCAAAGGGCTGTAGGAAAGGCTGTTTGACCCTACAGGCTACTTAAATATGTGGTCACTATAAAAAAAAAGTCAGATTTTCTTATTCAAGTTGACAGCAATACTATTTCATGTCATGCCTAAAGATACCATTTCCTGCTTTACCATCTACTTCTGTTTGATTGTAAGTCAAATTAAGTGTAATTGTTAAGGTCTCTCCTGTCTGTATGATGACCCCAATGCATTTCCAGGCTACTGATTTGACCCTCTGGGCCTGCAAAAAAGCTGGTTTTCACAGCACCGTTGCCTGTTTATCCATAATCAGTCTGAGTCACTTTGCTAGAGGGAGCATGGAAAGCCAGAAGACTCTTTACCATAAGCACAGGCTGTGTCTTAAAACAAATGAGTTTTAAAAAGATTGTATATAAATAACCAAACCCAATAATTCTGAAGTGGACACAGATAACTATCTAAAAAGTGCACAGTGTGCTCCCAGCAGAAGCCTGGACAGAAATGGAAAATAATAGATTGAACCACTGCTGAGAATGTATGAACGATACCTTTCATAGCAATATTGCATTCAATCCATTCACTGTTGTCTATATTACTCAAGCTTTACTGAGTAAAAAAAATAAATAACCACTCTTTCCAGGAGTGTTGGTTTTGCCATATCACCCGACAAGGAGATGATCCATGCACACAGATCACAGGGGGAGCACCTCAGCAACCAGCTTGCAACCTGCCTCAGCCATGAGCTAGGATGCACACTAACTTGCACAAAGCCTGTATCCATACAAACAAGAAGCAAAGATGTAACGTGAAATATAGGCTCTATAAAGACAGATTGCTTATATGATACAATAAGAAGATGAGGGAGCCCGTGCATGTTGCTTACCTGGAATTCAGTAAAGTATTTGACAGTTTCCCCACAGTATTATCCTGGAAGAACAGTCTCCTTGTGGTGTGGACATGTATACAGTTCACTTTGTGCAGAACTGGATAGATAGATGGGCTTAAAGAATCAAAGCAAATGGAGGTCAACACAGTTGGAAGTTGCTCATAAGGGGCATTACCCAGGTCTCAGTCTTGAGGACACTTTTTTTTTTAACATTTTTATCAATTACCGGGATTAGGGAATTGAGTACCCTGTCAGTAAGTTGGCAAACGTTAGCAAATTGGAAAAGACCACTGTTCTGCTTGAGAGCAGGAAGGTTCTTCAAAGGGATCTGAACAGGCTAAGTTGACAGACCAAGTCCAATCACATGACACCCAGCAAGGGTCACAAACCCCCCCTCCCCACATCAGTACATGCTTGGGGAGGAGCGGCTGGCCCAGCAGAAAAGAACCTGGAGGTGCTGGTCAACAGCCAGCTAAAGATGAGCTGGCAGTGGGTCCAGGTGGCCAAGAAGATCAGTGGCATCCTGGCTTGTGTCACGAACAGTGCAGTCAACAGGAGCAGGGAATGAGTTGTCTCCTCGTAGAGGTGAGACCCCATGTCAAGTACTCAAAAACTGTTTTGGACCCCTCGCTATAAGAATATTGAGTTGCTCAAGGGCGTAGATAGGAGAGCAATGAAGCTGGTGAAGGGACTAGAAAATAAAACTTAGGAGGAGCATCTGAAGTTCTCGCTTCTACCAAGGACTTTCTACAGTCATTTAATTTGCCCATTAGTGTTGATTATTACCAGTAGGTGGCTTTCTTATAGAGCTCTTGGACAAATGAATTAACCCTTCCCTTACAGTTTAACTAGTAAAGCATTTATGCTATTGATGGTCAGAGGCTTAAACTAAGCACTTCTGTGCAACTTTAATGGACGTATTCAAGGTTGGATAATCCTCCTACTGTGGAAATTGACTTCTCCTGTCCGGAAGTAGCATATAATAGGAAATCCTGACATCTGGAACTGTACATCTGGTAACCGTGTCTCTGAACTAAGAGACCTTATCAGCGTTTCACACCATACTGTTATCAACTTCCTTGTGTTACGTTCTTTCTTTACAAGGTGTGATTACGTCTCTCATTTCTGTACCATTCAACATCATCAATTATAACAGCTGATTACCTGTAATATTTGAGAAATGTTTTAAATATTCCTAGTACTTGTGAAAAGTTGAGCAGTTTAGAGTGAGTAGCTTCTTGCTTGTTCAGAATTTTTGACTGTAGAGAATATTTAATTTGAGCTAATAAAAAGAGCACAAGATGAAAAAATCTCAGTCAGACCTTACTCCAACCTCTTCCTACCAGGAACAGAAAGATGCAAATTCAAATCTATTTGATATGAGATCTCTTGCATGAAGGGAATTCTACTTTAGAACTCTAAAGGGTTCTGTGTTTGATGCTGTCAATCATAATAAGACATACCCATAAAAGAATTCCTGCAATACCTTAAAGCAAGACAAGGCAGTTGTTGAGACATAGCAGAATAAAAGGAGAGAAAAGGATGTCTCTGTTCTAACAGTTATAGCTATATATTCATCAAAACAACATAGCTTTATTTAAAAAAAAAAAAAAAAAAGTTTCAGCAGCTCTTCTTCCAAAATAAACCCTGTAAAGACACCTCATTTTTATTTTTCGATTGTTGAAACTTTCTTTTCAAGTCCTTCTTTGTGATCTTTTCTACTTAGCACATCCATCCTGAACCTACAGTTCTCTTCCAGGGTAACTCAGATTACAACCACAACATGGCTTGTATGTCTCATTCATCCTGCTCTCTCCTCTGCCTTCCAAGTCTTTTCAATCACTGCTGCTCTACCTTCAAAGCACTTTGCAACTGGAACTGTACCTTTACTTTCTGATAAACATGTAGCACAATGTTTGTTGGTGAAGAGCTGACACAGAAATGATGTCTGCGCTATCTTGCAGACAGCAAAAAAAAAACCAAACTGTTGTTGTTCTGAATGCTGCTTACCAGAGAACAGGCCAAATCCTAACGATTTTTCCAATATTTTGTGGGGCTCTTATTTCACCAAGCCTTCTGCTAAGCAAAGGAAAAAGTGGATCCCAAGATTAGATGCTGGTTGATTCAAGAAAAAAGTACATTTCCTAAATGGACAAGTGCTTAATACAGAGGAAAGGAGTCACACGTACAGCATTCTGCTCACCCAAAATTGCAATAACTGATTCTGACTGTTGAGCCACAGAACCTTGAACTGTTTTGCTTTCACTTCAGAGTCACAGGTAATTCACCTCACACGTTACCTTCAAGTACCCATGCCTTAACATTTCAAGAAATACCAAAGATAACTTTCCCTAACTCAATGTGTGTTCCCTGTACAGACAGAGGGCATTTCACAGGAGTCGGTGGAACAGAAACATAAACAGACCCCAGTGCCCTGGTTAGGCCTCCAAACAGGAATGCCAAACACCTCCCCCTGCTCTCTGTCACTGATACCTTCTTCCCCATGGGTCACTGCTGGTGGCCACAGCTTTTAATCACACACTGGGCCTCCAATGATTTATCACCTCTTAATAGTTTTTGTACTGAAGATTCCCAGTTGGCAGCACTGGCTCCCTCTCCCCCACAATATAACACGACCCAAAGAGCTTCACATCCAAAGCAGGAAAATACACTGTCCATGTGAAGCTGAATTAATGCTGTTTGAGAAAGCTATCTATTACTGACAACCATTTTAGCAAATAATTAGTGACAACATAAAAGTCTAGGAATTATACAAAGGTTATAAAGTTAAATGCTTAAAATCTAGCTTAATGTTTCCAACAGACTGCATGATTATCTGTTGTTTCCTGAATAGTGCGTTTAAAAATATAGACAGTTGTACTTTTGATAAATTCTTGTTATGAGATTCAGCTTAAATTTCAGTCCTAAAATGCCTCAGTGGAACTTCCTTCCAACTGTCATGCACAGAAGTGTTGTATACAGGAAAATTCCAGCACTTATAAAGTGCCAGCATACAATGTGACATTTCTATCTCAGTAAATTACTGAGATTTGTTGCAGAGGGAAACGCTGATGCACCATTTTTCATCCACAGGTCTCAAAACTTCCCAGCACTTACCTTCATTTTGAAACTGAGCTGACCTTCCAATTCATTGGGGAAGATTTTCACTGAGAGGGTGATGAGGTGCTGGAACAGGCTGCCGAGTGAAGTTATGATTGACCCATCACTTGGAGGTGTTCAAAGTGAGGTTGGATGGGCCCTGGGCAGGCTGACCTGGTGCCTGACCAAGCAGTAGGCGTTAGAACTAGATGATCTTTGAGGTCCCTCCAACTCAAGCCATTCTATGGTTCTATTCTGTGATTCACAGTGTGCCATCGTGTTAGAGTCCATGCCAAGCTGTCCTTAGATAAAAAAGTCTCTGGGACAGAACTAGACACCTCTCAGGAGATACAAAACATTTCCACTTGACCAAACTTATTGGGAAGGAACTTATTATTCCACTTAAAATAACAAGAAAACAACATGAGACCTTACCAAGTCTATGCTCCTGTCTCAGATTCTGGCAGGATCCTTCCCACTCAGTTGGCAATGATCTCTGCAGGTGGCAGTGTTGACAACAGTGGTGCTTCATCTTTCTCTGCTGGAGTTTGTCTAATGGATTCAAACAATCCATCTATCTCATTTTTCTGGAACACAGAGAAGTAGATATGCTTTAGTGGATTCTGAACACATACAGTTAACATACAAATCATGCACTGGAACCATGTTACTTCAGCCTCTGGAGAAGCTTAACCATTTACTTGGATGGAAAAAAAAAAAAAGGTTTTTATTACAAATGGGTCATATTTTCCTTCTGCTTCTCCGCCACGCATCTCCAGTGCTCTTCAGTGGTGTAGTCAAAGATAACGATAGCAATAAAAAGAACAGGCTGAAAAATGAAAGGAATTAACACATTCCTGTGATGATCTTACACTCAGAAAACCCCCAAAACAAAGCCAAAAAGGCAAAAAATCCCAACTTGTCACTCAAGGATCTAGTAGGGAGGCTACCTGACCGTGCATTTTGGTGTTCAATAGCTTCATAGATTATAAACACTAAAAATAAAGAATACATTATATAGCCAGTCACGTATTTTTCTGTACACATTGCATCTTCTCTGTCCCTTCCTTTTTCCTGTTATTCTTTTCTGCAATTAATTTATATAAATAGAAATAAGCTAAACAAAGAAGTTGGGAGAAAAAAGCACTTTGTCTTTATCCTTTTCCATGACATTTTTTTCATGAACTGAAAGAAATTCATCAAGGAAAAAAAAAAAAAGGACATCCAGTTTTTCTGTGATCAATCTTAAAAAGCTAAAAGTTATCAATAGAAGCAACTATAATGTTTCAGGCTCCACAGCTTCTCCATACTTTTAGCAGAGTAACACCTTCAGCAATATGAGCACCCACATCCAGAGTCATGCGTGTGGTACACATCACCTGTTTCTCATCATAGAATGGATTGAGTTGGAAGGGACCTCAAGCATCATCAAGTTCCAACCCCTCTCCCACAGGTAATATTGCCAACTGCTATATCAAGTACTAGATTAGATTGCTCAGGTCCCCATCCAATCTGGCCTTAAACACCTCAGGGTATTCACAATCTCTCTGGGCACCCTGTTCCAGCAGCTCACCACTCTCAGTAAAAGACTTCCCCCTGACATCTAATCTAAATCCCCCCCTTCCTTTAGTCAGTTTTCTCATCACTGTTGGATCACTCTACCAAGGCAGAAAAGATAATAACCAAGTCCAATCGAAGCACTGGCACAGGTTGGCAGAGGTGATGGGTGCCCCGTCCCTGGAGACATCGAAGGTCAGGCTGAATGGGGCTCTGAGCACCTGATCTAGTGTAGATGTTGCCGTTCATTGCAGAGGAGTTGGACCAGATGGCTTTTAAGAGTCCCAGCTCAAACGATTCTATGATGACTTAATTGCTACAGAACAGTATACAAATAGCATTTTTTTTTAATTATGACACACAACTACTATTGCTCTATATAGTAACAGGTCCTTAACAAAAAGGTGTATCCGAGAATGAGGGTAGGCCAGAACCCTCATAAAGCAAACTGATTCTTCATTACAGTTTTATCACTCACCATATAATGTTAAGGAAGTGCTAAAAGCTAAAGCTAGCACACAGGAGGTTTGTTTATTGCATTGTATGGATGAAGAAAGAAGAATTTCCTGCATATGACACTGAAGGCAGAGTGCACAAAAATTCCTCTGAAGTCTGCAGAGAGCATTGAACAGACCCTCCTCTGTATTAGCCTTTTTCTTGCATATCTGTGTTTTGAATTTTAACACAGCTGTGAAAGGAAGAAAAAAAAAGAAAAAAGCAACACCAATAATCTTGCCAATTGGGCATTCAAATGTCAGACATAAAGGAAAGTTTGGTAAGGCTATGATTTTGCTGTGGGCAATGATTTCGTCCAATGGCCAATGACATCACTCCCGGTGCTGTCTCCATCATTATTTTCCAGAACAGGGTTCCTGTGATGACAGATTCCATTCCAAAACTCCCAGGCAGCTCTTTACATAAATGTTAGCAGAACAAAAGCATTACATGAGATTTCCTCTCTATATCAAGCAGCATTTGATGTTCTCTAATCTTTACCTTGGGAAAAGCAATCAAGAACCACATGGACTGCAATCACACTGGATGTCCTGTCTCGTGGCTAAAACTATGAGTTAAGGAGCCTATATTGGACAGAAAGGACAAAGAGAATAGGTTGTGTCTTTGTTTCCGTGAAGAGGGCAAGGACACTCCCAGGATTTTGCACCATCACAGTTGCAGTACACCATCGGTTGCAGTGCTCTCCATAGATTATTCCGGTGACTTAATATAGCATAATGAGAAGTAGAGAAAAACATCAATGCTCTGATTAGAGAATCATTGAGTGAACAGAAAGATGCAACAAACAACTAACATTGTCTCTTATTTTTTCCAGCTTTAAAAATGCATTAGCTCATCTAAAATATTGACCATTGTTACGTGACCACCAACAGAAGTGTTGGAATTCACAGTGATTGACACGTGGAAGGAAGACTTCGTTAAAAATTTAGAACCAGGATTTTCATACATTGTAACCAGATTTGACCCACTAGTTCAGAATTCGTACGTTCAAATAGTTTAGCCCACTTTTAACTTTGGCTATAAGTTACACAATCAATATTTCTATTTTGTATGAAAACTTGGTCTTATTTGTATCTATTGCCAATCGCATTGTCTTATCCCATTTTCATGCTGTGTAAGTTAAAGGAATACTACAGAGGCTAAATAGAAGAGTACAGAAACTAAAAGCAAAGTGGTGGTGTTTGTTTTGACTTTTAACCGCAAGCAAAGTTCTATAACAAGAAAAAAGCATTACATTGCTCAGCATTAACGAGCATGTGCCTGCAAGTAAAAATAGTTTCACGTCTTGGGTAGCTTGAGAAGCAGACAAATACCATGGCTGCCTTTTTCTTCTTGATGTCTTTGTATAATTGATCGTGAGCTAGGAACTTTGCATTCCAGCAGAAGCCTGGATTAAAAACCTAGACCAACAACAGTCAGCCATCAATCTTGAGGCCATCTATCCTATCTACAGCCATTTGTATCAGCCATTAGCTGTGTAGTAACTCTTAAGACTCAGGCAAAGAGATCATCTTTCAAAGAGAACTAACACTCAGAGGATATCCCCATTCATTCCTTCTATTCTATTGCTAATTCCAGTGTATTACTCCCCCAGCACTAGCAGTGAAATCTCATACTCAGTGCTTTGGTCATATTTATACACCATATTAATCAAGCATCAGAGAAGAACTCAGTGTTTTCTTTTTCTGAATGCAATTTCCTTCCGAGATTTAAATGTAGAATTTCCAAAATGTTTTGGTTCAGACTAACAGCACTTTCAGCATACACTGATAATGGCTCACTTCTCATTTATACTTATTTCTCCTTACATAATTCCCATAGTGCAAAGTGCCACCAGTGACAGCAGCGTTAAATAAATACTCAGGACAAAGGTTCTTCCTCACTGTCAAAGTACTGCAAAATAAGAGGTTAATTAACATAAAGGAGACAAAGCTCTTGTATTCAAAAAGGCACCTCAGCATAAGATCTCTTTTGCTTCCAAGTTGTTCTTTCTGATGTTCTGAAAATACTGTAACCTTAAATATGTGCCTTTTACTAAGAAAGTCCTCTAAACTGCACTGAAGTCCTCTTTCTCCTGTGCAGGATTCCCCAAGATACTCCATTCTGTGACTACTTTTATCATAACAGATTACCTCTCCCAGCAAGACACTGTGTCTACAGACACGTAATCCATAAATCAATAAATGGCAAAAGGGTTCATCACCCCTCCCCTGCAGCCATCTCTGTCCAGGCCACTGCTTACTTTGTGTGCACCCAGAAACAGTCCTGTCAGTGGTTTCTGGCTGTGAACCTCTGTCTGAGGTAAAATGGCAAAGCTCAGTCAGGATTTCTGTTCCTCTGGATGTACCAGTGAAACAAAGACTGCTATATTTCCCATGCTGAAATTGCCTCCTTCAGGTCAACCAGACACAAGTACCTTACCACTGCAAATAGTTAATATATTTAGAATGTCAGCACGCAACATACATGGCCCACCATACTTCCTCATTAGTCATATAACTCAAGATAATCTTCTTAGAAGTTTAGGTAAAATTTTCCAATTGTTAACAGTTTCCTCATCAGAATTTTTGTTCCTAAAGAGCAACAATAGACCAGGAGAACTTCTGTTACTCTGGGACTCGCCATCAACTTTGGCACACTGTTGTTTGTTTTTTTATTATTATTATTTTCAGACAATGTTTACGAGTTTTAGAATGTTCTTTCTTTTTTTCAGGTACGTTACACTGAAAAAATTCATGATCACAATTTCCAGGGAATATACAATGTGGATTATAATCACCTTACCATCTCTCAGTTAGCACACCCTGTTGAAACACTCCAGTACTAAAAAATCAATAATAAAGTTGTATTTTGCCTTTCTCCTACCTGTCAATTTGTATTCCGTGGGCAGTTTCCTAAAGTACCTGAGAGATTTGGGAACATTTAAAGGTCAACAAGGCCCATAATTCTATAATTTGAAAAATAGCATTTATATTTGCTAAATTTCACTGCCATTACTCCTTTCACTGTAGCACTTGAAACTGTCAGTCTTCAGTATACTTATACACGTGTCCTGTAACAGCACGTGGCAATTAGTCCTTATGCAAGAGGACAAAGAAGGAGTTTGTATCAGATCCATAGAAAACAGAGCTTGTTTTCATCTCTTTTTTGCAGGAAATGCCTAAATACTGCTTCGGATCTAAGCCTAAGAAATCCAACTAAAAGCACCCAGGAAAACACAAGCCATGCAGGGAGCAGACCTGGCTCTCCCACATGTTACCTTGGCATTTCAAACGCGTATTTCTTCCCTATGGTAGAATCAATACCAAATCACACACCTCCTGGGAGACTCAGACTACCTCACTTCACTGAGGCACAGACCAGCAATAAAACCAAATGCCTGAATCAAATTTGATCAAGCCCATAAGAGACGCTGCTTTTGAGATCAGGGAAGATATGGCACCAATCATGAACCTGAGTCAAATCTTACAGAGTCCTCTTTAAATTCCTAGTCTACACAATCATACCCTTAGCCAAAAACAGCAACACTGGAGTGAAAAGTTATGTTATTTGAATTTTTTTCTAATACAATAATTTTTAATGTAGATTTATTAAAGAAACATACAGATTCTGTCTAGCTTTACTTCATAAGCATTACATTGTGAGATATTAAGCATGGGTCCATCTGTGTTGTTAGGAATTTAAGTGTGCTCAACACTGACAAACCATTGGCATTTAACAGTTCTGCCTTTAAAATCATCACAATTTGAATTCAGAACTCTGTGAAAAAGCTAAAAAAAGAAATTAAGAGCTGGAAAATGAATTTTCTTTCCAGACTGTTCAGAGTACTGTACATTCATTGTACTTTTGAAGGCAATGTGACTGGTGAAGCTGGCAACTTTCCCATCCATAACATCTTAGAGATGTTTATAGCACATGATATTTTGATTGCCTGATGACAAAATTATTTGCAAAGATATCAGATTCACAATGTATTTGCTTCATATTTTCAATAAAAGCTATGAAGTCTGAATAACACTCAGGTCTGGGTACAAGACCAAAAAAAAAAAAAAACGCAAATATCACAGAAAGTTGTCTGTAAACCATCACCATTGAGATCTCTAGGAACATATATGCATAAGCTTAGGCGTTGCTAGGGATTCAAATTAGTCTGTAGCTACAGAGGTGCTATGGACAGGCATTATGGTTGAAATCCTCAGGCCCTCATTAGAGTTTTTAAGGAGTTTTAGACTTAAACAGTTTGTACCTCATCTTTGACATGCAAAGATTACTTTCATGAGCAAATGTAACTTTTTGCTTTATTTTTTTGCAAAGCACACGTAAGTACACATGGTAGGTAATAAAATAGAAAGGTACAAGGTAATACAATACATCTCAGAGTCCTGTAACAGGGCTTGTTGATTTACAAGTTCAGATCTTGCTGAGGTATCCAAAGGCAAATCGTCAAGGTACAAATGTGATTTTTACCAACTGAAGACCTAACCTGTAATGAACCTTTAATAATTATTCACATTAAGGGAAAAACATGGACACCTTTCCTAAACTGGGATTCTACTGGAATTTTCTTGTGGAAAAGGATTTACACTGGGGCTCCTTACTATATTTAGAGATCACGTTCAGCAAATGGCAGTCAGCCCTTATCTGTACTCAGCGTAGTATCTGTAGATATCTTTAGTGTCTGTAGACACCTATATGCAGTAGGTGCCACTATAATTTATCCCCTAATGGGACATCCTCTGACTCCCTGAGTCTGTGGCCTCATTTACTGGCTCAGCAGAGCCTGTGACAAAACATGCACGTATATTCTCCACTTTATGTCACATCCTTACAAGAAACGAAGGCAGCCAGACACCCTGAAATATGGAATGTGCATTAGCAAGCAAGGTCCATAAAATTTCAAAGCCTGAGATCTTTTCACAGCCTGACAGATTTTCCCATATAGCTTTCCACGTTCCTAGCGTAACCCAATACAGGCAGTGCAGACTGAATGATAAACAGAGACTCCTTCAGGAAGCCTTGGGAAAGCAGATCCTCAAAAGCATTATACTTTCCTCTCACCATTCCACAGGTGACAGTTAAGGCTGCATATCCCATTTTTTTCACCTCAAGAGGCAGAAAAAATGAGAACAGAACAGAAAAAATAACTAAAAATGTCTGTTAATGAGCTACCACTACCCTTGAACTCTATCTCTTATGGAAAATAAAAAATACTTTTATTACTTTCCAATCCCAGGGAAAAAAAGAAAAAAGAAAAAAAAAAAAAAAGAAGCCACATTTCAGGATATATACGACTCAATATTGTTTTTGCATTAGGTGCATCAGTAAATTTTATTGCAAAGCTGGGTCAGTAATGTCTGCAAACCATGAGAAGCATGAAGGCACATCTACTGCTTGACTCGCTTCTATTTCTCCTGTTTACCAGTTGTGCACTTGCCAGCTTCAGCTTAAACAAATATCCATCATCCCCAGACCTCAGCCACGTGCATACAACACAAGTGAGCACTTGGCAAATGAGTCAGTGCTGCCAGTGACTTGGAGCTACTGCTCTTTTCAGCTATTGTTGGGATGTCCTGACCTTACTCCTTGCTTACAGCTTTGCATCCTACCTAGCATAGGAGCTGTTATGGCAACAGTGTGACAGCAACCTTTTGGCTTGTTTGGGCTGTACTGGGTGAAGAGGAATTCTCTTGGGCCATATATATGGATGCCCCAAAAGTAATGCCTCTTATTTATTTTCATGGAAACTACAACAGATACAAAGAGCACAATAACACTATTTGATAGAGCACACTCTCAGGTACAAAACAGTATTTTCCAGCATAGTCACCACCACTAGATGTTCATTTTTGCCAATCATAAAGAGGAACCTTCATTCTGAGCTCCTAAAAATCTGCACCAGTAGAGATGTAGTTCCACAGCAAGTAAGACAGCATTATTGCTGAGATGCACTCCCCTCCCTGCCCCCCTCCCTGCCTCACTGTGCTCACATCCATTGCTTGGTCTCTGTAAACATTCAGCAAGCAGTGATGAATGTCATTGAGTCCCATTCAATCTTTGCTTCATCCTCACTTTCATGTCAGATGCCATTTTGTCAGATTGCTCCTCTACTGCCATCTGTCATAAGGCAAAAAAATGTAATGGAATATTGGTGGGAAGGTTCAAGCTCTACTGCCATACCACCAACATACCTTTCTGACATTGTGGGCAAACATCATAAAATAGGAGGCATTGCTTTTGCAGCAGCCCTCATAAAATGTATGATATAGTTAATATATATAATAATGAAACTTTTTAAAAAAATATTTTTTTATTAAAACATAAAAAAGAGGCAAACAAAAACAAAACCATAAAGTTAGTGGGATATGTGACCTGGTTTTTGTGAACCTAGCACATCAGTCTGGTTTGATGGGAGTGGCTGCAATTCTCAGTGAGTTCTCAAGGTGTTCATCAGAGATTTTTGACAACATTTTACTCCTGTGCTTCATCCTCAAAAAAGTTGTTCACAAATGTATGTACAGCCAAAAGTAGCAACATGAATAAGGCATGATTGTGAAGCGAGGGATATTTCTCTCTGGGAAGTCTAGAGGGCTTACAGAAGCCTGGTAAAGAGATGCGATCAGATTTTGGATTGCAACTTTAAGCATTCCACTTGAAAATTCACAAATAACATATTTGTGTCAACTAAAATGGAGTCACAAATAAGACAAAAAGATTTTTTTTCCATCTTTAAACCTCAATTCTCAAATTCCATTATCAAAACAAAAAGTACAGCTGCATATTTTTTGCCATTCACAGAACTTGTTTAGCAAATGTACCATTAAAATCCATAAGATCCATAAGCTTACTTGCCATAGCTTGAGCTGGCACTGCATTGCACAATGTGCCCTGGTTTGAATGCAGATGGGGTTAACAATACACCACAGTTTGTGGTCATTGCTGAGCACTGCCTCTGTTCCTTCATCCTTCACATGCTCATGAAATTGAGGTCAAGCTGCTAAATATCCACCCCAAATTTCTCATCTCTGGTACAAACAAAAATGCACCAATACTTTATTTAACCTGGAAAATTGTATCTCACACATTTTCATGTATCCTTTCAGAACACAGCTGAGTTTTCTCAGTTGCATACCTCACAGTTTGGTTTGTGTAGACAATAATTGTTTCCTGCTTGCATAGCTGCTGATCCTGCATTCTTCTGTCACAGAACAACAAGGCTGAATAGAAAGAAAGGCACTTCTTGGTTCTCTTCCTCTCTTAGTAACTACACAGATGTGTTGCACTGGACAAGATAGTATAAAATACATGCAATTCATTAGTAAAATGAAAAGAAACACTGACTACTATTGTACTATTCTTTAGAAGTTACAAACTTCACTATCACAGCAGCTCATCCAGCATAATCTTACATTTTCAATGTGAGGTACTGCAACAAAATGGTATTAAATGCTTTTTTTTTTCTTGTGCATATACCTATGCATGGCTCAACATGGAATATCATCAGTCAGCATCGCATAGGCATTACTGTCACAGAAACTGTTTTCATTGTATTTAGGAGAGATGTCACCACTCAACATTGGTCTTTGAGAAATCTTTAAGGTAATAAAAATAAATATTACCATAGACTGGCCAAAGAATGTTACAGCTGTAAATGATACACAGGTTGTTGCATACGTACTTCTATAAAAGTTCATTTATGTATATTCAAGTACTGCTGTTCTTATCAATAACATTACACTAATGCATGACAGAAACTGTATTTATCACTGATGTTTATGTACCTATAGTAAGTTCAGCTGTTTTTATGGTTGAGACCTACACTTGGAATAATTGTACATTTTTGGAATCCAGCCTGAAACCTCAAAAACTTTCCTAAATGAAACTATGCTAATAAAAATCTCAAAGTCATCAACACAGAAGTCGTACATACACGTGGCTGGAGGAAAAAGAAAAAACATAATGAGGATAAATGGAGGGGGGATTAATTCACTAGACACACTAGAAATGTGGTAACCATCTTGATCTTCAAGTTAGATATTTTCTTTTCTGTCTCATTGTAGAATTTTTATTATTCTTATGAAACTAAAGCAAAATGGAAAGAGACAGCAATATTTGAAGTAGTCCAGTACCTGAACTTTTCTTTTAATTCACAAGAGCCAAAAAAATACCTCACGTACCATTCAGATTTAAAAGTCATCAGTGGTCACGGAAGCCAACCAAACCATCACCTGCACACAATCTCCACCAGTGGCTGACAGCAAACTGTAGCATAGGTGATGTCACCACATGGAGCCTGGACTGCTAAACAAGGTCAGCTGAGCTGCATTATTCTGAAGGAGAAGGACAAAACAGAAAGGACATCCAAGGCTGAGAGGAAGCTTTTGGAGCCTGAACAGCACTATGCTCCTTTTGTGTTTGCAAACATAAAGAATTTGACATCTGTCCTCTCTCAGCAGAAATACAAGCAATCACCAAAGAAGGCAGTGAAGCACAGAAGTGCACTATATGCACAACAAAGAACAGATAAACTAATACAGACCAGAACAAACAGGTATTTCCTGAACTTCTTTGGAAAAAAAAAAAAAAAAAGATTTGTGTAATGAGGAAAAAAAACCACATATATATAGCACCAAAAATTCCACAGTGTCTCCAAGTGTCTCCTAAAGACCTAAAATTTCAGAGCTCTATCTCGCACTTTTTCATAGTTTTTGATCCACTTCTCTTCTCCCATAAGACTTAGCAACAAGCCTAATTGAGATTAACAGTCATTTTTCCCTTCTCCTGTTTTTCCAGATGCGTAGCATTTTCCGTTGTACCCACGCAAGCAATTTATTTTTTAAATAAAACAGTTAACAAACACTCTTCTCAAAGGGACACTACTCAGCATAGTGTTCCTTATGGCCTCAGTGAAGAAGCAGACATGGAAGCATCCATTACAAAATGCAGTGAGTAAGTGTAGATATCACCTCTTCACTTGACTTGAGCTAAGTCTGTGTACCAGGCAGGTTTATTGTTTACAAACATGCAGTGCCCAGATAACTACTCTTCATTCAATAGATCTGTGCAATAGGAATTGCTTTGCCGTTACTGAAATGGGTACAACCACACTTAAAAGTGTCAGAGACTCATCTAATCATTAAGGTTAGAAAACTGTCCAACTGTCCACTCACCACCAGTATCACCCACTACCTATGCCCTTCAGTGCCGCATCTCCACACTGAACACCTCCAGGGATGTTGACTCCACCACCTCCCTGGGCAGCCTGTTCCATTGCCCAACCTCTCTTTCTGAGAATAAATATTTCCTAATATCCAACCTGAACCTCCCCTGGTGCAACTTGAGACCATTCTGTCTCATCCTATTACTGTTACCTGGGAAAAGAGGCCAACCTTCATCTCTCCACAACTTCCTTTCAGGTTGTTGTAGAGGGCAATAAGATCTTCCCTGAGCCTCCTCTTCTCCAGACTGAACAATCCCTGTTCCTTCAGCCAACCCACATAAGCAATTTTCTTTGAAAGCACTTCTCATCTTAGCCTTCATCTGTTATGTGCAAGCTGAACCTCTTTAGCTCCACTGAAAATCAGCTTGTGTACCTGAATTATGAAACTAGCAATACTTGAACACCTGGATGCTGGAGGCTTGCTCAAGCTTGTGTCTGAAGTCAGCTAAATGATCTGAGTAGAATTCTTAACTCCACATGAGGACGTTGCCTGATTTTGGATCAGGAGCTCAGCAAAGGACAAATTGTATTATTTAGGGCTCTGATGAAGCAGACTTCAAAACAGAGGGCTTTTGAAAGTAACCAAACTTCCTGCACCGATACTATTGCTGGTGCCTCTTCCTGTTGGTTGCTAACGGTAATTATAGATGACACAGGGAACAGCGATGGGAAAAGACTGTACTTACTTGAGGCAACAAACAGTGAATCCTCTCGCACGGATTTTGAGAATTTCTCTACACTGAAATGTAAATGCACACATGCAGTCTGAGCAGAAGTACCGAGGCTTTTTCCTTTATTCAAGTACAGTTGGCAGTGGATCCCTACTCATGGTCAGTTGCCTGGCAACAAAACAAGTTTCTCTGGCTACAAAATAAATATTCCACATCAGAAATATTTGAGAAAACACTGTTTTTCCTAACTACATTCCATAGTACTTGGGCCACAGGGTTTCCCAGAATAGTATAAAATGTTAACAGGGTTAACACAAAGGACAACCTCCAATTAGATTACTGCTCTGAGAGAGAAAGATATGTCCCCACACACAGCACTCTTCGTATCCTTAAAATAGTATGTTAAATCTATTGCATGGTCTAGAGCTCATGTAAGTACTTTAACTGCCTAGGAACAAATTAGCTAACTGGATCCTGCACCCTTTTCAGTCTAGGCGTGGTGGGGGACATTTTGCAGCAATTGAAAATCTGGAAGTCGCTATATTTGGTCTGAGATGCGTGCCAAAGAAAGCGTGTCTAAAGAAAGAACCAGTGAGTGCAGACAAAATCAGATATCTCACCAACTACCACAGCCACAGAGCTATGCTACTGGAAGTACCTGCTCCAGGTTCAGCATAGAGCACGTTAAAGTCATATGCATTCAGGTAGCTCGTATTTGGGACAGGTATTTTTTCTTCATCCTTTCAGCACAACACTGCCGTGTTGAGTTCACAGACAGGAGATATTGATTCTTCCTACCCCTCTGGAAGCACTTGTCCCATTGTCTAAATCTAAATAATATGGACAAATTCACATTTTCCAAATGCAAAGACCAGAAGAGTAGAAGACTCTAGAATCAGCTCACTAGTGCAGTTAGCTTCACACCATGTCCCATCACGACCTCATCAAAGTGAGATTATCAGTCTCATGAGTTTCAATTAAAAACACTGATGAAGAGCTCTAAAGCTAACCATTCTCCAAGGGGAGCAGCCAGAGTTTGTGGGAAATGGACAAGCTGGTTGTAGATTAGAACTATCCTTTAAATATGGATCTTAGGCTCATCTGGATCTTTCCTACTAAGGGATTTAGACATGTACCCCAGATACTAAGTCTAATTATCTCTGGCCAACATACAAAGCTAAAAAATTTCTCAAGTTTACCTAAATTCTAGAATTTGACCTCCTTTGCACAATTCTCCCTTATTTTTATTCTTCTGCATAATCTCAGAGCAGTTGCATTTCAGTGTAGGAAGCTAGTCATCTATCATGCACAAGCATGAACAAAATCCTGAAACTAAGCAGTAAAAGATTTACCAGTCCATTCTTCTCCTATGAATAGCTTAGTTCCAGTGCACATAATAAATGCCCTTTATCATCTTAGAAAGAAGCAGCTATTGACTTCTTATATGGCACAGGGGAAGGAAAACTTATTTTTCCCTCCTTTTTGTTATATTTGTTTACAAAGTAGACTGCCTTTTTCCAAAGGATTCCTGCTACATTCAGCAGACAGAATGGACAGTGCATGCTTAATGAGCTCCCATGTTTTCTTCATCATCAATGCATGTGCCTCTTTGCAAGAATAATTCCCTCTTAAGCATCCTTCAACATTTATAAGTTTTGTAGATGCTGATTGAAGAAACCAAAGTAAAAAAGAATTACTCTATTTGCATCTGCAAATGCAAAGACCAGTAGGGTAGAATACTCCAGAATCAGACCACTGGTCCAGTTAACTCCATACCACGTCCCATTCATGACCAATAGGAGATATCTAAAAAGAGATTAAGAATAGAACAGTATCTCACTTCAAATTCTTAGAATCTAAATTCTAAGTGTACCAATTTACTTGTTAAACTGGTATCTGTTTACTTGTTAAACTGAACTAATCTGTAGTAGCTATTTCTCAGCACGTAAGTATCTTATACCTAGATCTCCAGGTAAGCAGACAGCAGGAAAACATCTCTAGGTTTTTTTCACTCAGAACTCAGCAATAGGCAAAGGAAGAACTAATTTTCTCATGACTCCCCTCAAAACATTAGTTTTCTTAAAGCTATCTCTCTCCATCTCTCTAGTACATTCAGTGCATCACTGCCACAAGCTTCAATCAGTGAGCATTACAGCCAGTGCAATAAATGAGCAAAAGAACCTGTGGGAAAAGTGTGGTTTACGACTGTAAACCCAGGGGGCAGAACAACAATTACACATAACGCCTTAATTCTATCACTGCCTTAATCTCAGGATTTAACTTTGTTACATCCTGTTAATGGAGCTTGGTAGATGCCCAGCAGACAGGACGACCCTGATACTTCCGTTTCAGCAGCAACACCAGAGCACACACATCCAGAGCACTTTATGCTGAAGGATCACTGGTAGACGTGACAGAGGAATTTTTGACAGTAACATTCACAGAAATTTTCTGATAACCAAAATAATACGAAACTTGTATCCTAGGAATAATATCAATATTACAAAGGGAGATTGGTTGAGTACACATTTTATCCAGTTCTTATTCCATTGGCAGTTCTCTAGACCTCTTTTTCCAGGTCAAATCATTTGCTCAGTAAGCCTTAGCCTCCCAGACTCAGCCTTATCATTTGTTTCAGCCTGCACTTCTGTCCTGTGTGCTAGCCCAAACTCTCCCTTCTGTCTGCTACCTCAGCCTGGTGCTCATCCAATCCTTCACCTGCTTTTACAAGGGTTTTGCTTTCAACCACTATATGCAGCCCCAGTGCCCACCTCCTCACTGGCTGTTCCCATTTCAGCATAATTTCTCACTTATTCCAGCTCTATTTGACATGCTGTTGCTCCTTATCAAGTCTGTACACCTTCCTCCAGTTCCTTCCAAGCAGTTTAATACTTCTGTCCCAGTCCCTTTGCCTGAACCAGCCTTGTTCCTCACCCATCAAGCAGCTCTTGTTCACCCTTCATCCTGCATAGTTCAGTCTAGCTCATCTTCCAGCAAATGTTCACAGCTCGATTTCCTCCTTTGCCTAAAATATCATTATAGTTGTGGGGTTTTTTCCTGACAATTTCCTTATCCTTGTTTCCCTAGATGAGATCTGGTGCTGTCTTCCTTGAATTTCAAGCACATATTCAGGTAATTTCCTTTATTTGAAAAAGAGTTACATATCCCTGACAGGGAAAAAAAACAGTCCAGACCAGAATTGCATTCCAGAATGGGACAACTACATCTTGTCAGAGAAAATATTGCCAGTATTTTTTTTTTAGCAGGGGTAAAACAATGTATTTTTTCTTTAGCCTTGTTCTTGGAAGGTATTAAACTGTTCTGGCTGAAACTTTCTGAAGGGTATTCAGCCCAAGGCAGACAACATGGAAAGTTTTAGCTTGAAAAGATATTTTGACAAAGTTGTGAACAGCTGAAAATAGGGCTTTAGGACTGGAAGTGCCTGGAAGCGTTGGTATTAGATGCTGTTATTAGCACCACCTGTAATGAGGTGCCAAGCTGGAAGGTCACCCACTTTGGCATTAATCAAGCATAAAACAATCACATTTTATGACTTTACTATGGGTTTCTGCTAAAATAACAGAAGTGAGGCTGCTACTGTTTAATTGTCCTACAATCTGATGCCTTGTTCAATCTAGAGAAATTCTAACTGTATTTTACTGTTTCCTAGAGCTGTGCCATGGAACACAAACAAGGGCATCAGCACTGGTTACAACATTTCTCCCCAGCACCAGTTTGTGATTTGGCTGCTCATTGTAGGCAGTTAGCAAACAAAGCTATCAGGCCCCCATCTGTCCAGATTCCTTCTGCAAGAGCCAACCTAATCGTATCCCTTTCCTGGGTCTCCAGCTTCTCCACTCTGAAGCCCGCTGTAATGGACCTACCTAAAGTAATTAGACCACCTGTTGCATCGCCAGATCTATTTAAGGGACTCCTACTGGAGTTTGGTTTACACAGTTTGACAGTAATTGTTTAAGTGGGATGCCGTTGTAATGACACTGCAAAATAAAATTATAGACCTCACTTAATCAATAAATATGATTACGTACTCATCAGACTATGAGCTTATCAGTAATTAGTTCTCCATACCATAATGCAGTCCATAATGCCAACTCTGTGCACATTACAGAATGTCAAACAGAAATTACATTAGCAGATGACAGGATATTTACAATCAATTGAGCTTTTACGGGTCAGAAAGATTCTGAGTCCTGGTGAATAAGAAATATCACAAAGTATCAACTGAGGAACTTCAAAATGGCTATTTGGTTTGAGAGCAAATTTAGTTATATGGTACCACTGGTACCAGGAAAATGGGTTTGTATTTTTACACAGTTCTAATATTCAGCAATGCAAATAGAATTTTGCTACTTCATTTACTTAAGTAGCTTAATGCCAATCATTTTTTCTTCAAGAACTATACAACATAGAGGAGCATAACAATGTGGGAAGGGCTGTTATCATAAAATGTTAACATTCCCATATAAAAATACATGCAGATACATGCCTGTACTCATACCCACAGAAAGCTCTACGTTTAAAACTGACCCTATTATCACCTGTAAAACAGACTTAGATTGATCTGAGAAGTAGAAATTCGGGTACCAGAAGTCAAGATAATCTGCATTAAGAAAGATAATTACTACTTACACACTAACTCCTGCTTTTGTTCAAACCACTGGCTTCAGTCAAAACGAAGCAGAATCCTATAAAGTAAGGAACAGTTACGATACTGCAGTAACAGTTCCGCATCCATATGTCATACATTTCAATGATTGTGGGTTGTTTTTTTTTAATACATTTACATAAATATTTTTTGTATGTATACATTACTAGATTAGCAAAAACAAACTCAAGACATTATTTCACATGCAAGGTTTTTTGAGTAACAGTGGAATATTAGACAGAGGGTGTTTTTTTTTTAATTGTATTACAGGTAGCATGTAGGTTTCTGTGATCGTGTCTGGTTTTTGTGTTGCTACAAAAGGCCAACATTAGTTGTTGGTTACAACAGTAACACAGTACCTGATGCAGTATATCATCACAATATAAAGTGATATTTTTTCTATTTCTTTACATATACCTTGGTTTCATGTCTTGAAAGGGGGTTCCACACTGCAGTCTTCATTCACTCTGTGACTCAAAACTGCTCTTAAGCACAGACTTATTCTTAAATAATCCTAAACACAAGCAAAAACAGTGGGGCCTAAGAATCTTCATTAATACCTACCTGAAATTAAATCAACTTTAAGAAGACTCTACAGTGGTTTCCAGTCAAGTTCATTCAACTCCCACTGAAACATGGCTTCAGGGTATATCTTAAATAAAGTACAAGTACTTGATATGAGGAATTTATTCACCAAAATTTTCTTTTGCTGCACTTTCATGTAAAGAGAAACTAACTTGTAAGCACAGTGACAATCTAGCTTGGACAGATGGTTAGATTAGAGGACACCATAAGTTCTGCCACAAAAACCCTCATCAGCAGAAAGATACAATGGGCTTTCAGACACCAGAAGCGGAACTTCAAAGCATTAAAATTACTTTCAGTGCATATGGATTTCAAAACAACCAAATTAAATCAGTAAAATTTTTATTAAGACAAAATATTTTCTTTATTAATCATATGTGCCTCAAAGCTTTGATGTTCTAGTAAACTGTTCAGGGTTCCAGCCAGTTTTACCTGTGTAGGATGAAGATCAATCCTATGACAAACACTGACCATAACACAATCAGTGTAATTCTTGTATCTTGGATAAATTAAACAATTTAAAAAGACAAACACAAACAGAACCAGTGAATTGACAGGCTCTTCCCCATATCTGGCAGTGCTGAGTTTCACAACAGTGGTCACCTACAGGATAGATACCTACCATGCCTTACATCTACCAGTCAGTAAGTTCACCCAGTATTGGCCCACTTTCCCCACACAACAATAGCAAGCCATTGAAGGAGATTGGCTATGGCAGCTCAAACATCAAGATGTTCTTATGATTCCATCCTGCCATTCCTATTAATGGCACCACAGAAATCAATGAAAATTTGGCCATAAGATTATGGTCTATAACAAAAAAACAATCTCTGATTTACATGGAAAATTCAAGATTCTACTCTATGGGAATAAAGGAATCAAAGATACAAGTTGCACACTTGTTTCAGCTTCTTATTTCACCAAATGATAAAGACATTAGTCCACGTCTCATTACATTCACATTTTTAAATGATTAATATGAATATGACACTTTTAAGTATATTTCAATATAATCAAAGTAATGGATTAGAAGACTTGCTTTTAAAAGCACTATGAATTTCTCTGCAAGTTTCATTTTCTTCCAAGGATGTACAACAGCTAAGAATAGCAATGTTTAACTGACATAAGATGGATTTCTGTGCCTATTTTTCCAATTACTTATTATCAGAGGTATGTTTGCATAGCAAATAGACATTTCACTTTCCCTTTGTGGTCTGCTGGTACTGGGGAACAAAAAAATAAATATAAAAATCATCACTAAAATTAGGACCCACAGAGACAGACAAGGGGGTTAATTTCATCTACATTTAATTTATTTACTAGCTAGATTTAAAGTCAATGGCATGCACCTTCAGATGCTGCAAACAGTTCTGTAGATTGGTCACCACCACAAATAAAGCCCGAGTCTGAAATCTGTTGGCCTGACATTTACTCTGTTCCACTGCAAGAACAAATACTATATCTCACATCTGAATGTTGGGAGGCTTCAAATGACAAAGTGATAAAAGCTGATCAACAGTTACTAATGAACAAGCCTATAAAGAGTCATGAATGTGCCAAAAACTTCTCATGGGAATGCTTTGGGCTTTTACCCAGGCTTTCTGATATTATGTGAGCTACCAAGAGTTTTGAAGCCATTTCTCAGAGCAGCAGCCTTTCGATTCTGCATGATATAAAGAATACCAGATAGGATTGGGCCAAAAATACCACATTTCAACTTTCTTTCTCAGGCAAAGCAATACAATTTTCCTACTTTTGCTATAGGAATACCAAGTTTTTAAAAGCCAATGTTAAATAGGAAGATTTTTTGCAGTTTTACTCAGTGTAGCATCCATCTGAAAGCAGGCAGTTCGCTTGGAGCCCTGTCTCACTTTGCAAGATGCAATAAGCAAAAAATCTCAAGTCACTCCTGCCTTGGGTGAGTAGGCAAAGCTTTCCGTGTCCTGGTACCTCCTTACTAAAGGCTAGAAGAGAAATTACTTTGCAAGGCCTCTAAGCACTGTATGCCCCAATGCCCAGTACTGCTGAAGCAGAGCTGGAGTCTGTCAGACAAACTGTAGCGCACAGATCTGGTTTTCATGGAACAGACTATCCCAGTGGTGCTCCACCACTACTGTTACTCAGATATGCCACCTGACAACAATGGCGATCATTGGGTATAACCAGCTTCTGATCTGACAGACAGGGAGAAACCAAAAAGGAATTTAGCAACAAGTCAATCATGTAAAAATCCACTCTGCAAATCTGCAGCATTAGACGTGGCTCCTGAGCCGGGTTTGTAATCTCCGTGCTCATTCAGGCACAGTCAGTTGTTGCATCCAGGCAGGGTGTGCAGCTGACATCCTAACGTGTAGACCAGCAGCTCGTCCAACAGGCAATGGGCCATCACATTTCACGTAGCAAGACTGGGCCACTGTCAGCCTTGGACTCCCCAACAATAGGATTCCTTCCAGCTTGTCCAGATCATTTAACTGGCAAATGTCCACAGTCCTGTTCCCAACAACAAATTCTTGCTCTAGTCTGATAGGAAGTCGTTTGACTCAATCAGTTGTTGTGGTTTCTATTCCCTCTCTGTCAGCATGAGGCCTTCTGAAGGATCTTCACTGAATTGCAGTCTCAACTGGCCATTTCTGTTTCCTTAGAGGCCAAGGTAAAATCTGCTCTAGGTCCATTTACCTTGTCCAGTTGTCCTCATTGTCAGCTGAAATCTGAAGAAGCCTTTTGAGATCTGTTAGCGCTCTTTTTTCCTGTCAGGAAACCTTCGAGACAGTTTGTAATCTATGTATGCACTAAGACAGGACCATAAAATGAATCGTATTAATATAATTACAACCAGTAAAATCATCAAAAGGGCTGATTCCATATTTAAGCTAGAATAATGAGGTAATGCCAAAAAAATACTCTGGGAGATCTAATTATATAATGCAGCATTCAATTCTGCACGGCCAGCCCAGCAATTCCTGTAACATTCCAATCAAAGTGATCTCACTAGCATGTGAGAGAAGAGCCCAGCTGACAGATTTGGGACATGTAACGTACCATTTAGTCAAGAGGCCCCATGTGCTATTCATGAAGAATTAACAACTCTTATATTGACAATGACAGTATTGTCAGAAGACCTTTGGAAGGGGAAAAAAAACTCCATAAACTCCGTCTCTGTGAAGTTGGACTTTTTTTTGCCCCCTTTTTCCAATGCTGATGTAATCTCCAAACATCTCCAGCAGCAGCTGCTCAGCGAAACCAGGCACCTTCTCCCTAGTCCCTTTCAGCAGCACACGCAGCACTTTCCAGCTCCCTCCAGACAATCGGGGCCTTTCTTTCACCAATTAGCTATCACTTCAAGAGCCCTGCGCTGTCCAACGAGCTCTTAAGAATGGTCTTTGCAGGAAACAACACTGGAGGGGCTTTTTATCTCCTAGACAAATTAAAAGGGGAAGAAGGGAGGGAGGGGAAAAGAAAGAAAAAAAAAAGAAAAAAAAAAAGCACAACAAATCAGAACACAGAAGCTGTCCACAATGCATTGCTCAATTAGTACATTGACAAATGCTGAAATGTCCTCAAGAGCCAACGCTAGAGCAAGGCACACAGAAAACGCTCATGCTTTTGGGGGGAGATAGTTTGTTTAGTTGAATATGTTAAACAGGTTTCATAGAAAGAAGGGCTCTTGTTACAGCAAGTCTCTGAGTTACGCGAACTAAAAGGGAAAAAAAACTCCTGGAAGATTATGTTCTATTTCCTTATTTGGCTCTCCAAATGTAAAGCAGCATTATTTGAAGTAGACATTATAGGAAAGAACTTGGTTTAGCTCACCTTAAATATAGAGGATTGATGAAATGAGTAATTGCTGGGGAACTGCTAAGATCTTTTTGAACTTGCTCAGCTAGCAAGCTCTTTTCCCCAGAAACCATACTTTCCAGCTAGAAGAAATAAAAGCCCGATTCAGAGACTTAAAGCTCTGCAAAATATACATTCTTTTTCCTTTAAAATAAGGGAGTAAGTGCAATGATACCTTGAGGTCCCCATTAGAACAAGCACAGACTCTAGGAGGTGGTTCAGAAGGGGAATAAGGACTTACGTACATGTTTAAGTGGTATTTTGTCTGGGCCTGGATTTCAGCAATTGGAATTGGACAAGTAGAATTGTGAAGGTAAAAGCATGAAGGATTAGCAGTAAGAGAAATGGCTTGGATGAAGTCCAAGCAATAGCACAGCGACAGGAATGCTTCTCTGAACTTCAAAACTCTGCCTTAAACCAAACCCCAAATACCAAAATATTGTGTATTTGTACTCTCTCAGACATCACCATTGCCTTGACTGGGGCAACCCCATGAGATGCAACACACTGTCTTCTACAACACAAATATATTTGCATTACAAGGAACAATTTTTAGTCTGTTTCCATATATTGACTGTGTATCAAGAGCAAAGCTCCGGGCTTTGTAAAGTTAAATGGCACAGCAAAGCAAATACTTTAAGGGACTTCAGGAGTTTGTTCACATTAATGGGTGCTCTCAGCTACCATGGGGGTTTTGTGATGGAGTTGGAAAGTGTCAAAACTGATCAGCTTGCTTAAAAGGAAAAAGTCTGTTGTATTACCCTATGTGCATTTATGAAGGAATGTGAAGGAAGTCAAAATCCTTATGCATAGGAAAGCTCAACAGGGATGAATGCACACCATCAGGATTAAGAAGGATTCTGTGTGGAGGAGCAGTGAACAATGAGCATCTTCTTATGCCTACAAATTTCAAAACACGTCAAATTTAAAGGGAGCACTCTCTTCAGCTACTTAAGATTTTGCTGAAAAATGCAGCAAGGGGGAGAAAATAAATCTAGGTGAATGATGACACCACTGTCAGCTGAGTCAACGAAACAGTGACTGCAGCCAGCAAGGATTCAACCATCTCCTCCATCAGTCAGCAGCAACATGCCAGCCCTGGATCCCACTGATGCCAACAAGGATAAGTCAAATAAAACCTCCTGAAATCAGAGGACCTGAATCAGAGGAGAAGCTAAATAATGCTAGATATACCATCTCCATGGCAAGAAAAATTAGAACAAGAGTCTACGTCCTTCCAGAAGACCTGAATGAAGCAAAGCCCAAAATGGTCCTCCTGGTATTGTTTTTTGTTATGGGGAAAGGCATGAATAAAGTTTGAAGCACAAAGGACTTGCACTGATGCCTGGTATCCACTCTTTAGATTCCCTCAAACTGGATGCTTTTCTCTGTACGAAGAAAAAGTGTAAGGTGCTCATGACCGCAAAGCATGAATATCATATATGGTGCCAGCATATAAATGTCATGTATCTAAGAAATACTTTATTTTCAGGTTGGGATCCTCAGTGACATATATGTACACATATATATATGGTAATAGGGCCACCTCCCTCTGCAGAAGAAAAAGAAGGAAGAAGGGGACTCAAGAGGTCTATCTGTTTGTCCTAAAGAAGGATCAGCTGTGTCACTCCAGACAACTGTTTCTCTAGCCCGTTTGTCTTTAAGAGACTCACATCAACACAGATGATGAGAAATCTTCTTCTCATCTGTACGGGATTTAAGCAGGAAAAGCAGTTTGGCAAACAGTTCACTTGCTCTGTCAGCTACAAACTGGCAGCTCCCTCCAGCGCCAAGTGAACAGGTGCCTCCTCCTGGGCTCACAAGTGGTCCCAGCCCTGCCATCCCCGGCATTCCCCAAGAGGTGTCAAAGCCAGGGGATAAAGCACACATCCTCATGCCTGGCGCTGGGCTCTGCACAACGCTGGGCACACTCCCACGCCTGCAGCCTGCTCAATGGCAGCTCTGTGGCTCCGGGCTGCGGCTGTCAGCTTGGCACTCCTCGTGGGCACCGCGCTCATTCATACAAAGGAAGCACCAGTTGCTGGAGGTGGAAGGAAGGTATTTTGCTGCTTATGTTTCGCTTCTTAGGACAGATTGCTTCACACAGAAAATTAATGTGCAGCATAAGCAAGACGATTCTGTGTGCCAGATGAAAAAACTATGCGAACGTAAGAAGATACGGTTTAATATGCATAGCTCCTCTCCTCTCCTTTGTGCTTTTCTTCGCTGAGAAAAAGCACTATGCAGAGCCTACGTATTAATCATCCTGATCTGGATTTTTCCAAAGACATATTTTCAAATAACGGGTGTTCCTAATGCACGCTATTATTCTGAATGATTAGCATCATTCAACAAAGAATGCATGCTGCATCACCAAAAAGCATCCTCGCTGTTCAGGTCTTATTGTACTAAAACCATTTTTCAACTAATCATCCCTCTAGAAAATATGGGCAAGACGAAACTATATTCCTAGTGGGTGGCTTTTTCTTACTAACATAGGATTTTGTCACATAATCAACATTATTACCATCTCCTGCTACAAATATTTATTAAAATCCTCTAATTTGAAACTATTTCCAAGACAAATTCTGCATTTTGTTACTAAATTAAAATTATGTAATTAATCACCCTGAAGGTCAACAAGAATGCATAATATCTTTTAAAACATAAAGCAACAGATTTCATCTCTGCTTTTCCAGCTCCAATTATAAATTAAGCAGTTTGTTTCATAAAATATAATTTAATTCTTAAAATTTTGATATATCCTGTGAAACTACTCACAATAAAGTAGACAGTACAATAATCACATCATATCCACTGCTGTCAGTTTGAAATGTTTCCCAAAATATATGTAGGTTTTTAAAAAAGAGGATATGTTACTCACTGTGTTTTCCACACATCAAAAGTCACTGTATCTACAGAGGAAAATGGCAAAGATTTGTGAGCGTTGGCATGGTTAATAAGAAGTTCCCAGTTCACTGTTAAAAGCAGAAGAAACAAGGAGCAGAAAAAGGAAGAGAAAAAGGAAGAGAAAAAGGAAGAGAAAAAGAAATTTAGGACCAGCACTTACCTCTCAGTCATGTGCCTGCTGCAGTTATCAGAGTGAAAAAGGCACCTTGCTCCAGTTTACATACATGAAATCTCTTGAACAAGCATTCTACATCACAGTGAAAACGAACCACCACTTACAAAGAGCCAATTCAAGGTATTCATAGTGTTAGAGGACAAAATCTGGCATTCAATGTCAATTCCTGTTTGAAACACCTTGCGATAATGAGCACATATCAAGACCATTCAGCGTTGCACTGAGTTAACACCTGCCCCGCTGGTTTTCTACTGGAAAGTCCCAGCAAACATGCTCTTCCCACCACAGTCAGTTCACTGTGCTCATTTCCATGATCAAGAAAAACAAGGACAGAAATAAGATATTCCATTTACTACGCATTTCCTCCCTTACGAGCAACTTCCATAAAACAGCGTGTGTAAAACTCTAATTCAGCACTATCCTCAAGGCCTCAGAGTACAAGTGAGATTTAAAATAATAATAATAATCTGTCTTTACAATGATCACCTAAAGAGATCAGCATTTTAAAGACTTGATGAGATCTTCCCAGTTAGGGAGCTGTCAATGCATTATCTTCTTCGTGATGGCTGTACACTGCAATGCTCAGAAGCAGATATTTTAATTCTCTTTAGTTTGTAGAATTTTCTCTCCAGGAGCATAAACAGCACATGATTTAGAAGTAATAAAATAGCTTGTGTACATGCCATGGTATTTAACCACCTCACCAATATCTAAAACAACTACCTACTGATGAACAAGTATAAAGATACAGAAACATTTAGTCATTCACAGGATGAAAGCCTCACAGTAAATATTTAGAATTTGTATTACAATCATTAAAATAGCTTATTATCAATCAATTATATCCATTTTCTTCTTCACTTGCAAGAGACCCCACACAACTTGCTATGTCTTCACGCTTGTTTAGTTGGGCAATTTTATTGGTCGGAAAGATCCTCCGGACTTTTTCCTGGTGAAATTAAGGAATTTTCACTGAATGTAATTATACAGAATTAATCTAGACCTAACCCATCCCTTCTCAGTTCTCCTTCCGCTGATTTTTTCATTGAATTCACGGTATTGCAGCAACCCATTAGATTTGTTCCTGCTCTGGAGGGAGATTGGACTAGATGACCCTCCCAATCCCTGACATATTGTGATTCTTTGCAATTTAACTACTTTTATTTTTAATGTTTTTGACTTAGCTATTTCAACTGAACTGACTGCTTTTCAAAAGCAGAAAGTCTGGTAAAACATGCTTCAGCTTCGATGAAATATTTGTCAGGAGCTTTCTTTCAGGTCCATGAAATTTAAGATCAGAAGAAAGCAGAAAGACAGATCAAGCTTTTGTAAGTAGACAGCCAGATCAGTCATACATAAAATCACTACTTTGAGTCTCTTGATTAGTGCCACGGACACCTCCCCTTGTTTTATTCCCAAGTCTCTTGTGGCATAAAAACTTCTCTTTCTCCTCACTGAGCACAAAACCAGACCAGGACCTTAAGAAATGTCACAGATAGGAAAACCCAGATCCCTGTCACCTTTAACTACGTGTTTTCAGCACATTGTACACTCACAGAGGGGGCTGCTAAATCCAACATTTCCACGTTTCACTCTGAGGATGCTCCTCCTGTGCTCCACCAAAAAGAAATCAGATCAAAACCTGGCTCTGATTTACAATTCAATTGGGGTATCCCAATCATCATTCATTTTGACAACATAAGACAACATTGATAGAAACAAAAAATGACACAACTGCCATTTCCATGCAAGCTCCAGTGTATCACAAACTTAGCCATTAAACATACAAGTTTCCAAAACCTACTTCATGCAGAACATGCTTTGACAAACTACAGATCGTGGGAGGGACATAAAGATATTACCACAATACTCATGAAATGCAATTATTGAAAAATCTCTATCCTTTACAAGTGATGGAAGGCAAATATTTTGCATATTGGAACTGGACTGATACAGGTCCAAATCTTACTTTCTGCTTAAAAAAAAAAAACAGTGAAGTACATTATTTTAAAGGAGAAGTTAAAATATTTCTTACACAGCTTTACTTGGAAATTAACAGAGCCTTGGAAACTTTAAAGACGTGAGCAAAAATCCAAAAATATGGCTGCATTCAACTAGGTCCATATTAAACACATGCTGAATTTTAAGAAAAACTTTCCATGATTGTTTAAAGCCCTGTGAGCAACAGAAAATTATCAGACCTACCATCATCGCACTAAATCAAAAAATGGCATGGGACTGCATAGCCTGAGCTTTACGTTTTGGCTTTCTCTCCTTAAACGTCTGCTTTCTTAAATCACATTTTGATAGCTACAAAATACTGATCTCACAATAAACACTCACCGATCTAACTGATCTTGGAAGTTTCTATATTCTCATCTGAACTTTACATCAAGATGCTTTGTGGCCAGACACAAGTTGGGCATTCAGCAAACTGCGTTATGTTTTGTACAAATTTTTCAGTCTACTAACAGGTTGTCCTGCTTATTTTAAAGTCTCTTTGCACGTATAAAGAAGGGGAGCTAGGGCAAAGAAGGAAAGAAAAGAGTCCATTTGAAAAAATTACACTGCTAGATTACAAGAGTTGAAAGCTGGTATGTAACTTTGCTCCGGGTGATCAAACTGCTAATCAGGAATGCTGTCGGGAACAGAATGGAATTCCAAATAAATTAGCCATGTCCAAGAAGCCAATACAACACAGGATTAAGGCTCACAAAGAAAACAAATTTATTCAGCCTACTTTATCAGAATTCTTAATAACGTGTACTAGTTTTTCTCATCGCAGTCTGAGTTCTTCCAGTGGAACAGTGTGAAGAAGGAAAAATGAGTCACACTTCATAAATCATCTCCTAGTTCTACGGACACCTAAAAATGTTCTACAGAGAAAGACACAATACTATTACATATTAATTCATATGCACATCAGAGTTACAGTAGAAATGGGCATTTTTGTTTCTTCAAATTTATTTCCAAAGCACTTGATCAAAGAAAAGGCGCTGCACAATTCTTTGTGAACATAAAAAGCTGAAGAAAAAGGTTAGAACAGCATTGATCTTCACACTGAGATTATCTTTTTGTAGCATATAAATCACTGAATTAAATAACCAACTAGTAAAATAAACCCCCCTCCAAACAACCGTGTCAAGACTCACATTTATTACTAAGTAAGAAACAAAATTTCTAATGTTCACATATACTGTGACTGAGGCACTGTCTGCAACTCCAATGCATATTCTATTTTTGCCTCTGACAGCATCCCAGGAAAACTTTTCAGAACAGTTTACGCCAAAATCACAGGAACATTAACACACGTGCTTAAATTTTTGCATTTTCTTGAATTAGGGTTTTAATCATTATTAGGCTGTTTTTCCACATCCATGAAACACACATGATTGTACAGTCAACCGAAGTAGGAACTAGTGCTTCTAAAGTACTTTCATTTTGAAAAAAATACTTAAAAATACTTCAAGTACTTCACACTGTACTTATTCACTGAAAAATAAGAAATTGGATATAGCAATGCTAGCATTTGTGCAACTTTGCCACATTACCTCAAGAATCCATGTGCGAGTATGCATGTATTTTTCACAATAGAAGCTACCAAGCAAACCATAAGCTGAGAGCAAGTGTTAAGGAATCATATGTCCTGTAGTTCCCAGGTATGGCATTGCCCTGCTTTCCAGTTGACCAGTTGGCACCAGCAACTGGGTATACATGGTTAACTTGTAAGGCACCTTCTAAAGACTTTTTCTCCCAGATAACGGAGTCTCCTCCATAAGACGCCATCTGTGTCCCTTTCCCAAAATAAATTGTCATCTACTCACAGAATCATCAAATTTGGAAAAGACCAGTAGGACCATCTGGTCCAACTATTACCCTATCCAGTATCTTATTCAAGAGCAAAAGCAAATATTTCTACCAACCATGACTGAAGATTTTCTGTCAGGTGCATTTTTCCTTCCTGTAAGAGGACATTTGCACAACCACAGAAAGAAAAGCGTATATCTCTAAATCATCATCTCTGGAAGTGCTTCACTAGAGAGTGAGGGTCAACCTACGCAAGTTTCTGGTGCATCATTGATACCTTTAACTGGAAGGGGTCTGTTTACAACCCAGACTCTCAGTCAGGGGCACGTAAATATCCATTTACTCTGAGTGAAATATTTTAGGGGTAACACAAAATATTTTCTCAGAAAAAATAAACCAAAACAGCATCAAATACAACCAAAGCTTTTCATAAAGCCCAAGGAAAAGCATAGATTGTAATTTTCAGAGGAGTCTTTTCAGATAGGAAACAGACTTTTATTATTAACTACTGAAAGAAATGTTTTGATTCAGAGGACAGCAGAAAAGACATTTTCCCAGCTTAAATAATTTCCCAGTTTTGGTACAAATTCACAAATGGCTGCAAACGGTTTGAGGCCACAATTGCAGCAAATGAACCAGTGGTCTAAAAAAATGTTTCCCTGTTCTACCTTGGTCTGGCAAACAGCGCCATACATACTCCGTATTAATGAGCCATTCATGTGCTCTAGCTAAGCACACGTGCGGGTGCTTGCAGAATTGGGGTGGATTTCTACACTTCCAGAATACAGACGCTGGATTTCTGAGTGAAGAAAGGAGGATGATAGCTGGCAACGAGCGGAGCGGCTCCGCTTGCCCTCTGATGGCTGGTCGTAGGCCAATCAGCTGCCCTCCAAGTTAGCACATTAACTATTTGCCTTTATGAAATAATGTCATAAATTATGCTTTGATGGGCAAGCGCACTGCTCTTCTTGCCTACAAACACTACACTGGAATTACATACGATATTTTTCTTTTAAAACGCTCAGAATAAAGCAAGTAGGTGAAAGGTAACTGTATCACTTTACAGACACAAGCTGCCCTCTGATTACAACTAATTAAGATATTCAGCAGCCTTAAAACAATACCTTTTTTTAAATCAATGAACCCAGACAGCATTCACAGCTTTTTGCGATGACAAATGCCCTTTGAAAGAGTTAATAGGCAAAGGTTTGTACTGGCAATGAATAGGGCTACCTTTAATTGATCCAAGAGCCTTAGAGAGCCGTCTTATAGTGATGTATTTGGGTTGCAAATAGGCCAAAATAAGCATAAAGAAAATCTGTAAGACCATGAGACCTTTCATTTTTCATCGCGGGGAACGAAGGGGGGGCGAAGCACTGAGGAAAATGAGAGAACTATGATGGGGTTATCTTTGTGCTTCAGCACTTAAAATAGATAAAACGAGAGAAATTTTGAGGAAAAGGACAGGAAGTGATCAGGCCATAATTCTCAGAACAAACGTCATGATGCATGAAAACATACAAAACAAGGATTCTTCAGAAGAAAAAAAAATTAAAAAAAAAGAGGAGATGATCTAATGCTATAAAGAAACATTGATTAAAGAAACACCCCAAGGGAGGAAGATATTCCATCAGCTTTCACAAACACTGCCTGGCCACGCATTCCCTCCAAACATCTTAAGTGAGAGGAAAAAAATGCCTGGAGAAGAGGCAGTCACATGGATCCATTTATAACCTTCCCCCTCCTTCTTTGTTCATCTTTTACATGTTTTTAAGATGTACAGGAAGTTTGCACACAAGTGGCAGCTCACGAAATTAAACAAGATGGGTTAATAGCAAACATTCTCCCCTGACTTGCCATAGGAGAAAAAAAAATTCATCTTTATAGGCAAGATAAAGTCCACTTAGTCATTTTTTTTTCTTTGCAGGCCTGATCATACATTAATGTTACCTAATAATTATGAAGAGACTCATCTGTCCATGTTTAAACTAGCCTTTCATTATAAACCCAATTTTGGCAGAAGCCCTTCCTCATTTAGCAAAAGCTAAACCAATTTCCCTGAACTTCCACAGGTGCAAACTTTATGCCAAGGTAGAATATTTCTGGAAAGTCTGAGGCAAATCAGACAAGGAAATTCCTAGACTAAAAGGCTTTTTTAAAATGGAATTACAGAGTAAGCATATTATCAGCAAATTAGGAAAAAAATTCAAGAAGAATGTTGCTGAGGTCTGAAATTTTCTTAAGTCAAATACTGTAGGAGCTAGAAAAGTATTGACATTGCTCCTTAAAAACTGAATAACCGAGAAATAAAATATTCTGATCCTGCATATATATTCAAATGTGGATTCACATTAGAAAAGGCAAGTCCTTTTTCAATTTGGACCAGGGAACTGAAAAACTGTTCTTAGACTCTGCTCATCCTACAGCCACAAATAAGTCCTCTTCCAGCAACAGCCAAACAGAAAAATATATCAAGTCTACAGTTGCATCCTTCAGCAGAACATCACTTCAGGGCAAAGACATCACTAGACACACAGGAGAACAGTCATACATGGACACTGCCAACAAACTAAGGAAAGAATGTCCTTGAGGAAACTTCAAAATCAACTGCTTTTTGTACAGAGGACACAAGATGGATTTTCTTCTCCCAGGCATGATGAAGAGCCACTGTTTCATAAAATAGAAGACGTCACATCACAAAATAGCTATGTCCAGTAGCTTACCATTTAGTCAAAAAAAAAAAAGGTGATAAGGTAGAAGGGGATTAAACTTGCTATTACACTTTTAGTGGTGGGGGTGACAGAGTGACAGAGTATAAACCGTATTTCCTCCACGGTTTGTAGTCATCAAAACTGTGAACAAAGAAAATCCATCAAGATTTGCAGGATAGACTTAGAAGTCCAGAAGAAGCATGAGTGCTTGACTGCATGCACTGTCTTACTTTGTCACTTGTGTGTGAAGAGCCATGTGAGCCAAACTACAAACTGCTACAGCACCAGCCTCATGACAATCTTGGACCTTGGAGACAGCTAGGGTCACCAAAGGATGGCAGGTAACAGCCTGGGATATGGAAGAAGGAACTGAGAAGAGTGTCGTGAGCAAAATGAGTAAGAGAAAGGAAAAGAGTTATCTAAGATATTCGCCTAGGGCTTGTCAAGATGTTGTGTTCTCTACCTGCTGTCCCACCAAACTGACTCTGTTCACAAAAGCACTTTCAACTGTGAAGCTTCCCCCAGCAAACAGCTCGACGTGCCATACTATTCAATGTCATACTTCAACTGCTTTCCTTGTACACAGCAAAGAAAAAAAAAGGACAATATTCAGAAGCTGTCTATGAACATTCAATTTCACTGAAGAACACACTAAGAAAGCAAAGGGCTTCTGAGACAAATGCAAGGAATATTGGGAATATTTATCTCAATCAAGTCTAGAATGTGTTTATAGGTCTAGTTACAATAGCGGCAGAACATCCCATCTGGAGATGTACATAGGAGTAATTTAAGTAGGGCACACCACCAGGACATGACCATCATGGCCAGAAAGTGAATATGACTGCAGATGGCAACAAACACACAGGAGGACAGGCACAAACTAAGCTGTCAGACCCAAATTTTGGGCTCAGTGACTAAGCTGTGTCACACATTACTTGCATTTTACTGGACATACCTGCTTAATACTGTTTAACTGCAATGCTCCTCCATATGTCCAGTTGACTGTAATTGTCAGCAAATTTATTCTAAATTAAATTTATTACATTTTTATAACATATATAATTCATATTTTAAATTAAATTTATTGCATATTTTTAAAAATAATCTCACATAGATGAGTTTATTCTTGACCAAACAAGTCCACCTTCAACTATACTGATGAGGAACTGAAGAGTAGAAAGTCTGAGTAGAAATGAACCTGGATTTTCCAAGCAGCATCTATTTTGCAGCTGTCTAATAAAATTAACAGCAACAACAAATTTTTAAAGCCAATTCAAGTTTTACTCTTAAAGAAGTATTTCTATATTTGGCTAATCTTCATCCCTGCATGCACCCACACGCCTGGAAGGGCCAAAACAGAAGGACTTAAAAGCAGGGGAAGCTGAAGAAGGAATAGAAATGGATTTTCCAGTGGAGGAAGCAGACTTAGGTTAAGAGATGAGATTAAAAAGCAGTAGTTCTTGTCCTCAGAAGCAGTGTTTGCACAAATACTTCCCAGGCTCCTGACAAACACAAATAACCCTCACTGTCCTGAATAATTTGTTTTTAAAAGTAATCTTGAGCATGTTCTACTTGAAAGCTAGCTGAATCTCTTTGCAAAACTTGTTGTTTAACTCAGCTTTAATTACACTCTCTGTCATCTCAGATCCCAGACCCAAGCACAGCAGAGGGGAAAACAAAACCCACAGCATTTTGCCAAAGGAGGCAGAAGGAGCTGTCACGCTGTAGCAGAAGCAGCAATGGACACAGATATAGCTGTGCTCCCAGCTCCACAAGTATAAATCCTCAGCAACCCCACATTGGCACAAACCTCATCCTAAAAGCTGCACAGATCCCCCTCCGCTCAGCTGGGATACCAAGTAAACTTTGATCCTTTTTCTAAAGACCTGCTTCACAATTCAACATCTTTGATGTAAATCTTTTAAAAGACCAAGATGGCATAAACTGAGGGACAGGATGGAGGGAAATGTGTTTCCATCCATGGGGGAACCATTAAGAGGAAGGTTAATAGCCCTGGGCATGCGATCAAATTAAAGCCTGTGCCAGTTTCCCCAGGGCTTCCCTTGCCACCACCAGCTCCCCCAGGCTGGGCACTCACCCTGCTCTTCCTACCAAAGGCAGCTCTTAAACAGAAGCACAACGGGCTGCTGGAAAGATAATAGCGTAATTAACTTATAAGGATACAATATGAAACAGGCAGAGGGAGGGAGCCTTTGGGTATCTTGGCGTTTGGAGAGAGATATACTTGCGGTACGTGCAGCTTAGAAGATGGGGAGGGAGCAGGAATTCAACCTTCCCCACATGTGGATCACAGCACCGAGCCTAAACGAGGCCGGAGTTAGCATTCAGAGCACACGGCGCAGCAGAGTATGGGAAAGGGATGGAGCAGCCCAAAGAGCTGGCGCCATGAACTGACGAGCAGAGCGCAAGTGATAAAGATTTACTGCGAGAGAGGAGGAAACAGTCCGCTGGCCCGATTAGAGCTGTGAATACCGAGTTGTTCAGGGAGGATTTTGCAGCTGACTGATCACAGGCTGTCGGAGCAGGCCTCGGACAACAGCTGCAAGGCTTGCTGGGCTGCAGAAACAAAGGGCGCCTAGCACGGTGCAAAGAAAGAGTTGACAGGTTGTTGTTAGCAGTGGCAAATGTGTGAGGTATGTCACTGTGTGCGAGACGGGGTGGGGTGGGTCGGTGGGGAAGGAGGAGAGCGCTGAGCAGAGGCAGCGCTCGGAACAGGGGGGGCACAGCAGAGGGAGCGAGGACGCGGGCTTGGTCAAAGCACTCTCCTAAAAGCAGGCTGGTGTTTGTGGGGAGGACAATCACAAGGTCTGTTTACTGCTGCCAAGATGAATTAGCCCATCGTCTCATTTATAGGACGAAGCTGGCGGCACAGACTATAAGGTGCACAGCATTAAAGAGACTAATTAGACAATTCCGGCAAATCTGAATTAAGACCCTTTCTTTCTTTGAAAGCTGGAAAGCATTTCTCAGGACTGTGCTCAGATGACAGAGGTTTTGTTGAGCTTTTCCATTCTCTTCTCTCTCACAAGAGTCCACTGTAAATTCTGCTCAGAGCTCCGCGAACAGTTGTTAGGAAGCTGCTGGCATTTACATCACATTTAAAAAGGTCCAAAGCAAAATCCCGGATCCTGCAGGAATCCAGCTCCAAGCCCAAGGACAAACCCTGCAGCTGGTCCCCCTCCTGTTGCAGAGGCGGAACCAGAAGCTGCCTGCAAACATACCTGAGCCGCAGGCCCACAGCTGAGCTCTCGCTCACACATAAAACAACACAGATTTTTCCAAAGCTGGCTTTGGAAAACACCCACCTCCCCCCTCCAACACAGCGTCTGCAGCCAAATGCTTTTCCCAAGCAACTGCACTCGCTAGAGCCATGGTTCACTAAGCTCGTGAGTGCTGGGTAGGAATGTATCAATGAAACTGCAGATGATCAAAGGCAGAAGCTGCAGAAGAGAACTCACTTTCAGCTCTGTGTTTGGCAAGTTTAGGATTCGATTCTCAAGATCTGGCAACGTTTTGCTCCGATTGTGACAAAAACAAAATGCTACAAACACCTCTGAAGCAACGGCGCATGCTGTTTGCACACAACCACTATATTACAGTGTTCACTATTAAAATGTTTTACAAGACGTTAACGTTACCATGGCATTCACTGGATACTAAGAGAAGGGAATACCACGAAAGTCACAGAAATTCTAAGCACCGTGAGCTGCAAATTTCGGATGTTTCACAGTAATGAGCAATGCTCTGTAAAATACAGACTTATGCCTTACTACCTACGTGTCTATCGCCAACCAACAAATAAGAGACACTAAGAAATCACAGTGCCACTTATAGCATCTAATCAATTATACAAATAAACCCTATTTTGATTTTTCTCTTCTAAATGGTCTCCGGGTCCCAGTTACCCCCGTCCCAATGGGCAGCACTTGATACTCTGTAAAGGGAATTCAGAACAAGAGGCATTTCAAGGCTTCCAACACACAGCTCCATTCTCCCCAAATATCAAAAATACCAGTGTGCAGAAGACTCCATCTAGGGGCAGAAATGTGACCCAAAATTTCCTGAGCCTCCACTTCAACATGTGTTAACCTCATTCTAGCGGGACTGAGCGCATGAGAAATAATCAGACGTTTCACAGAGCTTCCAAATAGTTCTTCCTCAGTAGGAGCCCATCGATTTCTACTTTCTATTATTTTAAATGCAAGGCTTCCAGCTTGAGTTTCCGCTGAGCAGTGATGAAGAACACAGGCACTGCCTTTATGCGTCTACGAGCAACTGAATTATACTTTAAACTACAAATATTATCTTAGGAACAATTTATAACCCATTGTATCCACACGCTTAAATTTTTTAGCTGAATAAGGGTGGCCAGAGAGCTCAACTGCAAAGAATAACGGAACGCCTGAAGGACTATTTAGGTAACTATATTTTTGGATATAATTGGGCTTCTGCTGAAGTCAAAGCGAGGCCTGAACTTGATTTCAGGGGGAGCAGAAACAGCCCTGTAGCACAGGCACACCTTTAATGAGAAATTATGTAGCTGGATAATTCAATATAATTATTTTTTGACAATAGTACACAGGATTTGCCCAGCAAAGGCATTTGAGAATAAGGTTTACAATAGAGAAGCAACAGATTTGCAGACTCGGAAGAAAACAAAAAATACCGTAATGACCATTAGCAGCTTTTTTCCCTGTCTTCAGCAAAAAAAATTTACAGCAAGTACATCAGGCCCTTCCCTCTAATGATATGTTTTCTTTACACGAATTGCTTTCAGCTGACGAGCCCGCACTAATTTTCCTTAGTAAGCAATGGGTTACAGCTTGTCCATAACATCACAGCTTCCCCTGCGCTGTGCCTTGCTCTTTGTCTCTCTGCAGAGCGGCTGCTTGTGAGGTTGGGGAACACTTCTGAAAGCAATCACATCGCTTCCTACGCTCGCTCTCCTAAACACCTACGTCTGGTCACCTTTATTCTTCCTGTGCAGGCCCTCAGCTGCGAGCTTCAGACTGCGTAAAGGCGAAGGTTCGAATTTTCTAGACACCGCTTTAATTTTTCAAATAGCAATCCAATTACCGAGCAAATTGGCACATGTGCTTAGTTACATAGCGACTTGGCACTGCCCCCGCTCTCGCTGGCAGTGATGAATGTGTTCCCCCTCAGCCCTCCTCGTCTATCTGCTGCAGCCTGCGAGCCAACACCAGTGACCACATAAGGAGAGTGCCTGGCAGCTGCAGGCCCGAGGAGCCAAGAGGCGGATTGTATCGTGCAGCAGCGGGATCTGAGGCTGTGACTGGCTTCCTAGCTGGGCTTTTGTAAGACCTTTTCCATGGCCTCGAGGTTGGCTCTAATGAAGCCTGTAGAAACGCCCGCGGGGAGCTGGTAGAGAAGTGAGTTAAGTCAAAGGTTTGATTTAGTTTCTAAAGTGAAGTGAATGTATATTGCCCTTCTTTTTCTACCCTGCAATTATACTCCTGCCACATTTATGAGGAAATACAGTATTCAGTCAACAATAGCAGTGCATTCCTGGGTATGTCTGCGCTGCACATTGGGGCAAAGATCCCCAAGCCAATGTCAATTAACGTAGCAGCAGAACCAGCAGCAGTATAGCGGCGTTTGCTCCATGTGACACCCGAGCTAATTAACTACGTATGGCAGTAACAGAGCTCCACTGTTTCTGGCACCGAAGCTGGTATCCCTGTGTGGTAACCCACTGCAGACGTGCCAGCTCACTCGGAGGTAACCCCAGTCAGGTATCGCCTCATGCTGCAGAGGTACATTCAGTAACGCTGCAGGAACCAGCAGAAGCAAGTTGATCCCTTTACAACATGCGAGTGGTGAGGCTATAGATGTGGTTACAGCAAACCTGGAGTCTTCCTCTTCCATCCCGTTCACATCCTTTTATTACTCACAACATAATGGTTACAGAGCAGCTTTAAGTAACGTGTTAAGCATCTTGAGCAGCATCTGTAACATGTGGTGCTTGCTAAATTTCTCTTTTCCTCCTCCAGGGGCAGAAAGCTAGACAAAGATATTTTAAAGTGCTTTTCAAACTTAATTTGGGTCTTAGCCCTCAAATGAACTCCTCTGGACTGTTCAGAAAGCCATTTTCAATTTTTTCAATGCAGCAGATAAGAACCCTTTCACAACAGGATGCTTTTCTCCCATTTATTTTTTTTTTCTGAAGTCCAAAAATCAACTTACCTAAAATAAATGACTACAAATAACAAAGCTGCCTGTTACACAAACGGGCTTTGGTGAAGGCAAAAAAAAAAACAAAAAAAAAACAATAACCAACTTACCATTACTCATCTAGCAACTTTCTGGTGCAGATTGTAGATCGCGAAATGCCTAAGCAGACTCTGAACTGTGCACACTAGAATAGTTTGCTGGAATTGCTTGCTTGGACTTTATTTATCAATGCAGTTGTTTGTTACTGATGGAGTTTTCCTTTCGCTTTTCTTTTTTTTTTTTTTTTTTTTTTTTTTTTTAATAAAACCTAAAATACAGAGGTACCCAATGAGTTCTCTGTGATTCTATGTGACTATTGAAATGCATTCAATTAATTTTTCATTGTTCAACACTTAGGAGATTTAGCATTTGGGCTGCCTTTGCTGACATTCTTCTCATCTGTGGTCTGCAAGTAGACAGGAAGCATAAGATCCTTCATTGCCTTTCTAGCTTAGCAAAGCTGAGTTGTTACTCCAGGAACTGCCGTAAGCATTTGAGAACTTTTTTGCTTTCAATCTGATAACCCAGTTCTGGAGATTGGCTTTTCACAAGGCAGCAAATGGGATGGTGAATTTTAACACATACACCTCTCAAACTTCCCTGCAGCAATAACACACAAAGCTGCAGTGCAGTATATACTGCATGACACCTGAGCGTGCCAGTTCCCCACTGGCTCTTCCACATGGGTCAACTGAAGAATCCCATTCAACAAAACACTGAGTTCTGTGCAGACTGTACAGGAATTGTGTTTAAGTTGCACTGATTTACAGCAGTGAGAACCTTTATGGACAACCTCATATTACTACTCAATCTACTAATCCGGAAATGACGTTGGTCCATCAGAGTTTAATGAACAGCCCTAGTGATTGCAGAAGCTCACAGTCTCCTTCAGAACACCAAGGCATTTTGATTAGCGGACCTTACACTGCATTCCAGAGATCACTGGGAGACCAAGAACTGATTCTAAGGCACTAGGAAAGGTAAAATACGTGCAGCATCAGCAAGCTTCAGGGGCCCATACCTCTACATTTCAGTGACATCCGTATGGATATGCAGCCCTATTCCTCAATTCCCTCTCTAGGAGCAGGAAACTGAGGTCAAAACTAGACTCGTGCTCCAGACTGCAGGCCTATAGGACACAAGGAAGAGTTAGTTTCCAGAAGGGCACATCAGCATGCGCTTAGCACTAGGCATGTGAATGCCCCAAATGCATAAAAGCTCACATGCCAAAGTTAGTAACACTGCTGTAGCCAAGCCATGCTGAGAGTTAAGCATGCACTTAAGAGCTTTGCTGGACGGCAGCCATTTACAGATGTACAATCAGTGCAGAGACATGTAGGCAGAGACTTCCTTTAATGGGTCCGCTGAATTCTCTTCTTGAAGATACATATTTGGTTATTTTGTTTAACATATTTATAAACCCAAATACTGTCTTCTGATTACATCTCAGACACTAGGATGTATCGCTTTGCCTGGAGTCCTCTGTTTACCACGCTCCTTAAAACCAAGGGCCGGATAAACAATTCCAAATCAAATGCAAAAAGCAGCTGTCCTCTGACAACTCAGAGCTCTGCTAATTCCTGTCCTCCTCTTGCTTTGTCCTTTATTCGTTTGCTTTGGAGATGCTGATAGATGCTTGTCTACATGTAACGATAATTACTAACAGCAGCTTGACGAATAAGAGAAAGTAGAAGAAAAACAATGGGAAAGGCATTAAGGGCACTAAGTTGCTCTTTCTGGGGTGGGCATCAGACATATGCTCACTACTCCGGTCATAGTGCAATCAAAGCAGTCCTATGCCACTGCCAAAAAAACTGCAACAGGTGCCAAAAGATTACAGCATTGGTTAAATCCACTCCTAAGGCACCAGCTCAGGGTCTGGTCTAAATCCCAGAAGCCAATGAACATCTTTCCCCAGATGTCAGTTGTTTTCAAACAGTTCCTCTTACTCATTTCCAGTGTGATGCTGGGGGAGAAAGGGGGGGGAGGGGGGAGGGGGTCAGTTGGGGGGACTTCAAAATAGACGCCAGTGCCAGGAGGCAATCCTCTGATTTCACCACAGCATGTCTGGAGAGACGCCAGCCTCCCAAGCATGCTTGCAAGGTAATTAATATTTTATATTTGCAACAATAAGTTATCTTCACTCGGCAGGAACTAGGAGGACAGCTTCAGGTTCCGCTCTCCCCGGTACGTTACAATGACAGCCCCACACTGGGAACAGCCACATGGCCCAGAGGTGCCAAGCTGGCACAGATATTTCACTCAGCATTCAGCATACAACCCCTTGGCAAGCCACATGGCAGTTGTGCTTGGCTGCTCTTGGATCTGTCATGTGCTCAGGCTGCTGATAGCAGGAGGGTGCTGCGTCCTCTGGGCACCATTTCACTTTAACACCTGTCTGATTCAGAGGAATGTGTGCACATGGAGAGCAAGATCTCCACACAAATCCTCACAGAGACCCAGAGCACATGCTCCATTTGTTACTGGAAGGGGTCGTTTCCTCAGACCCACAAGTGTTTTTTCTTCCTCTCTTCCCCTTCATATATCTGTATACAACCCTTAGAGGGTCCGACATCCTGCCGTGCATTCCACATGTGTTGCACGTTTGCTTTGTGAACCAGGAATACAACACATAGCCTTTCTGTATATAATGAAATCTCATATTTTACTAGGCTCACATAAAGCCATTTCTCTGTGAATAAGACTTTATTTATTTGTGACATTTTAACGACCTACAAATGTTTGCTATAGATGAAAGGAAATGATTATTTCCAGGTCACTTTGCAGTAATACTTTTTGATGGGCACCATAATTCCAATTAAATTGAGTATTGCGGGGGGGGGGGGGCCGGAGGGGGGGGACACATCCAACATTTTAAAGCGATCCCTGCAAAGTAACTCCAAAATCACAACAGGTTAGGCCTACACAGCCCTCCAAGGAAGCCTGGGAGCCCCACAGCCAAGGTGCAGTCGGTGCGCAGCGCAGCATGCTGACATCTCCCAGCACCTCGCTCCGTTTGTGCCTACCCAGCAGCACTGCAGCCAGCCTCAGCTTTGCGTTAACAGCAGCCTGCTCTGATTCATCCAGGACATTCTGACACTTTGCACATGATTATCTTTGGATCAGACACTCTCTAAAGACTGTGAAATAAACGCAGTTCTTTGGTTGCTAAGTTCACGGTCACTAAATAACTGCTATCGCTCACTGAGGCAGGAACACTGTCACATTGCTCTTGCAATTGTTGTTTAGCATCAAGCAATGGCCCACAGACAGCAGCCAAGACCTCGCTGTTCCAGGCAGAGTACTAACAGGGCACGGCACCTGCCCGCTGCACGTAGATCTGCACTCAGTAGAACTCCCACGTGTTGCCATCCTAGCCCTGAGCCTTTAAAATATACACACCTACAGTGTTCTGAGATCCTCAAATAAAAAGTAACAGAAGCTCAAACATGACTTCACAATTGGAAAGTCACTAGGTTTGCCTACGTTCAAAATAGTATCAAAGAGATTTGAAGAGAAGATGGGATCAAGAGCTTACAAAAGAACTCTTCTCACGCTTTAGCATCCTTTGTTTCAAGGAACCTTGGATTCTTCTTTCCTTCTTGAACAGTTCTTCCTGGCTATTTACTAGAATGAGAGCTGAAACATGCTCTCTTCAGAGGACATGAGTAGCACATGGAACGGACACTGCAATCATGACAAATTTAATATCCAGTATTTTGAAGACTTCCCTGGCCACAAGTCATACTCTCCTAGAACGTAAATAGCTTTCCAATAAAGCAGTTTGAGTAACAAATTCAGTGTTTAACACTTGAGATAATTACAAATTTAAGTTAGGATGTTTTCAACAGTTATATACAAAAATGTTGTCTTAGATTATCTGTAATTGCATTAATTTCCAGCTCTATTTCTCTGTGACCTGGGCTGTCAATTTCATTGTGATTAAAGCACCCGGCTTTTGGAGCAATGGAGATGAAAACTAAGTACCAAGTAAACATATAAAACTCTCTAGCAGCATTCCAGGAATATTTTTTTCCTGTAACTACATGGCATGTTCAGAACACATGATTTTGTGCTACAAAGATTTTGTTGGCTTCACTGCTCAGTGTGGTCATTTCAGACTCATGCCAACTAAACCTTCTGGACTGTATCGTCATTTATTTTCTGTCTCCATATAGAAATGTAGCCTTTCCAAACGCAAGTTTACAATTCCTGCATAATTCCCAAGGTGAATACATGTTACGTTACCTTTCTTTGCAATTGATAACCTCAGAATGGGGCACTGTACATTACTCCTGGCAACCGAAGAGCAAACAAGCATAGAGCTCAGAAGTGCTTGGAAAGAAAGGGGAGCTGGGGAGGATTCCCTCCAGCAGGTTCCTCGTGCCTCCCCCCTGCAGCATCCCAGCACTGAGCACCAGGCTTGTTCAGTTGGACCAAGCCCTCAAAATGAACACAACACACAGTATGGCTTACTTACAGGTTACATGGAAGACCAAGGAATGAAGAAAATGTAAGGTCAAAAAACAGAAAAACCCTCCAGTTCCAGTTACTGAAGTGTAAACCTCCTACATGAACAGAGCTTGCCAGATGTTTCCTTATCATCATACACTTCCCCTTATTAACATTGCTAAACAAATAAAACCTACCAAATCAAATCCTGACCATTTCCCCTTTTTAAACTTAATGAATTTTCTCAGTTTATGCCCTTGTATCGGTATTTTTTTTTTTGAACAAGTGATTGTGCCTTGACACAAGGGTGAAATACTGTTTTAAAGAGCTGCTGACTCCAGACAATTTATATGCTAATTTCAGAAATGATTCCTCCTACATTAAATAAGGAGCTAAGGAATGTTCCAAAGGTCTAGACAGACCATACCATTAACAGATTGGGTAAGTCAACGCTAATACTGCCCACAGCATATTACACCGTGTGAACTTTCTTCACTGCACACACTTTACTAATTTTAGTTCCACGTGGTTCCTCAGCTGACTGGCCAAAATATAAACTACATGGTCTCCCTAAAGCCTCCCTCTGCCCATCTTGACCTTGGACTTGCCTTTAATATTAAACTTGAGGAAGAAATTGAATGGTCACACTTTTTTTTTTTTTATTCAGGGTACATTTATAAATGGTTTATGAAGGGTTAATAAATGATTAATAGATTATGAAAGTGTTGGGAAAGTATGGGCAGCTATGAACAATAAGGACAGCTGTCAAACACCTAGTAATATATGATCAGCTATTTAAGGCAGTAAAATGCAGACCCATATGTTCTAGTTCAAACCCCATCAGTATAAAGACTAAGTATGGCAAATAATCAAAATATCTTCAGACTCATTTGAGCACTGACAAACCTTCCAGCATTCATTAGCAGGGTTCTGAGGTTATTACTGCTGTAAAGAACAAGTCAAATTTGGCTCCAAATTTAGACTTTGTACAAACAAGCTGTTATAATGCCTTAGAATAACAGAAGATTTCCAGCTTTTATTTTACTCCCAATAAAAGTGATCTTTAAACAAATTCTTATATGGCGTATGTAATCCTAACAACGCAGAACTGAAAAACGAACTCAAAATGAAACAAGAATCGCTAAATCAAATTAAAAGGATCATAAAATACTAAGATCAATCGAACTGGGATTTTCTAATTTCTTCTGGTTTCCATATTTTAGCTGACTAACTAGACTGCTTAAACAAGGCATTAATGCATGATGTGAGGCTGAGTGTAAATGCTTGACTGTTAAAGGAAAATCTCACTAGTGATTAAATCTGAGTCTCAGAAATGAATTCCAACCAGCACCCAGAGCCATTTGCAGCATCTTGTGCATAATCTCAGTGTAACAAATTATCACAGCCATTTCTAACTAGTAAATGAAGGCACTAAGTGTTATAGGTACCTCCCTTTCACAAAAATGATTCCCCCTCCCCCCCCCCACTTCCACACCCCCCAGTAGAAAAGCCTCATATAGACTTTAATTTTTCCCCCTACTTAACTCCAAGGATTAAAGTAAATGCACGCAACTCCTAATCTTGCAATACCTTTATTAACAGAAAATGCAGCTGTGAAGACACTACGAGTTGAGTATTAAGTCAAAAGAGCACTGGGCATGCGTCCCCTCTCATTGATTTCAATAGCTGAGCTTTTACTGAATGCCAAGTAATCAGATTAGGTCCAGCAGAGGGCCACAAAGATGATAAAGGGCCTGAAGTATCTCCCATATGAGGAAAGGCTGAGTGACCTGGCTCTGTTCAGCCTGGGGAAAAGGAGACTGAGGGAGGGATCTAATTAACATTTATAAATATATCTGATGGGAGACAGGAGGCAAATGGATGAGGCCAGGCTCTTTTCTCCATGGTACGTAGCAAAAGGATGAGGAGTAATGACCTAAAACCTTAACATAGGAAGTTCTATACTAACATACAGAAGAATTTCTTTACAGTAAGGGTGATGGAGCACTGGAACAGGCTGCCCAGGGAGATTATGAGATTTCTGTCTGTGGAGACATTCAACAACCATCTGGATGCCTACCTGTGTGATCAGCTGTAGGTGTCCCACTTTGGCACAGGATTCGGACTTAAGATCTCTTAAGGTTCCCTTCCAACCCCTTAAATCCTGTGATTCTGAGCAAGCTCACTTCCCTATCACACACACAACACCTAAACAGTGCACTACTACTTCATTATAACATAGGAACTCTCTCTCAGCAAACTACAATCTGTTCTGAAGAACAGCCGTCCATAAACCAGTACAAGCAGGTCCCCAGGACCTAAAACAGCTCACACATCACACACAGTCAAAAATAGACAACTCAAGTGACTCCTGATAATGATCAATGATAAATTGGCAGCTGGGCTACTGGAAAAATTCCAGACTTCACCTTGCAGCTACAGGAGTGAGGATGATATGCGAATGTGATTTTTGGCAGGGAAAGGTATATTGTTTCACTGATGTGGGAAAAATGCTTAATGCTCAAACATTTCCTTAAAATAAGACTGCAGTGAAGTAGGAGAGGTAGCATTATTAATGAAAATTAGCTTTCCTGCTTAAGTGAAAAGAAAAAAAAGAAATACACTCCAGAATCATCTCCAATCTTCAGAGAAAAATCCTGAATATCATTCCATCACAGAGCACTTTAGAAGGCGTAGTTACTGGAGAAGAGGCCCTCGTGTGCTTTAGTTTTTGAAAGTCAAGCAAGTTCCCAACTTACCTTTTCTTTCCCCCATCAAGGGTTGAAGAGATTAATCAAAGCTTTGAGAAGGTCAAACTATAGCACTTCTGAGATACTGTAAATAAGAACACTTACATCCTAACTTCACTTCTGAATAGTGAACCTTGATCAGGAGATGATGTGCCTGTGAAGACGGGGACAATAAATACGGCTTCTCCTTCAGAAGGCGTCCCCAAAACTCAAGTTGTTGCTGAACTCAATGATGTACAAAAAAACCTGAGCTAGCTTTATAATCTTTGTGTCAATCATGGCCATAAAACATTCCATTGTCTTACACCACGTCAGGACACTCCCTCAAACAGTAAGATGTTCCTCCATTGACCATGCTGGAGCATTGCAATAGCTACCGCTGGGGCAGCCTCTCACCTTGCACAAAAGCACTACACAACTGTTCAAACACACCATACACTTCTCAATGGAAAGAGGGCAACTGAAGCCCAGAGATCACTCCATGCCTTTCCCTTCTAGCTTCTCCTAGAAGCTACTACATCTCAAAAAATAAAATATTCATCTTACTGTTATTATAGTATTATTTCTCTTACTCCTCTTTCCCCACACCACCTTTTAAAATTACAAATTCTTTGGGACAACACAGCTTGGCTCTTAAGCACCCTCCCAGTCACTACCCTAAAAATAAGAGAATATCTAAGGCAAAAGCAGTTTCTTTTTAAATACTTTCCAGAGTGATATTAACCAATATTTATCCATCTTTACAAAAGAAACTCCTAGAAAGCACATAGCAAACATGCAAAACGCGATGGAATCTAAGCCACTAATTCTTTTGAAAAAAAAAAAAAAAAAGGCATTTCAAACAAAGCTTATAACACAAAATGCAATTGCACTTTACTCTAGGTACCTCAGAAATAGTAAGGCACAGTGGTGAGTTTGTTTTTGTTCAGGTCTCGCTCATTTATCTTTTCAGGGTACTTAGCAGTGATTTATTCCTGCTCACAGTCACTCCTTCTCTACACTGAGCCGCCTGGATACAATTAGGAAAAAATTCCATTGGCAAAAATGGTCTAAAAGATCACATTTGGTTATAGAAGAACCCAAAAGACTCAAGAAGACACGCTAAAAACCATCAAAATGGTCTCTGAGCATGTTCATCTAAATACTATTAACTTAAAATTTTATAGCAATGTTCTACTTAATTTTCTTAACAGCAAAGCACTTGGAAAATATGAAAAGTTCGGTTCTAGGTATGTTGCCAATCTGCTTTTAGGGTCAAAAAAACCACAGTGACATTCTCTGCTATTTTCATAATACATCACATGTCTGACCAAAGGCCACCGAAACCAGTGGAAATCTTTCAGACTCTTCAGTGGACTTAGAATCGAGAAATAACTTTCATTTTCCTGCAGAACAGCTCAAAAGCAACTTAACCACAAAGTCTTCAGAACAGTGAATGAATTTCTACCACTTTTAAGAGCGAAGGAACTCAGATTCCCAGTCTTCTCTTTAGGAAAAATGTGTTACTGCAGGAACTAGCCCATTCCAGGATGCCAAAATGATCTGTTTTCTTTCCCATGAAGCTCAAGTTTCCACCTTTGGCTACATTATCCGAACATGAAGTCCTGCTTTTAACCCAACTCAGTAGGGCATGCTATGAGGAGAGTGGAAGCACTTTCCTGAGCATGCACTGAACTCTCAGCCAAGGCTGCTGTAGAAAGATGCATCAGTTTCAGATCGAGACTGACCATTACAGTCACCTCATCTAATCATCTCCCTCATGCAGACCAGGCAGATCTAAATAGCTTAAAACTGCACATTACAGAAAGGCATCCTCTCGGCAGCTCTGAAATAAAACAATAATGTTTCAAAATGCTTGGAAAGTGACACCTGAAGGTTTCGTCGTGAACATTACTAAGCCAAGGAGAGGGTGTGCCTCCCAGCTTAGTACAGCATGCAGCATATGTCATGTACTCAGACAGCACAGAATATTTTACATCTATGGTCAAACCTGGCAGGAACATTTTCTTTCAAGAGGGAAGTTTAAGCAGTGTATCCATGAATCTAAACTAAATTAAGTAGGTGGTAAATCCTTCAGCCCTCTGCTGGTGAATTTATGGAGAGGAAACGGACAAAATGATGGAAACATTATTTTATGAATAATACATAATCATTAATTTCCTTTTATAGAAGACCACATGAAATTCCAAAGGTCTGCGGTACGCTGGAAAAGAGGCATAAAAACCTGATTTGTCATTGGCCCATCTCAAGAACCTAATTTACCACTAACCGAGGGTAATGCGTCTGGACTTGAACAAGAACATTCAACGTGCTGAAGAAAGAGCTGTGTAGGCACTTTTCAAAGCTCCTACGATGAGAATTACTCTGAAATATCCTAGATAGTATTACAGCAGAATTCACAGCATTAGTGCAAATACGTGGATTACTGCCTGCACGTGTAAGTAGCTGAGCTATCTGTACCACTGCTATAGCTCCTGCTTAGTAGTTCCCAGTGAACTGCTCTACCAGTTTTACATTTCAGTTTTCCTGGGGGAATCACTCCCACTGCGAGGACAGTACACATACTGGAACACCAAGGTACCTCAAACCACCAGATGCTCAGATGGTCACAAGTATATTACCCTGCTTCCAAAACAGAGACAACGCTTCCGTGTTTGATACAACTGCACCTCATAGAATCATTTAGGGCAGAAAAGACCTTCAACATCATCCTGTCCGATCACCACCCCAACATGTCCACTGACCAGGTTCATCCATACCGTATCTCCACAGTTGCAGAGCACCTTCAGCACAGCAACTCCATCACCTTCCTAGGCAGCCCTGTCCCAAAGCACCACCACTCTTTCCAAGAAGAAATTTTTTCTAATGGCCAACCTTATCTCAAAGTGTCCCCAAAATGCATGACTGCTTCGATGTATTAGGTTGACATTCTTCAAAAAAATCACACTAACTTCTTCCCTCTTTACTCAAAGAGCTGTGTAAAGACTTTCTTCATTATAGTCCAAAGCTTTCTAGCTAAACTGATCTTTTGTTAGAGCAAGCTAGTCACTGAGCCCAGCATTATTCTTTGAAACCTGTGGGCTTTATATGCAATTCTGTTGAATCCAAGGCAGATGCAAGGGAACCTTGAGGAATTTCTCCTAGAACTCCAGCAGATCTGACCTTTTGTTGCAGCCACTAAAGCTGTAGGAACTTCAGACACCAGGAAGAGCTTATTTTACAGATCCTCATGCTATTCTGTTAAACACAATGGTTCAACTCTTCAAAATCTGCCATAAGATAGCATCCCTCGCAACAGCCTACAGAGGCAAACATGCAGTTCTCAGCCTGCAAACTTCATTTTTCCATCTACTGGAAATGATCAAATATCCCTGATGCAGGGAAGCTTAAACTGGAAGAAAAATAGCAGTTATCCCCTTGAAGTAGCCCCCAGAGAAGATGAGAATGTCACTGCAAATTTGTGGGAAAAAGAGGGGTTTCCTATTGTCAGCATGTAAAATAAGCATAGTACAATAGACACTGTGTTTTTTCTGCAGTCAGGTTGACAAATCCCCAAATGAAGAGAAAATGAAAGCCAGAGGTAATTTGTTAAAAAAAAAAAAAAAAAAAAAAAACACACAATTAAGTGGAGGGCTGCAAAGTCAAAATCTACAGAGCCAATTCCTCAAAAAGAAGCAATGCGCAGTCTTCAAAGGACACAAAGCATCAGTGCTGTAATGTTTATAACAGATATCAAAAAGCCTTATAACTTCTACCAGCGTTAGTCCCTCTCTCCTGTACAAAAAAAAAAAAAAAAAAAAAGGAAAATACCTGCTACTACATGTGCTACATATACTCCATTCCAAAAGAGGATAGCATTTTCAAAGTCCTTCAAGCACTGTCCACAACATCCGAGTTAAAACTAAAAACAAAAGGCATGTTTAAATTGTAGAATAAGTACAGAGAGGTTAACTCCTTCCTTGAATTAATGGAATGGTTCAGGTTGGAAAGGGCCTCTAAGATGACGTAATTCCAACCTCACAGCTATAGGCAGGGACACCTCCTGGACCAGGTTGCTCACAGCCACTGATAAACACTGATAAACCTAATTGTCCTGCCTCTTACACCTTTCTTACAAAGAGCCATGACTAATAAAAACACGGGTAGTTTTGGCTAACTAGCTAATGCTGGCCACGTTTGTACCACTACTTCCAGCAGAAAAACAATTTAGAACTATGACATGGCTTCACTCACAAGACCACCACGCTACACATCTTCAGAAGAAGCTTGAACTGTGAGGGATCTAGTTTGGGAACCAGCAGTGGTAGCATTAAAGCTCCTCACTGTCACAGAGCTGAAACCTGCACAGCCGACAGACAGTTCTTGTACACGCATCTACATCTGTATACATTAAACATGCAGACATTCACATGTTAAAACTTTTGGAGGGAAATCTGTCTTGAAGAGCAAGGGCTCTCACCATAGATAGCATGCTAAGATAGTGCTTCGGAGTGCAAGCCTTGCTTTCAGACACCTACATCAAAATCAAGCAGAGCTGCAGACCTTTCTTCTATTGAGATGCCATGGGAAGTGGTAAATGCTCTGCTGCCACCCAATGACTCAGCACAGTACTGCCTATTTCCTCCCACTCCATAACTAACCAGGTGAAAATAAAGATTAATTAAAGACAGCCCTTGCAGCTGAATGCCTTGCATACCTGTGGTGCCCTGCACTCTGCAGAACACAGGACATCGCCGCCCCTCTTCACCTGTATGCAAATGGCCCCAGCTCTTTTTATCATTCTGCCAACAGAAGCATAATTTTATCTGAATTCACAGTCACAAAAACATCATTGTGCTCTGGCAGTTAATTTTTACTGGTTTACAATGTACTTGGCTTTGCACAAGAGATAATGCCAACTAACCACAGCAAACCTTTCACACAGCTGTTATGCTTTATAGTTGATCAAAGCATTGATTTCGCAGTATTATGTCAATGCCAGGCACACTGATTCCCTCACTGTTTCCACTCAGGCACCGTTCACTTTCTTTCTTTGATTTCTTTACAAAGCACAACTTGTTTTAGACCTCACTACTAAATCTAAATTAAGTTTGCAACACTGTCTAAGCACAAGTGGTAGCCCATCAGGTTTAAGGGAGGAAGGGAAACACCATTACTTGTATCTTAAAGGTCCATCCCACCCACAATTACTTGCAAGAGAGGCCTTCAAAGCTTTAAGCACTCTGGATTTTCTCAAAAGGAAAACACAGTCACAGAATGCTGGTTTAAAGAAATTCAATAAACTAGCAAAGAAACAGTTGTTGTGATACATACTTACACATAAAACCAACAAGCTGCTCAGTTTTGAAGGATTTGTCCACACAGCAGGGGCAGCAACATGGGTAGCCACTCAATTAAGGAGAATTTAAAGTTTACAAGACCTACTTATACAATACCTTACTTTAAAACACAGATTATATTTTCAGTTACCAGCTTCAGATGCCATAAAAGACCCTGACTGATCAATGCATGGATGCTCAGCTGAGGGCCTACTGACAAAAATCAGAGGAACCGCACACTACAGGTTTAAAGGAAGTCCAACAGTCCTTGATTTATGTTCACATACATCAATTTTCTGATTTTGTCACACAGGAGATAGCAGGACATCCTTGTCAGCAAAACACAAGAAGCCGCAGCATACACACCAGGAACCAAAAGAAAGCCTCTTTCCCTAGAATTATCTACAGGAAAAACTGATCACTGTGTTAAAATGTGGGGAAGATTTAAAAAAAAAAAAAAAAAAAAAAAAAAAAAAAAGTGTCCACTGCTGCTCTGAGTTTCTCAATCAGAGATCATTTTGAGACTCATCTGCAGCCTATGCAATTTCCCTATATTTTATTCAGATGTGACACCAGATTTACCAAGTGGTGAGAAGTTTTGCTTTCTCATTTATTATGTATGCTTTGGTACAAAGAGATGTTTAGCATTGATAATTCAGTGCCTCAAAACATATCTTCCTGCATTTTTCCATTAAAAACAAGCAATCAATCCCTTATTTATTTCAGACTTCTGATGCAGGCTCCAGTAATTAACCACACTGAGAATGTTTCATTGAGAGCACCCAGAGGTACTGACCCTACAGCCCAACCTGTACAGACTCAGTCTAAGGTGGGGTCTTCAACTCCCTCTGCTGGCAAAAGCCACAGCTAGAGAAATAAAGAAATAAATGCTGTCACATTCCATTCACACCAACAGCTTTCTACCTGAGATTTGCCTCGGCAAGAAGGTGTCTTAAAGGGAGATCATAGCACCTGAAGACTCCTGACCTCCCACAAAGCACTAGTTTGTCACTGGGAAGCTCTGGAGATGAGTCCTGCACATCCATCAAGTTGGACTCCATGATCTTCATGAGTCCCTTCCAACGAGGGCTATTCTATGATTCTGTGAATTTCTTTCCTCACTGATATCAACAGACATGAAACGTGGTACATGGCTTGAGACAACCAAAAGACATAACCAGAAGACCCTTACAGAAAGTTTCCCAAGTACCAAAGTTACATCTTCAAGTCAAATTTACTGAAGAGAAAGGTCTACTAAGAGTAATAAAGCATCAAGTGTGAGATCTGTATTCTCCACTTCTGAGATCACTTCTTGTGCCTGAAGTCACAGAATCATAGAAGGGTCTGGATTCGAAGGGACTTCAGATTATCCAGTTCCAATCCCCCTGCCACAGACAGGAATACCAACCTGCTAAGATGATCAGGATGCCTAGGGCCCCATCCTACCTGGCCTTGGATGCCTACAAGGACAGAGCAAGTCCTTTTGTCACAGTTCCCCTCTGGAAAGTGGTCTTTCCTCGTCTTCTTCCTATCCATTTTGACCGTATGAGATACTGCAAGCCCCAAAAAGCTTAAAGAGAAGACTGTCCCTCCAGCACCTTTTGTGATGAGTCACATAACTTGGCTGTTGATGCATCAATTTCCCTATATAATTCTTCTAAATAACGTTACACAAGTAATAAACTACTAAGTGGAACTTCAACAACTGCAATACTGCCTTAAGCTGCTTTTGTGTATTACTTTTTAAAATCTAAACTGATCTAATGCAGTATCATTTTTCTATTTATTCCTATACTCTCAATCACACCTTGAAACAGAAACAAGAATTGAAAGAATACAGCACGCTTAATTCCTGTTCATTATAAATGTTCGGATGAACAAAGCACCGTGGAAAACTGAACCTAAGCACAGGCGCAGGCTCATTTTCACATGCTTTCGTTAGGTTGCATTCTATTTCAAAAGAAATAAGTAACTGCAACATCTACTGTCTTATATGGCTCTCTGTAACATGGCATCCTCTCAAATAACAGGGTTGTATTTTAAATGACCTCAAATAAATCTACACTTGGTATTTATTTGTATATTAACAAACAGCACTTGTATTGATTTTTAAAATGTATTCTGAAAGTGCTTCTAGAGCACTGAGCCTGATCTATCACAATCTTCCACAGGAGTATTCATTTTTAAGTTACAGCTAACCAGCTTAGATGCAATTAATCAGCTACACACTTAGAGAAGCACTGCGTAGTATTGTGATCGTAACTTTGCAAAAATGACTTTGATATAGCAAAGCAGACTGTGTTAATCAGAGGGCTCCATTCCAATTAACCCCCATGGTAAGCCCTCCTCTGCAGTAAGGTATTTCCAAATTCAAATGGCAGTGTTTTACATTCTCTTGAGGGTGAATAGCATCACAAGGTACAAGACAGACAAGATCTAATAATTCAAAGTATCCCTTCTACAGGGAGATATTCACAACAGACATACAATGAAACTGTGAAGCCATCAGAACAAATGGTGTCAGCAAAGGCCATGGGACACCATAACACCAGTTAACAGTCTCGAGTACAGGACAGCCCTTGCAAACATTCCATTAAGACTTCATTCTGCAAAACTGGTCCTTTAGCACGCTGACCTGCTGGTGGCCACAGAAAACATAGCTGAAACAAATCTTATTTAATTCCTTCTTAAAAAGAAAACAAGATTCTCTTTGTCTCGGCGGGATTCTTCCATACACTTTCACGCATCTGAACCATCATCTTAGCTACATAGGATTTGATTCAACTCTTTCTTTCAGCAGATCAGATGTATCCTCCTTTAATGTCAGCTCATGAGAGCCTTGTGCTATGCCAGATAACACTCCACTCTGCACAATAAGCCATCACATGCATGAACCTTTGAGGCAGACCAAATAGAAGATCCTCCATGCACAAATTTCAGTGGCCACCTATGCATAAATCAGTTTCAGAACACATTACACTTAAAAATCAAACATTCAACCCACACTTCACTTTCCAATGTCTGTAATATTAGAAAGTACAGGAGCCTGCTTTACAGAACTCTAAAAAACTGTATCAGGATCATTCAGAAGGCCAGAAGAGAATAAATGACTTCAGAAAACATCAGAGACAAAAAGCTTAATAGTCACAGTGGAGGGTCTCAGTCATGCAGATGTTTCAAATGCATGCCTAATTTTAAAGTACCGAGTTTGATGGCAGTAGATATTACAATGGGTACCAACCCTAAACAGTTAAGAAGGAAAGGCTAGTGGACCAAAAGGGAGGGGAAAAAAAAACAGCATGAAAAACATTTTGCATGTGCTCTGTTGGTCTTGGTAATCTACCCTAAAGAGGCCCCAGCAAGCAAGTTCACTTCAGACCTCAATTACAACACATGGGCAATTTTATTGCCCAACAAAAAGCACATTAGACATTTATGACCTCATTTTATTAAATTCTCCTACTTATGATGATCACTATTGGGCATGCAAACGTGCGAGTTTAATACAAAAATCTATATATATTTATACATTAACAAGTCTGAAAGCTCACCTGCATGGCAGGTGTTGCTGTGGGCACACTTTGGTTATGGATTAACTAACTGCTATCAAAATAACTGGGTTCTATCTACCAAATCTGAAGCAAGAAGGGCAGGTGCTTTCCTGCTGATCTAGCAGAGGGCTCTGATAGAATTACAACAGGAAAGAATAGCTTTGCTTTCTTTGTGAAATTCGATTAGAGGAGGAGAGAGGTAACACCCTGCACAACATGGTGGAGCTTAAAGGACAATCTGCTCCTCTTACAGCCTTTCCCACTGGCTACTTTGATCTAAGTTTTATTGTCCAGATTCAACACCTTTACCTTCAGTTACACAGAGAAGTTCTTTAGAGTCATTTTTCTACAGCGAGTAATTGCTCAGGTTCTTTTCAGACAAGCTATCAATTATCCAGGATGCTGGAAACTAAACACTTGTAGCTTTGGTGAAATGTAAGATTTTTCTCACTAGCATTAAATAGCTAAGGGAAGCCACATTAAAGACCTAAGCTTTACTTTTTAAGGTCATTACTTAATAAAAAGACTACTGGCAACAGCTCAGCTCAGTGCATGTGGAAACAATTCATTCTTAAATGCAAGGAGACATAACATCATAAAGTAATGCAGGTTAGACTGGCTTCCCAGTTCACCTCAGTAAGATGCTCACTGTATGAGACCACTGTTGTACTATCAGTACTCAGTTCAGTGCTGTGGTGTTACAGTCCTACATCACACACAAAGCTATAATTCTGCTCTGGATGCAAGCAGAACCCACTCTGAATCTAGCCAGAATCCTGCACAACAGTCCTAACCTTAAGACTACAGGCTTATATGCTTACCTCATCTGACAGCCTACGTAACACAATCCTTACTATCTGACTCTAATTTCTGCATCCAACTCAGCAACCTGCAGTCACATTAGAGATTGTATTTCATGTTACAGACACTCATCCTTACTATACAATAGACTTAGGTGTTAAAAACGTGCTCTATTTTTATATCAATTTCCATCCTCTTAAAGGCTGATGGTCCTTTGTAAAATGATGCAGGACAATTGGACATAGTTTTCAAAATTCAGTATGCTGCTGCAGGCACTCACCAGCTCTGAGAAGGTGGACCGTTCATTTTCATCTCAAAGAGCAAAACACAAGCAGTATGAAGAGACAATGCTAAGGAAAAACAAAGAATACCTGGTGAGAGTGCCAGGTCTGACAGCAGGGAGAGCAGGAGCTGTCAAATAGAAGTTGGTCTGGATGGTCATCCTGTTTGTTCACTGTCCTTTTGCACACAGACAGTAGCACCTGGGATACTATAAATCTTGCAGTTCAGTTACACTTACTGAAATTCCAGCACATGGGTCAGCATCAGATCATTTCTACTCAATATTTGTAAGTCAGGTAGCAGAGCAGTAATAGCCCTCCTTTTTTGGGTAATATAGGAAATTAAGTTAGAAGTTGAGAGGTCCCTGGATTTTTCTGCAGTTTTAAAACAACATAAGCAGAAGTTAAATACAAGAATAGGCAGTAGCAAAACTGCAAACCAACTGACTGGAAACATCATCATCATCTACACCTGAAGTTCACAGCTGTTGTAAAGGAAGAAAGGCAGTATTATCTGTTAGTGAGAGCAGCAAGCAGGAATTCCAGGTTTTATTCCGAACTCTCCCACGGATTTCAAGCTTGGCTATGGGCAGATCACCAAATATCTCAGCTGATCATCTGTAAAATAAGGATAGTCATATTTTCCTATTCCAACAGGATGTTTTCAGTAATGTACTCGAGAGGCACTCAAATAATGCAGTGATGAGGGCCATGAAAGTATCCTTGCAGAACAAAGACAACACCTGCTCCACTGGCCTAATGGAAAAAAGATGACCAAGGCTGTTACAAGCTGCAATCATCTTCAACTTACAGTCTGAAGTTCAACAAAATATTACAGTGGAAAAATGTAGGAGTGGATACGAACAGAATTGCAAACAAGCTACATAAATAGAAATAAAAAACTGAACAGACGCTTAGGTTTATTTAGTAAATAACACAGGTAATTCTTGGCAAACAACCATTCTGCTACCTTTGGAAAACAAATATAAAATACAGGTATCACCACTATGGTTTCCCTACTGAACAACAATAATTTTAGTCCTTTGTGACATTTTTTAAAAACATACATGCTTGCTGTTCCTTGTGACTTCGCCCTATATGCAGTCATGAAATTGTTCTCACATGCTTTCCAGGTGATAACTACAGGTGGCTCCCCCAGCTGCACCCATTACTACGCACCTACTGTTTGCAGAGTGCCACCTTAGCCTCAGTTGAACACTTTCTCTCATTTTATGCTGTGAAAACAGTAGTTCTATGTACGCAGAAAAAGATTTAAGCATAGCATGAAGTGTGAGGCTTGTGATTCACAAAATCTAAAGATTTGGTGCTTATTCCTGCCATAGCAACAGATTTCCCACTACCAGCTCTGTTATTTAAATACACCATGATATATTTATCTTTATCTTTCAAAAAAAGCAGTGGTAACCGTGGATGATGCACACAGTTCAGAAACACATTCTACAAACAGACTAATGATGGTGAGCACACTAGTGTCATAGAATTGCTCAGGTTGGAAAAGACCTCAAAGATCATGGAGTTCAACCACGACTTAGCCATACTGCCCTCTGAACCACCACCTCTTCTGCCAACTAGAGTCCCAATTCTCATTGAAAAGCTCTCAATTCTCAGTCACCCTGGATGCAGTGAATCATCACACCAATTTTAATAATACAACTCCCAACAACACAGCTTTACTTATCGTAACATTTTCTAGCTGCTCCACTCTAACCGTCACACAGAACATCACCCCCCAGTAATCACAGAATCACCAAGGTTGGAAAAGACCTTCAAGATCACCCAGTCCATCCATCCACCTATCACCAATAGTTCTCACTATACCACGTCCCTCAACACAAAATCCAAACATACTTTGAACACCTCCAGGGTCAGTGACTCCATCACCTCCCTGGGCCGCCCATTCCAGTGCCTGACCACTCTTTCAGAAAAGCTGTATTAATCTCCCCTGGTGCAGCTTGAAGCCATTCCCTCCAGTCCTATCACTAGACACACAAGAGAAGAGGCCAACCCCAGCTCACTACAACCTCCCTTCAGGTAGTTACAGAGGGCAACAAGGTCTCCCCTGAGAATTCTTTAACTCGTTCAAACCAAGTTTGACAGAGGAGCTAAACATGCCACAAAGTGGCATGAGATGACAGCTGGTCACAAGTAGAGCAGAGTGCCCAAATTAAGCCTTCTTACCACAAGAAAGATATGCCTTCTGTGCTTGTCTTACCAACAAGCAAACACAGACTGGTAGAAGGGCAGCACGTTACTCCTCTTACCCAAAGAGGTGGGATAAGCAGAAACAAGATTAAAGGGAATCAAGTAGGGAAAACTGCATCTGCAATGAGGATGCAGTGAGGCACCTAGGGGAAATTAGGTTGATTATCAGAGATGTAGCACACACAACTAAATTTCACCTCCCTACTTGACTAAACGGTGGATATTTTTCGATATCCCTCCCTGTAAAAATTTTCTTTACTGTACACATTTGTAAGCCATTAGCTGGATTCAACAGCACACGCTCTAACAACAAAAGCTGAGTTTGTTACAGCCATGGGAATTCTTTCCAGTGAAATCAGAGAGAGGTGGGTGGGACGGGATCTCAGGGACCAGCAGATGCTTCACCATCAGGGCAGGTTCACAAACACACAAAGCTGGAGCAGAGGGACTCCTAAGAGGCTTTCCTAAGAGGGCCTCAAGCAAAGGGAATCTGTGACCTCCCAGATTCCATGCCCACAGTCAGCAGCAGCTCCTCACAGCCAGAAACTCTTTCTAAAGAAATCTGAGCAATGATTTGTCCTACCATCAGCGCAACAGAAACAGATAACCTCTCTCACATCATTCATAGCTTTTTAAACAGCAAATACATCTGCCTGTTTCTTGTTTGCCTGAACAAATCATCTCCTTCAAAATCTTCCCAACACAGTTCCCAAATCCCTTATGACCTCTGTTACTATCCTGTAACAAATGCCTCCCCTAACTTGATTATTTTAAATGTTGGGTCCAACACTGGAATGCCATTCCAAGACTGGAATGCCATTCCAAGACTGGAATGCCATTCCAAGACTGGAATGCCATTCCAAGACTGGAATGCCATTCCAAGACTGGAATGCCATTCCAAGACTGGAATGCCATTCCAAGACTGGAATGCCATTCCAAGACTGGAATGCCATTCCAAGACTGGAATGCCATTCCAAGACTGGAATTCCAAAGCAAGTTACAGCAAAGTACTTTTCATTTAATCTTTCAGATACCTGTAAGATTTGTCCTCTAATACCACTTACTCTCCCATGCTGTATTTTTTTTAAAACTGTAATAGTTTGCCTTATTACATTTTCCACTCGCAATTTTGGCTATTTCCTCTAGGTTATCAAGGTCATTTGGAAACACTCTGTGCAGTACTTAGAGCTGAAACTGAAACCAAGTCTCTTCCCTCCCCCACTCCAAATTATTTCTACTCAAAGTTCACATAATAAATGTCTCCAAACGTTTAGAAGACTGCAGATTAAGTCCAAACCATTTGATCTCCCCTCGGGCGGAAGGCCTGTTATTTCAAGAAAACTCTAGGGAAAGCAGAAGTCATCAACACGCCTACAGAAAGAGCACATGCAGACACCTATATTTATTTCCTTTTCAATAAGAAGCCAAGACAGATGGAAAGCTGAAATGACCTCATCTGACTAAAAGAACATTAAGCAATAGCAGAAGTCACAGTAATGCTACTTACAGATGCTACTGCTTACGGTACACAGACAGGTGAAAACAAGATTTAAGATACTTTTACTTTACATTTCACAGTTTACTAATTGATAGTCCCCACCAGTGCAACATAGAGAGGTCAAGAAAACAAGCCTTGTGTAGTCTACTCACATAATTCCTTGAAATCCAAGAGGGTATTTCTTCTTGCAGCTTCTGCCCAGTTACTAGTTATGCTAGATGCCCCATCTGCAGCTTTTGAAATTTCTTCATACATAAGCATGCTATTGAAACTGATTGTTGTTTCCATGCTTCTACTGAAGCAGAGAACATTCGAATTCTCTCTTCTCTCTCCCACCACCCTTAAGTCTTTAAATAGTACAAATTCATAACAGGTGAGGAATAAAAAACACCTGAGGAATCTCCAATTAGCCAACATGTTGCTGATTAAAGCCTCCTTGGGCAACTAGCAAAAAAATCTGTGCCTGATTAACAAGGCAAGGTCACCTGCTGCTTACTTTGTTTCCTACATGCTCCACTAAAGCAACTGCCAGAGACAGTAGCAAACTCAAGACAACTTTAGCTTGACCTGAAATTGATTTTGTTCTGTTCTTAAAAAAATGTAACCTGTTTCAAAGTAACATTATGGGCTCTGACATATTTTGTGTCAGATCTGTCCCACCCGAAGAAAGAAAGCGACAGATGCTTTAGCAGTGACAGGACAAGACAAAATGGTATCAAACTAAAAGATGGGAGGTTTAGGTTGGATATAAGGAAAAAGTTTTTTTTATGATAAGGCACCAGCACAGGTTGCTCAGAGGGGTGGTGGATGCCCCATCCATGGAGGCATCCGAGGTCAGGTTGGATGGGACACTGAGCACCTAGTGTAGGTGTGCCTGTTCATTGCAGGACAGTTGGACCAGATGGCCTTCAAGGGTCCCTTCCAACTCAAACAGTTCTGTGAAGTGCTATGAGAACATATATTGTGCTGACCCTCACAGGGAGAACAAGGAAGGAAAATCCGGTTTGCAGATGCACCAAAGACTAAAATGAAAATGGAAACCGTGCTGCCCAACATCCTGACTTAGTTCCAAGGAACTATTCACCTTAGAAGTTAAGCATAAGTACCTACAGATGATGCTAACATGTGCTTAGAAACAAAGAATTCTGTAGCTATGGGACATGGAAAGAAAACAAGCCACAGGAATCTTTTTAACAGTTCATACTTTCATATTTTAAGAATAAACCTTTTTAATAATACAAACCTCAAATTTTACCCAGTTACATTAATTGCCATGATTTATACAGTTATTGTGCAAGACTTGTGGTCATTTACATCTTTCAGTAAAACTGCCATTAGATTTAATATTAACTTCTAATTAAATTTCCCATCCATTACACAGCTGTGAAACATGAACAAGACTAAGACTATTCCCTTCAGAGTGCCTTCTTCACCCCATGCAGATGTGAAGACTGCATTGCAGAAGCACTGGTGATGATAATTCCACACCAATTCATGTTGCTTTGGTAGATTATGGTGGAACGTAATGGACAAAGAAAAATCTTAAGAACAAATAAAACAAAACAGGATTGAAGCTTGCAAGCCAATAGGAAATGGTCACCAACTTTCTGGCCAGGCAAAGTGGCTTCCGCAAGTATTCAGAAAAGTCCAAAATGAAAAAGATGATTGAGTAAAAAGGTCAGCAGAGCATAACTCCATTAACAGTGCCAATAAATTGGTGCCTGTGATTAAATCAAGCTCAAAAAAGCAGAAGTCATCCTGACAAAACCAAAATCAAATACAGAAATGTGGTGGTGCTTTTCATCTACTCGTTATAATCTGTGTTCTAAGTTCGCAATAGAATATAAGAATATATAATATATAGAATAAACCTGTGCAATCAAGTTACTCATTGGATTATTAAGGAATTGAGACAAGTAAAAAAGACAACAGCATGGCTTAAGGTGCAGAATTACAGAAGTAAAGAATAATTGCTGTGTGGCACAGAGCTCAGCTGAGACCTGTCATATAAATATGCAAACAAGATACGTACTTTGTCTAAAGCACAAGGAAAATTAGTGATAAAGAAACAGACAAGGACTGCCAAATAACTTTTAAATAGTGCAATAATGCAAAAATACACTTCTGAGCTTGTTGTACCATTGTCCCAGATTCTCTCCTGTATTATTAGGGAAACTAGAAAAAAAAAACAATGACAAAACAAGAGGAAAAAGTAAATAGGATGACTACTTGGCACTTTCTATAATGTTTTGTTATCTAAAAAGTATCAAATAACTCCTATGCTCATAGGTGTTTTAGAGCCATTTACCTTCCCCAGGCCTTTGCCAGGTGCAGAGAATCACTGTCCATTTTAGCGACAAGTGACTCAATGAAAATTCAGTGCCTCAAAGTAGAGTTTCATTTTCACATATAAAAATTTAAATTGGGAACATGACTGTGATTTACTAGCTATGTGACAAAGAATCAAACTTAAGCACCATTTTTAGAGAAATACTAAGGGGTAATGAGAAGCACGTAAACATAACTTACCGTTAATTCTCAACTTTAGATACACTGACCAAGGTACTTACACAGGACAAATTACTCTGGTACAAAGCAAGTGGCCACAAAGCCACAGCAACACTCAGAGGAAAATCTGAACTGCTATGCACTTTGATTACCCCACTCAGCCTTTTTTTTGCCCCCTTTAAAAGGGAGACTCACAGTGATCACGATGCTACATCTGGCCAAAGTTCACCCTCCTCAGCTTTCTTGTGGAACACGATACATTATAAAACAGGATTTAGAAGATAAAGTTAAAAAGAAGAGTTCACTAAAAAGCAACATGAAAATATTTACCCTAAAGGTGAGCTCAGTCTTATCACACTGAAAACCACAAATGTAATTTTTCAATTCACACTTACTATTGCTCTCAAGGCAACCAGCACGGTGCAACCAGCACAAACCCTCGATCAAATGGAAGAGGTGTGAAGTAGGCACTCCACATGATTAAGTTCAACCACAGTTGAACTTAATTGTGTTCTGAAGTGATTAACACCTGTAAATTTAGTAAGACAGGCTGGTGACATGTTTCAGTGAAAACAGTGCTTCAGTTTCCCTACAGAAAAATGAAGGATTTTGTTCTGGCCCTGCTTAATCCATTCACCAACTGCAGGGTGCAGCCCCCTCCACACTCCCCTTCTAGGAAAGGCAGCTCCATTTTCTTGTGCTTTTCAAAACAGTAGGCTTAGTGGTTACAGAGTCCATATTTTAAAGTGCACTGTCCTTTTAACACACTTTCCCTTCTTAAAAAAGAAAATAAAACTTCCTGATACCAACAGTTTATAAAAATAATAGCTGCAATACTCCTCTAAAAATTGCAACTTAAAATCAAGTTGGAATAGCAAGGATTCAAATATGAACAATTAAAAACATTCTTTCGGCAGGGAATTGCCAAGCAAAGCCTTACATATTGCCTTGCAAGCCTCTCCCAGCAGCACCTCACAGGAAATCCATTCTATTTCTTCCAGCTGACAACCTCAAAAAACAGAGGTCTAAATAAGTCCATCCTTCCCACCAGTCACCTACATAAGTGCAGGTGTGGATGTTGGTGCAGCTTTTCCATCAGCTCTTCCTCTGATGGTTCTTCCAAAACATCTCTACAAAGAGAAAGCATGGGTTGTTAGGGACAACAAAGGGAACTTCTCAGCAGTTGTTGCATCTCAGTGTCCACACTGCGAGAACACGTGCTCGTTTCATTCTTGAAAAGTGGAATTAAAATTACAATAAGTTGATGCTCCCTAAAGATGCATCTACTTGCCAGTGATCCATCCTTTACAGATGTGTCATGGAAACCAGCAGCTGTTTTCCCATAAGGAGCAGGGAAACAATTTCCTGCACATAGTGCAATACAACTGAAGGTCAGTAAGTTTGTTTTCCTGAAAAAGCTCCCAGATGAGAACATGTTCCCAACGCTACTATTGAATATCCAATGTGCACCAGAAGTTCTACGTGTTCATGATCATCGAGTATCAGCTCACCACCCACAGTTTCATAATAAGCCAAGAATGTGCATCAGTTTCCTCATCTTCAATTTCTTCTTCCCCTCAGCACAGCTCCCCCTACTTCCAATACCTCTTCTCCCACCACAATCTTGGCAGAAAGCATATAAAGGTTAGGCTCACAAGTCAGCTTAAAACACGTCCAACTAGAGCACGTACTGAGATTCACCAAGGTAAAAGATGATACAGTTTACTTCTGAGGAAGGAAATTAAGAGAAGTCTTGTACCATCTCACAACGAGCACCAAGAGAGAAACAGAATAATCTAAATCAATCACCATGCCCAATTTAATTCACCTGAACATTAGTTCTACTGTCCTCTGGTATTCAATATCTGAGAGAGACTCCCGATGACAGCGACGGTCCCACTTGTGAATAAAGTTCTGGAAGACAAAAGCAATGGCAAAAAACTGACACCATAACACATCTTCATAGCGAATCAGCTGTAATGGACAAACATTCACATCCAACAAAACGCGGTCAGGCTTGTGACAAAGTTTCAAAATAAAGAAATGCACAATTGTCTGGGGAAAAGAAAATGCTTCCTGAACATCTGGGGGAAAAAGGACAGGGAAAAAAGATCAAGTAGACATGCAAAACCAAACCAAATTTCCCAGAAGGTTTTCTGGGCTCTTTTCATTTCCCATAAAGATCATAACCTTTTATCAGGGTTTAACATCAAATAATACTCCTTCTTACCTCTAGAAGTAAAGCTATGAAGAGATTAACCCATATGACAGAGGAGATCAACCACCAGGCTACAAAATAGATCTTTGCCCATCTGCAGATCAGAGTAAAGGAAATAAATGAGTCTGTGGGTCTATGATAAAGTAGACAGCAAATAAACTCAGCCTGGAAGTAACCAAAGCCAGAATGAAATCACATTTTTCCTTCAAAGATTATACTACTAATGTAAAAGAAGATCTGGATCTAACAACAATCTTGACTTTTCATTCAGTTAGCCTAACAGATTTTGTTCCCCAACTTAACATACCTAAAGAAACCATGAAAAGAGGGGGGGGGGGGGAAAACAGACTAGGATAGGATGTTATGGATCACAGAAAGATCTACCTAGGAAGGTATGGTATCCTTTGAGTGGCCAACAGCAGCAGGGAATGGAACAATTGCAAAAACACAGCAAAATACCTACAAGGCTACCCCTTAAGTGCTCTTCATCTCCAACCACTTGCACTTCAGAAATTTATTGAGCTAGAGGTGAATTCTGTTCATTTCAGATCCCAACAGACTTCTCTCGTGACTTCTCCAATCATCACCAGACCACATTTAACACTTATCACACCTAACAGCTTGTAAAAAAAAAAAATGCTCCATCTTAACCACATGCTGGGTGAAGAATCGCTTCCTTCTGCTTGATTCAAACTGCAATATTTGATATGTGGATGAAACCATGACTCCACAGAAATCAAACAGCAAAACTCCCAAGTTACTGCATTGAAATGTGACCAGTCAAGGATCGCTGCAGCAAGCCGACTCAGAGGCTATCCTGCTAACTCAAAATTCCCATAAAACAGTGCAATACAAATGAAAGATACACCCAAGATTCTAAGCCTACCAAAAGTTATTTACCCACAGAGTAAATACAAAAGCAACCTCAAATAAGTTACTGTGATTCACTTACATCTCTTCTGCACAATTGACTCTACAGTGAGAGCCACCCAGCAAATGTATGTTGCAAACCTGTTTATAATTCACTTTTTTTGGAACAAGAGAACTATCAAACCAGTTTAGAATACCTTCTAAACACAATCATAGTTTTTGCAGCAGCAAGTCATTGAGTTACATAGTTAGTAGTTTTCCCTACAAACCTGGAATTACCCAAAAGAAAAGTAAGAAGCACCTCTCTTTATAAGATTATAGGAACTGTGCTATCTGCAATTCTCACTTGTTTACAAGCCAAATTGATACGACACTGTATCAGTTTTATTACTGCTACTTACGGACTTGAGTATCTCGAAAATGCTTCCAAAAAGACTTGCCAGTTGTTCACTACCATCACATCCCAAAGAGTCACTAATGCTGCCTGAAGAGAATGAGGAAAAGAGAAGCTGAGTGAATGCATCACATACTTCAAAGCCTCGGAAAAAGAAGGACACCATCAGGCAGGGAGAGAAGGAGAGCTAAGACTGACTCACAGCAAAGTCATCAAAGTTGTTTGGCCAATATTCCAGTTGCTCATAGGTCCCACACTGCAAAGTGCCGTTGTTATACGTTGTATTAACAAGACTGTAAGAGAATGATAGTCTGATATGAGCATAGCTATCTACATACTGTACCTCAAAAACAAGATTTCTGTGAGTACCTCACAGAAATTTAAAAATCTCATTTGGGCAGAAAACAGAGGAAATCGTTAAACTAAATATTAAAGCTACAGCAGGTTAAAAATTTTGAGTTTTGGGTGAGCTTTCTGCAATTCCAATACAGTAAGAAAAACTGACAGAGTAACAAATGAAAAAAGTCTGTGTGATTAATGCAAAGACAGCTTCAAACACAAGGATAAAATAAAAACTCAACTATCCAGTACTACTTTGAATAGTAATATTACCTGACATTTCCCAGAGGAACCACAGCACCTTTAAACAGCATTATGCCAGTTATAGCAAATGCATAGAAAACCACCTGGAAGGAATACATTTAGGCATTAGTTTTGAATATTTCTGTCACTAAATAAGAAAACAGTGCAATTAATACAGAATTCACCTTAGCATCACAGGCAAAGGGCAACAGTCAAGAAAAATGCCTGGAACTTTTTGAAATAAAAATACTTAATACCTATACTTTTTACATATTATATATATATTTTTATATTTTTTTTATATATTATATATATATATATAATTGTTGCTCTTACTTTTTAAAATCCCATTTAACTTTCAGTTAAATATAAGTAAGGAGCCCTATGTTTTACAACCGCTTAAGACAAGATCAGTTTACAGACTGAGGTGTCTTTAGTCACATCTGTGTTTTGCTAGAAAACTAAAGTGGAGAAGTCCACAAAGAGAAGGAAGACTGCACGGCTCTTTTTAGACATCACTGGAGTTAAGTTGAAGCTGTCATTCCACAGCCTACCAGAAGATGGGGCATATGGCCTTGCAATAAAGTTGACTTTAGTCTTCGATATTTTATCTAAGCACATGGATCATGTGAGAAAGTAGCTAATGAGTTATAGTACTTCACCAGCACAAGCTTCAGGAGAAAATTTGTTAAAACTTTTAGCATCAGCTGATAATATACCCAGATGTCAACACGACAGAAGCTCAGTGGCAGCTCCTAGTGCCTCAAGTAAAAGCAAGTGAAATTAATGGAAGTGGCAAATGCTATGGCACAACTGCCTCATGATTAGTGAAAAATTACAGTTCACACTCCTGGCATGATGGATATTTTGCAGTGGATAAGAACCACTTCATAAGCATTACATCTTACATGCATAAGTAGGGACACCAGACAGAAACACTAAGGGATAACCACTAAAGAACTTGACTCTATAACTACAAGCTCCTGCCATTGTAATTATGACTGTCAGGAATCAAAGGTTCTTCCAGCAGAACACTAAGCCCATGTACAGCTGTAGCAGTAGCAGCTACAGCTACAGCTTTGGGATCCTGCAGTAAAGCACAACGGAGCTCACCCAAGACTGCAACTCCACAGGGCTCTGACATTTGGCAACTCAGCTCCTGAAATATACTTTGACCTATCATAAAAACATAGAATGGCCCGGGTTGGAAGGGACCTCAAGGATCATCATCTCCAACCCCCTTGCCACAGGCAGGGTCGCCAACCTCCTTATCTAAAACTAGACCAGGCTGCCCAGAACCCCATCCAACCTGGCCTTGAACACCTCCAGGGACGGGGCATCCACAGCCTCTCTGGGCAGCCTGTTTCAGCACCTCACCACTCTCTCTGTGAAGAATTTCCCCCTGACATCCAACCTAAATCTTCTCTCCTCCAACTTAAAACCAGTTCCCCTTGTCCTGCCTCTATCTACCCTTGTAAAGAGTCTTCACCCTTTTCTAGTCTCCCTTTAGATACTGGGGAAAAAAAAAAAAAAAAACTATAAAAGCTAACATCTCAGGTGGCACACTCCTGAAGCATCTCTCAGTTTTATGCATAGGTCCCAACAGGATATATGACTTGCATAGCACAACAAAGTTGTTACCAATTCATCTTTGCACAAGACAACATTATTTTAAATTGCAACATAAGCCTCTCCAGGTCACAACTGAAGATAAAAACCAAGATTAGCAATGACAGTAATTATTCTAGGATAAAATGAGTGACAAGCCAGTTTTTATTTTGATATACAAAAAAACTTCTGAGACAATACCTAACATACAGCAAATCCTTGGTCTTTAACCATTAAATTTAAGTATCTTAACAAAATAAAACTAAAATATTATAAAAATAATGCCCCACAAACTCATTTGCTCTGCCAGGAAGACAGTTGCAAATCCAGAAACTCGGGCGTTAGGAAATGCAGCCATGAACATCATGTGCTGTGACACAACCTTTAATCACACATTACACACATCACACACTCTTTGAGCATGACAGCATGGACTTTCAGAAATCCCCATGTCCAAACACACAATATCTCAAGATCTTCCCAATTCAAAATGATTTTAAAGTTGTTATGCTATCTAATTTTAAGATAAACAGATCAGTGTAAGGAAAACCAGGCTGCTTCTAGAAAACAGGTGATTTTTTCAAAACTGAAGTATCCAACCTGAGACAAGTACTTCAGGAAAGTCTTAAATAACCTTTTAAAGTGTGATCCTAAGAGACACCGGTAGCTGAAGTTGAGGCACACTTTGTGCAGGCCAGAACAAAACAGAAGCTTGTTACAATACTGAAGAACTGCCTGATTTCAGTGAAATGTTAGAAGTCACAGAAACTGACATCCAAAGGCCCTGGTTTACTTCCTCACTGCCCTTCTTACAGATACCAGCATAATAAAGAGAATGTGCTTGACACTTCTGCATCATGACTTACCACCAGGATTCCTGCAAAGGCTCTCAAGTTTTTTACCAGGTCCAGCAACGTAGTAACAACCAAAGACATGAACTGAAACAAAGCAGAATTTTATACATATTACATTTATCATGCTACCAACCTGCATGAAATTATTTTTACTAGAAGGAAAACTGAGATCTGTCTGAACGCAGACAATCCTTACAGCGATAACTGTGGGATTTATGAACAGAGCCATGCTCCTTTTCATAAAGAGATATCAAGCTAAATTTTAGGTATGCTCAGATACAGTGACCTAAAGGGCTAAGTGTAAGACCAGAATATGGAGGAAACAAGTTTAAGCATCCCACAGCTCCAGAGAGACTGACAAGGAAGCATTTCTAGTCTACAATTCCCACCCACTGATGCTCTGATGACATAGCTTTCAAGCCAATCTAAGTGCAGGATTATAACCGTCAAAGTGATTTCAGATCACGGGTGCTTTGGCGTAACTATTCATAACTGGAAAGTGAAGAGAGGAACTCCTCCCAAACAAGCTTCTGCAGGATCAAAATGCCCAGCAGCACCCAGTGAGAGCCTATCAGCTCCTGAGTACAAAGTTCCCCAAGGACTTCATATCAAGTCACTAGTTGAGGCTGAAGCCCAACACAAGCTGTGCAAGAATTTCTGGATGCGTTTCTCTACCCATTTTATGATGTCAGCATCAGCTACAGCAACATCAACAGGACTTCCCTACCACGTCAGTGGAGAAAACCAGCTAAAGAGGGTTTGTGAGGTGCTGTGCAATTGTCTGGGCACTTGGAGTGCAGACTGAAGAATTACACTCCCATTCAGGTGAGACAGAAGGAAAAGCTAATGCACAGCACTGGGAGAGCCTTTCATAAAATTTGTAATTTGATCAAAGATATCAGAAGAGTGGAGGAATAAACAACCTTCATATTAGGAATGATCCGCAGGAACCTGAACACAATTAACATGTTCACCAGTCGCACCATATCCCACAGGGATAGCAGGCCCACAAACTCTGGTCTCCTAGGAAAGAAACAACATATCAGAGAAACAGCCCAAAAAGACATTAATGAAGTTACTGAGCCCTGGCTGAAGTTAATCTTCAAAGAAAGTATAAAGCTGACAGATTGCCCAGTCAACACTCTTTCTTATGTATGTATTCTATAGACAGTATCTATACACTTCAAATCTCAGCTCGAGCATTAGCTGACTTTTACACAGGCATGCTGGGTGCTCCTTGCTGCAAGTGTGGGCAGGTGGCGGGGGAAGGAAAGATAGCAGTGACGAAACTCCTTGGTAACAGATGCTAGATCACAATTTGCATCACAAACATTCAAGTTTAGCCTTAATATCATCTAAGACAGCACCGCACAGAACACATTCTAGAATAATAGTAGAAACCTCAGTCTTGTCTTTAAGATGCTACTTAATCTGCAGATGTAACTGCAATTGTGATTAAAGGATGTATCACAGAACATGATGTTAGTGCCATCCAGAACCTTCTGGGCCGAAATCTGTTTGTGGTGATGGAGAAAATAACTGGTGCTTCAAGATACTGTTAGAGTGCAAACAGCTGTCCACATTCAAGAATCACCCTTGAAAGTAAGACTTACAAAGTCCTCCAAATGTTCTTTGCTTTTCTCTTCTGATATGGCTGTACATGTATTTTAAAAATGGAAACAATCACTTCCATGGTTTTAATGATGAAAAAAGATTAAGATAATTATCCAAGAACCATTTGGACTTTAAAAATATACATACAGAAAAAAAAGTCAGGAGACCTGTGCTTTCTGTTCCAGTACACATGAACAGCTCCATGGCAATTTCTCTACTAAACTTTGCAACATGAAGTTTAGTGACTACAATAGGGAAAACTTCTACTAAGTTTGGTGAGTTATGCACTGGGCTGATAATTACAGCAGAACACCACAAGTGTGCATGAACATGCACGTATATTCCCCCGATCCAACCCAGACACCTAAGACAGTGTAATGGTTCAAGGAGATTACTTACCAACCAGGATGAGGAAATCCATATTCAGCAAAAGTTGCAATCTCCAAAACCTTCAGACAGAGAGAAAGGAAAAAGAGTAAAAAACCTTTTTAAACTTGGTAATTTTGAGGTTTAAATATTACTTACCTTTCTCAACAGAAAACATGTTCAATAGCTTTAAGCCACTAGTATGACTCTACTTATATACTCTGGTATTGCTATATTTGACAATTTATCCAAATTAGTCCTAAGGTGACACACAGAAAGATACTGAGTGAATTACACTGTGTAAGTTAGGTTTCAGGGTTTTACCAAACAGATTTAATATCCTGCCACTTTATTATTCAATAAGTGATGCTTAACTACATTACAGACATCCTTGTGAGCAGAATGCTTCCAAATAACATTAAAAAGGCTGCCTGTAAGAAGCTCAACTTTTCCAGCAATTTCTCCACGAAAAGGACGTTCAAAGTAACATTCCAAAGCACTCATGCCACTGCAAAACACAACACTGGCTCAAGCTGTTCAACTCAGCACATCAGTGTTCAACTAGGAGCAATCCTACTGGCATCCTGCTAGATCTTGCAGCTCAATATGACCCTAAACAACAAATCCAGGAATACAGAAGTTAACAACAAAACAAACTTACCAGCAAAATTGTAGTTAGAAGTCCATCAAACCTATTGCTCGGGTATGATAAATATCTTTTCAAGCCCATTGCCAAGATTTTCAACAACATTTCCATCAGATAGTATATGATGAAGAAGCAGTTGATAGTCTTCAGACCGCACAAATGATAATAAAGATTAGAATTAACCACATTAAGGGAACAGCAATATCCACAGAAATACTGTTGCATCTTACCCCCAAGAAGAAGTCATCTCTTTCAGAAGGCTGCTTATCTGCATCCAACACCAAAACCACCTTAAATAACAATAAATCTTCCATGAATCCACTGTTTTACTGCTGAATTTTGCAACAAGAAAAAAAAATTGTTTTTCTCTCTTACGTACACAGATAGAAACAATGTTTGCAAGGGCAACAACATTTCCCAAATAGCCAAAGTAGGGATGGCCAAAGGCAAACTGCATTTTCCGCATGAAATGGGATCGGTACTCAGGACTGGGAGGATGCTGAAAAGAACACAACAGTTACACTGAAAGGCAACACAAGGATTTTAATAACAATGCAGGGAAAAATAGCCCAGTTTCAGATTTAAGAAACATACCTTTTCAATGCAAAACTTTTCAAGTCCATTTTTATTAGGAAAGTGCTTTCAAGCTCTAGCTATTATCAGCAAGAGATCATCTCCAAAGAGCAAAAGCATTGGTGATCATGGCACAATACAAGATAAGAAAGGGAAAAAAAATCCAACCTCTCCAATGCCTCAAGTGGGTAAATTAACCAGGCTATTAATTGCATATATTCCTTCCACCACTCCCATCATTTGTCTCCCTCAAAGAGAAGGAAAGATCTTAGTTCCACATAAATACAGAACTGTTCAAAACCATACTACCTTATGACACTCTGTAAATAGTGATGAGGTACATACGTACTTGTTTAATGGCATCCTTGTCTAGCTCTTCAAAGAGCCACTGGAACTGGGCAGCTGACAGCTGGTCACAGGAGCATATTTTGAGGGACTTCACATGAAAGAGAAAGCCAGATCAACATCTGCATTAGGTGCACCTTCAGGAAGTACCACCACTCTCAGACTGGATTTGTGTACTTAACAAACAGTGCAGTCTTAATCACAGAGCAGAGTGCTATTTTCAGGCAACTCTGTTTACACAGCCCCTATCCCAGACAACGACAGAAAGCAACATGTGTATCTTCACAATGGATCCAGCCAACTGCTGGCACACCATTACCAACAGCTCTATGTTGACCCCTTCTCTTGGCATTAGTTCATAACATCTATCTCCAAGACCTGCTGCAATTTGGTCCTTAAAAAGCAATAATATTTTTGGAGCAGTTTTTCTGATACCATACCTGTAACTTTTGCATCTTGTATCTCCTGTTGAGCTAATTGCTCTACCTAAAAACTGCAGCGCAAACAGCAACATTAAGGCCTTAGATAAGCAAAACAATTCTTCCTATAGCCTGACATAAGTATGAAAACTTAGAGGAAGCAATACAATTACATACACCCCCCCATGTTCAAATGGTAAAGATACACCAAGCTGTAGGTAGCAGCTCCAGACCACAGTGAGAGAGATTTTATTTTCAGAGATAAACCAAAGCAAATCAGAATTTTAGCTCTGCAAAACAAAGTCTTCACCTACACCACCTATCAGTGAATGCCTTCTTCTTCAAACCAACCACAGGAGTGGCAGTCTTAGTTTGGAATCATTGGAACTAAAGCTGTTACTAGGCAAAGACCAGCACATAAGCAGACACTGATCTGGACTCAGCTCACGCTCATAAGGAAAGCAGGACACAAACAGCTGAAGTCTACTGCTCCTAAATCATTGCTGTGATTAAAAAAAATAAATAAATAAATCAGTTTCCATAACTGTCCCAGCAAGAGTTTGACAGCCTCCAAGGATTAAGAAGATCCAGCTCTTACCATCATGATTGCTTGCCTGCTGCGAGAATCCATTTCAACTTTCTGCAGCACTTGAAGCAAGGCTCCAGCACTAACATACGACCTATCCAAAAGAAAATGAGCTTAGAGGATGGGTCCTGAAAGAGACATCTTGCCACTGAGACAATCAATAGCTCTGGTTTTGTTTTCTTCTTTTAAAGCCAATAAAATTACAAGCAGCAATGAAAAGAAAATATCCCATAAAAGTCCCAGACAACTCACTATAAAAACCCACTTGAAGAATAGAATAAAAAAAATAAGCAAAACTGTTGTTTTTCAATGAGAGATCTTCAGTTCACACTAGTTCTGTTTCTGAAGAATCAAACTTGCTCCTTGGTGATATGAAGTAAAACACTCAAAGGTAGGCCAATAGTCATGTACAAAGAAGAATGGAACTCATCCAGCTGGTGAAGGGGATCTCTGGCTACACAGCACCCCTTCTCAGGAAGCAGCCAAGGCCCAAGAGATGCTCCCCCCTTCAGCAGCTGGCCCTTACATGAGCCCAGGATGGCTCCACCCTGGGCCCTCCCCTTCTGGTTGCACAGGGAGCACAGGTGCCAACAATCTGCCAGTGTCCCCTGGGCCAGCCATACCTCTTCACCAGCTCAAGCCATGACCCTATCAGTTTCCTGCATACACTGAAACAAGAGCTGAAAATTTGGTCTTTTCTGCTGGGTGCACTACTGCCTCAATATCCACCACTCACTGTTCTGCATTAGCGGGAGTCTCTTTTAGGGAAGAAAGCACTTCAAATGCAGCCCGGATTCCCAGCCGTCTTCTGAAGAGGGAGGACTGAACAGATTTCTGCACAAGAAAGACACCACACGTTACGTTAAGAAGATAATAGGAGGCAGTCTGCTTAACACTGGGAAATTCAACCAGATCGTGGAATCATCTGAGTTGGAAGGGATCTGCAGAGATCACCTAGCCCAACTCCCCTGTTATGAACAAGGATAAATGGTATGATAAATGAAACAGATGACACAAATGTCAGTTGGCAAAGCCAACTGCAAGCTTCACAGAAGGCCTTGTCTATCTAACTCAATCTGTTTCCAAGAAGTCAAAATACTGCTTTCTTTCCCTTCCTGCCAAAGTCCTCATCATCAGCTACTAGATTTGACTGTTAAGATACCAGACAGACACTCCCACAGTTTAAGGGGAACTGTTGAAGGATCAAAGGTTGAAACCAGCAAAGTCCAGTCCTACCAGAAGGACTTGCAGACCAACAGGAAAACCCAGCTCAGATTGCACACTGATCCTCTGGCACTCTTGCAGTCTTATGACTGGAGAAGAGACTTCCTAGCTCTCACTCCTTACAAGAACTCTGTACAAAGGAAGGAAGAAACCAAGCAGACAAGGCTCTAGACTTCAAGTAAACACAGTTTACTTACACAATAGGAAAATGCTGCTCATTCTAAGCCAGGGAAGCAATCACCACACTGGTACACAAAACAAAAACACTCACCAAAACACAGCCTTAACCCACAGCTCAGCAGTTCAGCTGTGAGACAAACTACATTTGTGTAACACAGCCTCTACCTTATCCAGTCATTTACTGGAAGTAGTAAAATGAAAGTTCATCTTTGCTTATGCTCTCCCTTCTTTTTAAAATACACTTGCCTCAGCTCACTGCTCTCATACTGCTAAACTATTCTACCTCAGCGAGAAACCAAAAGAACTTACATCTGTTTTCTACTAAGGAAATCCAGAGCATTTCCATCTGGTGTACCTAATACAACAGAACACACTACACAGCTTGTCAATGAAGGAGAAAGAACCTGTAACGCTGTTTCACCACCACCACAGCTAAGTTCCTTCCACAATTCGTGGAATCAACTACAGTAACTTTGTCAGCTTTTACTTCTCTATAATAGACACCAAGGTCAGCAAGTTGTTTTTAGTGAGGGCTCCTCATACTGTGCTACTCTGAGAAATTAAATGCTGGGCTTTGCAACAACAGCCATTGAAAAAGTACAGTCCTTGTTCACCGTTTCATTGTTGTTCTCACTCTCGTTTTTCTCATATGCTAGTCACAGCTGCACATCTAAAGCATACATAAACACGTGATTTTCTCACCCAAAAGGCATCAAGCTACAATAGCACACATGGGTAAAAATACATACATCAGTTTTATGAACCTTTCTCATCTTAAAACTGTACTTACTATTGGATTGGCGTACTTCGATACACAGATAAATCCACAAACACCCAGGATTTCACAGCCGTAAGGTTACAGTAGAACACAGATGTTAGGAAAGTTTTACTCACCAGAAGGTACCCACGAAACTGGTTGTAGATTATTGCTGTAAGTAGGTTCATCAGAAATAAGTTACCTTTTGAAGAAAAAAGTGACCAGAATTACTGGGATAGATGCTTGTTTCTCAAAGCTGCATCGCATTTCTCTGATTCTAGGCCAACAGCTATTTAAATCTAAACATTTTTACATCATACAGCATACAACACAATACTCAACCTTCTCTCACACCAACCAAGAAAAGAATTAGCTTCGACAGTAATCAAGAGACATTTCAATCATGTCCCAAATGAGAGGCAGCCATTAGTTTTCAAAAGACAAAAAAATGAGATTCACAAACTTCACAAAACTTTCCCTCCTAAGATGGAAAAAATGTCAGTGTATCACATGAGCACTGCAAAGAAGTTTCATATGTGCATATAGCAAATCACACATAAGAATTCAAAAGACCGTCTCCTTGAATTTCTCCTCTAAAACTGAAGCTTAACATTGTACATGCAGTTGTGTATCTGTTCTCTAATGATAAGTTACAAAAAAAAAAAAACTGAACTATTTAATAAGAGCCTTTTGTGAAACTTATCTTGCAAGACAGAACATGGTCAAGAAATAACGATTTTTTAAAAAGCCAAAGAGGAAAACTTGTGATGAAGCTCTCTGAGAAAAATAAACCCCTTTCCAGCTGGCATGCATCAGTGTCAAAGCTACACTCCATTTAAGTTCATGAAGACAAGCAATGACTTACCTAATACAGTGAAGAGTATGAAGAAGATGGAATATGCTCGGTTCTTAGAATAAGCAGGAATCATTACTGCAACAGATTTAATTTAAAAAATATATATATTATTAATTTCATATTCAAGAGGATAAAAAAAAAAATAAAGGAGATCTCTGTCAATTTTGGACAGTTGGTAAAAGCTCTCATACAGCTCCACTGCAGAGCTGTGTATATAAACTAAAGCACAGAAATACAAAAAATCCTGAGTAACTTCATGCACAAATCATCTTTGCAGAACCTTCCTAAGAGCTTCCAGCTGCAAGAACAATTACAGCAATCTGACAATATTTCACTGTTCATTGATTAATACAGACAAGAGTTATTTCTGAAACGGAGTGCTCACCATCAGGGTTATTTGCTGTAGTCAGCAGGACCAGCAGTGATGTCAGGGAATCTGGCAAATTCCGAAAGTAACCCACCCATTCCTTGTCCTGTTGACCATCCTAGTGAAAAATGCTCACTGTTATCAGAGAAGCACTTAGAATCACTGAGACCGACTTACCAAGAAAATGATACATATACAGATAGTTTTAGTCAATAATCCATTCCTTATGCACACAATTAGATCTGCCACGTGGAAGAAAACACAAGACAAGCATAAAAACTAGGACAATGTAGTGGTCCTGCAGGAATACAGTGCAACCACTTATTCACAGTCAATAAAGAACAGCAAGCTGAGAGAGACAGGAGGCTCCAAACAAAAGTTCCATCCATCACCTCAAATCCAGTGGGGACCATAAAGACATGAGCAGACAGCATGGGGATCTAAGGCTGCCCTTGATTGATAGAAAAAGCCAAATGAGAGACGTCAAGGGCACCAGAGCAAGAAGAACTCTAAACACGACCTAAATAAAACATATCACAGACTGTTCCCATATTCAACCCGAATTCACATAAAAATCAAGCAGAAAACTGGAGCTGCTTACTTTTTATTCTAGCTATACAATGCTGTACCCACTTGTTTTTTTCCCAAGTTCAAGTAGAGACAGCTACAAAAGATGCAGAGTGCAAACAATACGAACGTGAATCACACACTAGAGAATAAACAGCCATTAACTCTGCTGAGAAGAATGGAAAACTGCACCTCTAGGGCATATATGCAAGGCAATGTGCAAATCTAGAGGCCAGAATTTTATTACTAACGCACCCTTTGAGCACACTGCCTGGTTAGCTAAAATTAGTATGTATGGGTGTCAGGTCAGAGAATCTAAAAAGGAAAAATAAATAGCTCTCTCTTTTTTTTTTTTAAACTTAAGTGTATTTTGAAGTGCCTGGTGCAGGTATATAAAATGTAATCTTTCCCAGCAGAGGGGAATACAACTGAAATTATAGGTGACGTGGAAATATAATACAGAGATACTGGATTCAACTAAGAAAAGGGAAAAATAGAGCTCTACTTGTAATTCCAGAAATTCTGTACCAGGAATTCAAGGAATTTGCTGATCGTAAGAAAGACCAGAAGCTCAAGAACAAACTGCAGGAGGAATGAAGGCTCAGTAAAGATTAAGGAAAGAAGTAAGATTACTGCAAAAAGTACATAACAAGTCTTAGTGATCATACAAACAAGGCTGTGGAAGGCCTTATAGATGGAAAGGAGCGCAGTACAAAGAAGGATACATAAAGATACAGGAAGCTTAGGAGAAAGAACACCCCAAAAGCACTTGAACACAAAAGTGATTTTAATCACACTTCAAATAAGCTTTTGGGAAGTGAGAAGAGAAACAAAACAAAAATAAAAAGGAAGCCACAAAAATCAGAAGCCAAAACATCAGAAAAATGCAGACAAAAACCTACCAAGGCAAGGCCAGGGATACGAGTACTGCAGATAGCTTAACATTGCAGTAAACTTAACTAAAAGCTAGATAAGGAAAGAAAAAAGAAAAAAAAAGAAATGTGAGATAATAGAAACAGAAAACACCAGGATTAAGAGCTATGGACACAGAACAGCACAGGTGGTTTCAACAAAAGCAGAAAAGTAACGTAAAGAATTGACTGGAGAATTGTAAGAAGCTGCTCCACTAGCAGACTTTAAGCTTCTCACTTGTGAGAAAAGCATCAGCACCAAGAAGGTATGGGACCATAAAAAAAAGTATTCTGTGCAACTTACATCTCCCTAAATAGACTTCAAACTCATCCCAGTGGGTCTCTCCCAGGGAAACAAGTTTCACCAGTTTGATTAGAAAACCAGACATGCAGCTACACGAGTAAGCAGAAAAGCAGTGAGATCTACACACCAATACAGCTGGTTACCTTTGTTCGAGCAAACAGCAGCATGGCAAACATGGTAAAGAGAGACAGATGAACAGCGAGTAGTAGAACAACACTATTGGAAAGAACACATCATGTGCATTAATATCAATGTCATCCTTTATGTCCTTTGCTAGAGATACACAAATAGCCAAGGATATTTTTTAAGAAACTACATGGAGCTCACAGAAGACCATCCAAGCTTTGATTCGTAAGAATCACACTTCTTCAGAACTCCTCAGCATGAGCTTAGGCAGTTCTAAGGTCAAAGAGATCCTAGCACGTTTTTCTAAAACCATTTAGAAATGAAAAGCCTGAAGTAAAGCATCCTGAAAAGAACACAAAGTACCTTGCTGTGTGGTACTCACGGGAGAGGGACACCTTTGTGCCCTACCCATACCGCCCGAGAGGAAACATTACAGTAATATGGCACAGCCCTTTGCCCAGCTGATGACTCAGCTCTTCCCTTACAAAAGGGCTGGACTCAACAGAATAAGAAAAGGGGAAAAAAAAAAAAAAAAAAAAGAAAACCACTCAATCAGCATCAAAAAAAAAATCCTCCTTGTCACATCACATGCATTCTTGAGAACTCTTACAGAATACAGGAGCCACAGAATTACTACAGCTTCCCATCCATCACTACTTGATCTCAGAGACCATTTCAAGAAAGCTACTGAGGCATCACGCTCCAAAGGGTTGCTACAGACTTGCTGTGAAGGGATGCTTTCTGTGCTGTTACCTACCTTGCCATTTCAGGCAATGTGCTGTTGATACTTTTTAATGTTTTCTTCATCATCGAAGAATTCTGAAGGAGAAAGAAAGGACGAAGAATTCTTCTTATTCTTACAGTCTGCAAAACAAAACAGTGCATCAGATGCTGAGCTCCCACGAAGTATTTGTGGTCTTAAGTGCATGTTTGTCAAAACAGATCTAAATATATATATATATAAACCAGAAAAGAAAAAAAAATCAGTGCAGCGTAAAAGGCTGTTCTCAGAAGCTAAATCTATCCCACCAAAGTCAAAAAAGGCCTAAAGGAAACTCTACAGACCTCCTTTTAAAAGAAAAACTGTTTCTAATTAATGGTCTGGTGAGCCTACTGAAATTTCAACTTGCATTTTTAAAGAAACCTAACTTTACTGCTGGGTAAACATGACAAACAGGTCAAGCGATTGCATTTCTGCATTTTTTGCCAAGATCCATTTCAAGAAGTGAATCAATAACAAGCTGCTTTCATTAAAAACAGACACACATCTTGAAATTAGGGTTTGGTTTCAGTTTTCAGCTTTTTTTAACGTATTACGGTCTGCTTATTACACAGCAATTTCTGCCTCTGACAAGGCTTAGATGCTGATATTCCTTAACATACCCAAAAGCAATTAAGCTGTCTACATCTCAGTATTTTTATCATATTAGCATTTTCTTAATGCTGACTGCAAGTGAGCAACAATAAATTCAATCCAATGTGACCCATCTCACCCCTCCCCTTAGCTCTCCAAGGCATCACACAGCCCCTGCTGTGCATCCCTCTGCAGCTTCTCCTCCTTGCCTCACTGCCCAGACACACTGCACAGTCTCTGCAGAAAGCAGCAAGCACGTCTTACCTCTGTGCAGAAAAAGCTCAGCGACACAACCCAATCAGTAAGGGAAATAATTAACGTCAGGATATAAGCCATCAGCCATTTATTTTTCCAAAATTCTTCCCATCCAATTAAGTAACTCTGGGGGAGGAAAAAAAAAAAAAAAAAAAAAGCAGCACAATAGCTTAAAACAAATTCCAGCACCCTAATGAAGTCTGCACCAATTGCTTTTCAAGTATCTCCAGGTTTACAATTGTGCTCTTTATAAAGAGCTCCCTGCAATCTAAGAATGCACCGATAACAGAATTTTCCTACAAGTCTTTAACTGACATCAATGGAACGGACAGGGGCACACAGGCCACGCGTGGCAAAAAGTTCATTCAGCGAAGTCATTCCGAAACAAGGATCCAAAGAACAGCTCTGTTTATTACAAAGCCCAACTTCTACAGTCTCAAACAAGCAGCCAAGCCAAAGCCATTCACTCAGAGGCAGGTGGAAGCGCTGCTCACCTTCACAGACACATCGATCACGAAGACCAGGAAGCACAGCAGCTCGATGCTTTCGGTCAGGCCGCACGGAGGATCCCAGGCAGGAAGGCGGTACCGCACATCTGATGTGACAGTAAGCGAGGACGGTGTTTCAATGAAAGCCAACGCCAGGATTATGGTAATGGTGAAGCTCAAAATCCTGCTCGGGTAGAAATGAAAGCACTCGCAATGCAGCACCTGAATAGCATGATTTACATGAACTGCAGTAAGGTTGTAGTAACAACAACGCATTACAACAGCAACCGCTCACATTCATATAGCCCTAGGTGGGGTGGTTTTGAAGCTAACAACAACAAACAGCCCTGCTAGTATTTAATAAGGTTAGAAATTGATATTCAGAGAACTAACACACACTGCTGGGCATCGTACCAATAATCCATCATGCAGCAGTCCTATGACTGTTCCAGAGAGCCATAGACTTTGTGAAATGATGAGTTGGAAGGGACCCTTAGAGCCTATCTGGTCCAACTCCCCTGCAACAGACAGGGACACCTACAGACAGATGAGGGTGCTCAGAGCCCCGTCCTGCCTGACTGAGCATCTCCAGGGATGGCACATCAATCACCTCTCTGAGCAACCCGTGTGCCAGTGCTGCACCAACTTTATTGTAAAAAACTACTTCCTTACATTCAGCCTAAATTTTCCCCCCTTGTAGTTCATAACCATTTCCCTTTGTGCTATCACAACACACCCTGTTAAAAAGCTCATGCTCTTCTTCACCACATTTTTGTACACCTTGCTGCTTTCCACTCCTATCTCATCTACATGCACTCATTGTTTGCTTCCTACAGTGTGTTCTAAAGCATAAAAGGACAATTATTTAAGTATTCTTAAAAAAAAAAAAGAAGAAAAAAAGACTAAGACTTACTCCTGACCCAAAAAGCACAAACAATAACAAGTTCTCACCACTGGCAAATTCTTGAATAATACCAGCGATACAGCCACAGGGATTTAGAGTCCACACGGTGATTTATAGATCGATACTGTAGGGAGAAAGCAAAAAAAAAGATCACTGAACCATTACACATGGTCTGCATCACAGACAAAAATAAGGTTACAAAAATAAACCATACCTTCATCAACAAGGCTTGAGGCTTGAGACAAACCCAATTTCACAAGAAGATAAAGAAATTACTGCATGAGTTATTATTAAACTAGCACTCACCAATGACTATGCCTTGACTACAGCCAATGTGGGCGCAATGGGAAAGATTCTACTGAGGTTTTCTCAACCTAAAGATCGCTCAGTTATTGGATAACCAATGTGGCAGCACTGCCCTTGCTACATGTAACAGCAGCTGGAGCAGCTCACAACTTAAGGTTCCACCTGCTTGCCAAAGAGGCCCATACACTTAGTTCACTCTCCAGCACTCCTTCCATTCACGGATCTTTTGCTTCGTCCCTCTAAAAAGCCGTATGATGCACGCAACTGTGAAAATAAGAAGCTTCGACCTGCAGCTCTACACAAGGGGAATGGAGACTTCCATGCATCGTCAGTGCTGCTCGAGCAAACAGTTCCAGCTTCTCCATTGAAACCAACCTCAAAGTTTGCCAGCTCTGAAGCTCCGTAACCATGTTTTGAGGCAAATCACAGTTCTGCCCAGATGCTAGCTTAAAATAAATTAAAGAAAGGGCACATCCACCCACAAAGCAGCACAGTCAGCGCCTGCTGGGCAAACGGGAAGAGAAGGCGCTATTTCAACACAATTGCATTGGAAAAAACAAAACAAAACAAAACACATTTCTTCTGGGCAGAAGCGCACTGGAACTGAGGTACCGCAGGGATCTGGGGTTCCGAGCCGGCTTTGCGGAGCACGGCAGCGCCAGGTGACAGCACCGTGTCGCACAGCCGGGTCGGACTTACTTGTATCGCGTCCTCGATAAACACCACGGCCTGGTCGATGCGGAGGTCCTCGGCAGCTCCGGCGGCTGCAAAGTTAGAAAGAAAGAAAGGATGACTCGCTGCACGCCGCGGGGCTAAGAGCCAACAGCAGCCGCACCGCACCGCTCCTCCTCATAAAGGACACAGAGGTCGACCCAAGCCGGACCCGAGACGCGGCACTCTAGGAAGCCTCCGCGACGGCGGAAGCAACCCGCGCTGAGCCGGGGCAGCGCGGGGCGGCAGGCCGCCTCCGTCACGCACTCACCGCCCCCCGCCGCCCTCCAGCTCCGCGGGGGCAGCAGCGGCTCCGTCTCGGCGGCAGCTCCCGCCTCCATCAGCGCGGCTCGCCGCTGGCCGGACCGGCCGGGGGGCAGCCGCCCTGACACCACGTGACCGGCACTGCGCCGGGCAGAGGCGGAGCGCGAGCGCGGGCCGGTACCGCCCCTGAGCTGCGGGAACGAGCGGCGCGGGGCAGGGAGTTGTTGTGCGAATGGCCGCAGCCTTTAAAGGTCACCCGGTCCAACTCCCCTGTAACGACGGGGGTCTGGGTAGATCGTTTCCCGAAAGCAAACGCTGAAGGAGGAACGAAGGGCTGAATCGCATTGAGTTTATTGAAAGGTGAATTGAGAGGAGGTTCCTTATAGTGACTGCGGGATGAGAGAGAAGAAAGTACTCAGGGAGTAGGGGACAGGCAGATAGCAGCGGATCTTGCGACCCTGCCCGTGGCAGGGGGCTGAAACGGGATGATCTTGGAGGTGCTTTTTAACACAGACCATTCGATGATTCGATCATTCATTCTGCGAGCTTTGGTTTCTCGCTGGCTTCTCGACGATAGCAGATTCGTGTCGTCTTCAGCAGTTGCCAAATATCCGAGTCTAAAATGAAAAAAAGAAGCCAGACAGTGTTTAGGAAAAGACTGGTAATGTGAAGTGTCCTTTTAAACGTCCACTGAAGCTGAAGTGGGCTGAACTGTCCTGGTGGTGAGCATTCGGATTTCCTGGGAAAGCACAGCAAATTGCCACTAGCCAAAGAAAGGGCAACATGGGGGTCTGGGTGCTCATAGCCATTTTGGGAAAGACCCAAAGCTTGGGAGCCAGAACCAGTTCCTCACAGTGAAGTCCTGACTTGGGTCCTCAGGTATCGGATAATCTCTGAATCTGCCCTGAAGATTTTCATTAGCCTTTGCAAGGTTTATTTCCTCTGAAACGCCTAGAAACAGAGCATCTGTTGAGACCTCCGCTTTGCAGTCTCAGATTTGGCCAAGACCAGACAAGGCATTTAAAGTTCGTTATGCTTGTTCGTTATGCAGCACATACACTTTTCCTCTGGAGTGTGCATGACACCATCATTTCCTTCTCAAACCAAGCTTAAAGGGGTCAGATTTAGAAGTAGCACAAACTTCCTTCACTTAACATTCTTGCATTTTGAATCTCATGTAATATTTTGCAAGTGGGGAGGGGGAACTCACCAGCAGTAGCGCAAGAGCCTGTTTGTCTGTGACAGAAGCCTGCACACACTTCTTCAAACTGCTTTCCATCGCATTCATAGCAGGTGTTGTGATGAATGGCGATACTGCATCCATATATTCATCGACAGATCCAAAGAGAAACCTTTCTGCTATTTTCTGGAGGAGTTCACAGGGTGAAGCTGCAGCTGAAATAGAAGTATAAACGAGCCAAGCTGGAGAACATGAAAATTAACCCATCTCATTGAAACAAACTATTCTTGAACACAAAAATAAAATATGCACATGCATATGTTCATATGGTGTATTTTGCTGCTGAAGTGCTTCCAGCCTCTGAACTCTTCACCGTGCAGGCAGTGTAATGGGAACAGTTGGACATGGTGTGTCATAGTGCTGTATTCTGTGGGAAGCCCAGCATCCCTGACCCCCCGGCAGTGCCATCTCTGCCTTGTTTGCTCAGAAGTCCTCAGTCCTGATGGAAAATAGAGGTGCACGATAAGAACAGCTGAAGAGCAAATAAGAAACAATTAGGAGGAGTGATCCTTTGACTGTAAATTATGTTTTCATTAGGAAGAATGATCCTTTGACTGTAAATTATGTTTTCACATTGTGAAGAGCTGTACAGATCGTTTAGAGGTTGATTAAAGCCAGTGGTACTTACCAGGATGGCAGAACACTGCCAGTATGGCCAGCACTATCAGCAGTGCCAGTTTCATCCTGGAGATGTTCTCCTGCTGTATGCTGACAATTAAGCTGAAAGACAACTGGACTCACTGTAGAGCCATGCAGACAGAGCACTGCTATATATCGGACGTTTGGGTCTGATCCTCCCACTGGATGACGTGACCAGTCATGTCATTTTGTTGGCCTTGTATCCTGCTGGACTGGGTAACAAGTGCCAATGAAGTCTCTGGAAGCTCTGCATCTGCCCTTGCTGCTTGGAGAAGCCTCAGGGTGGGGTCCCAGGAGCAGCAGACACAAACCTCATGCTCCCTCACCCCAAAGCAGGAGCAGTGCCCCCAGCTTTCTGACCAGCATCCTCCCCTTCCTTCCCACCCACCACTCACTCAAGGACTGGGGTACTTTGGAGATAAAAAGAAGATGAGCAGATGCCTTGCAGCTGTGTGAGAGTGCTGACCTGCTTGAGGAGTAGCTGAGCGAGTAGGATGAGCTGCAAGAAATGTTGAAACTTCTCTAAGGAAGTGTTTTTCTCAGAGTAACGCTCCCGCAGACCGTCAGCTTTGCCACTTTTCCTCACTTTTTGTTGGTCCATTTGTGTCATTCTGCACTGCCAACAGCTTCAATATTATGTCTCCAAAAAACAAAGACTGTACAATATTGAAATCCTCCCAAAGGGTCCTTGTGTGGATCAAACCCACAATGCAAACATTTCTCTGGCGAGCAACAGAAATCCAGATTTGGTCTCATTTGAGATTTGATCTCATTTGAGACTTTAAGGTTTGTTGTTCTTTTCGTGCAGTGATCCAAATGGCAATGATAGTTGTTTCAAGATTGCTTTTAGAGTGACAGGAGATCATTAGCAAGTGCTTTCAAACCCCGCTTCCAAGCATTGTGAGTGCTACTGTAAATAGTTGCCTTGGATTAAATTTCCTACTCGGTTTTCTCTCTATGAATGAAATAAATGCCTGATAAAGGATGAGAGTATCTCGAAGCCTCCACATAGGAGTGGAACCCTTTGTGCTCAGCATTCATATTCACAAAGAGGCAACCTTTCCTGAGAACGGTCACGCTTACTTTTGGGAGAATGGAAGTGGCAGATCCAAAAATTTAACTCAGATATCCCGAGATGCATGCGCTGTCACCTCTTGTGGGACTGTTTCCTTCCACATTTCGTTCTCACTCTGCAGACTTGTGGGATAATTACAGACTACCTCTGGGTTTGGGATTAAGAGGGGAAGAAGAGCTGGTGATGACTTTTTGTTCGGACCGAGTGTTTGCTTGTTTCCCTGTCCACTGTCCTCCATTCATCACATTAGTGTATAAAGACACTGGTGGCAAAATGATCTCTCCCTGCTAGACATGGATGAGGAGTGTGGAGAACACTGAAGTGGATTGAAAGAGTGCACAGATCATGTTGTGAATTTTCCGATGAATGCAAGTTCTGTGTGACCCAATTACCAATTCTTAAGACATATCAGTATTTTTGAAACTGTATCTTTTATCTCTTGCTTTTCTCTGAATTGTTCACATTCATGTTTTTGCTTTTGATTTCAAAGGAGAAACATTTATTTCTGGTGCACAGCAGAGCAAAACTATTTTTCATATTCCTCAAATAGGCAGAATTGCATTCAGTTTTATTGATATGGAAAGAATTGTATTTGACTGATTCCTTGGTGAACCAAGAAATACACAGACACATCCTTCACTTTTTCTGAGCTGGGGTACTTGTTCAACTCATCAGTAGCAGCAAAAATGATAGACTGTATAGGCTGTATACTGAAATTCAGTGTTTGTTTGTAGGCAGTTCTCTCATCTGCTCTTAGTTTCTATTACTAGAGCCATATTTTGTTATAGTAACTGGCCAAGCTGGCAGAGATCTGGATTCAAGTAGCACCACTTGTCTTCAGAAAGGCCAGCTGTGATCCTTCAGCAAGACATCAGCAACTTGGACTTCAAAGTGCTTCACTTGAGGACTTGTCTATGTGTGCTGTATAATGTATAATAACTCTATACAGTAATTTTGTTATTTATTCCTTACCGAAACAAATGGCATCTTGCCCTAACAGCAGAAAGGAGGAAAGAAAAAAAACCCCAAACCAACCTTTATTTATAAAAACAGAAGAGAGAGATCATTTTAAAACACTGTCTGAATTTTATTTACAGCTTGGATTTTACCTCTAAAGAAATAAGATCTAAAATACACTGGAAGGTGACTGGGTTCTGTAGTCAGCGCACAGAGTTGAGGAATTGTCACCATTCTGGTTCTCTCCATTTTGTTATATGTATTTGTTACTTTCCCACAGGCTTTGGACATGAGCAACTGCAAGCTGTGGGAGTGTTATCAGCAAGTGGATCAAATATTTGGTGGTTTAAGCTTCTGTTCGGATTTGTTTCTGAAACAGAAAGAGCAGTGAATGTAGCATACTCACTTCAAAAAAATAACATAAAAACATGTACAAATCCTTAAAAATATGCAACCATAGAAAAAAAAGCCAAATTTATGTGAGCTGTGCATTGAACTCATAACCTCTGGCAGGACTTTTGTGAGGAAAAGGCTTGGTCTCACACCCGTGGGTGCTCAGTACACACCGTGAGATCGTGGGCAAACACTAACAAAGACCAAATGTGTCAGGCTGGAGTCTTGCTGGCCATTATCTGTAAGTTTTCTTTTTCATCCTGGCTCTGCTCCTACAAACACACCTGCATGAAGCAAGGTGCTTCTTCCATGGGGGAAGTTGGTGTCTCCACAAAATTGCACAAGAGGAGAGTTATTAATTTTAATAACATTGCAAATATTGAATATTCTAGAGGTCTGATTGAAGGTGTATCCAAGCAAACGTTCCTTTTGACCAAAGCTACTGATCTGATTGTTTCTACCTCTCACTTCCTACTTAAGACAACAGTGGGCATGCCACTCCTACAGGCCCCACCGTAGCATCAGCTGTGGCTGTTAACAAGATGCTTGAGGGGTCCATCCCACCTGGGAATGGGGACTGGGCTTCATAAATGATTCTCTGGAGTTCATTCATCCTAAGAATGCACTTCTGGCTTTAACATTAAAGTCTCTGCAACCACTGGGCAGGGAATGTGGAGACATGCCCAAACATTCTTGCTGTGATCATCATTTGGGTTGGATATTATGAAAAATTTCTTCTCACTAAGAATGATGAGACATTGCAGCAGGCTGCCTAGGGAGGTGGTGGAGTCCTCGTCCCTGGAGGTGTTCAACAACTGTGTGGATGTGGCACTGAGGCACATGGTTTGGTGGCATGGTGGTGATGGTTTGGGGTTGGACTAGATGATCTTAGAGGTCTTTTCCAACCAAAGTGGTTCTGCAGTTAATAAAACGTCTGCCTCACCTGTCTTAAATTGCATTTGCATGATTACAAACTCGTTTGCTGACAGCTCTTCTTCCCCACTGCCTCAACTTTAGTTAAGGAATGCTTAGGTTAAAATACCTGGATGCTCTTTGTCCAGAACCTGGCACAAAGCTGCACGGTTATAAATGTTTATTATTTGTGAGAATAATAAAAAGAATTAATTACCAGCAGACTGACAAGGGCCTTTAAATGCTCAGGAGAAAGCTTATCAATACATGTCTTTAGCTCAGTCAAAGCAGCTGAAGTCATCTCATCAACATTGTACCGAGAAATTGGCCCAGCGTACAGCTGTTCTACAGAGCCTTCAAGAAGTGTCTGAAGAAGACTAGGGACAACCTCATGAGAAGATCCAGCACCTGGAGTATGAAATACAAACGGGAATATAACAAAACTTTCACTTGTACACATTCAGCTTCTCCATGAATATCAAACCCTACCTGTAATAATCATTTTTCCATCCTCCCTCTGAAGCTGTCAGCATTTTTAGATGAAAATAAACTGAAAATGTTCTACTCTCTTAATCTCTCCTTTCTTCAGGTCCAAATCTTGTAGCATTCTGATGTTGGTACTACACAGCTGCCTGTAAAGCCTGATTTTGCTTTTAAGGTTGCCATACTGTTATTCCAAAACCTCATTGCAGGGCTGCTCATACCATCTGATCTCCTTTCTGTATCTCTCCGTATAAGCTGTCTTTATTAAGTTATTGAGCTTTGATTAAAAAATAATCATCAGTATTTTAAGTTGTCACCCTTCTAGTAAATTTCTTGGGGGTTTTCCCTTTCGTTATCATTTCTGTTAATTTATGAGACTTAATGTGAGAATCACATTAATTAAAATCCATATTCTTTACCTGCTGTCATTAGGTTCTTTAGCTGATGTAATAACTTAGGCTGTTATATCAACGTACATCACATTCCTGGTTAGCCTGCTCTTTCTCTTATTCCAATTCCACATTATTAGGCTTTTGCTTAATGACCTCAGAAGGATTAAGTAGGCTGTTACTCCAGCCAACACCACTTCACACTGAATTAGATTATCTGTTTTCATTTGCATTTTTACCTCCCAAATTTGTTTTTTTCCCCACATTTGTTTTCTGTTGTCTGACACTTTGGCATCAGTTATTAGGCATCAAATTCTGTACCCTTGTGTCAAGGAACCAAGCCTAGGGGTAACAATAGGTAATGGTAGTAGTTACCCATCATTAAAAACAAAGTTGTATTGGGTTTGTTTTGCCTAATGTTGAGTCCCCACATCTGATCTGGTCTCTAGAACCAGCAGGACAGAGCATCTTATCTAGTGCAGGTATACTGTTGTTGATTCTGGATCAATCCATCCGTTCAAAGGTGAGCCCAGAGTGAGTGTTCAAATACTGGCCATCACATTGCAGAGCACATACATCACATTGTGAACCCACCCGATATTTTTAATTGGCAAAACTTACCAAGTGAGCTGCAGCAAAGCATGGTGATGAGGAGCACAGTAGCAGTCAGCTTCATGGCAGTGAGAGCCATTTTCTTGTACATTGTGCATTAAGCTGTGAATGCCAGAGAGCTACCTTTATAGCTTAGTGCAAAAACCTGGGGTATATATGTGGGGAATGGTCCCAACAGGTCATGCAGCTGTGCTAAGATTGGATCCAGGCCATGATTGTGAAGTGGATAGAAGAAAAATGTGGGTGACCTCTGCATTCATTAATTGCTGCCGTTGGTCTTGGAGCAGTGAACATACTGCTCTGTCAGTGAGAGTTCACGCTGACATTACATGTGAGATGTATGGCTTTGGAAGCGCAGCACAGGGTTGTTCTCTGCAATGTCAGCATCCAATACACTTCATCTACTCATTTCATTTGAGGCACTTTTTGAGCTCAAATGCCAGCCCTCTGATATGGCGTCATGCACGCTGCCACTTCCCTTGTGTAATTATTTTATTATTATCATTTACTTTACTTCTATTCTGTAGCATCCCTTCTCGTAGGGTCTTGGCCTAATGTGCACCACAGTCTGCAGTCTGGCAATACACATATTAAAAAGAGAAAGCTGATACACATGAGTGAAAGTAGCTGCAAACCAAGGAAGCACATTTTTGATAGCTTCTTCTACACAGCTTTTCAGGTGCTCTACAGTCAAACATACACCTTCACCATTAAGGCATGAGGAGATCGCTTCCATCTGAACTGGCAGCTGAATCAGATTTGCTGATTAACTTTGGGATAATATCACCTTGCCTATCTTACGTTAAAAACAAGTGAAGCACACTCTTGAGGTAAAAATTAAAGGACTATTGGCCAGCTGAAGCAACAGTCAGCAGAGCCAGCTAATTATTGAGTTACAGACCTAGTTCTGCTAGCTGGCAGCTAGTTAGGGTTGCTAGGCTTCTTTCTATTCCTTCCTCATAGGGAAACCTCAACAAATTTTCATTATTCCCATACCTCAGTCAACAAGTTGGTTTAACAGCTTCCAAAACATATTGGTGCTACATCAGTTTTTTTTCACATAGCTGTACAACAGAGCATAGATGGAGGACAGCTGTTAGTGTTGCTTGGTGGAAGCTTCTTGTCCTATCCACATTTGTACACAGAGGTGCTGAATTTGCCATGGAGTCATCCTATTTATTTGTCTGGATTTTTTCAAGAAGGTGGATTGGACTAAATTTATCTCAGTGGTTCTCCCAGGCTTAACATTTCATTGGGAACTTTCTGCAATATTGTGCAATACCACATCATCTCTCCTCAATGACAGCTGTAAATGTGAATACCGATGTATTTGAGAGAAGCAAATCCTAGTAAGAATGACCCAAAGCCAATCATCATCACATCATTTGATAAAGAAAACTGATCAGCAAAGACTGTAACTGTTTTTATTTTATTCTTGTGAGAAACCTAAATGGTTTGAAGATAGGGTTGCAGATCCTAGATAACACAGTTGGCTCTATTCTGTTAGCGTGTGAAAGTTCATGTCCAAGAAATGGAGAAAAATGGGAAGGTGGAAGTTCAGGGTCAGTCAGCATTTGGAGTCATCACAAAGGAGGGTCTTGGAATCATTCCTGCTCTTCACAGCGTTTTAGCAAGTTATCCTATAAAAGAGTAAGAACAGTGTATGCAGGCATAGCACAAGGTAAAAATAGGTAGGGAAAATGCAGTTCCCCATCCTGTTTCGTTGGAATCATCACAAAAGTTTCACTTCAACTGCCGTCTTCCCTTGCATCTCTAAGGTCTACTGCCCTAAATCTCCTCCAAAATGTCCCCCTTCTGGGCACAATACCAGGTAGGGAAGTTTCTGAGCCCCAACCAGCAGGGCTTGGTTTCTCCAGCATGCACTCAACAGTTGGGAGTGGAAGGCTGCTAGAGGAACTTCACCCTTTCCAGCTTTCAGCTGGGACAGGGAAGGTCTTCTACAGCCCTTTCAAATCAATTATGATGCTGACATCTCAAGAGAGAAGGATGGAAATGAAGGTGTACATTCAAAATTACTTTTGTCCTCATTAGACTAGTATTTAGGTCTAGCTCCAAGAAAAACAAATGAACAAAACCATGGTCAGAAAGAATTAAATTACCATCAACTCTACTTTTGCCTCCTTCAACTCTTCTGAGTGATCCTCTGCACACAGCTTCAGCTGAGTGGCAGCAGTTCTGACCGAAGGAGAAGACCCCACATAGGGCTCAATGAACTCCAGGTATTGATCCAAAGGATCAAAGAGAGCTGACAGCACAAACTGACGCAGAAGATCGCAAGCAGCAGATGCTGAAAAGGAAAAACATGAGAACAGACAGCAATCAGTGACAGTTAGAGCCAAAAGGACATTGTGCAGTTTCCAACAGCTGTGTCTTTAGACCCAATGTAATTGGTTGAAATGTTTCTTCAGGGTAATCACTTCCTGGTAGACACATGAAAATAAGAGTCCAGGTGTAAGTGAGGCTAACCAGAAAAGCTGTGTACCTTCATGGCTGGAGAATTCATCCATGTCAACAATTAGAGCTCACCTAAACAAGGAACCCATCGCTGTCAAACTGCAGCTATCAGTCCATAGCAACTCAGACACCAAAAACACAAAATCTGTTCAGACTCCTGGTTTTAGGACGGTTGCAGAGGAGAAATAGTGCTTCATGTTTAACTGTTTCCCAGGTTGAAAGTAGAAACTGATGGAAGTCATACTTACGAGAGCAGCTGTAAGACGCCAGGGCAACCAGCAGAAAAACAACAGTCAGCTTCATGGTGGCTTCTGCTGCACACAGCACAGCACAGCAGCCCAGCAGCTTTGGAGTCTTCCTGCAGAGCTGACATTTATACAGGAAGCAGCAGGCTGTGCTCCTCCTTTGACAATGATGTCAGTCAAGCAGCCTTACCTTCACAGCAGTGGTGTATTTATTTACCGACAAAAGATGCCAATACCACTTTTCCTCCATTCGTGAGTGGCATGTGGTTTGTTTTTTTTTCATTGAGCAACACACAGGGAAATAGCTTGCCCTGCCATAGTGAACAAATCAAGGGGTTCCTCCTTCTCTCCATAGAAGCAGAGACAGTTCTCTTAAACAAGGTGACATGTCCATTGCTGGTCTCTTCAGGGCACAGGCTGCCCAGAACAGCTTCAGGTGCCCCATCCCTGGAGATGGTCAAGACTAGTATGTATGGGGCCCTGGGTGGCCTGATCTGGAGGGGCTGTCTCTAATCCCTCCCCATGGAGGGGATTAGACTAGATAATCTTTAAATTCCTTTTCAACCCTAATTGCCACGCACCTCCATGGATGCATAACTTCTGCAATGGATCACGGTCAAGAAGCTGGTCCATACACTGGGATGATCTGCACCTACAGCCCCAAGCAGTTGAGCTGAGAGCCAGCACTGTGATGGAGCTCAAAAAAGGAACAATAGGGCTCCCAGCTCAGCTTTATTGAGGATGAAGAGCCCAGCCGAGGATGGTCAGGATCATCAGGGCCCCAAGGCCTGATTAAGCACCTCACCCTCAGCTCTAAAGTAAGTTCAGATGTCTGCCTCAGGTGGAGGCATCTGTACTGTAAGCTGCTGAAATTAACTGTGAGGAATACCACTATAACTCATCTCAATGGTTTGTGGTATTGGTACATGTACGGTATGTGGTAATTGTTAAAAAGTATGTTATTTCATATACTTCTCATTCCATTCATCCACCTCTAGGAAAAGAAATCAGAATAAAAGCTTGTAGACGTATGCTTGCCAAGATTCACAGTTCTGCACATGGTAAGGGCTGGACAAGTTTCATTTCATTCATGAAATGCATTTTGTGTCAGAAAAACACTGTATTTTTAAATCTGAAAATATAGTAGAGAATGTAGAGCTGGAAATATATTGTTAGCATAGCAAAAAAGTACGGGCTTGTTGTATGTATCTTAGCACTTAGTTTGGAGACAGATACTTACTGCGAGAAAAATATCAAGGTTGGTAAGAAAAGGATAACACTTAAATGAGTCTCGTGTTGATGGAGCTCGATCTGTAGCTCAGCTTCTTCACTCAACTGCAAAACAGATGCATAGAAGTAACTTAATTTGGGCTAACCCCATTTTAGCACATGACGGTTTTCTGAAGACTGGGGTTTTCTTGCCTGTGGTCACTGCACAGATGGCATTGCAGTCCCAGCAAAAGCTCTACAGGGAGATTAGTTTCTTCCTCTGATTTAAAAGTCACTTGGAAACATATTTTATACTGTCAGCAATAAATGTTCATTTTGACCACCTGCAGTATTTACACCAAGCTTGTCTTTCCCAATGGCATTTTCATTGCCAGTAGAAAGTCATGGGAGCTGTCTGCTGGGTGTAACCATGCCAAAGACCCATGAGTTCAGCAAAATAGTTGCTCTGTGTTGTATGAATATGAGTGAATGCTGCTATGCACAGGCAGAATAGGTAATTTGGGTGAGTTGTTTGTAACCATTGCAGAACCTGACCCAGTGCATCTGTACATGATAACTGAAATGCTAAAAGCCTTTTATGTGCTACAAAACAGTGCTTTGCAGCCATAGTCTATCATACATTATCTTTGGCTTTGCATTTTTACTCGAGGCAAATGTATCACTTCATCTTATGAAATAAGAAGGTAGGGGGGATGGAAGAACACCTTTCATTGTTTACAGGCCTGCAGTGCCTTTCTGTGAGCTGCCATCATCTCCTTCACTTGAACAGTGAGCACCATAGCCTGAATGTCCCAAATGGGACCCCTGCCCCAGGAACGTGGCACTGGCCTAGAGCAACACCAGACAGACAGCAGCAGGAGCTGAGAAGTCAGTAGGTGGGCATTTAGGAGACAGGAGACATGGAGGGCTGCTGCTCTGCTGAAGGAATTATCTGCTGTGGGAAATGCCAGAGTAAGCAAAAGCAAGCAGTGAATGCTACTTTGTTTGGATCTCTTTCCACTGTTGGAGGTTGGACAAACTATAAAGCAGGCAGATAAACATCTAAATCAGAATTTGAAAGTTAAGAATCCAAACACTGAAAGATTCAATTAAGTCTAACAACAACTAAGTCTAGAATCAAGCCTGGTTGTGCTCACTGACATATGTAATTCCTCTTTGTGGGTCTTTCTTGTCTTAACAGCACTGTGGTACAAGCATTGGTCAGAGTAGGCCAGAGTAAAGACATGGGAGAGCCAAATCCTCATTTGTGCAGCACTTCCCACACTGTCTGAAACAGCAGTATGGGATGGAGAAAATGCAGTAAGAGAAAAGCTTAAACTTCCTGCAGGACACAAGCAAAGACTTAAAACCACCTTCTTAGCAAGCATTCTAAGTTACAGGGCTCAATAAACACAACACTCAAGGCAAGAAACAGCAGAATTTGGTTTGGCCTGCTCCGAAAGGATTGTTTCATTTGTTTGTTGTTCTAGCCGTCAGTTTGTAGTGCAGTGCAAACAGTTATTGTGGAGGACAGGCAGCCACCTGCACCAAAAGGTAGCTGCAGGTGGAGAAAGCTCTTGGCACCTGGAATTGGAAATTTACAAGAAATTAGAGATGCTGATTTCACCTGCACGCAGCAGCATTTCTTCCCACTGCCATTTCAGCCTGGGAAGGATGACAGTCCACATTTAGATCTTCAGGAAATACTTTCACACTCAAGACTACCAGCCCCTCAAAGGATACAGCCACTGCTGCAATGCTCTCTCTTCCTGAGAGCTATACACTTCACAGCACACCTTTCATACCCAGCCAGCTTCCAGAGTGGCTCCATTTTCTTCACAGTTGTGATCTCTTCAAGTTTGGCCACCAGCTGCTGTTTTTGTACCCACAAAGTAGCAGGCTACACTGGCCAGAGCCATTCTCCTTAGTCAGCCCCTCTTCCTACAAAGGAGGCCAAGAAAGGCATTAGCCACAATGAACACACAACCAGATTTATTCTAATTCTAAGGAGAAAGCATATTCAGATATTTAATATAGGAAAGGGAATGCCAGAGTAAATACTAAGTGTAAAGAGACAGAGGAGAAGGGTAAGGTTTGGCTGGGACACCAAGCTCTCATACACACCTAAAAGTGATTTTGAGTAGTGCTAGCTCCTTAAATTTAGCTTTCCAGCACCTCTGAACCCAAATGGGAAACAGGTATGGATCCTGGCTCAGGATCCCACCTGTAAACAGACATGAAATAAATGCTTTGACATGTCAGTGTTATCTTCTGCACTGAGGGGTCCTAGTTCCTAAACCAGTCCTGTTCTGCTGAGCAGATATGGCAAGAAAGGTAAAGGCAAGAAAGGTAAAAGCCCCTCTCCTTCCCCTCTGCTCAGTTGTTCTAAGCAAAACTGAACTGCAATCGTTTATCTCAGAAGAGCTAGCTGCTTTCTCTACTTACTTGTAGAAGTTCGCAAGAGGTCACACGCTGCTTACCTTCAACGATGAGTCTGAAGTATCTGAGGGAAGCAAAACTCAGATGATTTTGATGAAGTTAGTGCTAGAAGAGTAAAAATGCCTCAGTAATAATCCTTTGCTTACTTTGGGTTCTTGTCAAGGTCAGAACCGCATCATTGTCAAGACAGAATGGTAAAAAAAAAAAATCAGTGAAGATACTATCTTTCTTACAAAGTTTAAGTGGTCTGTGAAGACTGGAAGTGATTTTTCTCTTTGCCAATAATTTGCTTTCTCAACTTTTTGTTTGGCTTTTTAAATTGCCAGTATCCCTTGTTCACAAAGGTGTCCGTAACATTCAATGTGGCTAGAAAGAACATTAACAGCTGCCCTACCCACTCTTTTGGATTTGTCAGACAAGTAATAAACTGATAGGTAATGGGAAATATTCCAGTATCTCAAGGGCACTTATATTCCTTAGACTCTGGGAGATTTAGGCTGACATTGTCCTCAAATCCTGAGCCTGCCCCTCAGTTCTGTGATGGAGAATATCACCTTACCCTTCCTGTATTACATCTCCTGTGTAATCCTCTCCACAGATATGACTTGCCTGCCTCTACAAACTAACAGGATCACAGGCTTGAGATATATATTGCTGTGAATTACAGGAATGTATTTCTGGGAATCTATCATCATACCACACAGTCTTCTTTCCAGTTCCCAGAAACAAAACAACAGTAAACTGCTCAGCAAATTCCGCCTGTTTATCAAAGCATGAGTCTTTTCTGCTGTATGAGGAATTTCTTCACAGACAACATGTGTTTATCTCAAGGAAACAGTGCAAAACACAACCCAGAGGGACAGGTTCCAAAATACTGTACTTTTTATAAATAATAATAAAAAAAAAGCCATGATGAGTCCAGACAAGAACCAGAGATGACTTCAGTTTTATCAAGCTGTCAGACATTCAGATAGCATTCAACTGTTTGTCATTTCAGTAAGCATTCCTCATTCTAAGATGACAGTACAAAATTCAATCTACTGAACATTTATCAAAGCACAATCATTTCACAGAACGCACTCATCAATAGCAAATACAAAACTGACAGATGTTATAAGTATAAAAACACATTTTAAAGGTATCTATTTGAAGGACAGCTAAAGCACAAGGAAATACTCCTTACATGTTACATAATCTCCAGGGGTATTTTTTTTTTCAGCGACCAAGCTGTATGTACAGTGCTGTCAGTCTACTGACTGAGGTTGCAGCCATGAATACTCACCCTCTTTAAAATCAAGCCCCCCCAAAAAAAGATGATTCTGAGGTAAGAACCAATATATTTTGCCTACTTTGCAGAAGACAGATTTCCACAGCAACCTAAAGAAATTTATGTAACTGTTTCCTTGAAAAATGTCACTGCCCTACTGGGACTTCTGTTCTCTCTATGCAGAAACTTGTAGACTAGAACATCAAGAGATCTTGGAGCTGAAATTCTGAGCTCATATTTTGCTGTTATGAGGAAACTGTTTTGACATTGCTTTACCAAACAAGAAGTGCAAAGTGAAGGCTTAAAAATAAAACCAGCTTTGATGCTGACTAAGTGAAATATCTAAGGGGAGAAAAGAGCAAGACAAGGATTAAAGCTAAATAAAAACATTCTTTTAATCCAATCTGCCACAAACATGGAATTTAAATTAGAGAAAAAATACCCGAACCTTTGTATAATTTATTTGAGAGGCTGCCAGAAGTACAAAGATTACTTATGCTAGTCTGGGTGTTCCTGGAGACATGGTTAACTCCAGAGTCACCTCTCTCTCTCTCTAACAGCAGAAGAAAGGTCATTAAAATCCTCAGAATATTTTCTCCTGAGCTGCAGTAACATCATCATCAATATAGCTCATGCACATAAATGCATTTGGTGTTGACGTAGAGCATACTAATGAAAACCAAACCAAATTATTTTGCAATTTGCAGGAGATGAAGACCATGGCTGCTAAGATCTTTATTCTTAAGGACATCAGTAGTGCTTTGGACTTGACTCAAGATGCGTGCAGTGGTCATTAGCTGTACAATATTCTGGCTTCAGCCACAGAGAGGCAGGAACAGCACTAACATACCTTTCTCTACTGCATGCATCAGCTGCCAGGCCTGCTTGGCTGAAGAGAACAATCACACTTGCTTGAGATGATGCAAAGATTTAGACTTACAGGTCATGAGAATGCATCTTAAAGCTGAAGGAAACAGGAGATGCCCTGTTCAGAAGCAAGATCTCCCCAAAGCCTGCAACTTCGCTCAGTGGTAAGAAAACAAGGCTCCAAAATAGAAAATGCAAGAGACCCAGTCAGAGTTGACATTTATTCAATGCCGGTGCCTAAAGATTTAGGGATACTGAATAGTAACTCTCTTCTCATTTAGAGAGAGAAAAATGCATGTTATTGCTCCACAGGAGACAGCTACTGTCCACCTCAGTACTTTTTCAGGCTGTATGGCAGACCTAGAACCGATTTGGCACCTGGAAACGGTGGGGAGTTCCACACAGCAGAGCTGGTGCGCTTGAAGTAGCGTGGTTTGCTTTTGTAAAAGATGTCCTCCAACTTGGGGCTTACAATTGTCCCAAAGAGTGCATCAACATTGGGAGGGTTGTAGTACTGGCGAATTACTGCTTGGCTAAGCTGATTCCCTGCAGAAACAAAAGATTAGAGTTACCATTACTTTCTGTCACTGAAATTGCTATGTAGACCATATGCTGTGTGTCCCTGCTCCCTTTGTTTCTAATCACACAAATACTGCACCATGAAAAACTCCTGTAACGTGACATTTTAAAGCACTTTGATTATGCCTAAAGCTTTAGCACAGGTTCCTTGATGGGAGAGAACGCACTGAGTTCTGGCCAGGAAGGGACAAGGTTTCTCAGCTTTTCTTCCTACAGGTACAGTCAGCTTCCACACTAACTTCTTAGTCTCCCTGGGATAGGTGGAATAGCAGAAAATAATGAAAGTATTTCAGAAGCAGAACAACAGCCAGCTTCTGTAGACTACACGGTCAAGCACACTTCAAGGTGCAATTCAAAGCAGCAGTTGACAATTCTTACACTTACACTGGCAAAATGACACTAGCAGCAGTGTTAAGGTGGTTTAAAAGAGCATTATTCCCCAGTGCTGCTCCACGAAGCTCCCAGTTGACAGAAAAGGATAAATCTTATAACCACTGTTATCCCCTGGAACAAAGCTGCATCAGGGATAGCTAGAGTCTTTCAGGACAGATTTTAACTTGCTAACACGTACCACTGGCCCAGGCAGGGATGGGTTTGCGAGGCTGGCTTTCATCATCAGTAGAGTCATCACTGTTCAGATCCATTCCATAGTTATTTGGATTTATCTTGGGGGGCTTTGGATCTTTATGGTACTGTGGAGTCATCTGGTATGAATTGCAGGCAGGTGAATTCTAGAAGATGAACATATTGTCAGATGTTAGATGCAGTAGTATTGCTACATTTCCAAGTTGTCATGAGATGCTTGTAGCTTACAGTATCTCGGTGTTCTCCCTTGCTGTACCGCATGATTTAGAAACCTAAAATTTGACAATTCTGAAGTCTTGGTCAAAGAACTTCACCCAAATTATAAAGTTTTGACCCCATTTTGACTTTGTACTGCCTTCTCTTGTTTAATTAGGCCACTTAAGTGGCTAATTATGACATAGGTAAGCCAGCAATACACTCATCCTAATACAGATACAACAGTTTCCCTCAAAATCAGGAACTTTAATAGAGTTGTCACATCCTCAAAGCTGGAGCTAAGTGATGTCCTGTAAGTACTTTGCAGCTTAACACCCTGGCATTTAATAGCATTAAACAAAATATTATCTTGTACAGGAAATGACCATCTCAGAATAAACTCTATTATAATTTTGATGGGAACAGTAAGACTGAGAAAAATGCAAGTTCAGAAAAAAAACTTGAAACAGCAAATTTCACCAACCATGAAACTTAAAGTCAGTTCTTAATGAGAAAGACAAGCAAGAGCTAGAAACAGTTTTGCTCCCCTCAACATGCTTTTTTTCATGGCTCTATATACATTACTGTTAGTTTACAATTTGTTTGCTTTGCATTTAAAGATTAAAATATATAGCTTTGCAAGGAGATAAAGACCCATGTATTTATTTGTCTTTCACGTTCACTGTGTACATTCATCCCCAACATAATCTCACGTTTCACTGGCAGTGCAGCACAAATGCAATACTATTCCACGCACTCTGCTGCCATCCTGTGGCTGGTTCCAGTTTTGAGATTAAATACAACTATCTCAGTTTATCTACTGCCTCCAAGGTTCAGTATTTTAAGCAAGTTTAGAGAAGGCAAGGCAACATAAACAGCCACTGCCTTATTCTGACAGCTAGAAAAATCCTGGAAAATATTTGCTGCTTCCCTTCCCTCCTTGTCAGTACCCCAAAGCATTTAAGTACTCAAGGCCACCAGGAGCTGACCTCAGGTAACTAAGGAAAAAGTTTACAGCATCCCTTCATTACTAAAAGGGAATTAAGACAAAAAAAGGAGGAACTATTGCTCATAGTAACAGCGTGCCAGTGCTGGAATCAAAGTTCTCCGATGTGATCCCTTACAGAAATTTCACCAGAGAGCAGTTACCTCTTTGTTTTCTAGGTGCTGTGTTTGGGCTACATCTTTAGCTTTTTGTTCCTCTGGTAGTTTCTTCTGTTCTTGCTCCTGCCTCTTCATCTCTGCTAGCAACTGCTCTTCCTTCTGGCAAGCCGATGTCAAAAGTGAATTTAAGTTTACCTTATTAACTACTAACCCATGGGGTTAACTCAAGGATCCACAATTTTGACATACAAAAAAAGAAAAAAAAAAATCTAAAGATCCCATCCAGAACAACTAAAAGAAATCTGACCTTACACATTTTTAGTCCTTCCTACTGGATGTAAAGGAAACAGAGAGACTGCTAACTCAAACGGTACAGGGTGAGACAAATCCCACCTAATCTCAGACAAGTTGTACTGGGTTTACCACCTTCATTGAAGCTAAAAGACAGGATGAGAACCTTCCTGGGTACATAGGGATCAGCGCTAAGGAATTCAGCTCCTGTAGGAGCAGCAGATATCCTGTCCTATCTGCATATCTGCTGCCAATGAACAATGAACCATGAACAAAGATGCTTGTTTAGTTAATCTATGTGAGAATTACTGTTGCAGAACTCTACAGTCTGTACTTCTGTTTTGTCTGAAAGTATACAACATAAAATTGGGATGTTGTTTCTGAAAAAATCTGGGATCATTATTTGATATCAAGCACAGTACAGTACACCTGGGCAAAGCACAAGAAGAGCCAAAAACTTCAGTATGTGTTAGCAGCAGAGTAAGAAGAAAGGACAGATATCCAGACAAAAAGGACATCTTCTGTTCACACTGAAGTGGACAGAGAAGCGACTGGACCAAAAGCACTTTAGGTTAGCTCAAGATCAGAAGCAAAGTAGTTCATTCATCAGGGTTCTTAACTTCATAGCCCAACCACTCCAAACAGTAAGGGGCTACAGAAGTCAGAGCCACATCTACTTACTTTTTTCTCCGTCTCCTTCTGGAGCTGCTCTTTAGCAGCCAATACTTCCTTCTGCAGGCGAGCTGCCTTCTCTTGCTGTTCACGTTGCCTGAGAACCAAGGCAATGGACTATTACACTCAAAACTATAAATGGGTATCTTTAACATCCACAGAGACTGCTGCAAACCCCGCCTATTCAGGGCACTTCTACACCAAACTCAGAACTACTTAACAGTGAAGTAACCTACAATTGTCAGAAGTGCTCAGTGCAAAATAGCTCATCAGTGCTTAGGCCTGCATTTCTACTGCTTTTAAAAGGCCCCGCACAGAATGTGGTACATAAATGGATATTATCTTACTTTTCTGCCTGAATCCTCTCTTGCTCCTTCTTCCTCTCCAGCTCTCTCTCTGCAGCCAGTTGTTTTTCTCTCTCCTGTTCTGCCTGCCTCTGCTCAGCAATTTTCCTGGCACGTTCCTGCTCCTCTTCTTTCTTCTTCTGCATTAGCTCTTTGTGCCGACGTTCCTCCTCCTCCTGTTAAGCAGAAAGCAACTAATTACTCCCTGTTGTATAAGAATAGGCTCCAGAAGAAAGAATCAGGATCATCTCATCTGACATAAGTTTCTGGCATATATCACAACACAGCAATGAAACAAAAAGCTACAGCCCCACTGCCTTCCTGCATTTCAACTGTTTCTACACTATCCTTTCTCTACCACCACGTATCCTAAATGGCCCAATAGCCACCATGCTCCAATAGACAAGGTTAACTAATTTATAAATGAAGGTCTTCAGTAAGAAGAAGACATGCAGGTTACAAACATCACTAGCAGTTCACAACATAGTGCTTGAAGCACAGTGCTGTGGAGAGCTTTGAAAACAGTCTCTTCACCCCAATTTTCACTGAGGTGGCTCATCTCAGCATTCCTGCATTCCCTGCTTACAAAGACCACAGCAAACCGCAGCTATTTTAACTGTATGCTGGACAATAAGATGGGCTGCAGCACAAACCTGCTGCAGTGCTTTTTGCTTTCTGGCCTCTTCATCCTGCCTGCGCCGGGCCTCCGCTTCTTCCATTTTCTTGGCAGCTGCTCTCTTTTTTATCTTCTCTTCTGCCAGTCTCTCTTCCCGCACCTAAAGCACACACAGCTGGATGAAGACTTACATTTCAGGCTGGACAACCTTCTGTGTGTGAACTACTGTGGCAGTATGTCTTAAGAATACAAAGCCCCCATCCTCTTACGAAACAGACTTCCATATTTTTTTTGCCACTAGGAGTCGATGAGATCTATGCTCTATTTTAAAAGGCAATCTTCTTAGAATCATAGAATGGTTTGGGTTGGAAAGGACCTTTAAGATCACCTAGTTCCAACTCCCTGCAATAAGCAGGGGCACCTCCCACTAGACCAGGGTGCTCAAAGCCCCGTCCAGCCTGGCCTTGAATGCTTCCAAGGAGATGGTATTCGCAACTTCATCCTCTTCTGCATCTGTGCAGGAAGATACAAATTCTATTCTGGAAGTAGAAATCTAATACTATAAAAGCCATAAGAATTTATTCTAAGAAGCAGGAAATCAATAAGGCAGATGGAAATGCTGAAAGCAAAGATGAAGGACATTATGGTCACATACGTGAACCATCTGAAGATCTGAGATACCAGAAAAGGTGTGGAGAAAATATGCTTATTTTCACATCTTCATCTGTTAGTCAGATCAGAGAACAACTTCAAATAGATAAAATGATTAGGTTGCCTTTATCTATTTGAAGTCGTTTTCCTATCCGTCTAATAAAGCCCTATTAAACCACATTTAAATTCATAACTCTAGAAAATAAAGTTTTACCTGCCACTTGCTGTAATCAAGAAAAAGGAAGTCACTAAGTATCACTAAGAGCAATGTTTCTAGAAACATCTTTATTTAAATGGCCATTCTTTGAATTTCAGCAGCCTTCATTCCTCTTTCTGGAAGGCACGCTCACATAGCATCACCTGCTTCAATATTGATTATTCTCACCAGTAAGCTCTCAGTAGGATGCTCCTTACCTTCTCTGTCTTCTCATCAAACAGAGCTAGCTTCTGCTCAATGCGCCTTTTCCTCTCTTCCTCCAATTGCTCTGCCCGCTCCCGAGCTTGCAGCACTTTACGCAGGCGTTCTTCACGCCTCCTGCAGGACACAGCCCAATGTTGTCAGTGCATCCAGCTAGATGAGTTCCTACCATAGACCTCAGAAAGACTCCAGTAAGGCAGACACACATCTAGGGCTGTGTTATAGCCAATGAATTAAGCAAACTGTTTAAAAATTGGCAATATGTTTAAGCTCTACGGCAGAGAGCTTGAAGCAAAAAGCTAAAGAAGCACTCAACTAAAAATGTTAAGTTTCTTAGTAGCATTTTTGATAGATACTGTGAGATCCAATACTGTTTTTAGAGTGAGAGCAAACCAACAAGAATTTCTGCTGCATGGAGTCTGCAAGATAAATGGCCCTGACACAGGACACAACAGGCCCAGAGAGAACAGTGCAGATGAGACAGAACGCTTATACTCACAACTTGGCCTCTTCCAGTCGCCGTCTCTTTTCTTCCTCCACTTTTTGTTTTCTCAACTGCTCAGCCTCTTCCTTCTTTCTCAGAGCCTGCAGTTTTTGCCTCTCCTTTTCCTAAGATGAATTGAAATGTGACTATACCATATGACAGAGTTCCTTTCCACCTTAGCCTACCCAGATTGAGGTAAAGACCCAGATATAACACCATGGTAATGAGCCTGAAACAGACCTCAGGTCTGTGGTCATGGACGTCTGAGAACAGATGCAACGGACACAGTGCAACAGCGTTAATCCTTGAGAGCACGAGAAGAAGCTGAGATGTTAAAGCAGAAGCATCAGCTCTTAATGTCCAGACAGCTTTCACAGAGTTTGCAGACAGACAACACTGTGATTTAACTGGTAAAGAGAACCAAAAAAGCAGTGCTAATGCTTGGCAACAATATTAACTTCCTGCAGCAAGTGATGGGAACAGATGGTACTCTAGGAAACACATTGCTTACTTCAGCTCAGAGCTCTCACTGGCTTCTTTGCTTCCCACAAAGCTTTATCTCTTGGTAAACCACCACCATTTAAACAGAGCGCTTGCAGCTTGTTTGCAACCACGTTTGCTGCACAGTTGGCCCTGTACAGCACCTACCCAGAAACACAGGGGATTTTTCCCATTTTACTGAACAGTCCAGCTAACTCAACCTGAAGTATACTGTCAATTACAAGAGCAAGAGCCACCACCACTACAATCATAGCAAAAACGTGAAGATAAACTAATTTAACACCAGACTGTATACTGCAAATGCCTAATTACGACACCTCTAGCCTCAGTTCAAGTACCATACTGATAAGCAGGGTCAAATATTCAAATGATTGGTTACTTCATGCTGAGTTCCACATTGAGACTGGTAGTTATTAGTCTCCAACTGATGAATTTAAAATTTACAATTGTATCTTACTGTTCTTGTGTTACTTAGTGGTGTTTAGCCCCCATACGGAGAAAGTCCTAAGGTGGAAGTTGCCTGCACTGGAACAAAACCTGAAATAAAACTTCCAACGAAATCACAGCAACAAAGCATTAGTAGGAAAGACTCTTTTCTCATCACATCAGCTCCTTTGCCAACACAAACACTAATGTCAGTAGGAACACCAGTCAGATAAAAGACTGATTATTTTGCTACTTCCTAATGATAGGCTTCTGGCACAAGACTCTCTAAGCATCACAACCACGAGAGCTTTAAACAACACATGGAAGTTTAGGTGTTAGGTTGCCAAGATACAGGACAGGCACAAGAAGATTGGTTTCTGCAGTGTGCCCTCCTCTCCTTCTCCAGCCTTCCTGAAAGCAAAAACAAGCCCTAGAACTACCTTATTCTGGAGGCAAGTTGTTGAGCATAAGTAGTAAGAGCAATCGGTGCTTGCCATGCTAGTTTCTAGCTCATCTTTCAGTGCATCAATGAAGCTTTGCTCCTGTCCTCACTAATGCTGTTAGAGTGCCCAAACAGTTCTACAGAAATAGAGCACAGGAAACCAACTCCATCTGAAAACGGAGAATCAGAACATCTTAAGTCCACTCAAAATCCTTCTATTTGGCATGCAGGAGCTTCTCCTATTGACGCTACAAGCTTCACAGTGATAATGCACAGTTAACAGCATCCACCTGCAAACAGGAAAAGCATGCAATCCATCTCTGCTAATAGCTGGTTGCTGCAATTACACTCCCTTGATATTTGTACTAGATCTTGTGTAGATACCAGCATACTTGTCTCGCTGACACAGCAGTCTTCAATTCAAGATAGGCTCATGTTTCTTCCTACAAGGAGCTCCAAAGATCTGATAGACCTCAGAATATCAGCAGCTTAGATTTAAGAGGGACTTGCAAAGATGTCACTCATCAGAAGAGTCCTAGAAGTGAAACTTAGAATCTACAGGCTTCAATTATATGCACTGAAACTGCAGTATTCAGAATCCTCTTGGAAATAACTGGGAAGTGAAAAACACTTTCTCTTCCCCTGTTAGTTGTTAAAACCACAGAGAAATGCTATAGAAATAAAGATTAGAGCCTGAGTTAGAAATCTTCAGGAAGTTGACTACTCACAACTTTACTTAGTTCATCTAAACAGGAAGCTTGAAATTGTTCCTTAGTTTAACACAGGTGGGAAGGTTTGTTTTGTGTCTGTGCTTTAACCTGGACACTCTTTAGGCCATCTTCTAGTAGCTTCGACAGTCGTGCCTTACCTTGGGATCATGTTGGAGAGGAGTGTTGTACTTGATAAAAGACTTTATTACTCCATTTCTCCCCACAGAGGTTGGGGTCATGAGGAGCTGATTCTTTTGCACAGTGTGCAAAAATGTTTTGAAAGGCCGTACAACCTAGGAGAACAATAAAAAAATTATGTGCAGGAGTCTCAGTAAGAAACAGTTCCTGCTGAAGTACATCAGGGTTAAAAGGATCTTACTTTGCTGGCTGGACATGGAGGAGATGGAGTCTTTTTTCTCTGAGGAGAAAGCCCTCCATCTTCTGCTTGCTGGGTGTCATAGCGTTGATCCACAGCTCTCTTGTAACTTGTCTTTCTCCTGTGAGAAAAACATGCAACTTACCACACACTGCAAACACCTGTTTGTCTCAAATTCAAGGTTTTTTTTTTAAAGTCATAAAACTATCCTAGATTAAAAGGTGGTGGAGTATATTCAAATAGTTATCCAGTAAAAATTCCTAATGTGGTAGAAGATAAAAAATAAATCATCTTTTTGTAGAGAGAGAAAACTTATTACAAAAGTTTCATATTCACAAGTCACTGAAGCCATTCGTAATGCAACAGAAAGTACAAAAAGACAACAGAGCAGCAAGGTCCCAGGCTGCAGCAAGTGAGAATCCACCCAGATGTCACAGCAGTGGGCACAGAAATAAGAGAAAGTAATTGCTTACTTTCAGAAGGCTTGTAAGGCCCTCAGTTAAGCAGGGATCTCCAGATGATATCCCCTTGCCACCACTGCCAACCCTTAAATGAGGTCTGGGAAGGGGTGGATCCTGGCTCCACCTCTTCCAGTCACTCAGATGCATTCCATGTAGCTGAACCCCCCTGGGTTGGCCCTGCCTTCCCACCAGGTGCTCAGTCACTGGTTCAAGCCATGACTTAGCATTGCCACTACACCATTTAACAGTGTTTCTGTATTGAACTTATTTTGAACAAGAGACTGGATTACAGATCACCACAAGCACTTTCCAATCTAAATGATTCTATAAATATACCTGGCACTTTGGGGTGGTTCCTGGGTCTTCTCACTCTTACTTAAGTCACATTCTGAAAGAAAAAAGCATTAAACAGTTAGTTCTGGCCAAACAACCCCTTCCAAGACAGCTTTGAAAGCACATAACAAATTTAATAGCTCTCTCCAGGCAAAATAGGAAAAAAACCCCACCTGCCATGCATTACACATAGCAGGACCTTTCCTGCTTTCAAAAATAACCACAGTGTCATACAAACCTAGAAACAGAAAATAAAGGTTCTCCCTCAACCTGAGAACACATAACTTTATATCTTCATTACATCACAGACCATTTCCATGCACTTCCCAGGGTGGAAATGACAGGTCCAGCACAGAGTTTCCTAACTGTTAATCTCTTGAAACAAATCCTTGTCTTCCAAATTGGGCTTTCAAATTGACTAGCCAGTCTTTCAAGCTTTCCAGCCTCCCAAAGTCATAACTATTTAAAATAGTGCCACGGAAAGCCTCTGGCAGTTACCGTTGTTGCTCGTCTCCTGCTGTTGTTCATTTCTTTTGACAGTCTGAGAGCGAAGTGACATCCGCAGGCCTTGGAAATCCTGTAGGAAAAACAGATGGGTCTCAATGCAATCCTTGCACAGGAACAACAAACTATTCATAAAATCACAGAATCATTAAGGTTGGAGAAGATCTCTAAGATATCTGTCTAGTCCAAATATCCACCTACCACAATGTTGCCCTCTAACCCATGTCCCTCAGTACTACATCTATACATTTCTTGAACACCTCCAGGGACAGTGACACAGCCACCTTCCTGGGCAGCCTGTGCCAGAGCATCACCACTCTTTCAGAGAAGTTCTTCCTGATATCCAACCTGAACCTCCACTCAGACAACTTGAGGCCATTCCCTCTCATCTTATTGCTAGTTACCTGGGAGAAGAGGCCAACCCCTACCTCACCACAACCTCCACAGCTTGTGGAGGGCAACGAGGCCTCCCCTGAACCTCCTCTTCTCTAGAGGAAACAATCCCAGTTGCCTCAGCTGCTCCTCATAAGATGTGTTCTGGTCCCCTCACCAACTTCATTGCCATTCCCTGGACCCTGAAATCATGTCATACCAGCACAGACCCTGCCCGAAATATAACCAGGGAGTACAATACTACTACAGAGTACTGGTACCAGCATCCAGAGTGAAGTCCTAACCACCAGCTATGAAAAATACAGCTTTGGATGCCATCTTGGAAAATCCCTTGATGCCATCAGTAGAAGCACAGATGTTAATGCACAGTGTGAATATCAGCAGTGGGGAACTGACTACTTAAACTGAACAAACTGAGCCTACTAAGGACAAAAAGCATTCCCACTTTGAAATCTGTTTATGCTTGCTGGAGTTCTGGCAAAGAATCAGACAATACTCGACTTAGCAATGCTGAAAGATTAAGATGGCAAAAACAAACAGCTCATTTCCTAGATTTATGTATTCCCATTATGAATACGATACACACTGCTGTCTGCCTTCCTTGGCGTTACAGATACACATTTACTTCTGCTGTGATAATGGTGCAATATGTCTGTTAGAACAGGTAATGGCATTCAAAATCTACACTGTAACTAGCAATACAAATATTAAATCCACTCCTCAAATCTACTTTGGCTAGCAGGTAGGCTGTCAGCAACAAAGGATTTAGGAAGAAAAGTTAAAATGAAGCCTGGAAATTTTATACTCAACAAATGCTTCTTTAGAGTTTCATCTTAAGGCTAGGTATAGGAAGCATCTCAGGGGCCAGCAGAAGCACAAAGATCTGATTAATCTGATAGCAGAACTGAGAAAAAGCTGATCTCTACATAACAGCACGTATAAAGGTATTATCTTTGACTATAGGAGCACATAAAGACATTTTATTTTCTGCAAAGAGTGCTGAGTATTGATGTTTTCATGCTGCTTACAGCTCACAAAGAAGATTGCCAGGAACCAAACCCAGTCTGCTAAGAAAAGAGCAGACAGATAGATAAGGTAACCTGGTGACAGCTTAAGAACGGAACAATGTAGCAATTGGACCAACCAATACAATGGGAAAGGCATTACAACAGAGATGCGATGACAGAAGCACCGCACAGTTAGAAAGGTGCTATAAAGGAAGGGAAGAAGATTGCTCACCTGTATCAAAAGATTCCAGGTTCGCAGGGAAAAGCTTCACCAAGGGGGGGATCTCCAAGCAGAGATCCTTCCTCAGTGGCAGTCAGCCCTTAAATGAGGTCTAAGAGAGGTGCAGCCAGGCTCTACCCCTTATTGTCACACAGCTGAACTGCCTTCACCTGTGCTCCCAGGGCTGACTGGGTCCTTTCCTCAGGAGCTTTATCAGTGGTTCAGGCTGTGACACAACGGTTCCCATACAAAGGGGTTATAAAATCCCACTCTTGTCAGCAGCAGTATAAAATAAAACATGAGGATTAAGGATAGATCAACTACACCATATGACTAGATTGCATTTGTAAGTTCATCAGGGTAGAGAAGCAAAAGATACAGATACTGCACTCGCAGATCTGCAAAGCAGTCAGTTCCTTTTTTTCTTCTTCATATTGCCACTGTAACCTTTTTGCACAACTGAAAATCAGTCAAGCTAAAATCCACAGGCACTACAAGAACTGAATTCACTTGAATTTTTTACAGATCTACTGAAAAGTACATGCATAAAAGCATGTGTAAACCTATCCTTGCTTACAAAAGTTCTAATGCCACAGAGCTTCGCTCCATTAATTCAGCCTTTGCCTATTGAAAATGATTCTCAACAAAACACTGACATAATCCTGGGATTTCTTCCTCATAAGGGCAGTGTGAGCTGTGGAGGGATATGTTTTGACCTGAGTGATATTTACCAATTTCTGTCGTCGTCTTAAGACAAACTGACAACCTTTCAGTAATCTGTAGGACTAGCGAAAAGGTCAGAAGAGCTTTAGAAATACAGGAATAGCAGTAGTGTACCAACTCTGCCCAACTAAAAAAACTGTTCTGAATTGTAAGAAGTTTATTTAACAGTCTGATGTGAATTCAGGATTGAATTCTCATAAAAATAAAGGGCTACGAAACCACAAAAAGAAAGCAGGCCTCCACTCTGAATGCCAGCAATACCAAGGACTGAATTCAGTGCTCAGAATCATAGAATGGTTTGGGTTGAAAAGGACCTTTAAGATCAATCTAATTCCAGCCCCCTGCTATAGGCAGGGACATCTCTCCACAGCAGGTTGCTCACAGCCCCATCCAGCCTGGCCTTGAATGCTTTCACAGAGGTGGCATCCACAACCTTGCTGGGCAACCACCCTTACAGTAAAGAATTTCTTCCCAATATCTAGTCTAAATCTACCCTCTTCCAGTTTTAAGCTATTACCCCTCGTCCTGTCACCACGTGCCCTTCAAAAAAGTCCCTCCCCAGCTTTCCTGTAGGTGCCCTTCAGGTACTGGAAGACCAGAATGAGGTCTCCCTGGAGCCCTCCCTTCTCCAGGCTGAAGTACCCTAGTACTCTCAGCCTGTCCTCAAAGAGGAGGTGCTTTAGCCCTCTGATCATCTCTGTGGCCCTCCTCTGGACCTGCTCCAACAGTGTAAATGATGCTTGAATGCAATCAATCACTCACATCACTAAAACGCTTGCATTTAAATATTCCTATGTAAGCTGACAGATAATGCTATTTTCCAAACTAGCCTTGGCTGGGAAGCATCCAAGCTTGTAACACCATATAGAAATAAGTTTCAAGTCACATGCACTCATTTTCTGAGCAAAAACTTCAGTGTTTTCAATTTTGACAATTCCGGAAAACCGATCAAAACAGAATCAGACTTTTCTCCAGTCTGTTCACCAGAACTGTGTAGGCTATGTATAGGGTCATGCACGTGGCTGAGCTGAATGCCCTACGTCTTCTTTATTCAAGTGGTCTGAATCTGACTATATGTGGTCACAACTCCCTGATTTCCCAGCAATGTATGAGAGATACATCCAACATATTTTGGTCATGAGTCCACACAAACAGAAATGCTTTTAAATCCTTGTCAAAACTTACCAGCTTTGGAGGGGTACGAGGTACAGGAGGAGGTCTAGAAAAAGAATTAGAAAGGTAGCCACATTTAATAACATTGAGGAAACTATGAAATGACTTGTTATCCACAAGCATTTTACATCAAGAATTCAACTGGAGGGGAAAAAAAAAAAAAAAAAAAAGAGCATGATATTAAGGATAAAAAAAATATATCTTGGAAGTAGTCTCACCCAGTGTTGACAACTGTTTCTTCATCTTCTGGCACCTCTTCAGAACCTGAGCCTAGAGGAAAAGAAAAAAGGGTGCCAAAACTATAATGTAAGGCACAAGCCAAGACTCTTTGTGAGATTCTTTCAGGACTCCTCTGCTCTGCCTCCTGGGTTACCTCCTGCAATTCGAATGCATGCCACTACAAGCAAAGGCAGCTTAATATCCCCAAGTAGCACTAGAAAAAAAGCATTGCCTGCAATTTTAATATAAGAGAACTGTTTTCAATTGCAGATGAGTTAAAAGTGATATTCAATGTGTTTACATTAAGAGTGGCTAGGCTTGGGCCCAGATTCATCTTGCAGGGCCCCGTTCAGATGCTAGCAGTAGCAGAAACCAGCATTATTTACAGTCACAGTGCTGCTCCCTGTTACACATTCCAGCTAGCTCAGTGGTAGTTAGCTTTTAAGTACCAACACAGGCTGGAAACTGCTGTTAATAATTAATAAGATGGATATGCCGCCTCAGACTGAGGGGGGTAAATGCAGACAGACGTTACAGAAGTATGAAGTCTGCTCCTAAATTTCTACCCCAGCGTTATCAAAGGAAATGCAAATACGTGCTGGATGCACAGGACATGACCCATCAGAGACACAGTGGATACCATGCAGCCAATTAATACCTATGCAGTGTGCTCAGACATTAAACTCAGCTCGAGTGGAGCTGCCTGAACCTCAGTTTCTCTCCTTACACCTGGAAATTTTGACTGGACAAGAGATCTGTCAAGTCAAACAGTGCAGAAGGAGAGAAATGAAGTCCTCTTTAAGGTTCCCGGGGAATCCAGACAACACAGACCAATCATTTAAACTGGGGAGAAAAAGCTGCTTTGTATCCTTCAAAGTTAGTGTGTTAGGGACCTAAAGGCCATTGACTGAAGAATGATCCTAGGATGGAACAAAGTATTCAGACAGTTTCAAGGGAAGTGATCTTGTTTTGTAGTAAGTGCTGACCCTGGTAGTTTACCTTGTTTTGCAAGGCCTTGTTTTGCAAGCAGACATTCATCCTTTGCAGAAACCCACTTGCAATGCAAACTAAGCATAGAAGATTGTTTTAATCAGTCTCAAAATTCCTTCTCAAAGGAGGGGCTCCAGAAGAGATTATTTCTAAAAATCATCTAATTCACAATAGCTACCTTGTTTTCTTTAAAACAAGACAGAGCCCAGACTCCTCCTGAAGGACTACTAGCAACAAAAAAACCCATTTACCAGATGCCACTTGAACTTTGCCAGCTATCACCACAGAAACTCAGATGTTAATCATGTTCCCTCACGTGAAATACAAGGCTGAATTTATACGCTATAAACCATTAGTTAACAGTTATCTGGGTTCCTCCGCTCACAGAGGTATCTAGAAAGTCAGTTAGAACACTGGCATTTAATGAAAGGTTGTCTAAGCTAGAAAGATCTAAGACCTGGCTAAGCTGCTGCACCCAAACTAAAGAACCAGTTCCACTAACATCATCTTTCTTCAGAAGCTGTGTATGATTGCACAACATACTACAAGGAGTTTGCAGTAAGAACAGCCATTGACTGATCGCCTCTCTTGCATTATTTCAAGCAGCCAACCATATCTTGTTCAGCTGAGGGTCAAGCTCACACAGTGCTTTTGATTCTCTGTTCTCTAGGTTGGCTTACCCATTTCTATTAACTTTTCCAGGCACAGAATCCAACCATGCAGGATGGTTGGCCACTGTGTTTATTCCTGCCCATTGCAAACACCAGACCCGTAGTCTCATGCAATACACTGACAAAATGAGCAAAAACAGAGCAAAGCACGTATCCAGTGGCGTTCAAACTTACCATTCACAGAACTGGAGGACACAGATAACTTTTGGGGCGCCTTACGCTTGATCACTGTCCTGGCGATAGATTTCCGAATAGCGCTTTCCCTCTTGCGGGCCAGTGAGTATTTCTCTGCCAGAGAGGTTCTACGAATCGTGGAAGGTTTGCCCATCAAACTTCTGCGCACAGAGCGACGGCTTAGCCTAGAACCTGTAGGGGTTTCTGGGCTATCTGTTGTATGCTGAGGTTCTTTATCATCCCTCTCATTATGCTTTTGCACCTGAGCAGAGTCATCTACCTCTTCCAGCCCAGACTCTTCACTTAAAACAACTGTAGTATTAGCTGCTTTTGCTGTCTTCTTAAACGCACTCTCGTGCTCTCCTGAACCTTTTGCCTCTGGGGTATGAGGGACCTTGAGCTCAGATGCAGAAGGCAAATGCTGCGATTCTGCAGCACTGCTCTTCTCGGGAGACTTGTCATCTGAGCTCAGGGGGAGGTTCGTGGAGTGGTTCTCCGCTGGTTCAGGTGCACACTTCTGGAACTGAAACTCAGCAGAAACACGATCGCAGACACTGATTTCTACAACGGGAACTACCCTTTCACCTAGATGTTCAGGAAGGACCTCTGAGCAGTCGGCAGGCGCTATAACCTGGGATCTTGTCAACCGCTGAGAGACAGATTGGCTTGAGAGTTCTTGGGCCTCGGTGCTGACTGGTGCTGAGTCTTCTTTATTTTGGAGTCGCTGAGAATATCGCTTGGAGGACACTGCTTTGAGGTTGTTAGTCCTCCTTCTAGATAATCTAACAATAGAGACGGCACGTTAGCATAGCGCTGGATTCAGCAACAGCCCAGAACCACGGAAGCCACCCCCCGGCAGATCGGAAAGTTGCTATATAAAGCAAACAGAAGGCATAAAACGGCCGCGAGTTCCAATTATTAACTCGCAGGTAGGGCGCGCTTTCATCCGGGCACCTCCGCGCTATGGCGCGCTCCAGCCGCTAGGCTACGAGCGCCCCGAGCCAGCGCACAGGCAGGCCTTTAACGGCAGCATGGCGGGGGCTGCTGCGGCGGGACCCCTAGCTCTCAGAACGGTTCGCAGCACGACGGCCCCGCGGCAGGGCGCCTCGCCTCACGGCCGGGCCCACGGCCTACCTCCTCCTGCCCAGCTCCAGACTCTCGCCCCGCAGCGCGGACGGCCGCTTCCTCCTCTTCCGGTTCTTCTGCGATGGCGTCTTGGGCATCAGCTCCGGCTGGTCACTGTAGTGGCTGCGGGCAGGGGCAGAGCTCAGCGCAGGTTCGTCGGTTGGGAGCGGAGGGGCGCGCGGCGGGGGGGACAGTTACCTGCCGAACATCCTGGCCGCCTCCTCGCGTATCTCTTCCAGCCACACCATGTCGACGTCGTCCACCTGCCGCAGGAGCTCCGCCAGCCGTTGATTGCACGCCGCGGGCAGCCGCGCCAGGCCCGCTGCCATCGCCATCGCTCCGGCTTACCTCAGCCCCAACCGCCCCCTGCGCGCGCGATGCCCGGCCCTCACCCCACTCCCCTCACTGTCGCCACCGCGCGCGCAGCAGCTCTGCCCGCCTGGAATTCAAATCTAACGCTCACCTCCCACTCTGCCATCGTGACGGCCGCGCTGGCCTATCGCCGCCGCGCTCCCCGCCGCCCGCCCTCCTCATTGGTCAGGAGGCGAGCGCGGCGCTCTCAAAAGTTGCTTCTCTTCTGCTCGCCCGCCTCTGTGGTTGTGGAGGACTTAGAAGGTGGGGCTTGGGGCAGAGGACCAATAGGCAACTGGATTTTAATAGTAGGGAAGTGATGGATGCGGGAAGCAGCCAGTAGCGAGGAGGGCTCCGCTGGTGGAGCACCGTGATTGGTAGAAGCCGCGATATTTGGGACCAGGAGGGGAAGGGGGGAAAGAGCCGTGGTGGTGAGCCCTTCCTGGGTGAGAGGTGGTGAGGAGAGCCTGGGTATCTTAGCAGCTGGTCCTACGGGCTTGGGAAAGCCACCAGGGAGGTCCTCTGGGTTTGCATCTGTTTTAGAACTGTGGCTGCGCTTATTTGTACCCTGCTGCGAGGCACGAAGTGGGCTTCGGTCATCCTCTGTATCCTGGAAGGTTTTCATTTTGTCTCCTGTGTTTCAGACAAGGTCATGGCGGCAGCCGACGGTCCCACGCAACTCCTGGAAGTGTGCGGGCAGAGACTGTCCCGATTCCTTCATGATGCTGAGCACAAGCACTTGGCCTGGCTGCGGGAGGTGGAGGAGCAGGGCTTGAGGATGCTGGATAGGTAGGGGTTGTCCTCCAGGGAGCCTCCCAGGATGCTCTCGAACACGGAGAGTACAAAGCTGTGTGTGCTCCTGCCCGCTGGTGGTGCAGCCCTGGTGTAAGCCTAGGGAAAGAGCGTTGTTCAGCTGAGTGCTGGATTTAACGTGGCTGTGTTTCGCAGCTTCATTTAGGCATTAGTGCCAGCTGGTGTTACACCTCAATTGCTTCTCCCCTGTTGCTCTTAATGGGTGAACATTGCTATGGCTGGGTGGCGGGCAGTTAGCAGTAGAAGGCAGCCTCTGCTTTCTGCATTTCAGCATTAACTTCAGAGCTGAACCTGGCCTGATGCCCAAAACGCCATCCCAGAGGAGACGGCCTAGGAAGAGGCAGTCTTCAGCTCTGAAAGATGAGAATGAGCCAACCAGGAGGAGGTGGGTGAGTCTGGCTCTGCTGCGTGTGGCATTTAACAGTGAAATGAAATTTTAACTGTTTCTGCATATGCGTACCCAGAATAGCTGCTTGTTTTTTGATTTAGTAAATATTAAATTTAAAATGGTGTGTCAAGGTCAATCAACACTTTGATTCTTGTGAAAATTTAGTAGAGGATTAGTTGTCCCTTTGTGTTCTTTCTGTTTAAAAACAATAAATATCTTTTTCTACTTTCTTGTTTGCTTGAGTTTTCTTCTCATTTAATTTCATGTTTTTTTTTCAGCACAGCTTTCAACCTGAGGTTGCTCCCGTGTTCACTCATCTGAGAATGTAGCCTGCTAGAAGGAATGTGCAAAAGTGTCATGCCTATTGTGTTATTTAAGTTAGCAGATAGAAAGGACTGAGAGGGGTTTGGGATGAAACATGTAGAAGTTCCAAGTGATTTGGTATATAACCATCCTTACTGGATTTGTTTTTCAAGATTAACCCTAAATAGATGGAATCTAAAGCTGTGCATCTTATCTACTGCAAGTAGACTGCAGAAGAAATGTAGCTTGCTTTGTGCTTTTTACCTCGTGCTCTTAACAGCTTTCTGTGTAGAACAGTGGCACTGTCTGTCACGCAGCCTGCCCCTTTGCTGCTGCCCAGGAGAGTTTCTGCAGCTTGAAGATGGAAGCAACAGTAATGATGGCAAGCTGCCAAACTTCATTTTCTTATTTCCCTTTCCTGTACCAGTGAAGATATTCACTGGAAAGTAAGCCAAATCTCATTAAGTAGAAGAGGTAAGGAGGTGGATAAATGGAGGAATGCCTTTCTTCGTGACAACTGTTGTCTGCAAATGGATGCAAAGAAGGGATTGTTTGGGGGGTGATTTGGTTTTGATGCTAATTAACTTCCTTGATATACCTTCATGGTGGCCGACTGCATCTGCTTTCATCTTGTGGTTGGGGCAAGGTGGTTAATAACTCTCTTTTCAGAGAAGCATATGCTGTGATCTGAGGGTAGGCGTGCTGATAATTGCTTTCATGTGCCCTAACCCAGTAACTGGATATACAGTAATAAACTGTGTGGTAAGGCCCTTAACTTTTGATAACCATGATGAAAAACACCACAGGAAAGTTAGAACTGAAAGACTGACATAAACTAGACATGGAGGATGGAGAGAACAGCAAGAATAGTAAGGAAGCGTGGGAAGTTCATGAATGTATGTGCTGAAGGAGGGCAGGAGGAGAAAATACTGCAAATCTAAACACGGAGAGTTCTGAAGCCATACTGTTAGTTTTCAGGTAGCAGCTAGATAGCAGCTTGATTGCTTCCATAAAGATGACAAATCTTGCATGTGTTTTTTCCTAATTTAAATTTAGCTTTGAGAAAGATCTGCTGATGTGGCAATGTCTGAAAGGTTGGATGATCATCTGTCAACAGGAAGTTCATGTCGGAGTTAAGCACATTAATCCTGCAGGCTCAGGCCATTGTTTCCATTGCTATGGTTCCCTCAGTACATATTTTAGAAACCACTTATTAGCATGCTGATGAATTTCCCAATTAATAGCCTTGTTTTTGTGAACTTTAGCAGGAAGTGATGTTTATTGCTAGAGGTCAGAATGAGAAATTAAGAGAACAAAACTGGAAGGAATGCAGAGGGAATCAATCTGAAGGCTAGTTGTGAGTGTTCTTCCACCAGGAACTGTAAAGCCTTGCTCATTTAACTAGTTTATGGTGCCTTGGGTTTTTGTAGCTCTGTTTTCTTGCTGTTAGCCACTTCTACCTTGGCTCTCAACTTTGTTTCATGTCTGAAACACTGAGGTTGTCTTCTGGTTTTGCCCACTTAATCTTCTTGAGTCGTTGATCAAGTAAATGGCTTCATTATCTCTTGTTAAATTAGCTAATGCAAAGCATTTCAAAGCTGAATTTTCACTGTGGAACTTCCCCAAACCAAAAATCTAAAATTCCTTCCCGTGTGGGTGTCTGCACTTCACTTGGGGCAGGGAGTGGGTTGTACCAGTATGATTTTACTGTCCCCTGACATCAGGTCCAGCTGGGGCTGTGGGTTAACATCCACAAAGAATTGCAAGTGTCCTGGTACCTCAGCTGCTGCTGGTTGTGTTTTTAGATGCAGCCTTTAGTTGCAAGTAAATTTAGTATGCCTGGCTAAATCTGCTAGAGCGTGTGAGAGATTGCAAGGTTTTTTCTCCTGCATTTAGCCAATGACAAAAGGTGTGTTGTAAGGGGAAGTGGATGTAGGGAGGAAGGCTGTAGGTTTGCTGCAAAACTTGTCTTTGTTTTGTTTTGAAACGGTTTAGGAGTGGGAGATTTCTGCATTGTTTCATTTGTTCTTATTTAAGGTTGTCCAGAAGGAGAAGCAGTGTCAAGCTAGCATCTTCCAGGCCAAGTTCCCAAAGACGCTGCAGTAAAGAGCATCCCCAGAATCCTAGCTGTCAGGTGAGGTCTGAGACCAACACTGAAATGGAGCTTCCAGCACTGCCTGAGAAATTGCCAGCAGAAGCACAAAGTTCCATGGTGGAAGTGGATTGCAATGACTGCCCTCAGGCTGAGTTACCTCCACAGCAAGACAGTGCTGATTGTGGTGATGCAGACTGTGAGGCTGTTCCAGCAGAGCAGGCGTCCCTGGAGGGTGCAATCAATGAACTGCATGAGGTGCCTGCTGTCAGTGCAGTCCCTCATGACCAGACAGCAGTAGAGGAGGAAGAGACCATTGAACGAAAAGCAAGTACGTCCACTCCCAAGGCTACTAGAAATAGACATCCTGCCATGCCCCAAGGAGATCTGTCTTCTCAAAGCCTAGAGAAGGTGCTTCTCCAGGACTCCAACAACAAAATGACCATAGTGACATCCAAAACACGACGCTCTGGACGCCGAAGCTGTGTGGGTGGCACCCACAAAAGCCATAGGACCTCCTTGGCTGAAAAATATTCTCTGGCCAGCAAAAGAGAGAGCATGATCCGGAGATCTATCAGCAGGGCCATTGCAAAGAAGGCAGCAGCACAAGAATCTTCCTCTGCCTCCAGCAGAGTGAGCTGTAAGTTTTCTGTTATTGAGTGCGTTCTTTTGGCTAAGTCAGCTTCTCAGCTCTGCTGTAAAGTTGCTCATCCATATTAACTGCAGTTCCTCCTAGTTTCCACAGCAGTAGGTTTTGTGGCTTCTATCCATTTAGGGTGCAATCCTTGGGTCCTCATCTGCTGTCAGGGTGAGCCTCAGGCTCTGTTCTACCGTGGAAGGAGTATAAGGTGGGGCACAGGTACTGGAAACTGAGTCACAGGAGTTGCAGATGACTTAAAAAACAAAACAGAAAGCAAATAAATGCAGAATAGAAGGGAAAATACATCCTCGTGGATCCATTCTAGGTATGTGTGTGGTTTGGTAGCTTATTGCCTTGAGGCTACTGCATTTCCTGCAGAGGGTCTCTTAGTATGAGTGTCTTTTGTGGATTCTTTTGAGAAACTGGAAGAAGATGAATGTGTCTGCTCTCTGAAATTGGCAGAGGAACTCAAATGCTTTCTGGGTGAAGATGAAGCTCATGGACAAAGAACTAAATAGCACAGTCATCTGAGGAAATAAGATTCAAAAGTCCAGCACCATGTTTTTCATATCCCTTGCTCTTGCTGCTCCTGACAAGGCTAGAAGGCTTTCAGATTTGGGCTTTCTAAAAATCATTGTTTCTGAAACCAGATTGGCTTCTAATAAAGCACTAATGCCTTTGGTATTTAGTTTTGTCAGCTTTGAGTCACACTGTATCTAGGCATTTGTTAAAACACTTTCATCTAAGTGATGTTGGGAGGGGAAATAGAATCAGCCCAAATCGACCAAATCTCTGCATAAAATTGTGCAGGGAGGCAGAAACTGAAATCAATTGACTGGGAAATGATATCTCTGTGACACAGGCATGAGTATGTTTGTGCAGCTGGAGCAGTCTGCAGACAGAGGAGCTGCTGCTCCAGTTCTCTGCCTTCCCAGCCTACACCAGTTTGTCAGTGACACTCGAAGGAGGTGGTAGTGCTCATGTGGAAAGCTGAGATGAGCAATCAGCGTGTTCCCTGGGAGAAGTCTGCACAGAGACCTGAGCTCTACCACTCACGCATTGCCACTGTTGGAAAGCCTCAGATTGAAATCCCCAAGATGGCTTTTGTTATGCTATTTTTTTTTTTTTTCTTTCCCCTCTAGGTCAAAGCTCCTTAGAGGTTTTTGTGGAAGAAGATGTGACCAATAACTTGAGGTGAGGCTACCATTTTAGCAGGCAGGAAGAAACCACAAAAAAAAAAAAGCCTGCAAAGAATACAGAAGCTGTAGGGGTTGCTTCTTGTATTGCAGGACTGTGGTTTTGTAATTGACTGTTCCAGGTGATGTCATCACCTGGAGTTTGTTGATATTTCCAAGCTTCTGTTGTTCAGACACAGCCCATCCTTTTCAGAAGCTTGTTCATGCTAACAGTGAGGTTGATCACTGCATTAATGCAGGATCCAGCTCTATGCCTCAAGCTCTGAGAGCCTGCTAGCGATGGCTCTGTCTGTTATCATGTGAATCATGTCCTGCAGCCGTTGGCTTTAACCAGCTTCTGGATGCCAGGGGATGCTGGAGGTTAGTCAGCTTGTCTGATTTGAAAGGTGAACAGGTAAGATGCTCTCTGGCTGAGGTGCACAGGACTTTGTTACCTCCTGCATGGAAGTACTACAGGAAAAGGGGAGAACAAAGCTCACTGTATTATTCAGCAGTGTAATTAAACAGTCCATCAGAGGAATTTACAGTTCCATCTCTGCGTGGCCTGGCTCAAACAGGTTCCTGCCTTTATCTGGATATACTTAACACTTGCCTGCCTTTTCCTTGGGTACCATATGCTAGCTTCATCGTATTTGTATTCCCTATAATTCACCTTTCTGAATGCTGTCCTGGTAGAGGTGCACCAAGGACAAAGCAGTGTTTCTTTTACTTCAGAGAACTGAAATAATCAAGATGCTTTCTTTTTTGCAGAACTGGACTGGAACTGAACTCCCCAAGTGAAAAGGTGAGTTCTGATGGATGACCTGCTGATCTTCTGCAGAGCAGCTGGAAGCATTATGACTGGATGTGAGGAGTGCAGCCCAGGATTGATTATATCACATCGCTTCAAGCTTAGCAAAAGCATTGCTGAGTTGGATAGTACAGCCTTTCTAATGCTTGGGCAGCTTGTTATGCCTGTCGGCCACGGCTCCTAGTGGATGGAGGCCTTTTGTGCCTTGCTAAGGCCTCTTTAAGATGGAGCTTTCATAGGCTGTTGGACAGATTCCCAGGAGTCTGCAAGCTTTTGCCTGTCATCTGGGCATGGTGATTGACTGTGTATATTCTTAGCAAGTCTTTGTTGCCTGGCTGATTTGAATTACAGGATTCAGAAGGGCAGTTCAAGTTAATGTGCTTTATTTTACCAGAGAGGCTGTGTACGCGACAAGCTCACGTAAATCTTCAGTGCTAGCAAGACAAAGAAACTCAGCCTATCCTTTGAACTGGCAAAAATATCTTGTGTGATTGTACTGTAAACCAGCTTATCTGCAAATTAGCCCAGCAGAGAAAGGGGCTGGCTCTGCCTCCAAACAGTTCACTGGTGCCTTTGGGAAGCTGCAGAAGGATGAGTGGACAGCTGGTTCTACTGTGGGTGATGGTAGCTTAGCAGGTAGGGAAGGGCACATCATGTGTGTGTGTGCAGGCAGCCTGTATGCTGCTTCAATTACTTGGTTATACTCCTGAGGACCAATGGTATTTAAAGTATATCACTATACTGTAGTCTTAGATACTTTAAAGGGATTTCTTTCTTTCAAGAATAGAATATCTGTAGTTGGAACTTGTCTCCAAAGCGTATAGAAACTGTCCTTTCTTCTAGAGGCACTTTATTTGACCTAAAGTCAAATCAAAGTGTCCTACTGTTGATGAGGAAAATGCTGGCCAACAGTCATCTTACCAGCCTTGGTGGGAGTTTCACGAGCAGGGCCTTGTGTTACTGAATTGAATCAGCATGTATCTGTCTAGCACAACTCTGGTTGGGTGGAAGAATCCCTAGGCTAGCAGTAGGCTTGCAGTTGGGAGTGACTGGGTTGTTTTTTTTCTTTTTTCAGGATGGAAGCTTTGTTGCAGTCTTGTTCCTCAGGGCTAAGCTAATGTTTGTTTCCCTTTCCTTTAGGCTCCTGAAAACTTGTTCACTTCAAGCAAAAGTGAAAAAGATGTGAGCCCTCCTGCACAGCACTTGTCTCCTGAGCAGCAGACAGAGAATAATGAAGGTAATGTTGAGGTAGTCTTGTATTTCTTGTATGAGGCCTCAGAGGAACACAGACTAAGGATTCTACATGAGGTATGCGGGAAATCTGGGATTTGTGCTGAAACAAAACTACGCTTGACCAGTCAATATAGTTTTTTCAGGTAAACCTGTTATCTCCTGAGGGGGTGAGGCATGCAGTTAGATAAGCAAGTACATCTTGTAAATCCTTGCGAAGGTTTGTATCCAAGCCTTGAGACAAACATGGTTTAGTCAAACTTCATTCTTCATAATGAATACGTGGGAACACTTGAGACAACACTCAGATTTGTTCTCTTCTACATATAATACTCTGCTAAAGTACCTTGACAACCTTGTCATCTTTGGTCTTGCATTCGGTGAGGATTTAAACGTCTTACTTATTTACTGTGCCTCAAAGCAAGGACATGGAGATATTTAGAGTGTCCTCTGTGGGATCTGTAGGATTTCACAGCAGCCGTAGCTGGAATGGAATTAAGAGTACCTGCGGTCTTTCTGGTGAGACAGGTTGTGCCTAATCAGAAGGCTCTGTACAAGATGCATTCTTTGATAGTTGTGTACAGTATTCAAGGTAGCCATCCTGGCTTCTGCATTTGCAGTTTGGTTATGTGCCATGGGGCTTTGAGCTGGAGTAAGAGCCCTGCAGAATGCCTTGAATGTGGTGTTGACTACAGGTTTCTTCACAGGAAGCTGTGTAAATCCCAAGAGTGAAGCCCAGAACAAGAACCAAGAACAAGCCCACTGTGCCAAGTCCCAAGAGAATCCTTCACGCCTATGGTATGAGACCTTTGCAAGAGAGGAATGAACCTATGGTCTGGGAGGAGTTAGGCTCGGCCTTTTTAAATAATTTAAAAAGCTTAGGGTGTTTCCCTTCCTGTCCCCTCCCCAGAGGAGTCTTGAAATCTTGTGTTGTGGGAGCTCTGTGTGGTTTCTCTGGCCTTTTTTGCTCCCTGAGCCAGACCTGGATCCCAGATGGATTAATTCATGCACAAATCAGCAAAGATTACTAAAACGGCGCTGTTACTTCACGGTTTAAATGCAGCTCTGAGTGGTTCATGAAGGGGTGGTCTGGGAGTAGCTTCAGACAGCAACCCAAGCAGGTGACCTACCTATTTATTTTTATCTTGTGCAAGTGTCTGGAATGCCTGACTTATTTTCTCGCTGCTTATATTACTGATGTTTTATGTGAGATGTGAACTGCTTTTAGCTTTGTCCTTAGTCTGTCCTGATAAGTTTTGCTGGGGTGGATTTGCTGTGGATGATGGGTGGGAAGGGAGAGTAGCAGTAACCTCTGTTCTCATGTGGGTGCTTAATTATGTTACCCATATGTGATGGGTCAGAATCTGCAGCTTTCCTTGGAACTGTTGCTGGATTGGACCCCAGCTGTGCAGTAAGGTGGTCCCCCTGTTTCCCACTGAAATTATTGGGTGCACATTGGGGGATTTCTGACAAGGGTCATGTTTCTGTGAATGTCCAAAGTGTTTATAAAGCAAATGAAACCCTGCCAGTGAGGTGGGTGGGAATAGCTAGTTGCTAACACGTGTGGATTGTGTCTGTCTTTTGTTGTTGATACCAGATATGATATACATTGCTTTCTGGGAATTAGAGTGAGGAATGAGAATGGGAGTGATGTTGTGTATCACTCCTCTGAAATTTGAGTGTTCCCTTACCAAGTTGTCAGGTGCCTTTCTTGTCCATAATTAATGACTAGATGGTGCTCCTGCTCCATAGTTTACTGACTCTTAGGAGGCCGAACTGGTGGTAGTGGTAGGGAGAGGGATCTGTGAAACAGTAAGTAAAATGTTCCTGTTAATACTTGAGGAGCTTAATGCAGACTTCATGTCCCTCTTGCTAATGCCAACAGGACAAGAAGCTATAAGCAAGCAATGGGTGCTGTATGGAACCGCCAGCATCCAGGAGGTGGTGCCCACTCCCCTCTGGATGACAAGCACATGAATTCTGCAAACCTGACTCCACCTTCTGCTTCTCCAGCTAGCAAGGTGAGTCTTTGCCATGGCCTCTCATTGCCTTCCTTTCCCTAGCAGGTGGTAATTTCCTTCTATCTTTTCCTCTCAGGTGGTTAGACCATTGAAAAACTTCCTTCAGGCTGTGCAGAGAAACCAGCTACTTACACCCTCTGGGTCCACAGGACATGGAGGTGTCATAAAGAATTTCATCAAATGCAATACTCCCACCCGACCTAATCTTAAGGTGCATCAGAATTCCACTTCCCCTCACAGAGATGGAGGAGAGGATCAAGTCTGGGGGAGTGGCAGGATGACTGTTCAGAAAAGCGCAAATATATTCCTGGTTCTGTTGGCTGCCATGGATCAGTGTAGGTCTTAACAGCAAATTGTCCTCATGATTCTACCTCAGCCTCCCCAGTGGAGGGAAACTGTTTGGACAGTTGAAGCAAGGCAAGACCACAAACACTGTTACTAGCCAGGGTTTTGTGTTTAGTACCAATCATCAATCTGTCCTCAGATGCAGAGAAATCTCGCTGCTTTACCTATAGTCAGCAGAAACACTTTATGTTCTAGAACTGTTCAATTGTGGTAAAATGGGAAGCGTCTCATTTCACAATGGGAATCTGCCTTTGTCACATAATTGGCTGCTTCAGGGCTGAAAGACAGACTGTGGGGTCATGCAGTGGGTTTCCTAGCGTGTACTTGAAAGGAGCTGCAGCTAACAGGGGTGGTGCAGGCTTCTGGTATTTCTTACAAACATTCATTGTGTGTCTTTTCTCTACAGGGAGACTTTGTTGTAAGTAATGACACATTTAACTGTGGGGTTGGAGGACTATAATGGTTGTGCTTCTTGTCTCACAACACTAACAGCTCTTTCTTCTTGCATTGGCATCCACACAACTCTTCTATCCAAAAATGTAAATTGATCATGGTGGTGGTGAGGTGGCAGGATCTCCTGTGCAGGTGTATTCTGCCAGAGCTGGGAACTGCTAAGAAACCTTTTGGCCTCTAAGCATGACTACTTGCACTTTGTTTCCCACCTTCTTCCACTTGCTGACATAGGTAACACTGACCTGGGCACGAAATGTTTACTACAGGCAGCCACCTACAGCTGCAGAGTGCTGGGTAACTTCTCTTACCTGAAATGTATTCTGAACAGCTGAAAGACTTTAAGTGTTTCCCTGCCATCCCCATGACTCTTCTGCTCTGAGAAGGTGGTGCAGTTCAATAAGTGCTGCTGCCAAATCTGCATTGTTTCTTATCTACTATTCACTTTCCATCCCTGTGTGTGGGCGAACATGATAGGGACTTCTTTGTTTAGCAGGCAGCTTAGCCTCTAGCTGCTACTGCACAAGCAGCCTGAGGGTAGAAACAGGACCCAGCAATTGGTATAGTCTGAACTCCTCTCCCTTTAGGAGAAGGAGCGACAGAGACTGGAAAGTCTCAGGAAGAAACAGGAGGCTGAGGAACAAAGGAAGAAGAAAGTGGAGGAAGAAAAGAGACGGAGACAGGCAGAAATGAAGCAGTGAGTTGAGTCCCTTACATCCTGCTCCTTTCCTGGTTCAGTGCAGAGTTGCCTTGAAGTCTTTCTTTTTTTTTTTCCTGCCAGGCAGGCAGTGTTGCTATACCATGCTTTGTGCAGCCCGCCCAGAAGGAACATTTAGTAGATGATCCCTGGGCTCATACCTGAAAGCAGGGATGCTCATGGCTTGCTGCAGTAGTAACTGCATCAGTGCAAAGCACCTGCTGATTTCTGGTGGCCTAAATCCACATGTGAGCTGAGGTTAAGCTCAGACAAAGCAGTTTGAGCAAAATAATTGTTTTCTCATGATCCGTGGCAGGCTGCTGCTGTGTTAGAAAATGAGCCACAAAGTCAAGTTACTACCGTAGATCCTTGTTCCCTTGTCATCCTCTGTGTTAGAGCAAACAAAGCTAACAGGCCCCTCTTGCACACACATTACTCAGGAAGAGGGAAGAACGACTGAGGAAAGCACTGCAGGCTCGAGAGCGAGTGGAACAAATGGAAGAAGAGAAGAAAAAACGGATGGAACAGAAGATTTTACAGAGTGATGAAAAGGTTAGAAGCCTGACTAAGCTTTGAGCCATTCAGAATAATGAAATTATCACAGTGAGCTGTGAGATCAAGCGGGTGCAAACAGGCCACTGGCATGATGTGTGCAAGCACAGGGCTGCTGCTCACGGTGACTAATCAGGTGGTGGGAAAGTCTGCATCTAAAATAGGTTTTGAAATTCTCTGTCTAACAAGGAGAGGCTTTTGTTCTCCATACCTCTGCGATTCTACACGTTCCTGTTCTGACATGCAGTGTCTGTAGTGCTCTGTGTTCAAGGAATGTGGCCGCATCCCTTGACTGTCCTGTGAACAGACCCAGCAGTGAGACAGTGTCATCTAGTTGTTTGTACCACATTACAGACAGTGAAACCACAGTGGTTGCAGAAGCATGGCAGGAAGGAAAAGCTAGCAAGTGAGCAAGGAATGCTCGTGATTAGTAGATGTGGCAGCAACAACTGTGTGTGTTTCATTTTGTGTCTGTTTTTAAGGCTTTGTCTCCTCCCTTTTTTTAAGGACAGATAGAAAAGAAGTATGCCAGCATCAGCCATTGATGACTATATGTGAACTGCTTTTGTACAACAGTACAGGTTCTTCAGAAATGAGGGAGGCTGTGTTAAGCTAACCTGGATGGAGCTCCAGGAAAATATATGGTTGCTCACTTTAAGGAGTGGGCTAGACTGACTTTTGGAAAAGCTCAGCCCTAGAAAAAGAAGGAATAATGCAGTGACTGGGACAGCTCTGGCAAAAGCACAGTATCTGGGGCTCAGGTTTCAGGTCCTCAATTCATACTGCAGTACTGCAGCTCAGCTGCAGCATACAGCATTTTGAGATTAAACACAAGATGCTAGATGTCCTTGTTCTGCACAGAATCACATACAGGGTGAAAGCTTGTATTTTGTATATCTGTAACAGCTTCTGTGCTCTTCTTTCAGCACTCCAGGTGGTGGGTTTCTCATCACATGACCTGTAGTAAGTGATGGACTTGCACAAGGTTGGTGCTAATTACAGTGCACGGGTGCCTGGTGCTGGGTTCTCAGTCTTATTAGAATAAGACTGAATGCCAGTGTTCACACTTAAGAAGCTCTCCCTATCCTCCCTACCTTCCATTTGGTAAATGAGGGGTGGTGGAGCAAATGCATGGGGCTTTTTCAGGTGCGTCTCTCACAGGTGCGGGAAGAAAAGGTGTCTGAGGAACGGAGCAAGAAAAAGCTATCAAAGAAACCTTGGGAAAGTGATGTGCGGAAGCAGAAGATACTGAAATTGGTAAGAACAGCTCTAGATCCCTCCTGCACATAGAAAAGAAAAGGAATCCATGCACTGATCTGCCTGGTTGCACAGGGAGCAGTTACTGCCAGGAGCCATGGGGATTTGGGGAAATCGAAGTATCTGCTGCAAGGTTTCTGTCTAGACAGTTAATGCTGGATTTGAGCACCTGGGAACCTGTGGAGACAGAAAGGAAATACTGCCCAACTGGTAGTGGGTAGGCTGTGGAAGATAAGAAAAGGATTTAATGAGCATGATTTGTCTCAAAGCACCCATTTCATATCCACACCATCTTTTCCGACTTGAATTGGAGGGTTACAGATCTGTTTGTTCTTCAGGAGGAATGTGAACTTGAGCAGCAAGAACTGCTGCAGAAAAGGAGAGAAGTTGAAGTGGAGGAAAAAGGAAGAGTTCTGGAACTGAAAAATCTTGTAGAGCAGCAACAGGTGGAACAAACGAAGGAGAGGTATTAGCCTGTTTCTATTCTGGAGAGGGGGCCTTAGCAACAAGCACGGTGCAGCAATAAATATAAACAGTATTTCTGCAATTGGGAATCTGATGTGAGTGTCAGGTGATTCCAAAGGTTTGGGGTGCTAAAGCAAGAGCCTGTAAGAAAGCTAGGAGGGAAGGCTGGAAATGTGCTTTTCTGTGTAACTTAAGTATAATTTTGTTTCCCAGGGATCTCAAGCAGCGGGGGAAAGAGAAGGCCCCCTATTCACAGATGGAGTCCATGGTGTTTACTGATAAAAACACAGCGGTGAGGCTTTACAGTGGCTTGTGACAAATCCTGTTGTAAAGTAGTAAGGCATAGAATGTGCAGACTTTTTTTTTTTTTTTAAGATGGGACTTGCTTTCCAAGTCCTCTGTTACTTCTTTGTGTTTCAAGGTTAGCTATTAGTCAAAGCTGCTTGTTGCAAAATATCATAGTAATGTTTTATTTCCACTTTAAATAATCCCTCACTCATCTGCCTTCTGCACTAATTTAAAACATAATCAAACTCCCAAATGGTACCATTCTTGAGGATAAATTCTTCTTTTTTGTTCTGACTGCTCTTAGTTTAGAAGCTGTTAGCCATGGGGCTCCTATTTTTGCTATATAAATTTAATGAAAGTTTGAATTCCAGCATATAACCAGCAACTGGGCTGGTTACTGGTTACTATACTGGGGCATGGTGAAGCTTCTCCAGGTAAGAGAGAAGCTGAATCTAATTTAGAGTGGCTACAGCTCTTCCTCTTGTGTTAGCTTCTCCCCTGTTAAGGAGAGTGGCAGATGAAACACCTGGATCAAGTGGTGTGGGTTGAAAAGGAGCTGAAGTACTGCAATGCTTTCCTCTTTGTTAGAAGGAAGGAAGCCCAGAACATCTGCACCAGCTGCTTGAGCAGTAGAAGACAGGCAAGCAACCAGAATCCACTGCAGTGACCTCTAATAACTAGCTGAAAGTGATAAGAGTGCAGGCTTTAGAGACTTCACTGATGTGAATCTGAGCCAAGACAGCTGTCACTTTATCTGTGTGATTCTTAATTTCTTCCCCCTCACCCTGCTGAAGACAAAGGAATAGAGAATTTCTTCAGAAAATAAATTCCAGATATAGCCTGCTTGTTTTGCTTGGGTGAACATTAATGAATAGCTTAATTCTTGTATCTTGACAGAAGGGACATGGTCTGCAGGAGCCCCAGCAGCTGGCTGAAGAGAAGAAAATCGAGCAACCAGAATCTTTTACTGCTGCCTCCAGCACGTGGCTGAGCAAAACTGTGAAGGTGAGCTTCAGTTCCAGTGGAGCCCTTGAAATGGATCTGTGGTATCTGATTTGCTCTTATGTTTTGTTGTTAACCTGCTGACTTGGCTGTGATGAAGAAGGTGACCAGGAGATGAAATCCTCAAAATAGACTGTTGAGGTTTAACTGAAGTTGTGTAGAGTGAGGATGGAGAAGTTTTTCTTATCTGGTACTTAGCTGAGAGTTCAGCACAGGAGAAGATGAACGAAAAGCAATTGTTTTCTCCTTGAAAAGATGCTGGAAATGACCACAGGATGGCAGCACACCATGAGGTGTCAGTTTAGCTTGCAGAGCCTTCAGCTACACGGTAGCAGCACTGATTCAGGCTTGCCTGTGAAGTCTATTTAGCTACTTAAATCTCCAGATGCTTGTTTGAACTTGAACTGTTTACTCCTGAAGTCTGGAGGGGTGGAGAAAAAGCTGCTAAAAGACTCAGTCAGCCCTGAGTGTCCCTTCTGACTGTAAATGCCTCTTTCTGACTGGTTTCCTGTGGCTGACTTTATTATGTATGTCAGTTGTAGAGAGTGAAAATCGGATCTACTGTCAAACATGTGTATGGGTTTGAGCTATAGAACAATGTGCAAAAAAAAAAACAACCAGAAGAGGCTTACAAGTCACAGAATACAGTGACTGGTTTTGTACTTATACAGAGTAAATAAGCACATCTGTATTTCCTTGTTCCTGCACTTGGATTAAATGTGAAGAACACTGCAAAAAGAATAGTGGAGGTTAAGGGTCCTCTGGAGGTAGCTGGTCCAACACCTCTGTTCAAGCAGGATCATGTAAAGCAGCTTACATTGGACTGTTTTCAGACAGGTTTTCCTTATCTCTAAGAAAGTTGTCTTCTCTGGACAACCACAGTAAAAAAGCATTTCCTGGTGTTCAGCCAACTGCCTGAAATTCAGTTTAGGCTGCTCCCATTGCCTTTTGTACTATTGCTGGGCACTAAAAAAGAGTACTTGATTCTACTTTCTTTGTACCACACCTCTGTGATCCTAACATAACTACAGCCCTGCAACTGTAGCACTGTTTTATCACTGTTTTATCAGGTTTATTCCTTCTACTGTGCTTTCCACTGTACAGACACTTCAGAGAGGTATGCCAGTAGTTTGTGGCAGTATCTCCATAATGATGCCTTTCCTGGCTTGTCCTCTGGTCAGTACTTATAGGCATTTCTGTACTACATGCAACTGTCAGGTCTTCCAGACATTCCCTATTCTTCACCACAAAGGCAGCATGTTCCTCCAGGCTTTGTCTTGTGTTATTCTGACCTGCAGCTTCAGAGTGAAATGGAGCCCTAGCTCCATGCTCACCAGATGCTGGCAGGCAGTTCTCCACAACTAGAAAGCTGCAGGTTGAGCAAGCAGCTGTTTGAGTTCTGCAGTTTGCATTGCCTGCTGTGGTATACAGTTCTGGGCTTGGCTTTCAAGTCATGGTTTCAAAACAGATCTGGGAGGAAGAAAAAAAAAAAAGCCAGAAGGATTTGAGCACTTCTGGAAATTTCAACCCAAATAACCTGTCAAAAAAGAATATTACAAGTGTTTCAGTTCTTGTGTAGGTGAAAATTTTCCCGCACACAGTTGAGTAACCTTTCTGCTCTCCTGTTTCTTGAACTAGGAATGAAAGTAAATGTGTATATCAAGAATCTGCTCTAGAAGGTCTGCTGTCAGTTCTTGTTTCTGGCTACCAACATGGGGCACTGTAAACCTCCCTCTTAACTCATGGCTTTGGGTTAGTGTGAGGGTTCCTACCGTAGATACAGTAACACCATATTGCTGTGGGATCTAATCTGGGATCTGAGTACAGCCTGTTTGTCTTGCTAATGCCAGAGCTTTGAGATGCCTGCAAGGGGTCAGACTGGGTAAGCCTGCTCTGGTAAAGCAAACTCTTCTGTCAGGCTGCAAGGTATGTTTGCTGCTCTCATAAATGTTGTCTCTGTGGTTTCAGAAACCTATCTCCACATCCTGCTTAGCGCCTTCAAAGGGCACAAAAGAATCCAGGTCCCCCAATAACTATGGGATGGATCTGAACAGTGATGACTCCACAGATGATGAGAATGAACCTCGGAAGCCTGTCCCTGCCTGGGCTGATGGTAGGTGCCATGTTTGATTAGTCTTTTAATTCCTTCCCCGGGAAGCAGGAGCTCTCCAGATCTGTTGAGTATGATCTCAGCTTCCTTAAGGTACAGTTCAGGAGTGTGAGACTTCAGCACTGTTGGCAGCTGCTTGGTGAGAGGGGCTGGATCTGCTTTCTTGCAAGTGCTGTTGTGTCAAAGCTAAACCAAAGTTCTGTGTGTGTTTGGATTCAAGGGTGTGAGAGAATGGTGTGGGCTCACCACTTTGAGGCAGTCCCTCCCCCTGTGGTAAACCAAGGTGTGGCAAGTTTGGGGTATTCCTAGTGTGGTGACAAGTGACATAAAACAAATGTTGGCAACCCAGAGATGGATGTGGTGCTTAAAGCTTTACAGTGAGCAGGAAGACTGTTTATCGCATTCACTGTGCAGGTTGCAGTGTTTGTTTAGGGGGTGTGGGTGAAGAAGAGTAACTGTCTTGTGGGCTCTAAGGGAAAGGATACCTTAAGCAGAGCACTGACAACTTACTTGAGTCTGTTTCTCTGATATGGTTGTTTTCATAGGGTCTCAGCTTAATCAAGCCATTCTGCACCAGTACTATCATCCAGTGAATGTTGACCAACTCTTTGGGTTGATAGCAAGCCCTAAGCTGGAAGATATTTTTGGCAAGAGCAAGCCTCGGTATTTCAAACGCACGAGCTCAGCAGTTTGGCATTCCCCACCTGGGCCCAAATCAACTTGTGGCATAGCTTGCAACTTCAAAAACTGAGAAAACAAATGGCTTTTGGATAGTGTGACATATTGGTTTTATTTTCTTAGCATGCAGATTGCTTACCATTTTAAACCTTTTTGTACAAAAATAAAACATTGAATAAAGTCCATCGATGCTTGTTTCTCTCCTTCCTCCTACTAAACTAGGATGATGCTGTAGCTGGTATGCTCTGAGACTGCTGGCTGTGTTTTGTGCAAGTGCAGATGTTTGAAGAGATTATATTGCTCCATTACGTATTTCCTCAAATCACTTGCAGGATCTTACCCAAGAAAGCTATGAAACTGCTGTGGGGATAAGTTTTTAAAAATCAAGATGGGGGGGAGGGTTTGTAATGTTTTCATAACCCATTCTGTACAACAGTTGTGTTTAACAATGCTTTTATCCAGCAGTATGTTTCTTTCAACCGTGCATTCTTCTGATCTTTTGTTACTGAACCAGAATCTTTTTCTTCATCTAGAAAAGTCTGTTCAGACTCTTTAAAGAATTTCAAAGTGTTGTGTAATTGGTTTGGCTTTTCTCATGGAAAAATGGAACCAAAGCTAAATTCTTAGTGCTGTTTTCCTAGGAGGCTTGAGGATACAGTCTTGCTTTTAGGCTGCAGTCAGATTTGTTTTAAAGCTGTGACTTAGAAAAGGTAAGCAGTGATTTTCTTAGGACTGAATTGAGATCATCTGCTCAGTGCCCCCTGCCTGTGCACGCCCAGGGCTGTGCTGAGTGGCAGCAGACTCCCTGCAGTGCATCCGGTGGCTCTGGTGCAGGTTGCCTAGGGACTGGTCTTGCATGCTGGGGAAGCTGCAGAGCATCCTAAGCTCCCGCAGAGCTGCATAGGGTTGGCTGTAGCTCCGTGTTATGCATCTCACTGTCCTTACTGCCCCTGGAGGGCTACTCCATGCCGTGGCTCAGTAATGACAATGATGCTCAAAAGAGCAGGTAAACCAGTTAAGCCCTGCAGAATGTAGTGATGAAGAATATATGAAAAAGCAAAGTCTCTGAGTGACAGCCAGGTCCCACGTTGGCCATAGTAACCATTCCTTCCCTTCTCTTCAGTTCTCCTCTCTTGGGCTGTGTTCATGAGTACAGCAGAGAGTATATCACACCTTAGGTGATACAGGGTGGTGCTCTGGGATCTCATGTCTCAGGCCAGCAGGTGCAGAGCTGGGGCTTACTTATTTCTGGGTGATTGTTGCTCGAGTGCCTAGAGATTAAGAACATCTCCACTCCTATTCCAGTGCAGCCCTGCACTGCCCTAGTGCTGGACCAGTGATGTATGTTTTCCATGTAACTGACTCCACAGATTACCTCACTACATACAGCCAAGAAGGCAGTCACTTCAGCATCCTGGTAGAGGAAGAATCTGGAGGTCAAGCCCTCATTTGGCGCTGGCTAAAGGTGCCTGTGTGGAGGAGGAATGAGGTTTCCTGGCAGGATGAAACGGGCTGTGATTTGACATCAGGCTTGGGGAGGAATTGGTTTCATTTCAGCCCAAACTCTGTGCCAGAGCAAGCAGCATACATCAAACCACAAGCTTGACTTTCTGATGTTGAGCAGGAAGTTCACAGGAGTGCCTTTGCCAAAACCACAGCTGCTGTCAGAGCATTTCAACTCTGAGACAGGTAGTCACTAAAAGACATGGAGCAATTTCAGAGGAAGTGGCTGGGCCAAGAAGGTGGCTGAGTCCTGCCAGGCTCTGAGGAAACCTGGGAGGTCTGCTTCCTAGTGCAGCCCTGATTTAGGCATCATGCTGGTGCCATTCATCATTCTTTCCTATGATGAAAGCTGTGATGGGCAGGGTGACTGGAAAATTTAAGTGGGTTGTGCTTAATCAAGCTAGCTGTTTGTGTAGTGGTACTTCTAGTAATGGGAGAGAAATCAGACCCGTGTGCCTGGTACCATCCATGGGGGCGATGCCTTGATCGTGGGAGGGTCACAGAGCACTGCTACTGACCCTAGGAATGAATGGAAATATTGGAAGCTTCATCAAAATACGAACCATGATGAAAAAACTATAGATAGTGAAGAAAATCCTTGGCATCTAAGGTGTGTTTTGGTGTGCTCCCAATCCCAGGGAGCAAACACAGAGGTTTCACATACTTTTTCCATTGATTCACCCTAGTTTTCTGCACCTTCAGCTCTGTTCCTTCCCATTCACAGAGGAGGAGGTCCTATCTGGATCTATATTGTGTATCTCAGCTCCAGGTGGTAATTCCTGTGCTCCTCAGGAGGATCAGCCCTGAGCCTATGCAACCAGAGCCTGGCAATGCATGTTGGAAGGTACTTTTAGCATTCCAAGGATCTCTTCCAAATCTGATGTGCATGGTATCTGTAACAGCTGTATCTGGTTTTCTGTTTGTTGTTGAATTTCCTTGTTGGCGTGTCCCTGGGGGAAACAATGCTGAGAGCAGCTCCAGCTCATTCCAGAGTGAAAAATAAAAATCTCCCAGCTGTAAGTGACAAAATGCAATGCAAATCTCCAAGCTGTTAGTGATAAGATGCCAAAGTGCAGCTGCAGGGCAGTATCCAGCAGTAATGGCACAGTGCTGTAGCACATGAACAGGAAGCCAGGGCGACCGAACAGCATCCACTCAACTACATAGTAAGGCCCAGGACAAAGAGCTGATGTTGTGTGAAAGGATGAGTTGAATCCACCTCTGAGAGATTCCCTCTTTCTAAGCTCGTTGTCAGAGTACCCTGGTGAAAAATATAGCCCCTGCTCTGGGATGGCTCTATCCCTTCCCAACAGTACTGTGACTCTTCCATCTGAAAATGAGTTTTCTCTCTTACAGTGTTGTAGTGGAGACGTTAATGTAAAAATGTGGTACCAAATTGTATCTAGGGAAAGTGCAATAATAAGGGGCAGGCCCCTTTGACTTACAGTCAGTGATGATGCCTCAAGCTATCTTCAGTATCCATAAATAGGCCTCATTTTTTTCCCATTTTTTTCTCCCAAATGTAGGCTCAGCAGAAGACTCAAAATACATTCCTGCAGCCTTTCAGATGGTGTGCAGAGCATCCTTGCTGTGCCAACAGGGATGGGAGGAACACTGACCTGGGCCAGGCACTTGCACATGCTCCAGCCCCTGCTTTGCTTCCTCCTGTTGCCCTCCAGCAGCCTCCTGCTCTGTGTTTTCATAAAGCTTCCAGCAACAGGTGAAGGCGCTGTATTCAAATCCCACAAATTCCTTGTCTGATGCCCACCATCTTACCCATGTGTCTGTGCCTTCTGGGAGCACATCAGTGCTCTCAGATACAGGGTTTGATTTTTTTTGGGTGGTCCTGGGTGGAGCCAGGGATCCTTGTTGGGTCCCTTCCAACTTGGGATTTTCTATGAACTTGGGGTCTAGCCTTGGGCCCTCTGCTTTCCCTGAGCAAAGCAGCCACGTTGCAGAGCTGACTGTGCTCCAACACCACTATCGATCATGGTGTCCAGGGCAGAGCCCTCGACACAGCAGTCCAACACAAGGTTTTTGGTGTCTGTCCAGTTGGCCTTCTCCAGCTGCCTTGAAGGAACAAGCCTCCTTCCCTGCAGCTCTCCATGCATCCCCCCATTCTTAAAATCCAGCTATGAAAAGGCTTCAAGTACCCAGAGCAGCAGTGCCACAGGGAGAGCCCCAGCCCTGTGTGACGTGTCACTACCCGAGCCACATCCCCACAAGGACAGCATAGCATCCTACCACTGGGGAAGGGGCTGCTCCACCTGAAAGTCCCAAGTCTGGCTCAAGCAAAAATCTTCACGAGCTCAGGCAGTCTCAGGGCAAAGGACTCAAAACATAGCAGACTGCCAGTACTGCTGTCAGGGGAAGGGGCAGAATGGGGAGCAGCCCTGGGGCTGAAATTCAGGCTCCTCCCAGCAATTGGCACCCTCCTGGCAATGAGGAACAGCTGTAAGCAAGCATAGCTTTTCTGAGACTGAACCTGCAAAAATGAGGTAATGACACGCAAGGCATGAAAAGGAGAGCAGCAGTACCCCACCTGCAGCTCTTGTCTGCACAACAGCCTTCAGTTTTGATGCCATTTGTAGATAAAGGCATCGCAGGAAGGAAAACCATCTACTTCCTTACTAAAACTACAAAGCAAATCCGACAGGAGCAAAACCTGCTTAGCTGATTACAAAGCATTTAGAAGTTGTAAAACCCTACCTTGGCACAAATGCGCTGTGTTGGGCTCAGAAAGCAGATTTGGGTTCTGGCTTTCTGCCATCATCTCGTAATTGCAAAGAGTGTCAGCCAAACTAAAAATGTCTCTTGGATGGAAAGAGACCCAAAACAAAGTCAAACAAAGCCCTTTGTAAGTATTGCTGTCCGGATCCTGGCAAGATCCTAGTTCCTTGAGTCCTAATGGCATTCTGGGCTGGTGTAAGCTTATTAATGGCTGTAGAGTACTTAAATAAAATAATTAAAAAAGTAAAATAAGAACTAGACTAGAGCACTGAGTTTGATATTGAGGAAACTGGACCAATGTGCATTTTATTACTGATATACTTTCCTCCTTCTCTTCACAGCTTGAACATGTATACTGAATGAAGCGGGCTACCAGGTGATTGCCATAAAAGAGATGAAGCCCAACCTGAGCATAAGGTGAAGTCAACGAGCTGAGCTCCCAAAGCCACTGCAGGCTCTGAAGGATGAGCCTGGCTGGGGGCTGTGGGTGCATTGAGGCAGCCCACAATTGGGAGCACTGCCAATGCCTTCCCAAAAAAGCAAAGGGAGAAAGCAAACTTGGAGCAGTGATCTGAAAAGGCAGCGCTCTTCTGCTTGTGTTTTTATGCCATGCGTGCACGTTTTATGGGACTGGGCTCTTGCAAGGGGACTCTGGTTGCTTTCGTTGGTTGACCTGGCAAAGAGCAGGAGGATAAAGACCGATGCCTGTCTCTAAAAGCAGGTTGCATCTCATGGAATTCCTGATGTTGGAAGGGATCTCAAAGGTCATTGAGCTCCAGCCTCCCTGCCATGGCTACAGCTGCCACCACCAGCTCAAGCTGCCCAGGGCCCCACACAATCCAGCCTTGAGCACCCCAGGGATGCTTGTGGCCACCTCAGTGGTTCGTTGTGCTTCCGTGATGTGGCAGTGAGGCTGCTTCGTTGTCACCAACCTCTCCTGCATTGTGGAAGACAAAGAGGCTCTGAGCTCAGTTCTGCCAGTTGGCCTTGAGGGCCATTAACAACCAGCCTTAGTCAGGGTTATTTATTCATTAATTTGCTGCAAATGCAGCCCTAAATGGTGGAAATCTCCGTACTAATAGTTGCTCTGGAAGAGATTTGCAGCCATGCACGGTCTTATCTCTAATTACGTGTCTGGCTAAGCTGCATCTGGCTCCGGGGATGTCTGGTTGTATTTGGCTCCTGGAGCTTCTCTTGAAACCCACTGGGACCCCGGGCTGAGAGCAGTGCCAATTAATACCCACCACAGGGAGAGGCAGCCGCGCCGTCTGGCTGCGAGCTGTAGGCGAGGGGGAGTCGTCCCGTGGGGAGCAGCAGCCCCGGAGCATCCACAGGGATACAGAAATGGGGTCGGTGGGGCTGGGAGGGAGGCAGCTGTGTGAGAACAGTAGGAGAAAATTGAAAGAAATGGGGAAAATACACAAGCAGGCTAGATTTTGAAAGTGCCTCCTTTAAAAAATGTCATACCAGTGTTGTTGCAATGTTTCCAGAGCATCTTTTTTTTTTTTTTTTTCCTGAAAGAGCTACTTGCATTTAAAGAAGCTGACTGCAAGTGTGTGGTGGGGGGGGGGACACAAAATACCATATGAAATGAGCAGAGTAACAGTTTTTAAATGGGAAGACAGCCCTTCCACCACCACCCCTCCCCCAGGCCACCAGGTCTGTGCAGCCTGGGTTCATTGGGGTGAAGGCAGCTGGCTGAGATCACTAATTTGCTCTTATTTTCTCTTCTAGTGACACGTATTTTGCTTCTGTTTTAAGACCTGGGAAGCCCTGGTTCACCCCATCCTACAGGGGTGCTCTCTGGGGCTAGGGGTGCAAGGAGGGCGGCTAGGGACCAGCTGGGGTCACTGCGCGGCCAGGTGCCACCTGTCATCCTCCATCCCACACAGTCGTCCCAAGCAGGATGTCCCAATCGCGGGGGCATTGCTCCCCTTTGCCGTCTCCATTGCTCTGCAGCTCTGCATCCTGCTCTCCTGTTGCTCAGAGATGTGGAGGCAGTTGCTAAGAGACACCGAAACGTCAGTATCTGGCCCTCAAGGAAAAAAAAAAAAAGAGAAAGAGAGAGACAAGGGAGGACGAGGAGGAGGAGGGGAGGAAGGAGGTGGGGAAAGACCTGCTCTGATTGCCAGGCTCGGCAGCAGCCTTGGCTGCAGGAGCCGCTCACCCAACTTGACGGACCCCCGTCTCACCACCTGAGCCCAGCGGCTGCTGAGCTGAGCCCCTCTTGTCTCCAGGCAGCGTGAGTACCCGGGGATCCCGCAGTCCCCCGGCACTATTGGAGGGATTGGCGGCCGTGGCAGGGAAGGAGGGCAGCAGGGGCGGTGGTTTCCCCTGCACAGTGGGTGAGATGGGGAAAGAATGGAGCTGGGGAGGGCATGGGCGTGCTGGGTGAGGGAGGAAGGAGCTAAGATGGCCAGGCAGCGGGGGCAGAGCAGGCCGGCAGTGGGGCCGCCGGGGCAAGGGATGCCGTGCGCTGGGAGGGGGCTATCCCTGTGGGGGCTGGCAAAGAAGGCATCCCTGGCAGCAGGCAGAGCATTGAAGGTGGGGACCCCCCTGGCTCTGCTAGGACAAGCCAAGCTGAGCCGGTGGGGCTGGGCCCTCTGTTTGGCTAAAAGCACAGGGGCTGGATGAGGAGGGGCACGGGTTCATGGGGATGGTGTGGACGCCCCATGAGCCACACAGCTCCAGCAGGGCTTGCTGCTAGCTTGGGTTTCTCTCACCCCTCTTTTCTGCAGGCAGCTGCAGGCAGCCCGCACCGGCCCTGTAGGGAGGCTCAGTGGGCCCCGAATGTCTCTGGGATGCCCCAAGTGTTGCTTTGCTAACTCAGAGCCTGGGTGCGGTCCCAAGTGCTTCCTCCACCACTGCCAGTAGACTTTGCTGGGTGAGCCTTTCCCCGGCTGGGATGGCCACCGCACTGTGACGGCAGAGGATGCTGTCGCGGTGCAGCCGGCAGGCTGTCCCCGCACTGAGGCCGGCTGGCATGGCACACTGCAGGCTCTGAGATGGGCCTGGGGGCAGGCCGCCGGCCCACCATGCTGCTGGGCCCCTGGCTGGTGACAGTGGTGGCGGTGGTGACGGCGGGCGCCGGTGCAGGCTGCCCGGTGCTGTGTACGTGCCGCGGGCAGGCGGTGGACTGCAGCGGGCAGCGGCTCTTCTCGGTGCCCGCCGAGCTGCCCTTGGACACCGGCAACCTCAGCCTGGCCCACAACCGCATCGCCAGCATCCCGCTGGGCTACCTGGCCTGCTACGCCCAGCTGCGCGTCCTCGACCTGCGCAACAACTCGCTGGCCGCACTGCCCGCCAGGCTGTTCCTGGGCGCCCGCCGCCTCACCCACCTGGACCTCAGCTACAACAACTTCAGCCTGGTGACGGCCGACATGTTCCTGGAGGCCAGCGAGCTGCTGCGCCTCGACCTCAGCCACAACCCCTGGCTGTGCACGGTGCACCCCAGGGCCTTCCGCGGGCTGGCGCAGCTGCGGGAGCTGGACCTCAGCTACGGGGGGCTGTCGGCCCTCAGCCTGGACGCGCTGGAGGGGCTGACGGGGTTGGTGACCCTCCGGATCGGCGGCAACCCCTGGGTGTGCGGCTGCGCGATGGAGCCCTTCCTCAAGTGGCTGAAGAGCCGCATCCAGCTCTGCATGTCAGGTAGGTGGCCCCGGCATCCTCTCCGCGTCCCCACCGGTGGTGTTGCCGGCTGCTAATGTCACTCTCCTGGCAGATTCGCAGCTGGCCAAGTGCCAGGCTCCCCCCGAGGTGAAGGAGGTGCCCCTCTTCTCTCTGACGGAGGAGAGCTTCAAGGCGTGCCACCTCACCCTGACCCTGGATGACTATCTCTTCATCGCCTTTGTGGGCTTCGTGGTCTCCATCGCGTCGGTGGCCACCAACTTCCTGCTGGGCATCACAGCCAACTGCTGTCATCGCTGGAGCAAAGCCAGCGAGGACGAGGAGGTTTAGGTATGGCCGGGGAGGCTGGGACAGGGGCTCACCCCTCTGCCCCCAGCCAACCCAGCCTCCCCTGCTCCCCGCCCCAGCCCCACTATGTGGCGGGGACACTGTGCCTTGTCCTTGTCCCCTCCCACTGTCCCCTGTGCCTGGTTGTTGTGGGGAGACAGGGGAACAATTCCTCTTCTTTTGCCCCAAAATGGGGGACTTTCACTCTGGCTGGTGCCCCCCAGGACCACTGTCACCGCCATGAAGCTGAGCTGAGCTTGAAGCCCCAGCTGCTGGGACAGTGGGCAGCAGGGGGGTGCAGGGGAGACCCCAGACCAGGAGCTCGGGGAGACAGAGCAGGGTCTGCAGCCGGAGCAAACCCCATGTGAGAAAGAACCCCAAAAGCAGCACGTGCCTTGGGGGATACTGATGCCCACTGCCTGGGGAGAAAACCACGGAAATCGCCGCTTTCAGCCCAAAAACAGCACTGGTAGAGCAAGAGCCAGCAGCCTCCTGTTCCCCAAATCCAGCTTGTTCTCTGCAGCTAAGGGCCAAGCCCAGGACATGGCGCTCATTGGGGACAGCCCCAGGTGCTGGTGACACTTGCCACAACTTGGACATGCAGACAGCACCAGAGCCACAAGCGTTGAAGCCCCGCAAGCATCTCCTTTTACCAGCCACTTCTGCTCCTTCCCCTTCTCCTCTCAAGCTTTGTGCAGGTTTTGGGCCATACCTGGCACCCAGCCTGGTCAGACAGCTTGGGGAGCCATTGTTGGGAGGCAAAAGGAACTCCAAAGAAATGAAAAAAAAAGAAGAAAAACCCACAAAGCTACTGGCCTCTCTGTCCAAGCAGGATGGCCACTGCTCTCGTGTGTGTTTTACGCTGTCTTCATGGCCATCCCTGCAGAGCGTAGGGCTGAAGACTGACACTTCCACTCCAGCTGTAAAACTCCCGCAGTCACGTAGCACTTTGCTGCCAAGATATGTTTGCTCCCATCCTTGCCCTCTGGGGGACTCTGCTTGGGACAGCCCCCCCACCCCACCCCTTACACCCTCCCTGGAGCCATTCCTCCTGCCAGACACATCTCAAGGAGGGGCTTCCCGTGAACTGTTCAGTTTTCTCACTGTGTTTCCCGTGCGTGTAGCTGGAGTGTAGATGTGCCATTTATAAACAAACCGACCAAAACAAAACCAAAACAAAACCACAAGAAAAATGGGGAAAAATAAGGCAACTTCTGGCTTGGTGACCCCATTCCCATGCTGAACCGGGAGCCCTGACTGCAGCGTGGAGAGAAGGCTGGGTGCACATCACAGCAATTCCTGTGCCATGGATCCATGGCGAGACTGAACCTCTGGCAATGCTGTAGCTCCAGGCTGCACCCCACAAACCCCATGCCTGTAGGAGAGTAGAACCCTGCCGTGTTGTTTCCTGGGATAGGGGCACTTGGAATCCCTTTTTTCCTTCTTTTCTTTCTTTTTGCTAAGTCTTCTCTCTCCCTGCCAAAGCAGCCTCTGAAGACCATGGACAAAACGTGCATTTCCTCCAGCAGTTCCAGACCCCACTTCTGGGCGATAGAGGAGAAAGTGTAAATGCTAAGCTCCCAATATCCATGAATTCAACCAGACCCATTTTCTGCCTTTCTGAAGCAAAAGGGCCTACCTTCACACTTCGCCTTCCTGCACGGTGGGCAGGGGACCGAGGATGTTGATGATCTGCCACTTCTGTCCAACAGCAGTCGGTGCTGGTGCATGACCCTGGGTGCTGGGTCCCCACACCACTGTCCCTGTGTCATGGCCATGTCCTGTCCTGCAGCCTGGGGATTGCAGGGCGTGGGGGCCTCCTCTTGTCCTCTTTGTCCTTCATATTTTTCCCTTCCATTCCCTCTTCCCTTCCCTTCTCTCTTTTCTTCTCCTCTTTCTATCCCTCTCTCTTTCCTCCTTTTCCCTCTCCTCTCCCCTTCCCCACGCTATGCCAAGCACTGCCAGACGGGGAAGGAGAGGGGGGAAATGCCGAGTTTGAGTCCCCCGGACTTTGTACAGAGCACATTTTATAAACGTGTACTTTTGTAACAGTGAGCACTTTTTCAGAGCTGATCCTCAACAATAAAGAGCACCAGTGCAGCCTGAGTCAAGGCCAGGGTGGGCACATGGGCGTGCGGCAGCGGGGGCACGCAGGGCCAGCCGGGAAGGAGGTGGAAAACAACCTGCAGAAGGCATCAGCCTTGTTTTCCCCTCCCTGTGCTTCCTGTTATTCCTCCGACAGCACCTCCCAGCGTGCAGGGCCCAGCTGTCAGTGATCAGGTCACCGCAGTGTCACCCAGCTCCCTGGGACAGCTGGGCCCCTCAGACAGGGACCACAGGTCTGTTCCTATGTGCTGGGGGCCCAAAGGTCGGGCAGCAGCTGTGCCACGTCCTGTCGGTACACATCGCTCTGGGGACAACGCTGCTGAATGGTGGCAGTCCCAGTGCTGGCATACCTTCCCACTGCCCGCCCCACAGCTATGCGTCTGGTAGGGGGGACTCTGGACAGGACCACCCTATGTGCTGGGGACTGGCAGCACCCAGCTCAGCCACTGCAGGGTGCCGAGTGCTCCTCTGTGGGCCCTCCTGTCCTGCTGTGCCCAGCCAGCCTGCCACTAATATCACCTGCCAACCAGCCACTGCCCATCCATCCTTCCATCCATGCCTCTAGTCCCCCTGCCCATGTACCCACCTCTCTATCCCTCCTTCCATCAGTCTGTCCCTCCCTCCATCCTCCGCTCATCCATCCATCCCTCCAGCCATCTGTTTGTCCATCCTTGCATCATTCTCTCACTCCTCCCATCCTCCTAGCAATGAATCTAACCCTAACCCAACTCTCTCATTCCAACCTATTCCCACTCCTTCAAACTCATGCCCCCATTACTTCTAAAATATGCCCTTTCAAAGCCTGTAGGTCTTCCCAAGCCCTTTTTTCTCCTAACACAGACCCCAAAGGGCTGCCCAATGCAGGCACGAATTTTGTGTAGTAGCTTGAAACGTTATGTGACAGGGACAAAACAGGGCAAACAATGACCAGAATTTCCCCCTTACTGTCTCCTCTAGGGCAGAGCAGAGGAAAGCAGACATTTCTCACCTGATAATTATTTTCTTAGCTATTTCTAAGTTCCGAGGTCTGTTGAAACCTCCTCTGCTCGGTGAGTAAGCGCACTTCTGACAAATCCACATTTCCAGCACAAATCAGGGCTGCCCCCACCCCACTGCAGCGCTGGGCCCCCCACCTGGGGCTGCAGGCAAAGCAGAATCCCCTCTGTTCCACCGTTTGCTTTGGGGAGGAAAGCGTGAAAGCGTCAACAAGGAGGTGACTTCAAAGGCAAACCAGGACACCTGGGGACATCAGCCAGCTTAGCGCGCTGTGAGATTATTTTTGCACCCCTGGCGGGACGTGGGGCTGAGCCTCCCAGTTGGAATGAGCTGAGAGGCTCCTGGGGCTGCTGTCCCCATCCCCTCCCATCCCTACTGCTTAATCCATCAGCCCTATCTCACCGCTGCAGCCTGTGCACACATTTGGCTCAACCCCATGTGGAATAACCTTTTTGCCAAAGCCTCATCCATACCGTGCATGACTTGGGGTCAAGCAGCCCCCCATGCCAGCACCTCCACTGCAGGAGTGGGCTGCAGCGAGCCACAGCATCACATTTTGGGGTGGGCGTCTGACCCAAACCCACTCCACTCCCTGGCACTTCCAAAGAACGCTCCTGGCTGCACAGGGATCCAGCAGGAGCTCCCATCCCCCTCACTGTGTGTCCCTCCATCCCCCTCTATCTTCCCTCCTCATCTTTCCTACACTGCTTTTCCCCCAGCACTGTTGCAGGAAGGCAACACCTTCCTTATCTCCTTCCGACGGTTGGTCCGAGCCCGCTGCCCCTTCCCCCTCTCCGGCCTTGTTTTTCTGAAGTGTCCCTGCATTTCCCCCCAGAGACTCCTCAACTGAACATTTCCCTCCTCCAAGGGAAAGGGAAATCTCCAAAAGCCGGATAGAAAGTCCACAGTTCCCGTCTCCGCTGGCAGGACGCCCTGCATCGATTTCCGCACCCGGACACCCTGCCCGGGAGGAAGCTGCCCCTGCTGGGCTCCAAAACAGAGCCCCAGTGCCCCCCTTCCTTGCCTGTTTATTTAGGGCTGGTGGCAGGAGCCATGGATGGATGGATGGATGGATGGATGGATGGATGGATGGATGGAGGATGGGGGGTTGAGGATTTGGATGAAGGGATGGATGGACGGAGGGAGGGAAGGAGGGAGGGATGGAAGAGCAGGATGAGCAGGAACCGGGGATCTCTTTTTCTTGCTTTTTCCAAAAAAGTGAGGCTGGAAGAAATCTTGAATGTAAACACACTTCTCCCCCAAATTTTCCTTTGGGCTGTGGCCTCAGATGCTGCATTTCCACCACCCCAATCCCCCTGGCTTTAAGCCCAAGAGAGAAACCAAGGGGAAACCCCAATCAGCACCAGCCAGGGTTCAAAGAGCTGCCATAGACTGCCCTCTTGGCTTGCACCCACTTTGCACCCCCCTTTATCCAAACCACAGCTCCAAGGCCACCTCCTCTATTAACTTTGCTAAGACAAAGGGCCTTCCCCAAGGGGTGATATGCTTGGCTGGGCTGGAGCCCAAAATGATGCCGTGGCAATAGGAAGGTCAACACAAACCCCACAGCCCCACCGCCAAACAACGGGAAGCTCTACAAGGAACTCAGTAATGATCCTGCATCCTTTCCAAGTGGGAACAAAAGCTGAGGAGACAGGATAGTTAATCGTGAGTAAATGAAGGATGCAAATAGCAAATAGGGTGAAGATTTATTTAAAGCGAAGGCTCAGGAAGCGTCTGGGGCTGGAGATGGAAACGAGAGGACTATGTTTTGGTGGCTCATCAAAATCCCAGGCTATCGTGGGCCATTGTCCTGCCTGGCGCCAGGGGAGAGTGAGGAAGGACAGGGCTGAGGATAGGGAAGGTGCAGCCCCACGGCAGCCCCATCCCATGCTGAATTGGAGGCAGTGGTGGCCAGGCTGGGGCAATGTCTCCTGGCTCTGTGAGCATTGCAGCCCCACGGCATGAGTCACCCAGGGTGGATTTGGCCTCAGATAAAGGTAAAAACCTAAAAAAGGGATTTGGTAGGAAAGGACCTGATGCAATCAGACTCTCAATCAGCTCCCACCCTGTGAGCAGGGTGATCTGAGGAGGTGGGGACTTCATCTGGTGTTCCCTGGGTTCTGAGGCGCACAGAAATGCCTCTGTGTGCACACACCCCCCAACCCTTCCGTGGACCAGAATAGCCCCCACCCCTCTCCGTCAACCCTTCCTCCTTCCCCCCCCTCCCCCCACCCCAAAGGAATCACACACCCTACTCCTTTTTGTTTTTTGTAACCAAAATTCATTTATTTGTCACAAATCCCACAGCTTGGCCGTGCCCCTGCCCAAACCCCCCAGGGGACGAGGGGAGCCCACCCAGCCCGTGCCTCAATTTCCTCCAACACATCCCGCAAGCAGAGACAGGGCTCCCCAAAGCAAGCCAGGCTCTGGGGCACCAAGAGGAAGGGAAGGGGGGGGTCCCTAAGTATGCAGGGGCCGCCCCCAAGGAGACCAGCTCGGGGGGCTGCCAGGGAGGGGGGGGTTCAGGCACGGAAGAGCGTCTCCTGGGTGGCAGGGTCCAGCTTGCCCCCCATAGCCAGGGCCCCCTTGCCTCCAGGAGGGTGGCTGTGCCCCGAGGAGAAGCTGCCCGAGCGCTCTGCCCCGGGCCCGGGGGGATGGCAGCAGAGCAGCGCGGCACAGGCACGGCGGAAATGGGGGTCGAAGAAGGCGTAGAGGAAAGGGTTGAGGCAACTGTTGATGTAGGCGATGCCGGTGCAGTAGGGATGGAAATTGTTGAGGAAGGCGTGCAGGCCGCAGGACCAGGGCAGCACCTCCAGGTCCATCAGGACGTAGAGGGTCTTGACCAGGTGGAAGGGCAGCCAGCAGCCGCCGAATGCAGCCACCAGCACGGCGATGATGGTCAGCAGCCGCTTGCGCTTGCGGGGCCCCTCTGCCCGCTCACGGCGAAAGTGGGTGGCCACGGTGCGGGCGATGAAGAAGTAGCAGGTCAGCATGACAGCAAAGGGGGCCACGAAGCCCAGCAGCGTGGAGGAGAGCCCCAGCCCCACCTCCCAGGCAGCCTCAGTCCCCGGTGCCGCCAGGCCCCCGTAGTCCATGTAGCAGGTGACCTTGGTGTCCCCCCCCAGCGCGGCCGCCTGCCGCAGCACCAGGGCCGGCAGGGCCAGCAGGGCTGCCAGCACCCACAGGGCCACGGTGGCCAGCAGCCCGCTCACCCTTGAGCGCAGCTTGGCCGTGGCCAGCGGCCGCACGATGGCCAGGTAGCGGTCGAAGCTGAGACCCGTCAGGCAGAAGACGCTGGCGTACATGTTGACGAAGACCAGGTAGCTGCTGACCTTGCAGGCGGCCGTGCCGAAGGGCCAGTGGTAGCCCAGCCAGGCGTAGGCGGCCCACAGCGGCAGCGTGACCACGAAGGTGAGGTCGGCGGCGGCCAGGTTGGCGATGAAGGTGTCAGCTGAGCGCCGCCGCTCCCGCCCGCCCTTGAAGATGGTCCAGAGCACCAGGCCGTTGCCTGCCGTGCCCAGCAGGAAAACCAGCAGGTAGATGGTGGGCAGCAGGGCCAGCGACAAGCCCCACTCCTCATACTCGCAATCGGTCTCGTTGTCCCCTTCGGTGTAGATGTATCCCGTCTCCTCCATGCCGCCAGCCGGGCTGGGTGCAGCTCAGCTCATCCCCAGGCTCACCGCCGACCTCCTCCGGCCCTCTGAGCCCAGCCCAGCGAATCCCACCGCGTTACCTCCCCTTCCTCCCCGCCCTCCGCCCCCCTCCTCCTCAGTAGGATGGACAGGATGGGGGAGCCCCGTGGGAAATTTCACAGCTCCCCCCCCCGCCTCCCATCTGGCTCTCACCCAGGTGTCAACACATCAGCCCAACAGATAACCCCGCTCCCCCCCGCACAGGGGCTCGGTGCTGCAGCCCCACAGCCAGGCGTAGGTCTGCTGCCCTGCAGGGACCTGGAAATTGGATTTCACATTTGGCATTTTGCAATGGGGCTGCTGCACCTGGGATGGCTGCATTTTGCATTTGTGACTTTGCACTTGGGACCTGGCACTCTTTGCTTCGCACTCAGCATCTTGCATTTAGCATTTGAGGTTTGGCGTTTTGCAGTCATGCGTGGCACAGAGGGGGCCCAAATTGCCAGGGCCACACGCTGAGCACAGCGTGTTTGGGAGCCTGTTGTGCGCTGACACCTTCCCATGAGCGAACAAAGCTGGAAAGTCACCTCCAAAGAAAGAACCACGGGGAGGGAGCAAGAGGAAAGCACTGCCAGGCTGCAGGACAGCACTGTCCCACTGCGGCTTCACTCTCACGATCGCAGCTTTTGGCTGGGAAGCTGCTGAAGGGATGCCAGGGTCTGTGGCTGATAAGCCTCCAGCCTCTGCTGGGCTGAGAGAAGCAAAAGGTTGGAGCTCAGAGCCTGAAAAACAGAGCCACGATGTGCCTTTTGCGCTTAGAACTGATGAATTAACAGAGGGATCTGTGCAGCCAAGAGTAGAGGCAAATCTATTGGACTGCTGAAACACAGGGCAGATCTGAGTGCTCTCTGAAGTTCGGGAGGAAAGGACCAAAATCTGACTCAGCCCCACAAGAACAAATGGGGCATAATCAGGCTGGAGAGGGAGATAATGAATAATGAAATATTCCAATTACCTGGGACATAGTCAGCTTCGGAAGCCAAAGTTAACCCTGTGAGGTAGGCAGGTTGCAGCACCGCTAAAGCCTGCGGTGCTCGGAGGAATTAGAGACAAAGATGTTAAAACTCAGTGCAGAAGTGTGATGGCTGCTGACTCAGATTAAAGTAATACGGGTTTTGTTGAAGAAGAAGAGACAGAACTGCTCAAAACCCAAAGGCAGATAAAGCTGTTAGTTAAGACAGACAATAAATTGAATAAAACAGGGAAATAAAAAAAATGTTAATTAGACCCTTGGTATCGCCTGAAATTGCTACAAAGGGAGATGTTTCAGCGTGGGGAATGAGGATCACTATTAATAACGATCCCCGCTATTTTTGGCTCCTGTGGGTAGCGGGGAACAGGTAACCCTTTCCAGCCTGCTGACAGCAACGCGTGCCCCAAAAGCAGCTGGGGATGAGGGTGGGGGTGGGCGATGCCCCCACTGCGCTCTGTGAGACAGCAGGAATGCAGCACACAGAGGCTCAGGGGGTTGCAGCAGCCACTGGACGCAGTCAGAGATAAGAGACTGAGATTCCTCTGTAGCTTCAGCAGGGGGGCAAAGCATCCGTCAGCCCCACCACCCTGATAAGGCTCATCAGGAGATCTCAGATCAGCTAATGGCTCGGCGCCTTCCCAGGAGCACTGCGGGTACCCAGAGCAGTCCCTCTCACTGTGGTTGGGACACTGTCCCCGTCCAATGTGGGCCTTGCTTGTTCCAAAGCCCTGTGAATGCATGGCTGAAAGAACGCACTCTCACAGTGCCCAAAATCCCTGCGCCACAAGGGCAGAGCTTAACCACCTCAACGTGGGATTTGGTGACTTCCTCTCTAGTCAGCTGGAGTTACTCATATCCTACCAGGGAAGAAACAACTCCTTGGTTCCATCTTTCCATCTGTCTCCCCCTCTTTCCGCTTGGTTCGGCTCAGAATAAACAGCTTGGAGTTCCCAGCACAGGGCCGGGAAAGGGCTTGGGGCACAGCCAGGTGTTGAAGAGATCTTGGGGAAGGACCGCAGGGGCAGCCAGCATTTGGTGGGTGATGCTGCCCGGATTGTGTCAGGAAGAAAGGAAAGAAAGCCCAGCCCTATGGCAGAACGTGGAATCAGCCAGCTCAGCTCCCAGGTTGGGTGGAGTCTGGCACAGGCTCGCCTGGGGTTGCTCAGCTTGCCAGGAAGGTTTGGGGCCAGGAGCTGTCCCCACTCCTCCTCAGAGTAACCACAACACCCAGCACCAGCTCCCACAGCAGGGAGGCAGACATGGAAGAGGCAGAAGGGCCTTGGGGCACAGTTTGGAGAAAGGGCGAGCACAGGAGCCAGGGATGAGTGTGCGCACATCACCAGCGGGGTGGGTGCTGCAACTGCTTTGCACGAGCACATCCACCTTGACCCTGTGCACAGTCCCCGTGTGCAGGAATGCTTTTGCACTCCCACTGCATTTCTGTTATCCAGGCAAGCAGCAGGGACATGGGGACAGTGAACAAAGCGAGGGTGGCACCATGCATCCCACAAGCACAATTGCAACCTACCTATATTCCAGCTGCGGACAGAGAGCAGAGAGCTCCTCCTGGTGGCAGTCCTTACACCAGGTTCCCCCAATGTTCCATGGGTACACCTCCTTTCGGAGGGGGAGGGGGACTTAGAACCAAGGATCTTACACAAGAACCAAGACCCCACCAAACCAACCAACAAAGTTTTATTGTCCTGTCAAGTGGCACCAAAATAATGACCTGCTGCTCTTTGTCTGGAGGGTGATAGGAGAGCAGGGGGAGGTCAGGGAAGGGAGGGGCCTTTGTGACCACCTCCAGCCCCCAGGGGACATGAGGAAGAGGGGGGACGCAGAGGAAGAGGAACTCTGGGGAAATGGGAGTGGGGAGGGACAAGGGTGGGGTGGGAACCCTGCGAGCATCATACAAAGTGCATAGATGTGTGTGTGTGTCCTGCTAGAGGGAAGAGGGAGCCTGATCCTGGGGATGCCAGCCATCAGCCTCCTAGAACATGTGGACAGGAGAGCGAGCCTGAAACAGACATGGGGAAGGAGAAGGTATGGTGAGGGCCAGGGAGGAAGCGTCAGCTCTAGGGGTGATCCAGAGCTGGAGGAACATCCCCTTGAGCCCTCATCCCAGCTGCAGCATAACTCTGCTGGCACTCACCCCATGAGATCAGCTCACGATTTCTTCTTTTTCAGCTTCAGCGCTTGCAGCCAGTGGGGTGGGGAGGCGTCTGACCTGCACAGATCCAAACAGGCGCTGACACCACAGTGCCAAAGCCCCCAGAAATACACCCATTGCCCCAAGGGCTTCTCCCAAAGCTCTGGGGGCTCAGATCCAGATCAAGCCAAGATGATCCTCCTGGAGAGGGCTGCATTCCCCAGAGGGACCATGCAGCCCAAGAAAGGCAAGGAGAGTGCGAAGGGAACTGAGCTGCAGCTGAGTTAGCTGTGGCTTTAAGGGCTTCGGCCCAAGCACTGTTTAGGGTGGAGCAGCCCGGCTCTCCCAGGCAACAGGGCTTGGGAATGCTGGTCCCAGTAAGCCTCACTTCCAGCTCCCAGCTCCAGTCTCAAGGTCCAGCCCAGCCTCCGGCTAACTGCCAGCACCAGAAATACCAGCCTGGAGCACATGGTTCCTCGGAGCCAGCAGCTGCAGAACTTGAGCACAGCCCCCAGTACTTCCAACCATCCCACCAACATTGCATCGCTGTTCACAGCGCCTCTGAGACTTCAATTCTGCCCACTCCTTCACAACCCACAAGCACCCCAGTGTCCCCAGCATGTCCGTAGTCCTACACCAACACCCAACCCGGCATATCCACCCAGCATCATCACAACTGTTCCTTGAGCCCAGCACTCACCCTGAAGACTTCTCAGGCTTAGGGGGCAGTGCCAGGGGTTTCCCACTCAGGCCAGGGATCTTGCAGGACTTGGAGCGCTGCACATGGGGATCCTTTGTGGGGGTTGCCTTGCTGTCCACTGGCGATGCCCCTTCCTCAGCAGAGCGGTTTCGGCCCCTCAGCTTGGCCTGGGAGGTGAAGTCAGATGGGCACACAGTGCTCTCACCCCCCACCATCCTCAAATCCTTCCACTGCATCCTCTCCCTCCCTCTCCATGCTGCCTGCCTTGGACTGTCCTTCAACCTGCCTGTTCCTCCCCACCCTTTAGAAATCACATCCCTTCCATCTGCTTGCCTGGGGTTCCAGTAGGCCCTACCTTGAGGGCAGACGTGGTAAGGCCAGGGAAGAGTGGCACCTTGACACCCTTGCCCGACGGGGACGCTCGCACCCGCCGGCTCTTGGGTTCTTCTGCTGCCTCCTCATCGGAGGATGCTGCTGCGCGGGCTGGACGAGGCTCTGTGGGGGACAGCATCACTATGAGACATCTCTAAGAGCACACCACCCCACCCCACTATCCTGTTGTCACTGTCCTGCAGGCTCTCACCTGTGGAATCCTGGAAGATCCAGCTGTCCCCCTCTGAAGTGGCCCCGGGGCGGAGAACAGGTGCCCGGTGCCTTCGTTTGCGGCCCAGGTTGGCCTTGCTGCGGTACATGGTACTGTCCAGAACCTCCGTGTCCTGCAAAGCCCAGGGGACAGCTCAGTGCCCAGCAAAGGGGAGTTTCAGGGTCCCCAATCCATCCACCCACTCATTCATTCCACTGTTTTCTATGGATCTCTCATGGTGGCTACCTTCCTATAGTACAGGGTGGCCTTGCATCTGCAGCCTCTGTCTGCATTCCCCCAACCATTGGGCTCCCTCAGTACAGCAGGCGAAGTCAGAAGCTCCATCCTCCCCACTCACCTCGAGAAAGGTGAAATCCTGACCAGAGAGGTCCAGAAGTCCCTCGGGCTGTGAGACACTCGCAGAGAGCCTCTTTTCCTCCCAGCTCACTGGTCTCTTCCCATCTGGGTGGTCCGAAGGGGTCTCTTCAGCCTCTGTTTCTGGGGTCTCACCAGCAGCCTCTGGTGGCAGAGGGGCAGCAGCCAGCTCAGGCAGGTCCTGCTCCTCCATGGGGTCTGTTCTCAGCAGTGGGTCAGCTGATTCGCCCCAGGGGGACTGAGCAGCTGCAGGCTCGGCCACAGCATCATCACTCAGTGGTGGGCTGGAGTCTGAGAGATGGATGTTTTCAGGGCTTCTGGTGGGGAAGACAAGAGGACAAAGTTTGTCCAGCCCCAAATCTCTCCTAATTTCCCTCTGACAGCCCTCAGGGGAAACTAAGGCACAGGGAAGGCCAAACACTGTTCCTGTGAATGTGGGTGAGTCAGAGACAGAACTCAGGTGTCTGGGACTCTCCCTCTCCACTGCGAAAGGCCAAGTGAGATCCACACCAAGGGGGTGGCAATTCTGGGAAATTCCCCTTAAGACTGGCAGGGAATCACCCACAACATGTTAACCAGGCTGGGGCCTTCTTCAGGCCAGCAGGAGTTTTGCCTTTTTCCTCCTGGCATCCTTACATTCTGGCAGCTTGTGGGAATTTATCGTTTTGGAAATCCCCAGCTCAAGTATGGCTAAAATTAGAGTGTGGGGTTCCCCAGATCTCAGTAAGATAAAGGCATGGGGCTCATTCTGCCAATTTCTCAGGAGGCCAAGGGAACACCAGCACCTCCCAGACTCTATCCCCACCAGCCATACCCTCCTTACCCATCTGCTGAACCGCCATCACCTCCCAGGCTCGGCTCCCCAGCACTGAAGTCCTGGCTCCTGGCAGCACAGCGGGCCCCAAAGGCACTGGCCCACTCTTGGTGCCTGGCCTCAGCCTCACGCAGCTTCTCGCTCCAGCCAGCTTCCTCCAGGTCCTGGCTCCAGCCTGGTTCCTCCACCTTGGCTTGCTGGGGCTGGGCAGAACTGCTCACAGGTGCCAGGCCCTCATCCCAGGCCATTTGGCCTGGTTCACCCTCATCAACTTTATCAGAAAAACCTGAGGTGCTGAAGGAGAGATCGCTGTGCCAGTCTGCCAGGGGCTGCTGGGGCTCCTGCGGGACCTCAGACCTCATTTTGTCTGCCCAGGACATCGGGCTGTCTGCTGACACTGCAGTGCTGGAGAGATCAGACCCTCGCTCTGTCCCAATGATACCAAACTGATTTTGGTGTTCAGCTCCTCCAAGGCGCAGCTCTTCAGCCCAGTCCCTGGTGCCGCTCTCCTGCTGGTCAGTGCTCCCCCAGCTGGATTCCTGGTCTGGGCAACTGGGGACACACAAGCCAGGCAAGTCTTCTTTTCTGACGCCAAAAGCATTAGCCAGTTCGGTTTGGCCAATGCTGCATTCACCAGCCCAGCTCAGCCTGCTGGAACTAAATTCTCCCTTTCTGGTGTTCATAGAGTCGTAATCGCTGGCCCAGACTGACCTGCTGGGGCCAAACTCCCTGTCCTGGCTCTCCATGTTCTTGGTGATGTATTCATCATCCCAGGCCGGTTTTTTGGATTTGAGCTCCCTGTCTTTGGCCTCCACATCCCTGGCGCTGTTCTCACTGGCTTCAGCTGGTCTGTTGGGGCTGAACTCCCTATCCTGGCTCTCCATGTCCCTGCTGCTGTACTCACTGTGCCAGGTGGGTCTGCTGGGATTGAACTCCCTGTCCTGGATCTCCGTGTCGCTGGTGCTGTATTCATTGATGCAGGCTGGTCTGCTGGGGCTGAACTCTCTGTCCTGGCTCTCCATGTCCCTGCTGGTGTACTCGCTGTGCCAGGTGGGTCTGCTGCTGGTGAACTCTCTGTCCTGGCTCTCCACATCACTGGTGCTGTGCTCTTCAGCACAGGCTGGCCTGCTGGGGCTAAACTCCCTGTCCTGGATCTCCATGTCCCTGCTGCTGTATTCGCTGGCCTCAGCCAATCTGCTGGGGCTGAATTCTCTGTCTTGGCTCTCCATGTCTTGGGTGCTGTATTCACCAGACCAGGCTGGTCTGCTGGGGCTGAACTCCCTGTCTTGGCTCTCCATGTCTCTGGTACTGTATTTGCCATCCCAAGCCGACCTGCTGGAGCAAAACTCTTTGTCCGGGGTCTCAGCTTCCCCTGTGCTGGATCTGCCAGCCCAGCCTAGAGTAAAATCCTTGTCCTTGGTCTCAGCATCCCTGCTACTGTATTTACTGGTCCAGTCCGAGGTGACCTCCCTGTCCTTGATGCCTGCATCACCACTGCCATATTCACTAGACCACACAGGTGCAGCATCCCCACTGTGAGTCTCCAGGTCCCCAGAGCCGTACTTGCCAGCCCAGCCGGGCTGCCTGGAGCTCAGCTCCTTGTCCTGCTGCTGGCCATGTCCCACGCTGTAGGGACTGCTCCATTCAGCCTTCCCGGAGCTGACCTCCTCTCTGTTGCCTGCACTGTCCAAGCCATACCCAGTGCCCCATGTGGGTTTGCTGAAGTCTTGATCCTGCAGGCAGCTTTCCCCCGGACCGTGAGATTTGGGCCAGTCACTGCTGCCAAGCCTCGTATCCCCCATCAGCTCTGTCCCTTTGTAGTTGCTGCTCCAGTCCCTTTCAGCAGCAGCAAAGGCTCTATCCTGCTGGTTCATATCACTGATACTGCAACTGTTGTTCCTGCTTGAGTTGGTCCTAAACTTTTGATCCTGCTCCATCTCACCAGGCCAGTCCCCCTGTCTGGCCACAGCCTTATGGCTCCAGTCAAAAGCACCGGCCTGCTGAGATCTCCCAATGCCAAATTCACTGCATAGGTCCTTCCGTGACCAGCCAAGCAAGCCCTGGAGAAAGAGAGTCAAAGAGGAGAAAGGGTTAGAGAAACACCGCAGAGGATAGTCTGAAAAGGACTGGGGAATATCCAAGGATAATCCTCTCCAAAGGGAAGTCAGGTCCCACTGCTCACCCCCCAGCCTCGTGAGCTGCCTGTACTCACAGCCACTGTGCCTGCCCACCGTCCTTCTGACCCCGCAGCACTTTGAGCCCTCTCCAGCTCATCCCGCAGCTCCAGGTTGGCCAGCAGCCTCCGGAGGATGGCCGTGGTCCCCGACTCACCAGCCATGGTTCTCCAGTGCGCACACAGCTCCCCGCCCCACCCCAGTTCTCCCCGTAGGCACCGCACGCTCCTGCTCAGCCTCCACCCAACTCGTCAGACAGCTCTGCTGCACCGAAAGGCGCGCAACCGCACCGCTGCACGCAACGTGCCGTTAACCCTTGGTGCCACGGAGCCTCACGCTCCCTCACCTCCTGCTCCTCGGCCTTCAGAGGGTCACGTCCTGATGTGCGGGCCCTAGGTGATGCCAGCAGCTCGGTCAGCCAACGTGGGTCGGTGTGGGCATCAGGGCCCTTTGAGGAGCCTTCATCCTGGCCCGGCCCACCGAGGCCCTGCAGGCTTGCAGGAGAGTCGCCCGCTGGCTCCCAGGAGGCGTCAGCTTCGGTGGGGGCTGGATCTGATGGGGCAGCCTTGACAGGGGGCTCAGGCTCAGCTGAGTCCAAGCTAGGCTCCACTATATGGAGCTCGGTGCTGTTCAGCTCTGCCTCTTCTCCCTCCTCCTCTTCCGAGCTCTCAGCCTCTTGTTGAGCCACAGGACCCCCCGGGCATGGAGCCCCCTCTGCTCCCCAGCTGACGGTCATTGCAGGGCCAGGCCCATCTGTGTTCCCGCTGTCCCCATGGGATCCAGTGGCTGCACCCTCCCTGTCTGACTCATCCTCTTCAGACAGCCCCGAGTCAGCTGCCTCCTGGATGGGGGACCTGGGTGGGGATGGCAGCCCCCTCACCCCCCGTGTGGGGAACGTCCACTCAAAGGACTGGGAAAGGCTCCAACTGGACTCGCTGCTCAGCAAGTGCTCTGCTGGCAGGTCTCCAGGCTGGGGCAGGGCACCCAGTGAACCCCCCAGCAACCCCATGCCCTGCCCTTCACTGGGAGGGGGCCGCAGCACCCCCTCTGATGAGCGTCGCAGCCCTGAGTCTCTGCTTGAGGGAGAAAGGCTGAAATCAGGACCTTCAGGAGTCCGAGAGGACACAGGGGAGTCATCGGGACCCCCAGGGGAGCCTGGAGGGCGAGAAGCTCTAGCAGGGAGCTCAGGGGGTGGGCTTGGGGGAGGTGAGGGCTCAGGCTCGGTGGCAGACTCGGGAGAGCCAGGGGGGCAGGTGGCTCTAGGGGGTAGCTGGGGTGTGCCCAATGTGGAGGGGCTGGCAGGAGTGGGGGATCCCTCACTGGGGGTGTGTGGGGAGCCTGGGGAGCGGGAGGCACCAAGCCAAGGCTCAACCACAGATGAGGGAGCACCTGGAGCCTGGATGGAGGTGGCCAAGAGCTCCTCAGTCGGAGGCTGAGCTGGAGATTCAGGGGATTCAGGGGCCATGGTCGGGGATCCAGGGGCCAGCAGCTCTGGGGGGGCATCAGGGGAACCAGGGGCTGAGGCAGAAGGCTCAGCAGGCTGGAAAGGAGCTCCTGGAGGTGGGCAAGCAGGGGATCTTGGGGAGCCAGGAGGTCCAAGCTGGAGAGAGGAGAGCTGGAAAAAGAACAGGGAGGAGAGTCACGTCACTCAAGGGGAACCTCCCAGGCATCACCCAGCCACAGTTCTCAGCCCCTCTCTGCCAGCACAGCTCCAACGTACGGTGACAATCATAGTCCCTAGCCCCATCTCCCCTAAGCCCTGTGGACAAGAGGTGCCCGCACATCATGCCAGCACCAGAGCTGCTTCCTGGGTGACACAGCCTCGGCAGCTCCCAGAAGTTCCCATTCCAGCTGCATGCCCTTCGGGGCAGGGCCAAGCAGTGCCCAGAGCCCTGGTCCTCTGCCTCAGCAGCCCTGTTGGTGCCCGCCAATCATCAACGTGCAGAGACAGATATGGAGAGGAAGAACTGAAGCAAGAAGAAATAAAAATACCACCACCCTAATAATCTTCTCCGCATGGGCCTGGGCACCCTCAAGGCATAACGGCATCACCCTGACAAGGGTGGGCCAAACCCTAACTAGAGCTGTTAAGGGTTAATTCTCCACAGTAGTCCTGCCACCTTTAGTGTCTCTATCATCACTCCAGAGCATGGGGAGGGGGCATGGCAGGGAAGTGGAATGGGCCCGCCTACCACATACCTGCCCGTCACCAAATCTCAGCTGGTGACTCACAGCTTCTCCCTGTCCCCACCTCGGCACCAGAACTGAAACTCAGCTTCTTGTTCCAAGAGCCCAGCCCAGCACCTGGGCACCCAATGAGGGAGATGGGGCTGCAGTGGAGTCACCCACCTTCCCCAGAGCAGTTGGCACCCGAAGGAGAAAGGAGAGACACGCACCCCGCAGAGAGGGAGCCCCGGAGGAGACAGGAGAGCCCCGAAGGAGAGAGCCCAGGAGTGGAGCGGCCGCGACGCAGGAGGGTGCGGCGAGAACTCACGTCAGGGGGAGATGGTGGCCTCTGGAGTCCACAGGGGTCCCCGGCACAGCTCGGGCCGGCTGGGGAGGAGCTGCTGCCAGAGAAAAACAGGCAGGGGGTAAACATGGTGTGCGCCCCGTTCTTCCTCCCACAAGCATGCACCTCCCAACCCCAGACCATCCAGCTCTGGCCGCAGAAGGATTTGGACGAGGACCACAATCAGCCCTTAACTCTCTGTAAGGGGCACTCGAAACATGCCCTGAATTATCAGGTAGGTTAGGATTGCAAAGGCAAATCAGCTACAACCCCTTTTCTGGAAAGTTTTTCATCCTTTGGAGTGCAAGTTTCTCACACTCTGGTTTAAAATAGCCCCTGCCCTGCTCCCAGAGGTGCCCAGCTTTAGGGAGCACAGCCAAGCGCTGGCTTTCAACCAGCCCATCCTGCAGCCAGGAGTCCCACAGATCTGAGGCCTCTTTGCTCTGGAGCAGACTAGTAAAAATAAAATAGAGAGAGTGGGGAAAAGGGGGAACATTTCCCAGGGGCAGTAACCCCCTGTTATTCCGTGCTTGGGCAGTGGAGTGCTGCCTGGCAAGGTTCCAGCCCCAGACGGCTGCAAGCATGGAGGCAGTTCCTCAGCTGGGCCAGCCCATTCTTGTGGTTTTAATAAACCACCAGAGCTGTCGCGGGTGACCAAGCCTTCCCACGAAGGCAGCTCAAGGCACTGTTGGTTAGGAGGAACAGCAGCCTTGCGCTGGTGACCAGACCTCAGGTCCCCCTCCAGCTCCATTAATTTCCATCCCTAGAACTGCCCACTAATGCCTTCCACATGAGTCCCCATCCTTGGGATCGATCTTCTGCTCCTCACCTCGTCTCTACCATCGGGTATCTGTCACCCCCTGTCCCCAGCTCTCCCTCAGCCTGCTGGAGCAGTTGGCGGGCTTCACCAGGGGAGTCTCCATCTGCCTCCCCACTGGGGCGTCTCCGGAAGGCAGTGAAGGTCTTGGAGCCAAAGCGAGAAGAAGAATCGGGGCAAAAGGGAGAGAGGCGGGCCCGGTCAGGGCTTCCCGGACCCTCCTTGCTGTCCATCTTGGCCAGAATCTCCTCCACGGTGGTGCCTGGAAATCGCTCCATCTTGGTTGCCACAGGCACTGGCGTCACCTTAAAGGGAGCCGGACCTTTGCGGGAGGGTGTCGATGGGGCCAGGGGCACCTCATCACTGGCAGTTGAACACGAGTCTTCAGGACTCAAAACTGGTGGGCATGGGAGCCCCTTCCCATTAGGGGTCTCAGGTGACTTGATGGTGAAAGAGGGGCGTCTGAGGGCCACCCCAGAGCCGCCCCCACTGTATGGCTGGGGTCCTGCCAGGCGGTTTATCTTCTCTGCTGAGGGCAGCTCAGGACGAGAGTGTCGCGGTGCTGGTGGAGGGTGAGGCAGGCAGGGTTTGGCAGGTACGGCTGGCTTGGGCAGCACACGGGGCTTGGGCCGGACAGGAGGCTTGGGGCGAGGACTGCCTGTGGGAGAGAGATGAGGAGAAACGTGGAGAGTTGGAGAAACGCAACAGCCCCTGGAGACGTTTCACTTTGGGGTAAAAACACACGTGAACAGGTCTGGGGAGTTCTTACCTTTCTCAGGGCTTCCAGCCACCAGTCCGGCCCCTCCAGAGGCACAAGGCAACGGAGGGTGCAGGGACTGGGGCTGGGAGGCCATGGTGAAGCTGGAGCTAACGCTCAGCAGACTCAGCGTGCAGTCAGCCCCTGCGGAAGAGAGAGGGGAGAACTGTCACTGAAAAACATTAGTCCACCCTGTCCTCTGGGACCCACCGCCCCATTCACCCTCACGCCCTCAGTCTCTGCCGTACATGCAGCGTGCTGCATCGTGGTGCTGGCTTCTCACTCGCTCAAACCAGCATTACACACCGTGCCAACCCACTATCTCACCGCCAAGCCTCCGTTTGGCCGCACCACCCTTTGTACACTGCCCCAGCCCGCCGGCAGCACCCGGCCACAGCACACACCGTGCAGGTCCCTTGCACACCTCAGTAGACACGTGTATCCCAGCCCCATTTACCCGGGCTGGCTTCCGCATGCAGCGAGCCTCCCAAAAGGCCGTGCCAGACCCTCACCGACCCCGCGTCCAACACCTGAGCTGGCCCCCACCACCAGCTGCCCGTTGCCTCACGGAAGTCCTTAACACACCACGTCAGCCCTCACCGTCCCAGTCTGCCAGCAGCAGCCCGCTCCCACGCCCCAATCCCCAGCCCCGTCGGGCCCTACAGGGTCATCTCCCCCCTCACCTGCCCCGCAGCCGCCTCATGGCCGGGACGGGGGGCTGGAGGGGCGCGGGCCGCGATCCCCAGGCCCGGTTTGGCGTGGCCGCACGGCTCCCGTGACTCACTGGCGCTGCGGGGACAGGAAAAACTCGCTCGTGCCTCCTCCTCCTCCTCCTCGCGGCCCTGCCCTGCCTTCCCCTCGCCTCCTCCCCGCTCCCTCCCTTCCCACTCGCGGCGCGGGGTCCCCCTTTCGTTTCCCCCCCACCCCCCCCATTCGGCCCCCTCTCCCTCTGGACTCCCCGCCCCGGCCAAACAGCACCGGAGGGGGCACATCTGGAAGCCATCCCCCCCCACCCCCGCCCCTCCTCCCCCCGCCGAGGCTGTTTCCCAACCCCTTGGCAGCCCCGGGATGCTGACGAGGCCCCGCTCGGTGACGAGGCGAAGGGAAGCGGGGGGGTTGGGGGGGGGGGAGTGGAACGGGGCTGGAAGGGGGAAGGGAGAGAGGGGTGCCCCCTCCCCCCTTCCATCCTCCGGGGCCTGCGCGCGTTGCCACGGTAACGCAGCCCCCGCTCGAGTGGCCGGGCGGGCCTAGGCGCGCTGCCATGGCAACGGAGCCCCCCGCTCGATTTACGAGGAGGGGCCGCAGGGAGGCCGAGGCGGCCGTTGTGCACTCCGCAGCCCAAGCTTCGGCCCCAGCGAGCAGGACGGCCTCGGCCGCCTCAAGGACCCCGAGCCCCACCGCTACCCGCGTGCTCGGAAAACCCCACCCACGCGCCCGGCGCCCCTCCCCCCCGGCTCCGGTACCGTACCCCGCGGAGCGCTCCCGCCGTGACCCCGCGCCCTACCCGCGCTCACCCGCCGCCGCTGCCGCTGCATATTCATGAGCGCTGGCCTCGCCCCCCTCCCCACCGACCGCGCCCCCCACGGGCCGCGCCCACCCCACGTGGCCGAGCCACCGCCTCCGCCGACCAGCGAGAGCGGCGAACTAGAGCGGCGCCGCGTGGCACCTCCACCTACCATCGAGCTGCGGGCCGCTCGGGTCCCACGTGCGCCACTGTGAGGTTGCTAGAAGGGACCCCCGGCCTGTGGCGCCCCCGGGGTGCGGCGGCCCCACAAACCCGCGCTGACCTACGTCTGGCCCTACGCTCTGGAGCGAGCAGCCAGGCCTCGCCCCTCGCCTCACTCCCCTTCCCCTGCGGCGATTGACTCGCAGCCAGGCCGCCGTGCCGGGGTCAAGCGGGAACGCTGATGGAATGGGGATTGGGGCCGCCTGCCCTCCCCCCCCCCACCTGACACCCCCGGCCACGGTTCAGCTCTCCAGGGAGCAGAGAACATCCGCACGGCATCAGGATCGACCGCCGGGCCTCCATTAGGAGGCTGATGGAGCTGTAACAGGATTAGGGAGCCCGCAGGAGGGGCTCGGGCTGCTAATGGATGGGCTGCGAGTGAGCTCAGCCACTGGCTGTGGTTCAAGGAGGCCGAGGCGATGCCGGGAGAAAGGCAATGCTGGGAGGAAGGCATCCCAGCACCCCCTGTGCCTCGGGGGAAGGGGAGCCCAGTCCACCCCCTGCCTCCGCACCCACACGCACTCCCGCCGCGGGTGTTTTTTATTCAATCCGAGTTGCCATGTGAACGGACCCAAAATACAAAAAGAAAAAAAGAGACCAAAACAAACCCGAGTATTTAAAAAAAATAAATTGATGAGAAACAGGGCAGAGGTGGGACTGAGGCTCCTCCTGGGCCTCCCCTCCACAGGGCCTCGCTCTGTAGCCAGGCATTGAGGGGAAGGGCTCAGGCAGTGAGTCTGGGCACCCTCCTGCCCCACTCCAGTGCCTCCCCTCACCTGGCAGCAGGGGTAGGAGGAAGGGCAGCCAAGCAGGTTCGGAGCCAGCCAGAGCCCAAGAGCCAGGCCCCCTCCTGCGGGCCGGCCCACCCGGTCCTCACGCTGATCTGGGAACCAGCCTGGAGCCAGCGGGGACAGCACTAATCCGAGCCAGACGCAGAATCCTCTGAGCTTTGGGCCGGGCTGGCGCCTCTCTCATCGTCTGAGTCCTGTGGGAAGAAACAGGAAGTCAGGACAGTAGAAGCAGAGCAGCTCATCTCCACCTACTCCTGTACCTATAGCAAAGACTAAACTCAGTCCTCCACTACAAGACTGGATGTGCATACTATCAAGAGGAGCACATGCCTGTAGGGATGAGGTAAATGAGTGAAGCCCACCACCAAACAGCCCTACTACCTCCTTCTTGCTCTCTGCAGAGGAGCTCTCATCGCTGGAGACAAATTCCTTGCTCTTGAAGCTCTCGCTCATATTCTTGGCAGAGGACTTGGTGGAGGACGAAGACTTGGAGGCAGCACCCTTCTTCTCCATTTTCCCTTTCATCTGTTTCTCCTGCTTCTTCTTCTTCTTTTTAGACCTCTCCCTATGCATGTGTTGGGAGGGTGGAAGAGACAGAAGCATTACCTTGCTGACAGTGCACTGGTCCCATCTCACAACCCCCCAGCCCTGGAGAGGCCCAGCCACCACAACAGCTAAGGACAGACAGATTCCAGCGAAGCCATGCCACGTCCCCTTGTCCGCTTAGCACACTCACATCTTGGAGCTCTCTGACTTGTTGCCCACGCTGTACTCTTTCATGGCCTTCTCATAATCCCTCTTGGCATCTTCTGCCTTGCGATCCCATTCCTGCAGCAAAAGCAGGTTAGTGGCGCTTTGTTCCCGCACCATCCGCCAACAAGAGCCTCTGCACCACCTGAGTCCAACACTATCTCCACCCATGTCCCTGACCACCTGGAGACCATGCTCACACAACAGCTCACCAGCTCAGAGGTGACAGCTCCCCACTGCCAACCTCCTTTCCTGATCTGTTAATGGAGCAGCAAGATCCAAGCAAGAGCATCCCAGGCCTCCTGACATCCACCTTCCCTTCCTAAATCTGGCTTAGCAGTCCTCACTGGCAGAGCAACCCACCTCTTTCTTCTCCTTAGACATGGCTTTCCAGAGCTCCCCAGCCTTCTTGGACAGGTCTGTGATGCTGATACCAGGATGGTCTGACTTGATCTTCTCTCGGTTGGCATTCAGCCAAAGCATGTAAGCCGACATGGGTCTCTTGGGAGCATTGGGGTCTTTGCCTTTCTTGCTCTAGAAAGCAGGAAACAGAAAGAACCAAAACTTGAAATACCCCACACACTGAAGACTTAGGGTTACCCCAAGATGATGCCTGCTGCATCCCACCAGTAATTATTCAGCTACTTAATCAGGGAGATGGGTTGTCAGCTCACACACAAAAAAAAGTGAAAGCACCCATAGAGTAGGTGGAGAGGATGTGGAGGACCTGTGGGGGGCAAGTCCTCCAACAATCAGAAGGTACTGCCAGGCTCAGACACCACTATATCCTTTGGAAGAGTTTCAATCTAGACTCATTTGCAGGATGAAGAAAAGCCTGCAGGAAGCAGAAGAGCCAGGCTTGGACAACCCAAACTGGGCAAAGCACTGTGAAGTGGTAGGATCGGATCAGACCACAGCAGAAGACTAATGGGAAGCAGCTCAGCTAATGTGCTGTGACCTGGATCTCCTGTGGTGTTGCTCCAAACAAGGGAAAAGCAATCCATATTCCAAGGGCAGTGAGCCCTGATCTCCACAACTCTACCAGCAGCAACTTCTCACCTCCACCTGCTTCTTGCGGGGCTTGCGGTCTTTGACTATCTTGGCCTTCTTGGCTGGCTTCTTCTCACCTCGGTCACTGTCACCATCCCCACTGGAGGAGCTGGCCGAGGCATTGCTGTCAAACCTGTGTGAAGTGACCTGGTTTCAGGGAAAGCTCAAGATCTCTACTCCAGCAAGATGAAGCAGGAGGTGAGGGAGTTGTGGCAGTGACAAGCACATAGCAGGACTTCCCCCTGAACTCTCCCATCCTCCAGCAACCTGCAGTTCGGAGACTTCCTGAGCTGAAACCGCTCTGTTCGCTCTTAACAGCCCTCAGGGGACTCTCCTTCCACGAACATGGCTGATCGTTTTGAGTTCCCGTAAACTTTAGGCATTTGCAACGCCTCACTGCTGAACTGCACCAAGATCCACCCCTCCTCTTGTGCTGAACCTGACTCCCATCAGCACACATGATGCCCCTGAGCACTTGTTCAGACTGCAGTTCTCATCAAGAGAACTCGAGAGACAGACCAGAAGTGCACCCACTTACAAGGCCATTCACAACGATACTGTCTGCATCAGATGCACTCCTCAGCATTCTCACAGCCCCATCCCACCCCACACACTGCCCACACATGGCATCTTCCAAAAGCTGCCCATAGTTAAGAGTCCGGTCCCAGCCCCTACTCACTCTTCAGCCACATCATCATCCTCTTCCCCGGGGTTGAATGACTCATCTGCAAGGACAGAGTGTGAGGTGAAGATGGACAACCAAGGAACGCAGCAGGACTCAACTCGAGGAAGTAGCCTGAGCATACCAGGCAGCCCCTCAGGCAGTGGGGGCTCAGATGCAGCCCCAGCACAAACCTGTCTCCTCTCCAGACCCATCGCTGCTATCATTGGCGTTCTCCTCCCGGATCTTGCCCTCCTCCTTCATCCTCTCCAGGTAGGCGTCGTGCTGGTCCTCATCAGAGTCGGCATATTCATCGTAGCTCTGCTTCATACCCTGCAGGAGGGACAGAGTAAGAGCTGCTCTCCATGCTCCACACATCTGCATACAGTCCATTCTCTAGAAACTACAATGCATGCATGGCCAGCCTGGGAAACACACAGTGTCCCATCTGTCTCCCTGTCTCCTCATCAGGGATGCAGAGAAAGGGACAGGAAAGGTTCCCCAAAGATGTTACTTGAGTTAGGTGGGGGCCCCTCTTGCAAATCATGCTGCAATTACTGGGTTTAGTCAGAGACCAACACAGCCATGCAGAGGAAACCTGCACCAGGAGGAGGAAGAAGAGAAAGAGGAAGGGGTATCTCACGGACCTTTTTCCTCTACAAGGGTAAGGAAAGAAAAGAAAGGTGAAAAAAAATGAAAGGAAAAAAAGCAGCAAAATTTTGGAGAGAAGAAAAAAGGTCCCAGTCATCTCCCCACCCCAGCCTGCAGGCCAGTAATTCCAGCAGGGCACAGAGAACCAGCCCTGTGCAGCAGATACCTCCTTGAGGCCTCGGTTCTTGATGTTCAGCTTCTTGGCATTGACAAAATCAAAGAGCTTCCCGTACTCCTCCCTGCAGGAGAGATGGGGTGGTCAGGGACAGGTGGGATCCAGCTCGCTGGCACCCACTGTGCATTCTCAACACAGCGAGCAGAACGATCACCTTGTTACATCAGTAAAGATCCACCGTGTGTGACCAACACAGAGGACACAGGGGCAATGGAGCTGCATTGCAGGACAGAGAACAGCCCAATGTTACAGTAAGAGCTCACTCTGCGCCCACCTCTCTATACTGCTGAAGGTGTACTGTGTGCCCTGCTTGGTCTCGATCTCGAAGTCGAAGGAGCGGGTGGTGGTGGTCCCACGGGCAAAGTTGACAAAGGAGATCTCATCAAAGCGGATGTGCACTGGCGGCTTGTGAACATAGATGAAACCACGCTCCAGTGGGTAGAGAAGTCCTGAGCTGGCCTTGTAGGAGCAGGTGATGCACTGGGCTCCAGAGTGTCTGTGAGGGCAAACACTGCTATGTTACACCAGTGGGGAGCAAACACCCCTCCCTCTGCACATCCCCAGTGAGATAGCAGCTTAGATAAGTCCACCAACTGCTCCTGCTTGCATGGGGTAAAATTCTTGCAAAACCCCCTCACCCTGACTATAGAAAAAGAGATGTTGGTCCTGCTATCCGAGTCAAGAGGGGGTCTCAGCTGGCCTGAGACCACAAAAACAAGAAGAATCTCCTGTCCTAGGGACAAGAAGGCTCACTTTACCTCTCCCCCTACCTCCACGCGTACCCTTAGTGTAGGAAGGTCCCACACTTCCTCACCCAGCCAGAAGCAACAACAATGCCTCACCCCTGGAAGTTGCCAGGCACAGTGATCTTGCGGTTCACCAGTGCCTTCATAACTCGGCTGACCATCTCATAGAGGGAGCCTGACATGTTCTTAGTGAGCCGCCCCTCGAAGCGTTTCTCCACCTCTTCCCTGCGTGACAGAAATAGAGGATAATGACAACAACAAGGAGCAAGGAGATTCAATACATACACTAGCTCTCCCCGCAACACCCAGGTCCAGGGAAGGAGTCAAGGAAGTTGGCTGGCGAGAAGAACTCACTCATTCATGTTGAGGGTCAGTGAGATGTCTTCATCCTTGGAGAAAAGCAGGATAAGGAAGTGGTAGCGGGTCTGGCCCTGCTTTATCGGTGGATCCAGGCTAATCTGAAAACAGAAGAGGAGGTGAGGACCCAAAATCCTTCGAAACAATTTCCTGAGAAAGGGAGGACAACTCCACCCCTCCTCACCACAAAGAACATCTGCCGTTGGTCCTTGTGTGGGAGCAGGAAGAGGCGCAGCACGGTAGTATAGGGGATTTTGTAGTCAAAGGTTTTGCCATGGAGGTGCAGGAAGGTGGGGTAGATGCGGATGTCGTATCGCCCACGAGGCGTCAAACACTGCAGCTCCCGGAAGATGCAGATGGCATCACCAGTTGCCTGGATCACATCCGCCTTGGAGAGGACATTCTGAGCAAAGGCCTACAAGGAGAGGGAGTTGTGGTCAGGCACTAGGTGAGGGCGCCCAACTAGTGTGCCTCACTGTGCCTCACTCACCTCCACAGGGTCAACACCATCCTCCTGGGTAGGGGGCACGTAGAAGCGAACCTCCATGAGTGAGACCTCAGCGTCATCATTCTGGTGGAACTCCAGCGTCACTTCGTTCTTGCCCGTCGTGCACTGGGAGACATTGCTGAGGGGGATCTCAAACACTGGCTGCTCCCCGATGTCAAAGGAGAGAAGCTGCCCTACAGCAGGTGGAAGGGATAAGAACCTAAGGTCCACCCTGCTGCACAGACCCACGGTGAGTTCCATCCTAGATCCACGCTCCAGCAGCATCATCGCTCTTCTCTCAAAACCCAGAAATGCCTCCCCTCTCCCTCCCTTCCCATGTTCTCCACACAAATCTCTAGGCTTTCTCCTCTCAGCTATAGTTCCAGAGAATTATATTGATCAAAAACAAAAAGGCTGTTAATTCCGCTCTTCCTCCTCTCTCAGACCAGGGAGGAACATCCACCAGCTCTTCTGGCTCCCTGAGGAATTTGGAAGGCTCTATTAGATGCTCACACCTTCCATGCAGACTTCTCTTTTATGTTGAACATTTTCTGCCTACCCCGCTGAACATGCTGTGCTGCCTGCAAGTATCTCCTGCTTTCCTAGGATGACCAACGTCCATGTTGTATCAGCACTAAAAACAGGGCAGTTTCCCAGAGGAGCATCTAAAGCTGTCAACAGCTGGGTGCTGGTGGGATAATGACACTGACCCAGCCATCAGATTCCCACCCAGCCCCACCACCTTGGCCTACACACAGCACAGATTCCCTTGCCCAAGCAGCAGCACCACTGGCCTGTTCCTGTCTTACCGCAACTCACCTCCGAACCTCACTGTGCCCCAGTTCCAACCCTTCACACACAGGTCCTTCTCGGCCAGCTCCAGACGATAGTGTGCCTTGAAGAAATCTGAGAGCTTATCAAACTCCTGCGATGAGGTGGGAAGGAACAGAGAAACAGAGAATGCTCATCAGAAACTGCCATGTACACATCAGCACGGCCCAGAGCCCATAACTGGGACCTTGCCCGCAGTACATGATGAGAAAAACAGACAACAGCTGCTGTTAAAGGCAAGGAGATCAGCTTTGTGAGATCTGGCAGATCCTGCAGGCAGCATGGCCTGATACAGGACAAGCAAAGAGACTGTAGCACAAGCTACCTGAAAAAAAGGATGGTCAGCACGGCTCAGGCAACAGTCAGAGATGGCACGGACTCACCGATTCCCGGAAACCATCGTATTTGTAGACATGGCCGTTCTTGGTGAGAAGCTTGAGGCCGTGACCGAGTGCCACACGCCGCCACACACCCTCTGCCAACTCTGAGGCCTGGATGTTGTCCACCTTCCCCGTCTTGCTGTTCTTGAAGATGACGCCCTGGCGACTCAGCCGCAGCCGGCCATCATTCTGGTGGGAGGTAGGTGTGAGGTACAGGCAGCTCACCCCACGCACATGGAGGGGAGCAGCCCAAGGTGGGGAACTTCCACACAGCACAGACAGCTGCTAAGCTCTCCCAGGGGACACGAAGTGAACTCCCCAGCCACCCAACAGTTTCTGTTCTCCATGCACTCCTTATCACCTTCCGCTGGGATTCAGGCAGCCAGGTTGCCAGCAGCCTCGGTACCAGAGCTCCACCGGGCATTTAGAAACAATCTCCCAAATGCCACAGGGTGACCCAGAAATCCTCAACATCACTGCAGCATGACACTGCCCACCCCCAAGCACCGGAACAGGCTGATTTACAGCACCCAGCTGCCCAGCAGTAGCTACTGCATAAAAGGGTGAACGCTTGCAGCTGGCATTCCTTCCCCTGGACACGTTCCCAACCACAACCTCGCTAGCTCCGCAACAGGCTGCTACTAAAAGCCCCTGTTGATGCTCCAAAATGCTTCAGCTCTGGAAACAAGGCGCCTCAGCTCCCATTTCCAGTTGAGCTCAGCAAAACATGCTCTGCCAGAACAAGGCAGTGGAAGAGCTGCAGGGATGGGGGGGAGCATACTGCAGCACCCCTGGGTGTACAGCTGAGACCAGGCCTCAGAGCCGCACAGCACCGTGTGCCTCCAGCCCATGAGATGGGGGTGAGCACTTCTGGCATCGGGCAGCACCCCAGATAGCTGCCCCCAGCACTGAGTTGCCCCTGGTGCTGCTCACCATGGATCCCTTCACCTCCTGGTAGATCTCGTTGAACTCCAGTGTGTCAGCCATGACGAAGGGGGCCGGGCTCGCAGGCAGGCAGGAGGAGGCCGGAGTTCAGCTCCCCACCGAGGCCGGCATGCCCTGCTGCCACCAAGCAGCGAGGTGCTGGGGGGTAGGGAGGAGGGGGAACGAGAGTGAGCACGGGGAGGTGAACCCCCCCTGAGGAACGTGATCCCACAAGAATACGTCCCCCCATCAAGCCTCTCCCGGGGCTCCCCGGGGTCGCCGCTTCCCGGGCTGCCACGTCCCGGTGGAAAGGGGTACAACGAGGCCCTGGCAGCCCCCCACAGTCTCCACCACCCCTCTCCCTAGGCCCCACGCCCCCATCCGTCACCCCCACGCTCCCACCAGCTACCCCCAACCCCCACATCACCCCCCCCGAAATCACCCCCCCAAAACCCCCCTTTCTCTGTCCCCTCTCCAGCCCCCCAAATTCGCTCCCGCCCCCCCCCCCCCCCCGCACCGCCACCGCTTTTCCCGCCTGCGCAACACGAACCTCGCGCGAAGCCGCCTCCCCCCCCCCAACCGCCTCCCGCGCCGCCGCCGGAACCCGCCCCCACTTCCGCCATAGAGAAGCGCCGCCGCCCGGCCTCTCTGGGAGCCATCGCGGGGGGAGGGAGGACCCGGCCGCGTCGGCACGAGCCTCGCGATGGAGCGCCGTGGAGGACTGAGGCTAAAGGCGAGCGGCGCTTTCCTCGGCATAGAGGCAGCGGAGTGGAAAGTGGGCAGGCTAGAGCGGCCGCTCCCCGAAGCGACAGTCTCTCTCACCTGGTACCACAGAGAGGCGGGAGGCCTCCAGCCGGGAAGTGGGGGGGCTGCTCCCCATTGGCCGACGCTGGGTGATCCCCATGACGTCACCGCGGCGGGGGGTTAGGGCGGCTCTGCGCAGCACATGGCGCCCCGACGTGGGGTACGCCCCAAAAAAGGCACTCCGAAGTGGGGCGCATCCCAAAATGGGACACCCCTCGTCAAGGGGAACCCTCAAAAAGAGCACACCGGTATGGGACACCTCCAAACACCGTGAGGTGGCAAACACGGGGTCCGCAAGCACAGAGGACGCCCAGAATGGGAGCACCCCGAGTGTGGGGCACCCCTAAAATCGAGTCACACATACTGCGCCCCCAGCGCGGCCCGCTCCCAAAATGGAAGCACCCCAAGTGCCGAGGGCCCAAAGCATCCCCCAGGGCGCCCCAGAGAGGGGCTACCCCATGCAGGATCGCCGCCCGGGGGCCCTCCTCGAGGTAGCCTCTCGCACCCCTCCCCCCATCCACGTCTTCCTTCCCCTCCCTCCTCCTTCCAGCCATGCCCCCTCCCTCCATCTCCCCCTGCACCCCCTCCCCCTCCCTGCGTCCTGTGCCCACCCCTCTGCCTCTGCACCACCCCGCCCGCATCCCTGCCCACATCCCCGCATCCCTGCCTCTATCTGCCCGCATCCCTGCCCGCTGCCTGTATCCCTGACCTGCTCCCTGCCTCTATCCCTTCCCACTGCCTCTATCCCTGCCCGTATCCTTGCAGAGCCCCTGCTCGTGCCCCCGTCCGGCTGCCCATGCCCCCCCCGCGCCTCCAGCCCCGCTGCCTGGCCGATTTCTTCTCCTACGAGACCACCAAGTCGGTGGTGGTGAAGAGCTGGGTGGTGGGCGTCGTCAACCGGGTCGTGCAGCTCCTCATCCTCTCCTACTTCATCGGGTGAGAGACCCCCCCACCGGGACCCCACTCCTCTGCTGGTGTTCCCCACCCCTCGGCAGAACATGCTCCCAGTCTACATAGCATCCCTGATGCTATGGTGACAAGCTGGGGACCGGGAGGGTGACACCAAGAGGGGACACTGGGTGGGTGCATGATGTGAGGTCAGGAGGGTGTCATGGGAATGGCAGCTGCCCGCTGGAGTGGGGGTGGGAACCGGGCTGTGAGAAGTGATGACAGCTACAGGCAGAGAGGGAAAGGTGACAGCAAGTGGCTGGCAGCATGTCTGTGATGGGGACATCAGGTTGACACAACGGGCAGGCGATGGGAGGGTGGCTGTTGGCATGGATGACGGGGAGGAGAGGTAGGGATGGGTGCTGAGGAGCATGCTAAACCCCAGGGGGTGACACAGACGGGTGACAAGTGGCTGTCAGAGGACTGGTGGCAGGAGGACTGGCTGCAGGTGGCAGGGAGCCAGCTGGCTGTCCCCACAGCTGACCCCTCCACCCACCAGCTGGGTGTTCCTGCATGAGAAGGCCTACCAGGTGCGGGACACTGTCATCGAGTCCTCGGTGGTGACTAAAGTGAAGGGCATCGGGAAGTATGGCAACCGCGTCCTGGACACAGCTGACTACGTCACCCCCCCACAGGCAGGAGACAGTGGGAAACCCCCCCGAGCCCTCCTAGCCTCATCTCAAATAAACCCAATAATCCCCAAGTGGCACGGGGTTGGGAGTGGGGGTGTGGTGGTGACATAGTGTCCCCGTCACCGCAGGGCACTTCGGTGTTCGTGGTGGTCACCAAGCAGATCCTGACGGAGAATCAGGAGCAGGGCATCTGCCCGGAGGTATGGGGACACAGGGGGTGGCATGGGGGGCACCGGTGTCCTCTGACCCACTGACCCCCCCTCTCCGCAGAGTGAAGCCGCATACCGGTGTGCATCCAACCGTGACTGTCAGGGGAAGGGCCGCACCACAGGCAGTGGTGAGTTTTGGAGGGGGATGGAGATCCCCAAAACCATGGAGTTTGAGCTCACCCGCATTATTGCCACAGGGGTGCTGACGGGACGCTGCGTCCCCTACAATGTGACCCTGCGCACCTGTGAGATCCGGGGCTGGTGCCCACCCGAGGTGGACACCGTCGATGTGTGAGTGTGCAGCAGCAGGAGAGGGGAAAAACACTGTGCCCCCTGCCCCGTTCAGGACCACCACCTCTTTCCCCACAGCCCTGTGATGCTGGAGGCTGAAAACTTCACCCTCTTCATCAAGAACAGCATCCGCTTCCCACTGTTTGGCTTCGAGAAGTGAGTGGCACTGCGGGGACACAGGGTGGGTTCTCACTGCTGGAGGCTCACAGCCATGTGCCCCCCCAGGGCCAACCTGCCTCCCCAGGTCAGTGCAGGAGAGCTGCAGCGCTGCCGCTTCCATCCCGAGCAGCAGCCGCTGTGCCCCATCCTGCGGCTGGGCGACGTGGCACGCTTCGCCGGGCAGGACTTCGCCTCGCTGGCTGCCACCGTGAGCTGGGGACACAAAGGATGTGGGATGCGGGGCATGAGAACAAGGGGATGCGGGACACGGGGACAGGGGATGTGAGGACAACAGGGTAAGGGATGTAGTGACTTGAGTTTTAGAGCCAGGGAGACCTGGGATGTGGTGTTCATGAATGTGGGAATGGGGGACATGGCGTGTGGGAACATAGGGGCTTGCGATGTGGGGATGTGGCAATGTGAGCCGTGGGGATGCAGGGATGTAGGACATGGGAAAATAGTACTGCAAGGACACGGGGACGTGGGACATGGATGGAGGGACACGGGGCCACGTGGCACAGGACGCATTGCCCTCACGGCCGGCTGGGCAGGGCGGGGTGCTGGGCATCAAGATCGGCTGGGTGTGCGACCTGGACCGCGCCTGGGAGCTGTGCCTGCCCCGCTACTCCTTCACTCGCTTGGACAGTGTCACCCAGCACAGCCCCGGCTCCCCTGGCTACAACTTCAGGTAGGGCCACGTGTGGCTGCCTGCCGTGGGGACAGCTGCAGAGCATGGGGTGCCAGGCGGCCGTGTCCCACGCAGGCACGCACGGTACTATCGTGGGCACAACGGCACTGAGCTGCGCACCCTCACCAAGGCCTTCGGCATCCGCTTCGACGTGTTGGTGTATGGCAACGTGCGTATGGACACAGCATCCCAGGGACCTATGGGTGCCATAGGTGGAAGCCGTGCCGACTCAGCTCTCTGCCTTCCCGCAGGCTGGGAAATTTGGCATTGTGCCCACCCTCATCAACACGGTAGCTGCCTTCACCTCCATCGGCGTGGTGAGTTGAGGCAGTCCTCAGCCCTGGGGCAAGCAGGTAACCCACAGCCGTAGGGCTGAGGGCCATGGTGATGCCCAAAAGCGGTGGGAAGGAGGATGGAGGGAAATCCCACTGCCACAAAGCAGGGTGATGGAAAAGGTGATGGCAGCCTAATTCCTGGAGGTCTGTGGGGTGTTGGAGGCACCCCGCAGCCCTTTCCCCATTACTGTTGCCCCCTAGGGCACGGTGCTGTGCGATATCATCCTGCTCAACTTCCTGAAGGGCGCCGAGCACTACAAGGCCCGCAAGTTTGAGGAGGTCAGTTGGCTGCTGGGTACCCCTATGGAGGGGCAATCCCAGAGCCCCTAAGCACCCTGGGTGCCACGGCTATGGGACAGGGAGTGACCTCATGTCCATCCCCTGTCCCACAGGTGCCAGAAGCCAGTGTGCCCCCAGCCCCTGCTAGCCCCACAGGCTGTGTGCCAGGAGCCCTGGGGGACCAGAGCCGGGAGAAGCAGTCCACTGACTCAGGAACCTTCTCCCTGGGCCTCTAGCTCTGGGTGCCATGGCGCAGTCCCTGTCTGCATTTGGCCCCATGATCTCTCCTCTCCAGAGCCCCCCAGTCCTACTCCTTAACCACACTGTCACTTGGACGGGACAGGGGAGGTGTATGGGGTGTGAGTGTAACGTGTTCCCGTGCTTCTATAAGGCCACAGCATGCAAAGCCCCCAGCCCCAAGGTGAGGAGCAGGAATGGGGACAGTGGGGGGACACAGCCCCAAGCTGCTGAGATTGGTATGGGGGTGGGTGAGGACCAGGGGGTAGCTGTGGGAACACCAGGAATGGGTGGCAGTGGGGATGGGCACCAGGGGCCTAGGAGTGACAAAGGGGTCAAGGGCTGGGGGTGAGAGTCAGGAGTGATGGTGGGGATGCAGGGACGTGAGGGACATAGGGTGGCACAGGGAGCTGGGAGCCATGGAGGCAGCACAGGAGTGGCAGAGAAGAGCAGTACCTTCAGGCTCACCTCAGAACCGGCCGAGGGGATGCAGAGAACCTTCACCCCAATAAAGCCTTGGTGTGCAGCCCCACGCCTGTGCCCTCTGTGTGTGGGGTTAATGGGTGGGGGGCTCTAATGGGTGCAGGAGACATGAGGTGACCTGGGATGGGGGAAGCAGTCTCTACCACCACAAGATCCCACTGCAGCCCCCAGCATCTTCCCTTTGCCTCCGAACACATGCTGGAACCACATGTCCCCTATCACTGTGCACTGCCCCAGCTCCACTGCAACCCCAAGCCGCTAACTGCCATGGGGTGGCCTGAGGGGAACCAGGTACAGTTTGGCAACTTGTCCAAGGTCACTTCCTCCCTCTGCAGTTTTGGAGCCCATGGCAGCCCATGGCTGCTATTGGCTCCAGATGCCACCATCCACTGAGGCAGCCCTGTGCCTCTGTTTCTGTGTCTTGCCATGCCCTGAGCCCACAGGGAGATGTCACTAACATGCACCAGATGCTGCTGTGCCTGGGAATGCAGACCCTCCATGCCCCTAACTTGGGCACGAGACAGCAGCACCCTTACTGCAATGGCAAATTGGTACTTTGGGCTGTTGGGCAAACTACTGCCCCCTCTAAAGGGGCACAACCACTTTCCTGACCATTCCGTGATGGTCTTGTGCCCCAAGGAGTAGCAGGGTTGTGGGGCAGGGTGGCAGTGCTTAGGGATGGGGTGGCAGGGAACAGGCAGCATTGGAAAGGGGTCATGGTAGGAGATGAGGTGGCTGAATAATGGACACAGGACCACCCTAAAGGATGATGGCACCTGGGCCCCCTGACCCCTTGTGTACCTCCAGGCCACCCTATGGCAGTTGGTGGCTTGGGCCAGGGCTGGGGTGGTGCAAGGCTGCAGGGGACATGTGACTCCAGCATCCCTATAAGGGCCAAGGCAGGCAGAAGCTCTGAGCCCCAAGGTGAGGAGCAGGGACAGGAACAGGGATGGCACTGGGGACACAGCCCTGTGCTGCTGGGCTGGAGCTGGGGAACAGAGGAAAGACAGCCCTGAATCTGGTATATGCAGTTCTGTGATGCCCTGGGGATGTGGTGGGAGGTACATGATGGCATGGGTGGCACAGAACCAGATGTGGCCCCGGGAATGGCAAGAGGCTACAGAGCATGAGGGACATAGGGGTGGCTGAGGGCTGGGGGTGGCAGGAGGGACACGGGGAATGGGTGGCACTGAGGATGATGGGGGTCAGAGACTCAGGAGTGATGGGACTGAGGGCTGGGAGGGAGGGGTAGGGCTGGTGCTGGAGACACCAGAGGAGACAAAGGACATGGGGTAGCATGGAAGACCAGGTGCCATGAGGACCATCAGGGCTGGCCAAGGGCTCTCCTGAGATGATCCCAGGGAACACAGGTCCATGGGGCAAGAGATCCTCCAGGCCTGCCATGTCCCCACGGCTCTCCACAATGTAGCCTGGCCTGCTCCTTGTCCTGACCCTGCTGGGCATGGTTTCTGCCCTCTGCCCCAGTGAGTAGCTCAGGGACCACTAGGGACACAATGGGAACAGCTCAAGGACACCCCTGTCCCCAGTCTCAGGGCACTGGGGTTGGTGGGGGGCCAGAGGGGACACTCCAGCCTGTCCCTACCCTCAGCCTCCTGGCACACTGTGGAGGTACCTGCAGGCAGAGAAGTGGTGCTTCATGGTGGTGAAGGCATTGCGCACCTACAAGCGTGCCCAGCTGAGAGGGATGGGGAGGTCAGCAGGATGCCAGGCTCCCATGGGCGCTGCCAGCGTCATCTGTGCCCTTCAGACCTACTGCCAGGACATATACAAGGGACAGCTGGCCTTGGTGCGCATCACAGCCACTAACGAACTGCTGAGGAAGCTGGCAGCCACGTACACCTACTGCAACCTCTGGATCAGGGCTGTCACCAGTTGCAAGGTAACAGGACCCAGCAGGCATCCAGGGCTTGGCCAGGGGTGGGTGCAGGATGCTGAGCCCCGCCGCCACAGGGTGGGTCATGGAAGACATCCTGGGAGGACCTGAGCTCCTGGAACTATGCAAACTGGGCCAGCAGGCAGCCCTGCCGATGGTACAGAACCTGCACCGTGTTCAACCCCAAAGGTAAGCACAGCCCTGCACCAGGGCACAGGCTCTGGTGCTGGGAGCAATGGGTGGGAGGGCATTTAGTGGGGACAGGTACTGGGAGTGTGTCACCAGACATGGGACACTGAGATGGGGCACGGGGACAGGGGACAGGGAGTCTGTGGGTCTCCCTGTGTCCCTGACAATGGGTCCTGTCCATAGATGGGCTCTGGAGAAGTAGAGCATGCTTCCTGCTGCGCTTGTTCCTCTGTCAGCACTGAGAGAGTGCCCGGGGGCCCTGCCATGGCTCCCCAGTGCCCAGGGACTCACAGTGGCCCATGTCACTGTCCTAGTAAAGTGCCTCACAAACTGCCTTGAGGCCACATGTCCATGTGTTTTAGGGCCAGGGGGAGACTGGAGGCAGAATGGGGCTCAACCCCACAGCAGATACTGGAGAAGCTCCAAGGGTGTGGGGCACTGGGTGGGAGCAGCACCACAGGCAGAGGCTTTGGAATATTTATTCTATCCCAAGCACACCCACCCCTCAGTGTGCCCCCCGGCACAGTCCCATCCCTCCCCCAAAGTCCAGTAGAAAAAAGCTGGATGGTAGTGCAGGGTTCAATGGGGTGTCTGGGCGGGGGTCTCGGCACTTGCGGAAGCCTCCAGGGGACTTGAGGCAGCCTCCAGATCCTTGGCACGTCGCCGGCATTCACGGGCCACCACCACAGGACTGACGTAGGCCAGCAGCACCACGGCGATGAGCCCCACGTTCATCTGTGGTGGAGTGATGGGTGTTGAGGGCATGGGACCGGGGGCTGATCCCAAACAGACAAGGGGCCAGCTCCTCAGCCCCCTAAAGGCTGCCTGTGCTGGAGTAGCAAACCACACCATGGTACTACAGACTAGCATCTCTCCCCAGCACAGCGTGCCCCCAGGCTACCACGGGGCAGAACCTCCTGCTCTTCATAGGCCAGCATCCCCACCCAAACTTAGATCAGGCCCTCCATCCCCCCATAGCATAAGCCCCATCCTGCCATGGACTATAGACTCCATCTTCTCATTGTCTGCTGTTTCCAACCCCACGTGGGGGAGGAGCCCCATCCAAACTGGCACTGGGACCTCCTTTCATCCATGACCACCACCCTGACCACCACCCCACCATGGAACTGTCTCCCCTGGGCTATGGGGTATCCATTGGCTGTGGGGAGCACTCACATAGAAAGGGTCCCCCTGGAGCGCTCCATGCACCAGGGCAATGCAGGGATACTGCAGCAGGGCCACCAGCGCCGACAGGGCCATGGCCAGCCCGTAGAGCTTCCCAAAGTGCTGTGGAGGAAACCTGCCAGAACAGCCTGCATGTCACCACTGTGCCCATCACCATGCCACCTCCACCCTCACGCCACCACCCCCTCCTTTACCACCATCCCCTGTCACCGCTGTACTGTCCCCCTCCACCCTGACTTCACTATTGCTTTATTACCCACCCACGTCCCCACTGCTCCCTCCCCTGCCATCACCACTCTGTCCCCTGCCACCACCAACATCAAGGTGCACAGGACTCACGCGATGGCCAGGAAGGCGGCGTTGCCCCCGTAGAGGAAGGAGCGGCTGATCACCTGGAGCACGAATGTGACAAACTGCACAGGCAGGATAGGCACGGCAGCACAGATGGAGAATAGCACGCACTGCGTCACCGTCAACACCAGTGATGGCACGGATGCCCGTAGGTCAGCCAGTGCCCCCTGGGCTCCTGCAGGCATGGCAAGATTAGGGCACAGTGGGGACATGTCCCCAGGTAGAGCGGGAAGAACAGGGAGTGCTACGGTCACATGCATGGGCACGGTGGGGTTGGGGCATCATGGGGACACTTTTGTGGAAACGGTGGGATAAGGACATTGTGGGGACCTGTTCACGGGGTCAAAGCGTGGTGGGGACGTGTTCATGGATGTGGTGGGATCCAGCCATTGTAGCAGCACATCCATTGGCACAGCGGGGGGTCAGAGCTTTATGGGGGCACAACTACAGGCATAGCAGGGTCAGAGCATGGTGGTAGCATGTCCCAGGCAGAGCGGGGTTGGGGACATTTGCAGCTCCAGTGCGCCAAGAGAGGGATGGGGGGATAGGGACAGTTACCCTCAGCACGGTGGGCCTTGTTCCGCTTGTGGCAGTCGAGAATGAGGCCGTTCCAGGGAGCGCAGAGCACCCCACAGAGCTGGGTGAAGGCGAAGGCGTTGGTGTAGATGCTCACTGTGAAGAGGCAGGGTCAGTGCAGAGGGCCGATTCCCAGCCCCCTGCCTGGCTCACTGTGCCCCCCAGCCACCATGCCCTACCCAGGTGTTCATTGCCTAAGGCCAGGTGGTCGAGCAGTGGGTTGAGGGTACCAATGAAGAGGTAGTGGCGCAGCTGCATGACTGAGAGCCACACCACGTGCCACATGAAGAGCCATGAGAGCACACAGGGCCAGAAGGGCTCCACAGCTGCATTGCCTGCACAGAACAAAAGCATCCATCAGGCTGCCTACGCCCACAACACGTGGCCACGCCTATTTCCCAAATGTCCCCACCACAGTTGACACATCCATCCACTGGGTCTCGTGGTACCAAGAACCCCCACCCAACCCATGGGCCAACAGCTCAGATGACTGTGTACCACCCACATCCCAGCACCCCACTTCCCAGCACCCATCACACTCATGGCCATGCCCACCCATGCCTTTGCCAATAGTCCCAGCCCTAGTTCTCCCCCACCTTTTGGGGCACTGGGCTCCAGGGGCACTTCCTCCGGCCCATCATCCTCCGGCGGGCGCTTCTCCTCATAGGTGCGGTACGACTGGGAGCGCCCCGGGCATGACAGCCTACAGCACCACTTGCCTTGTCAACCACCACAGCATCCCAGTGCCACCACCACCTCCACTCGCAGGATGGGCACCGTGACCACCACAACCCATGGGATGGGCGCCATGACCACCACAACCCACAGGATAGGCACCATGACCACCACCACCCAAGAGATGGGTGCCATAACCACCACCACCCAAAAGATGGACACCATGACCACCACCACCCAGAAGATGGACACCATGACTACCATCACCACCTACAGGATGGGTACCATGACCACCACCACCACCCAAGAGATGGGTGCCATAACCACCAGCACCACCCAAGAGATGGGAGCCATGACCACCACCACCACCCAAGAGATGGGTGCTATAACCACCACCACCACCTGTGGAATGGACCCCATGACCATCACCCACAGGATGGGCACCACCACCTCCTAAGGGATGGGTTTTGCCATCCTGGGAGCACAGGCAGGGCAGGGCCTCCCTTACCCATAGTTGTAGGCAGGTGGCAGCGGGTAAGGGATGTGCATGCGGGGCATGAGGAAGATGGTGCGCAGCAGGTGCCAGACGCTGCAGGCTGCCATGAAGAGAAACATGGTCCGCAGGGACAGTCCGTGCTCATGCAGCACCTGGGGACATGTACAGGTTGCCACTATGCCATGCTGGCCACTGGTCTCTGCACAGGGCCACCACAGATGTCAGACCCCAGCTGTGCCCCTGTCTGTCCTCAGCCCACCTCAGTGCCTGTGCTGTGAACAGGCAAATCTGGTGCCTGCAGTGTTCCTCACCCCATGCCCACCTTGATAATGAGGAATATGGCAGACGAGGAGTCAAAGGCCCCGTTGTAGAGGGTGATGATGATGGAGCGGTACTTCCCAAAGAGGTTCCCCACCTGGCACACAGAACCCCCCCATAATGCTGTCAGTGTCCCCATCGCCAGGCAGGGTGCCTGAGCTGTGGGGTGAGGGTTCAGACGCCTCCCACCTGCATGTTGGTGAGGATGAGGAGAATGCCTCCCACCGACAGCATTGACATAGCCGGGAAGAGCAGCACTGCTTGGTCTGGGGACACAGGTGTCAGTGGGTTCAAGGGACATGGGTGGGGTAGGGGCACCCCACATCTGTGTGGGTCTCACCTGGCGTGGAGAAGGCAACGAGCAGGGTCCCACCAGTGTAGAGGGTGCTGAAACATGGGGACAGTGTTCACAAGGGGGCACAGGATCCCCACCCCTGTGCTCCAACACCCCAGCATCCCACCACTGGCCTCATGTGGCACCTCTGAAGTGGAGGAATGTGGGGAAGAGGCTGGCTCTACAGTTGCAGGGGTGCCCTAGGGACATCAGTGGGGAATAAGAGCATACGGGGGGCTGTAGGCAACAAAGGACACCCTGGGGACATTTGGTGGCATTGGGAAACAAACACTGCTGCCCCCCACCTCCCTCCCCCCCGTGTGAGCAGGGCTCCACCAGTCCCACCCTACCTGGGAGCCCCGATAACCACCCTGCTCCCGATAACGCTCCCCCAGCCCTGCGTCAGCGCCCAACTAAAGGGTCCTCCATCCCCAGCACCCACATGTGTCCCTCTGCCACCCCCCACAGCACTCACATGGCGATGAGGCGGGCAACAGCAGTGCCAAAGCGGTCGAAGACGTAGCCCATGGGGAGAGTCATGAAGTTGTTCATGAAGGAGCCGATAGTGAAGACCAAGGAGAACTGCTCATCCTGCCCGCTGCAGTCTGCAAGGCAGCCATCGGTGGGGACAGGAGCACCAGCACAGGGGACACGGGCATGGGGGAAGTGGGGAAAAGGGGCAGCACTGGGGACAGGAAAAGCAGGGAGCCAGTGGGAATAATGGGCACTGGGACAGTGGGGATACAGGAATGACAGCAGGAACCCAGGGCACCGAAGTGCACCACACAGTAGGAACATGGGAGGCACCCCCAGGACACCAGTAGGAACAGGGCCCCCCCAGGACACCAGGGACAAGGACTCAGCACTGATAGGGATGGTGACACCGGGGCCGTACCGGGATGCAGCGTCCCATTGGGGTTGAGGCTGGCCGAGGACTCGCACCACTGCTTAAAGTAGCCCAGGTTCTTGAGGACGTAGACGAGGGAGGCCCAGCCAAAGATGATGCCGCAGAAAGCACCGCACTCCAGCAGCCCTGAGAGCAGAGTGCCCAGCTTCTTGGCTCGCCCCGCACCCCCCGCCATGCTGTCAGGCACGGGGCTCTGCTGCTTCTGCGGGGGACAAGCGGGGAAGTCACAGCCCTCCCTCTCCACACAGTCCCTCATTTTGCATGTGACCAACCACCTGGACAAAGGCCAACCCGGCCCCTACTCCATCCCTTGTCCCCTGGGCAGCTCCCCCCACTGACACCCACCTGTACCCTGGTGCCACTGCAGCAGCAGAGTTTGGACCCTGGTCTGAATCCCTGTGTGGGGTGCCTGAGGCACACGGCCGCACTGTGCACTTCTGCTGGGATCACTGGGGGGGGAGGGCAGGGCTGCTGGTGCCAGATAGGCAAAGAACTGTTCTCCCTCCCCAGCACCACCTCCTTATCTCCCTGCAGCACTCAGTCCTGGGGACCTGCAACCTCCGTAAGCGTGACCCCCCGGGGCCTGGCACACCGATCTGGTGCATTTCTGAGAATGCTGTACAACTCGCAGCGTGGAGGCACAGCCCTGGGGGTGCTGGCACTGTTGCTAGGACCACAGCACCTGGGGACAATGACACACCCCCAGGGGCCTGATGCACACACCTGCATCCTACGAGGCACCCCGGCACGCACCTTGGGGACAATGGCACATACCCCCTGGCGACAACGACACATCCCCAGGGAACCTCCAACGGTGCCAGGCATGCTGACACACCCTTTGGGGACACTGGCACCTCCCCGGGAACCCAATCACAGGCCCTGGGTGCAATGAGACACTGGTGGGGAACCCAGCACATTCCACCAGTGTCAAACAAGGGACCTGCAGCTGGCTGCCACAGGCGCTAAGGTCATGTCCCCACACACCACACTGAAGCCCCAGCACTTGCCACCACCCACACCTGCACCACAGCATCACCATGTCACCAGGTCCTGCTGGTGACACCAGCAGCCCTGCAGCCAGTGTAATGGCTGCTAATGAGGCCTCATTAGTTGGATGGGGGACAGGCGGATGGCTAAAGATTAACCTGGGCAGATGGCAATGGCTCAGCCCCGAGGTCGGGGGAGGGGGGGGGGGGGGGGGGAATGGCACTATATATAGCTAGCTGTCCCAGCAGAGGTTGCAGGCTGGGGGCGCAAGCCGGGGTGGCACAGGAGATCTGTGGCAAAGAGGAATGCTGCCTGCCTGGCGCCACCGCTGTGTGCCACCGGTCTCCCCAGGAAGGAGACGGAGCTTCTGTAGGGGCTGCTGTATGGATGGGCTGCAGGATGCTGAGCGCAATCCTGCCCCATCCAGTGGACCTGGAGCCCTCCCGGCCCCGTCAGCTTCCGGGGAGGGGTGCGGGTGCCCAGGACTGGGCGAAGACGCAGCCCCATGACGCAGCAGGCGGCCCTGACAGCCCCCGCGACTGGAACTTCCCGCAGCCATGCGGGCGCGCACATGGTGAGGCACGCACGTGGTGGAGGGAGCACACGTAGCCCCCAGGTTCGGCCCCACGCAGTCCCGACACCGCCGCGAGCATCTCACGCTCCGGCCCGAGCCCCTCTGCTTCCACCGCGACCCGCAGTCTTCCTGGATCCCCGGGACCGCCCCGCCCCGCCGCTCAGGGTCGCTGTCGGGCTCGGGGCACCCGCTACCCGGCACGCCCCACCGCCCTCTCGAGCATCCCGGCCGCCGCTCTCCTGGCCCGGCCCGGTTCGGCCCTGCTGGGCGCGGAGCCGCCCGCCCGCATCTGCCGGGAGTGGCATCGCCGCGGCTCCGCCCTTGTTCGGCCCGGCGGGGCGGGGATGCGACCAGCCCGGATGAGGCTGAGCCCCGTGGCCCGGCCCGGCTCGGCTGGTTCCGAGGACTGCACGCTTACCGTCACCTCGGCAGCGCCCGCTCGTCCTTCTAGGCGGGAGGCGGAGCGGAGAGAACCGACGCGGCCTCCGGGGCGTCGGCGGGGGCGGGGCGGGCCAGGAACTGCCGTGGGGTCACCGGGACTAAGACCCCCGAACTTGGGGTCCATCCTTAGTCGCGTGACCGACCCGCCAGCCCCGTGTCCTTCACTACCCTCCCTCCCATCCGTCTGTCCGTCCTCCCCCGGTACCACCGCCCCCACAGCCCCATTCATCCCTTCACCCGTCCATTCATCCCTGCTGGCAGGCGCCGGCCACCCCGCAACCTGCCACTCAGCTGCACAGCCATCCACCCATCCATCTGCCTGCCTCCTGCCCATCTGTCCCATTCCATCCATCCATCCATGCATCCATCCATCCATCCATCCATCCATCCATCCATCCATCCATCCATCCATCCTTCCATCCTGCTTCTCACCCACCCAACCCTACACCTGCTCAACATCTGCTCATCATCTGGCCTTCACTCTTTCACTGCCACCCTCATCCAACCCATGCCTTCACCCCCACCTCCCCATCCATCATTTCTTTTTTTCCATCCATCCATCTCTCTTCCACCACCCTCCACCACCCTTGCTCCCATCTCATCGCCCATCTCTTTCCACCCGCATCTTGGTGCCATTGCCTTCCTAGGACCTGCCAGGGGCTCAAGGGTCTGTCCCACACCCCCACGCCATACCCCGGGTGGGTGGATGCAAGTACAGGACCAACGCTGGAGGTGCCCAGCGCCGCAGGCCCCAGCACCTCTGTCACTTTGCCCAGACCCATTGGACCCATAGAATAGGGACAGCTATGGCACAGTGGGACCGAGGAACATCGCGGGGGACAGCGAGCGGATGGCGGCCCCTGAGTCAGCCCCGTGCCGCCCGCAACGCCCACCGCTCCCCGCCAGCGTCTGTCTCTCCAGCTTGTGATATTTCGCTCGCCGGGAGCCGCGCCGGAGACGGCACCGCAAACACGGCGGGTGCCAGATTGTGCCGCCGCAGCCTGGCACGGCCACGCGAGCCCCTCCCCACCCGCGCTCCGTGGGCTCCCCGCGCCGCCGCTCCCTCCGCGGAGACCCCCCCGCCCCCCGCCCCGAGCCCAGCACCGCGGACAGCGCCCGCCCCGGCACCGCGGACAGCGTCGCGGTCCCGCGTGGGTGAGGGGCGAGGGGTGCCGCCTCGGCGCCCACTCGCGATCGCCCCTCTGTCCCAATCCACGGGCACGGACGCCCCTGCCGAGGTGTCCGCCATCCGCGAGGACACAGCAACCCCGCGAGGGTCCAGACATGCAAGGAGGGCTTCCCCGCAGCTCGCTCCCCCGGGCTCACGGCCCCACGCGCGAGTCCCCGCGTCCCCAGTGGGAGCTGCTAGGAGGTCTCGCGTCCTCTGCGAGACGCTCCGCCGGTTCCTGGGGACGCGCTGCGGGGCGTCCCCGTGGGTAGACCTCGTTCCCACACATTCCTCAGGAGCGCCGCGATCCTCCGTGGAGTTCCCCCACGCGCGGAGCGGGACGGCCCGGCCCGGCCGAGGAAGGGTTAAGCGGCGGGACCGGCGGCGAGGGGCGGAGCGCGGCCGCCCCGGGATAAGGCGCGGCGCCGGGCAGGGCTCAGCCCCTCCGGGAGCCGCGGGTAGAGCCGAGCCGAGCCCACCCGTGCCATGCCCCGGGGCGGCGGCTGCCGCTCCTCCTCCCGGCGGCGCAGCGGGGGGTAAGGGGCGCGCACCCCCCCCCAACCCCGGCACCGGCCATGAGCCGACGTGCAGCGGGCAGCGCCTGAGCGCCCGGCCCGGTCCCGCCATGCGGCCCCCGACGGCTCGGGACCTGCCCCGAGGTAGGCGTGGGGCGGGCCGGGGGCACGGCCCCGAGACCCCCCCGCGGCGGGACGGGGCGGGGCGGGGGTCCCGGCACCCGCGGCGCTGCCTTCGGGACGCAGCGGCTGCCCCGGGGCAGCGCACAGAGCGCTGCGGGGTTAACGGGGCGCGCGGTGCGGGGTGCGCGCTGCCCTCGGGGCGCACAGTGCGGCGCAAAGGGTGCGCGGTGCCACAAAGCCCCGCGGGTGGATGCTCCATAGGGTCGCTGCAGCGGGGCAAAGGGGAAGCGGGGACGGTGCGGGGCGCTGTAGGAGGTGGGGGGGGGGGGGGGGGGAGGGGTGGAGCCGGCAGCGGGACCCTGCGAGTGGGGGGGCGGTTGCGCGGGGAGCGGAGCCCGGGAGCCGGTGACTTCAGCTCCGAACTGAGTCAGCCCGCGGCGAGGGGGAGTGACAGATGGGGCGCGGGAGGGGGGCGCCGGGGGGGCGCACGCCGGCACGGGGCGCCGGGGGAGGGGGGCGGCGCCGAGCAGCTGCGCCGGACGCCTCCGTGCGTCCCCCCCCCATCCCCATCCCCGCCGCCTAGCATCGGGGGGGGCCGCCTCCCTCCCTCCGCAGCGGGCCGTGGAGCCCGAGCCAGGCCGGGCTGAATTATGGATGAGGCGCTCGGGTTGCAGCGCAGGGCACTGGGAAGGCGGAGGGGGGGGGGGGAAGAGATGAGGAAGAAAGAAGGGGGGGGCGGGGGGCGCGAACACCCGGAGCGGCGGCGGCGCGTGTCACCGGGGAGCGCGTCAGCCCGCGCCCACGCGCGCACCGCCCCGCACGTGGCCGCGGCACGCGCGCACGTGGCTCCGCCCCGCCCCGCTGTCGGGGACGCGCGTGGGGGGCGCAGCCTTCCCCCTCCCTCCTTTGAGGGGGTCCCATGGGAGTATGGCCCCAGGGGAACACGGGGAGATCACAAGGGGCAAAGCCATGGAAGCTCTTTGGAGTGCAAATCCCCGTGAGGTGCTGGACCCAACGGGGTGGGTAGTGTCATGTGGGGCGTGTGTGGTCCCTGAGGGCTACCGTGGGATCCTGGCCTTATAGGATAGGCATGGCCGTGTTGAATGGTGCATTCCCCTACTGGCTTCTTACGGGATCTTTGACCTTATGTCGTAGCCCTAGTGGTCCCTAGGAGAATGTGACTACATGGGATGTATGTGACCCTGTAGAGCTCTTGGAATGCCTGACCTTAAGGGATGGCCATGACCATGACCATATGGGGTGGACATAGCCCTGTAGAGCTCCCGGAGCTCCTGGCTGTGTGGTATGGGAACAGCCAGGTGGGATGAGGATGGTACTGGGGGGGGTTCCTAGAGCCTGGTGGCAGCCAGTACCCCTTGGGGTGCTCTCCATGGGGTTGCTGGGGAGGGCCCTGTGTGGGGCGGTGGGTGCATGGGGCTGGGCCAGGGATGCAGGGGCAATGCCCCAGGTTGAGCCTCGGGCTGACGCCCCGCTGTGCCCGCAGGCGGGCACCTGGCGGCCCTGCTGCTGGCAGCGCTGGCGTGGGTGCCCGGTGGGTCGCCCGCCTGCCCCGCGCTCTGCACCTGCTACGTCTCGCCGCCCACCGTCAGCTGCCAGGCCAACAACTTCTCCTCGGTGCCCGCGGGGCTCCCGCCTGGCGCCCGCCGCCTCTTCCTGCAGAACAACGTCATCAGGGCGCTGCGGGCGGGCACCTTCGGGCCCAGCACTGTCACCCTCTGGCTCTACTCCAACAACATCTCCTCCATCCAGCCGGGCACTTTCCGCCACCTGCCCGCCCTCGAGGAGCTCGACCTGGGTGACAACCCGCACCTCCGTGTCTTGGCACCTGATACCTTCCATGGCCTCCGGCGCCTCCAGGCCCTGCACCTCTACCGGTGCCAGCTGGCCAGCCTGCCCAGCGCCATCTTCCGTGGCCTCCACAGCCTCCAGTACCTCTACCTGCAGGAGAACGGGCTGCTCTACCTCCAGGTCTGACATGGGCTGGACTGGGTCCTAAGACAGCCCTGTGTGGCAAGGCTATGGGATGTCCCTGGGGAGAATATGGGGGATGCCACTGAGGGGGTGGTGGGCAGTGCTTGCAGGCATGGGCGTGGGACACATCTCAGACAGTAACAGTGCAGGGTGGTGGGTGATATTCAAGGTGCAGAGACGCAGGGCAGTGTGGTGGCCATGAGGCAGAAACATGAAAGAGAGCTCTGGTTATACCCATGGAAGAGGTGATGGGTGATGCCCATGGGGCAAGGAAAGGATGATATTGTGGAGCAGGACCGTAAGGCAGGGAGATGTATGCTGCCTGTGGAGCAGGGGCATGAGGCAAGGTGGTGATACCTGTCATACAGAAGAGCTCTTGGTGATGATACCCTTGAGGTCAGGATATGGGGCAGGGTGATGGGTGGCACCAGAAAGATGGGGGCATGGCGGAGGACTCTTGGCACTGTCTGTCCAACAGAGAGATGGACAGTGACGGCCTTAGGGCAGCGGTCGGGGTGACATCCATGAGTTACAGAGGTGATACAGGGCGTTAGGTGGCAATATGGAGTTGGGATGACGATCAAGGTGCTGGGTTATGCCTGCAGGGATGGGATCACCCACCCGGTCCCTCACCTGCTCCCCACAGGACGATCTCTTTGCCGATTTGGCCAACCTGAGCCATCTCTTCCTGCACGGCAACCGGCTGCGAGCTCTGTCCGAGGGCGTTTTCCGTGGGCTGCCCAGCCTGGACCGCCTGCTGCTGCACGCCAACCGCCTGGCCACCGTGCACCGCCGCGCCTTCCACGGCCTGGCCCGCCTCACCATCCTCTACCTGTTCAACAACAGCCTGATGGCTCTGCCCGGGGACCCGCTGGCTGCGCTGCCCGCCCTGCAGTTCCTCCGCCTCAACGCCAACCCCTGGGCCTGCGACTGCCGTGCGCGCCCGCTCTGGGCCTGGTTTCGCCGCACTCGCGTCTCCAGCTCGCCCGTGCCCTGCGCCAGCCCTCCTCACCGCCGCGGCACCGACCTGCGGCACCTGCGGCCCCGTGACTTCGATGGCTGCCCCGAGGAGGATGAGGAGGAGGACGAAGGCAAAGATGAGGATGACAGCGACGGGGGTGGTGGTGGCGGTGGGGCTGTGGCCGTGGTGGGAACCCCCGGGCGGGCGCTAGGCCGCCCCGGCACCCTGCCTGCCGCACCGCCTTCCGCCTTCTACCGCGACGGGCTGCCGCCTCACGACCTGCGGGGCTCCCAGCCCCGGCCACCCCCTCCATCCCGTGACTCCCGCGGCCCCCCCGGGGACACCCCTGTGGCTGTGGCCCCCCGCCCGGCCCCCACCCTACTGTCCCTGCTGGGCCTGCTCCTACCCTATCTCTGAGCCCGACCGGGGGGCCTCTGGACCCCTCTCAGGTCCTCCCGAGGTGCTCGGGGACAGGAGGTGTCCCCAGGACTCTGCTCCCACCCGTCCCGAGTGAAAAGAACCCACGCAGGCACCGCGCGGTTGGGAATTCTTTATTAAAAATGGTCTTATTTTGGGAGCGTGGGGCCCAGCGGCTGCGGAGCTGGCTTTCCAGGTCACGGCGCTTTTTCCTCGTGAAATATTGATGGCCCCGGCACCGCTGCTGCTGGCTGCAGGGCCCCAGGGCGCACGCACCGCTCGCTGCGGCACTGATGGACGGACACACCGACGTTACACCCGGCAACGCCACCCCGTTGTCACGCCTGCAGCACCTCACACACCCCCTGTTTGCACGACAGGCACACGGTGGGGCGTAATGCGACCCACGAGCTGTGAGGACAGCGAGTGTGCGCACAGCCTGACCCACTTCCAGCCAGCCCCAGGGACGCGCCGGCACAGGCGCACTGCATGTGTACAGATGGATGGACATACAGTGCCCACCCCCAGGCCAGGGTCTCTCTGGGTGTTCCTATTTAGCAACGCTGTGCAGGTCTTCCTTGCCCGGTGTCCCTGCACACATGCGTATCTGTATGCGCAGCTCCAGGGTTGCCTCCATCCATGTGTCTCCCCCTACACGTCCCCGTGTGGGTGTCTCTGTGTGGTCCCTTTCCAGGGGTGGAAAGGGCATTGTCCCTCTCCAGCTGTCCATACCAGATATCCTTATGTGACTGTCCCAGTAACAGTCCCTACAGAGGTGTGGTGTTTTCTCACTGTCCCATCTGCAAGTGTTCCTTTGTGGCCATTTCTCCAGGTATTCCCCAGTGTCCTCCCAGCAAGCTCTCTCTGAGGGGCACAGCCCTGTTCCGACCCCATAAGGCATAAGGAAGGTCCCAGCTTATCTCTGAGGCTGACGTGGGCATGGCAGACAGCCCGGGGTGCCCCCCCCTCCAGCCGGGCCCCATGCAAGGCTGTCCCAGCAGCACACCCAGTGTTGGGGAACACGAGCAGGTTAGCGGGGCAGCCCTTGACACAGCACCACAAATGGGTTTGGGGGGCCCAGGGAAGCAGACAACTGGCCCAGAGCCTCCAGTTTATTGGTGTGGTGGGAAGGGGGGGTCTGAAAGGAAGGGCTCAGGCGGTGCCAGTGCCCTGCTGCATGCGCTTGAGGAGCTCTTCGTCCTGCAGCGACAGCTCCGTCAGCTTCTTGCCCATCCGCTCGTGGACATCCAGGTACTTGGCCACGCAGCGGTCCAGGCACACACTCTCGCCCTTCGACAGCTCCGCCTCCTTGTAGTGGGGGGGCACGCATTTGAGGTGGCACGCCTGCGTCATCCTGCAGGGCAACACTGTCACACCCCAACAGTTCTGCCCGGCACCCACAGTACCCTCCGCATCCCCAGCATCCGCAAAGCCCCCGCCGCCTCCACCCGCGACACCCCCCCGCCTCTCGCACTCCCAGCACCTCCCGCCCACGGGCACTCCCCCGGGCCCCGCCCCGGCCCCTCACGCCGCGCACCGGTTGTACATGTCGGCCATCATGTCCACCTCCAGCTCGGCCGCCAGCTGCTGGGCCCGCAGCGGGTCCATGGCGCTCCCGGACCGGGCTCCCGCAGGATGCACGTGGGACGCGCGCTTCCGCCCACACGCTCAGCCGCTCCGCCCCGCCGCCGGTCTCGACCAATAGGAGACGGGTGGGGGCGGGACAGCAGCGAGTCCCCGGCGCTGATAGGACGCGGGGGGGGGGGCGGGGCGGCGAGGAGCGCGGCGCAGAGTGGAGCGGCCGCGCGCTTTGGCCGCAATTCGCCCCAAAGGGGTGGGAGCAGAAGAGGCAATGGGCGGGGACAGCCGAGCTGGGGGCACGGCCTGTAGCGGGTCCGGCCCGGCCCACGCGTGACCTCCGCGTGTCCCCGTGGATCTGCCGGCACGTCTCTGCCCTCGTGTGTCGGTGCCTGCTATGCGTCTGTGTTCCCGTGCCCCTCTGTGTGATCGTATCTCTTATTTTCCCCCAAGTGTCTCCCCTGGATCAGTGTACCTCGTGTTCCTCATGTCACCCTTCTCTACCATATATAAGTGTCCCTCGTGTTCCTTCGTGTCTCACGCGTGTCACCCATCTCCTCCATGTGCCTGTCTCTCGTGTCCCCCCCTTGTGTCCCTCCATGTCCCCTTGTGCGCTTGTGTTTCTCATATCCCCCCCCACCTGTGACGCCTCCAAGTCCCCCCGTGCCCCCATGTGCACGTGTCCCCCCTTGTCCTACGTGTACCCGAGGTCTCACCTTCCCCCATGTCCCTGTGTCCCCCTTGTGCCCGTGCCATCCTGCAGTCCCCCGTCCCCAGGCCCCGCCCGGCCTCCCACGCCCCCCCCCGTCCCTTCCCCTCCCCGCGGTGCCCCCCTCCGGCCCCCGGCCCGCCCCGTCAACGCTGACTGAAGGCGGCACCTGCGGCAGTCACACGGCCGCGGGGCGAGCGGAGCGCGGTGAGCCGGGCTGCGGGGCGCCGGAGGGGTGTGGGGGGCGTCGGGGTTTGGGGGTGGGAAACGAGGACAGGACGGGATGGGGGGGAGGGAGGGGGCTCGGAGTTGGGAATAGGGAGCGGGTTGTGGAATTGGGACTGAGCTGGAGAAGCTGGGAGGGGGCAGGAGAGAAATCAGAATGGGGAATGGGTTGGGTTGGGGTGTGCAGGGGGGCAGGAGGGGCTGGGGATGGGAGAGGGGAGTGGGGAGTGGCTTGGGGTGAATGGGATGGGCTGAGGGGTGGCAGAGAGGGATCTGGGATACATAATAGGGATGGGATGGGGACTGGGGGCTGTGTTGGGGCGGCTGGGGTGGGTGGGCAGGAGGAACACTGAGGGGCAAAGGAAGGGCAATGAGATTGCATGGGGTGGAGGCATGGGATGAAGGCACAGTGGACACCTCAGTGACAGCCCTGCAGCCCACAGTAGGAGCATGGAGTCCCCAGCAAGTGGTGGAGCCCCCGCCCCGAGTGACACAGCCCTGGGTGACATCGCACAGACATCAACAGGGCCCACAGAGGGGATGGTGGGGGGGGACAGCAGGGAAAGCGTGGCACAAGAGGGGCAGGGGGAGGCTGGCAGAGCTGAAGGAGGGGCTGGGGGGGAAGCTGCACGGGATGTGGGGAGTGAGGGCAAGGGGGAGGCAGCAGAGAATGCTGGGAGTGAGGCTAAGGTAGAAGCAGCGAAGGATTATGGGAGTGATGCTAAGGGGGAGGTAACAGGGAATGCTGGGAGTGAGGCCAACATAATGGGAGATGCTGGTAGTGAGGCTAAAGAGGAGGATGCAAGGGATGCTGGGAGTGAGGTTAAGGGGGAGGCTGCAAAAGATGCTGGGAGTGAGGCTGAGGAGGCTGCAAAGGATGCTGAGAGCAAAGCTAAGGAGGAGGCTGCAAAGGATGCTGGGAGCGAGGATAAGGAGGAGGTTGCAAAGGATGCTGGAAGCGAGGCTAAGGGGGAGGCTGCAAAGGATGCTGGGAGTGAAGCTAAGGGAGAGGCTGCAAAGGATGCTGGGAGCGAGGCTAAGGGAGAGGCTGCAAAGAGTGCTGGGAACGAGGCTAAGGGGGAGTCTGCAAAGGATGCTGGGAGCGAGGCTAAGGGGGAGGCTGCAAAGGATGCTGGGAGTGAGGTTAAGGGGAAGGCTGCAAAGGATGCTGGGAGCGAGGCTAAGGGGGAGGCTGCAAAGGATGCTGGGAATGAAGCCAAGGCAGCAGGGGTTTCTGGGAGCGAGGCTGAGATTGCAGAGGATGCTGGCAAGGAGCCCGCAGCAGGGCAGGCTGCTGAGCACGAGGCTGAAGGGCAGGCCAGAGGCAGTGCAGTGCCACAGGAGGAGGCCAAGCCTGAGCCCAGGCCGGAGGCAGCGGGCAGCACCCAAGGCCGGCAGGTGAGAGGGGGCACGACTGGGCTGACACTGCCAGGGGCTGGGTACTGGGTGGCACTGGTGGGGTGGGGGTGGCACCGCTGTGGGTTGAGTGGCACAGTTGGGGCTGGGGGTGGCACAGGGTACGGGTGGGTTGGAGTGTAAAGTGGCGGCAGCGGGATGGATGGCAGCAGTGAGATGGTGGTACAGCTGTGCAGCCACCATGCCTGTGTCCACAGGAGCCCACCTGGCTGCAGGATGAGGATGATGAGCTGTGGCCTGAGTTCCCCCCCTGCTCGCCCACGGAGGGGGCCGCCAGCCCCACCACCCCACTCTCCCCTACCTCCCCTGTGTCTCCCACGTTCCCCGTATCTCCCACATCCCCTTCGCCTCCTGTGTCCCCCACATCTCCCACAGGTAAGGGCTACAGTGGGCACAGGAATCCCCTTCCAGGGCAGGGGAGGCAGGAAGGGGAATGGGATAAGGAATGGGGGGCGCAGTGGGCCCTCTCCCAGAGTCCCCTTACAGATCCCCATATACTCTGTAGAGTCCCTCTGTTCTCCGTCCCATTTGCCCCATTTGGGACTCTCTGCAGTGCCCCCAGGCACTATGGCTGCCCCAGGGAGGTAGTTTTATTCTGGATGCTTTCATCCTACTGACTCCTCTGTTCTCCCCTGCAGCTGGTAGCACTGAGGGCTCAAGAGGTAGTGAGAGGTGAGAACAGAAGAGCAACCAGCACTGGGGCTGCCCCATAGCCCTGCCCCGCTGCTGGCATCCCCATACCCTGTTCTCATAGGTGATATCCACAGTGGTGACCCTATCCCTGCTCACAGCCACCACCCCTGTGTTCCCAGTGGTGTGTCTGCAGTGGGGCCACGAGGACGGGTGCCCCCCCGGGTGGCATCTGTGGGGCGGCCACGAGTGAGCAGCCGGGCATATGGACGGAGTGCCATCCTGGAGAAGTTTGGGGGGTGAGTGGGGCCTGGGGAAGTCAGGGTGCGATGAGGACAGTGGGGAGGCCAGGGGACAACGGGAGGCAGTGGAGGAACATGGTCAGTGGGGTGGCTGGAGGGCATGGGGTGCTGGGGGGAATGGGAAAGCCAAGGGACAATGAGAGATATGGGACAGTGGACAGCTGGGGGCATGGGGCAATGGGGGGGACATTGAGAGGGAGATGGGACACTGAGGATAGCGCTGCCCAGTGGTGAGCCCCTGGGGAATATGCACCAATGGGATCACTGACTTGGCTACAGGGCAGCCACAGGCCCAGCCCCACACCTGAAGCGTGTGGGGGCCACGGGCTCAGTGAAGGCCATGCTGCTGGAGTGGTGCCGTGCCAGGACACGTGGCTACCAGGTGAGTAGTGGGGGACAGGAGGCTGGCAGAGGGCCAGCAGTGTCCTGATCCCTTCCCCTTCCTGCTTATCCACCCACACAGCATGTGGACATCCAGAACTTCTCAGGGAGCTGGAGCAGCGGCCTGGCCTTCTGCGCCCTCATTCACAGCTTCTTCCCCGATGCCTTTGACTATGGCAGCCTGGAGCCCCAGGACCGCCGGCGTAACTTCACCCTGGCCTTCAGCACCGCAGAGTGAGTGTGTTCCTGTCCTCATCCCTATGCCCATGTCCACCTGTGGGGCAGCCCTGGTGATGCCAGTCCTGCAGGGAGCGTGTCGACTGTGCCCAGCTGCTGGAGGTGGAAGACATGCTGCGGCTGACGGTGCCGGACGCCAAGTGCATCTATACCTACGTGCAGGAGCTGTACCGTAGCTTGGTGGCCAAGGGGTTAGTGAAGACCAAGAAGCGCTGAGGCCTCGCCAGCCCCATTCCCCACTTTGTCCCCCAGCCCCTAGGAGTAAAGGTTTGCAGTGCCATGCCGTGGTGCCTCATCTCTCGTGTGGACAGCATCATGCAGAGGGATCACGGGATTGAGGTGGGAGCTTTATGTACAGGACAAGTGGCACTGAGGTGGGGGCTCAGGGCCCGGGGGTGTCAGGGCGCGGCTCGGCATAGCGACGGGTGTGCTCCTCTGCCTGGTGCAGGAAGGCCTCAGGCCTCTCGCTCAGCTCACGGGCCAGCTCAGGGCGCAGCACCCGCTCGGTGCTGGGGTTATCGAGCAGCAGCAGCAGGTCCTGCAGCACTGTGGGACACAGGGGAGACATCAGCAAGGGTGCTTGCCGTGCCCCCCACCCCAGCCCCCAGCACCCACCATGCGTGGCACAGGTGATGGGCTCCCACTTCTCGGGGGAAGTGAGGGGCTGGCACACGGTGCCATCGAGGCCGACACCGGGGTGGTGGATGTTGGTGAGAAGCTTGACACGAGGAGGCACAAGGGGGTGATGTGGGGAGAAGGCCAGCTCGAAACGAAAGGCACCCACGTTGTAGGGGGGATTGTTCTGCAGCGGCATTGAGAGTGCTTCAGCCTCCAGCTGCCCTACAGGGGCACACCCCCCCCGGCTGCCCTGCCCCATGCCCTCCCCCAGAGTGAGTCCCTCCACGTCCCTGTCCCACCCTGCACGATGCCTCCTAGGGAAGCCCCCCAAGCTTGCCCCAGCAAGGACTCCCTCCATGTCCCCAGGGCACCCCCCACGACCCCTGGGACCTCCCTGTGCCCCTGTACCCCTCCCATCCCCCTTCCCCCAAGGACGCCCCATAGCCCCGTGCCCCAGCCCCCTCGTGCCCACAGGCAGCAGCAGTCCCCTCCAGCGCAGCACGTCACGGTCCACCAAGTGCAGGTCGCGGACGCCGCCCCAGCGCCGCACCTCCTCCAGCTCCTGTGGGCGGGCTCCGATTAGGGGGCGGGGCCTCAGCGAGGACACGCCTCCAGGCTCAGCCCCGGGGCGGGGCGGTCCGTGGTCCCCTCCAATGGGCTGTGTCAACCACCCGGCCCCGCCCCCAAGCGGCCGGTCTCACCCTCCGCTACACGCCGCCTCGCCGCGCGGTCCCCGTCGGGGAAACGAAAGAGGAACCGCCGCATAGGGTACTGAGCGCCCCGCTGTTGGCATCCGTTCCCGTCGCACGGCGCTACCTGTGCACGTGCACGCGCCCCCCGCCCCGAATACTGCCGCCTCCACCGGGTCTCCGCGCCCCGACACGCTCACGGCCCCGCTGCCCCGGTCCGGCCCCCCGGGCTGGGTGCCGATAGCGGGGTGTCCCCTCCGCTGACCCCGCGCCCCACGCACCATAGCGAGCCGCCTGCTCATGGTCACCGATGTCCGGGGCCCGGTGCCGCCGCTGCTGGGTGGGACGCCCCGGGGCCGCTCTCTCCGGGAGGGGCGGGGCGAGAGGCTGCGGCCCCTCCCCGAGGGCAGAGCGGGTGGGCGGGGGCAGGTTGGTCGGTGAGAGCCATGGCGATGGGGGGGGCAGGTCCTCCAGCGCGGGGCGGGACGCAGGGCTGGGCCGTATGGTGCCGGGAGCCGCGCTTCAGCCGGGGGCCCCCGCCAAGCCTGGCCCCCAGGCACCTTCCGGCTGATTTACGGGAAGCCTCTATGGCCTCCCGCCCTCCTTAATCTTTAACCAGGCAGGCCTGGCTCCGGCCAGTTCCCCCCTGCGGCCGGCCGGACTCTTGGGGAGCGACCGGACGGCCACCAGGTGGGCCCGGGGTGCTGCCCCTCCATCCCACGGGGTGGGTGGTGGTGTCGTGCAGGGAGCACCTGGTGCTGAGGGTGTGTAGTTTGTGGGTGTGGGGAACGGGATGCTGAGTGCCAAGGGGTGTTGGGAGTGAATGGGGGTTACTGGGTGTCCAGCTGATACTTTGACCAATGCTTGCCCACCAGGTTGCTCACCATGAAGCTGTGCCTGCTGCTGGTGTGCCTGGTGGCCACGGTCACAGCCACTGTCACCCCGGTAAGCGTGGCACGGGGACGTGGACTCCCTGCAGCCAGCTGCCCCCTGCCCACCCTCACCAGTGTCCCCCTGCCCAGGTGTCCATGCCGGATACCACTCCTTCCAGAAGGATGAAGCCAATCAGACTGCAGCCAGCACGCATGGTGATCCTACGTCCCACCACAAGCCCACCAGGGGACACAGGGACACCAACCCAGCCTGTGTCCAGTTCCATGTCAGAACCCAGCCTGGATGCTGTGTTGGAGGCCTTGCAGCCTCTGGGCCCTGCGGAATTTGTGGCAGCACCCGAGGAGCCTGACACTGCTGCTGGCGGGAGCACGACCACATCTGAGCCTGGGACCACCACAGATCCCCCCAGCAGCCCTCCAGGCGCAGTCACCCCACCGTGCCCTGGGGACGAAGAGCCAAGTGAGACCTGCAGAGCACCAACGAGGGAGCAGAAGGAGGAGGTGGCCAAGGCGCTGGGCACCTTTGCCCTACGCTTCTACCAGCACATGGCAGAGTCTGCCAAACCCAACACCAACCTGCTCTTCTCCCCCCTCAACGTGGCCCTAGGGCTGTCACACCTCCTGCTGGGTGAGGGGCTCTCCATGGGGTGTAGCCCATACACCCACAGCCTTCCCGGCTGCCAGGCCCCTCTGAGCCTCACCATTGCCCTCAGGTGCCCGCGGTGAGACCCAGCAGCGCCTGGCTGCCATCCTGGGGTACCGGCCAGGGCTGACCTGCATGCACGGCGCCCTGCGGCAGCTTGCCAACGTGCCAGGCCTGCTCTCTGCCACAGAGATCTTCCACCACCCAGGTAAGACAGACACTAGCAGGGAGGAACAGTGGGGTGGGCAAGGGGGTGACATCATCCATACTACCATGCAGACCTGCACCTCCGACCCCGCTTCTTGAATGAGTCATGGCAATTCTACGAGGCCAGGCCACGGGAGCTGAGTGGTAACGAGAGCCTGGACTTGCAATGCATCAATGAATGGGTGCACAAGGCCACACGCGGGCTTGTGCCCCATCTGCTGTCTCAGCTGCCTGATGAGCCTCGCCTAGTGCTGCTCAGTGCTGTCCACTTCCAGGGTATGGCACAGTTCCCAGGGTGTATCCAGGATCTGCCCTGAGATCCACCTTGGGAGCCACCTTGGGATCTACCAACCTCCATTTCTCCATCCCCTGGTGGCCCTCAGCCCCACAACACCCCACCCCATGGGCACTGTGTCCCTGCAGCCCGGTGGCAAAAGCCATTCAAGACCAAGCATACAATGCTGCTGCCCTTCATGCGCCATGGGCACCTGCCAGTGGATGTGCTCACCATGACCAGCAAGAAGTACCCTGTGGCATCCTTCACAGACTCCCACCTGCAGGTCCAGGTACTGCATCCCTGTGCTTGTGGAGCATGATGTCACAGCATGATGTCATTGCTGTGGCATGGAAGGTGATGTGGTGATGTCATCCCTGGAGCACTGATGGGAAGCCAGGCTATGGCATCGCTCCCATGGCACTGAATGAGGAGGCCAGGCTATGATGTCACACTGCAGGTGGGGCGGCTGGAGCTTAGTGGGGGGCTGAGCTTGGTGGTACTGGTGCCACGGGGACCTCCAGAGGCCCTGGGGGCTGTGGAGCGAGCGCTGGACCCCCCCACCTTCCTGGCACTGCTGCAGAGGGCAGCCAACACCCCCACACGCCCTACTACTGTGGCCCTGCCACGCCTGCACCTCGACCTTGCCATGGATGTGGTGGCCAACGTGCATGACATGGGTAAGGCATCCCCCCATCCCTGCCTGTGCTGGAGTGATGTCACCTACTGCACATAAGTTGACAGATGATGACATCACTCCCTGCAGTAAGTCACCTGCACCTTTCCCCTGCAACTTCAGTGCCCCCAGTGACATCAGTGTCCCCCGTGTTTCTGGTGTTTTTGTATACCTGTGTCCATTGGTTCTCTGGCGGCCCCAGTGGCTCCAGTATCCTCCATGTCCCCTATATCCCTTTGTATCCCCTGCTGTTTGCCATTCCCCATTTGTTCCTGGTGTCCTTTGGTTTCCCCTTGTTCCCAATGCTCCCACCCCCTGCTGTCTCCATGCCACGGCAATGGCACTGTGTCTGGTTGCTGCAGACTTTGGGCTGTTCCTGGATGCGGAGCTGTGTGGGCTGGCACGGGGCCCGGAGGTGGCAGTGGATGCAGTGCAACACCGGGCTGTGCTGACGCTGGACGAGAAAGGCGTGGAGGCAGCGGGTGCCATGGCCACCTCGGTGGCCCGCACGGCTCTGCAGCTGGAGGCTTTGCAGCCCTTCCTCTTCGTGCTCTGGGATGAAGGCAACGCCATCCCCCTCTTCATGGGACGCCTTAGTGACCCCCAGGCCTGATGCCTGCCCCTTCCTTCACTCCATTTCTTCCTTCCCTCCTTCTCTTGTCCCTATCTACCTTCTCTTCTTCCTCCTTACACTTCTCTCTCCCTCTTCCCATTCCCCCCTCCCTGCTTCTCTATATCTTCTCACCCTCTCCTCCCCCTTTCCTTCCCTCTTCACTCCATCTTTCCCTCTTTCAACAACCATTCAGCCACATCTTTTTCTCCCTTCTCCCTCCCACACCTCTGCCCAAATCCTCCCGCACCTCCCAAATCCTCTGCCTCCATTGGGTGCTCCTGGCGCCCCAGCAGCTCCTGTGCCTCTGTTTCCTCCATCAGCTCTTGGTCTGAGGCCCCAATAAAAGCTCTGAGTCACTGACTGGCTCCTGTTGGAGGGGGAACACTATTGCTGCTGGTGTGCCAGCTGCTGTCCCCCTGGCGTTGCCACCTCCCCCTGGCACTCCAAAGTGACACTTGACGCCTTCCTACAAAAATCTTTTATTCCACTAGAAAAGCTGCCCGCAGCCTCTGTGTGCTGGTGACGGGCCCCATGCCCTCACCCTAGCAGGTGGCACAGGCTGGCATGGGGTGCCCTCCCTGGAGAGCAAAGTGGGGAGGGCCCATGTCAGTTGTCCAATGCCAGGTGCCTGCCAGGGTAGGTGCCATTGTGGTGTCCCTCCCATGCTGCTCAATCCCAGCCGTTCTCCTTGACCATGTGCGACATCTCAATGATGAACTTCCCCTCCTTGTACTTCTGGCTGCTCTCGAATGCCTGCTCCTGTGGGGATGGCAGCCTGAGCCCCCTCAGGGCCCAGGTCACAGGACATGTGCTATGGATTTAGGGTCCCAGGGCAACTATTGTGGGTTTGGGGTGCCTGCACAGTGGGCTGCAGCAGGGCTTTGGGTAACCAAGCGGGATTTGCGGTGCCGTGGGCTCAGTGTGACCGTATTATGTCTTTGGGATGCCCAGGCCAAGGGATTGGGGTGCCAGTGTGATGCCCAATCCCAGGTTGGGGGCGCCAGGGGCACTCACGTATTTCCAGCCCAGGGTGGTTTTGCAGTTCTCGCAGAAGATGTCAGCCACAGAGTGAAGCCCAGTGAGCAGCAGGCGCTGTTCGGCCGGGCCACAGCCCACATTAACCCTGCACCAGACAGGGTGCTGTGGGCATGTCTGGCGATGTTCCTTCAACCTTCTCCAGGACAAGTGATAGTGATGATAGCTCACCCCACTCCCCCCTCCCAGCATCCCATCCCCCACCGCAGTACTCACACCGAGTTGAACAGGTAGGCACGGCCATGGCTGCCCTGGAAGGACTGCAGGGACACAGCGTGACTCAACCCAGCGTCCTCTGTGCCTCCCTCACTCCCCTCCTCCATCACCACCATGCCACCGCAGGGAAAGACTTTCTGCCATGGGGACACTGTGGGGAGTATGGGCACAGGGGGATACCTGGCACTCTCAGGACACCATGGAGGGGACACTGCAGAGGGGATGCTGTGGAGGAGGAGACAGCATGGGGGGACAGCATAGAGGGGACAACGCAGAAAGGACAGACACAACTACCCTGGGGACACCCTGGGGAGACCCTCACTATTTCCCAGGGACACTGCAGAGGGGAAGATGGCCACACCAGGGCCCCGGGGAGGTGACGCGGGCGCAGAGGGGGCACCTTGGAGATGAGCTCCTCGTGCCTGGCCAGGTGTGCACGGCAGTGTACGCAGCTGTAGGTGCGGTGGGAGCGCGGTAGGTAGCTGTGAAAGGTCCGGGGAGGCAGACGAGTGGTGGCAGGGACCCGGTGGCGGCAGGCGGGGAGAACGGCCGGTGGCAGGGCCCCGGGGGGCCGCGGGGGTGCGGGGGGCATGGTGCAGCCCCCGCACAGCCGCTCGCAGGGGAAGAAGCAGCGCAGCAGCGTGCTGAGAGCCGTTGTCCCTCCGGGACGGGGGGTGGAGCGCGGCTGCCCAAGGGTCCCCCGGACGAGAAGCGGGCGGTAAGGGGGGGCGGCCTGCGAATGGTTAAGCGGGATGGGGTGAGGAGGGGGCAGCGCCGTGCCTCCCGGCACCGCCGTAGTTCCCCCCCCCCCCCCCCTCCCCCCGCGTCCCTCCGCTCACCGCCTGCCGTTGTCCCCGCTGCCGCTGTCGCCGGTGCCGGTGCCGGTGCGGGGCGGGGGCACCAGGCGGCCGCGGAGGGGGTGGGGGGGAAGGGAGGGGAGCGCCGCACGCCCGGGGACTGCATCATGGCGCCGTGACTCATTGCTCGACGTCACCGCCCGCACCCCTCGCCGAGACGTCACCGCCCGGCAGCACTACGTCACCGCTGCCCCCGGCGCCGAGCTGCGGGCGCTCTACCGGCTCCCGCGCGCTGCCGAGGGACCCCGGGGCGGCTGCAGCGAGTCCGGGGCGGGAGGGGAGCGCAGCTCGCGGCGTGCCCGTGGCACGTAGCGGGGCCGGGGGCAGTGAAAGGGGGAGAGGCCATGGCCACGGTGCCCCAGTAGGTGCTGTGCAGATGAGACGCGGACGAACACCGGGAAGCACGGGGAGCGGCACGCCGCAGCAGGCCCCGACTGCATCTCCCAGCAGGCCCCGCGCGGCTGCCACGGCAACGCCCCACGCGCTCCCGCTGATGGAGCGGGCGTGCGGGCCGCGCTCTGACCTCACCTCCGGCGTTTGCCTGACGTTACTTCCGTCGCGCTCCGTGACGTAACGGAAACGCGACAGCCCTGCCAGAGTCCCGGTAGGCTCGCGGAACAGCTGTAGGCGCTGTCAGGTACTGACGGTTGCCAGGCCCCGGGCTCAGGGTACAGCCCTACCGCGGTTCGCGGTAGGATCGGGCCGGGCCCGCGATGGCGGACGATGGCGGTGATGAGAAGAAGCAGGTGGCGAAGTTCGAGCTGGAGCGGGAGACAGAGCTGCGTTTCGAAGTGGAGGCCTCGCAGACGGTGCAGATGGAGCTGCTCACCGGCATGGCTGAGGTGTTTGGCACCGAGCTGACCCGCAACAAGAAGTTCACCTTTGACGCTGGTGCAAAGGTGGCCGTCTTCACCTGGCACGGCTGCACTGTGCAGCTCAGTGGGCGCACCGAGGTGGCATACGTCTCCAAGGATACGCCCATGCTGCTCTACCTCAACACTCACACGGCCCTGGAGCAGATGCGGAGGCAGGCAGAGCGCGAGGACGAGCGGGGGCCCCGTGTCATGGTGGTGGGCCCCACCGATGTGGGCAAGTCGACTGTGTGCCGCCTGCTGCTGAATTATGCTGTACGCCTGGGGCGCCGGCCCACCTTTGTGGAGCTGGACGTGGGGCAGGGCTCCGTCTCCATCCCTGGCACCATGGGTGCCCTCTACATCGAGCGGCCGGCTGATGTGGAGGAGGGCTTCTCCCTGCAGGCTCCGCTGGTCTACCACTTTGGCTCCACCACACCTGGCACAAACATCAAGCTTTACAACAAGGTGAGTGCATGGAGTCCCTGTCATCTTGTGGTTGGCCCTGCTTGGAGCAGGGTGGAGCCTCCAAGGAGTCCTGCCTGCCCCTGTGAGTTAGGGATTGCCCATCTAGTCCTATTGTTCTATAAAACCATGGTGCAATACTAAGTTAAGCACTGAGGTCCAACAAAAACATGAAGGGTAAAAAGCTGGCCCAAATGCCTCGTGTCCTCTGCCTGCAGTTTGGTGATGGCTAGAAGCCCTTTTTTTGGCTGAAGGTTGCCCTCAGCCCCAGTGCACTCATTTAACGTGCTTTATGGACAGCTTCAGCACTGAATGTGGCTGCTGCCCCTTTATGGCTATCACTGAGGGGTGGTCAAGGAAGGATTTCAGCCAAAGTGGCTTCCCATGGCCCAGGCATTGCCTCTGCCTCTTAGCACCTAATAAACCTGCTGAGTGAGTTAGGAGCATTGCCTATCATTGGACTGGTCCTCATCACATGGCCTCCAGCTGTATTGATGTCTTTTGGGAACAGAAACATCCCTCTCAACCTCACGTACTTTATCCTCATGTCCCAATATCTGCCTGCAGATCACATCCCGCCTGGCTGATGTCTTCAACCAGCGATGTGAAGTGAACCGCCGTGCATCGGTCAGTGGCTGCGTCATCAACACATGTGGCTGGGTGAAGGGCTCGGGCTACCAGGCTCTGGTGCATGCTGCCTCAGCTTTTGAGGTAGATGTGGTGGTGGTGCTGGACCAGGAGCGGCTCTACAACGAGCTTAAGAGGGACCTGCCCCACTTTGTGCGCACCGTTTTGCTCCCCAAATCTGGCGGGGTGGTGGAGCGCTCCAAGGACTTCCGGCGGGAGTGCCGAGATGACCGCATCAGGGAATATTTCTATGGCTTCCGGGGCTGCTTCTACCCCCATGCCTTTGACGTCAAATTCTCTGATGTTAAGATCTACAAAGTAGGGGCTCCCACCATCCCTGACTCCTGCCTGCCACTGGGCATGTCGCAGGAGGACAACCAGTTGAAGCTGGTGCCGGTGACGCCAGGGCGGGACATGGTGCACCACCTGCTGAGCGTCAGCATGGCCGACAGCCCCGATGACAACATCTCAGAGACCAGCGTGGCTGGCTTCATTGTGGTCACTGGGGTAGACCTGGAACGCCAGGTGTTCACTGTGCTCTCGCCTGCCCCTCGCCCACTGCCAAAGAACTTCCTTCTCATCATGGACATCCGCTTCATGGACCTGAAGTAGCTCCAGCAGGGATGGGGCAGGGAGTCCTGGGCAGAGGGGACACATGGGGATGTCCATGCGTGTAGCCCAGCGCTTGCTTTGCCCAGCAGCTTTCAGGCCCTGGGTTTGTGCCCTTGTGCCAGCGGCACAGGAGGCTGCCTCTCGTTTTTATCTTTTTGTAAAGTTTGTTATTAAATCTCGCTGCCCTTTGGCTCCGTGGTGCTTCCTGCTTTTTGTCTCGGCTGCAGGATGGAAGGATTGGCCCCGGGTGCTGACCACCCACCCCCGTGGATGCTGAACAGGAACCCCAGGCCTATCACAGGAAGACCATCGGTCAAAGCGAAGCAGGGCGGAAGACGCTCCTTTTCCTCCGCTCCGCGGACACGCACGGGCTGGGCTGGGCTCCTGTCTCGTCCCACGGGTTCGCCCCGCAGCACACAGCGCTCAGATCCCCTCCGGGCGCAGGAAGCGCCGCGCATGCGGTCTGCGGTGCACGTGCGCCCACCCTCCTGATGACGCATGCGCACGGCCACTTCCCGTTTCACGCATGCGCGCCGCGCCCTTCCTCGCTCCTTCCAGGCTGTTCCCCAGATGGCGACCAATGAAGAGCGGCGGGCGGGACGCGCGGCCGACGGGGCGGGGCGCGCAGGCGCAACTCTGACGTCGTGCCCAGCCGCCGAGCGCCGCCGCCGCTTCGTGCCCGGTAGCGTTGGGCGCCGCCCGGGCCGCGCCGTAGCGTGCCGGTGAGTACCGCGGGCCGTCCTCGCTCCCTCTCCCGTCGCGCCCGCCTCCTCCCAGGGCTGCTGGCCCTTCCCCGCCCCCGGTAGCCGTAGGGCCCCGGAGCCCCGGCTGCGTTCTGCCCCGGGACCGCCTCCGAGCCCCCGCCCGCCGCCTGGCAGCGCGGCCTCTCCGCGGCGCCCGGAGCCCCGCCGGCCCGCGGCCTCCGCCCCGCCGGTGGTGCGGCATGGCGGGGCGAGGTGGGAGCCGCTTCCTCCTGGGCCCGGGCGCAGTGCCGATCCGGCTCCGCGCGGCGTCTCAGTGAGTTCGCCGCGTCCTTCCGTGCCCGCGGGGCCGCGGAGCGATAGTACGGCCGGGGGCAGCGGGCCTTACGGCCCATCCGGTTCCACCCCCTTCATAGGCAGGGACGCTCGGTAGCAGCCCGGTGAGACTGCCCGGGGCCCATCCGGCCCGGCCTGGGGCGCCTCCAGGGATGGGGCACCCACAGCTCTCTGGGTCGCTGTGCCGGTGCATCACTGCCCTGTGAGTAAAGATTTTCGTCCTTACACTTAATTCAGAGCCCCCCTCTTTTAGTTTAAAACTATTACCGTTCATTCACTCTCTGTCCTTGTGAAAGCCCCTCCCCAGCTTTCCCGTTGCCTTTTTGTGTGCTGGAAAGCCACGGCGAGGTTCCCCAGAGCCTTCTCTTCTCCAGGCTGACTGAGCCCATCTCCTCATAGCTTTCAGCATCCGTGAGGCTTCCCCTCTGACAGCCCCATGTCCTTCTGGTGCTGGGAGCCCAGAGCTGCTTTGGAGGGTTGGATGGTGCTGTTGAGGAATTTGGGCAGGCACGGAGGCTGGACGGTGGGATAACAGAATGCAGTCATGCTCCTGAGTGCTGTGAGGGTGGGCAGGGTTTGTGTTTGAGGAGTGGACACCAGCACAGCAGTGGCCTGCAGCACAGAGCCTTCCTGCAGGCTCTCATCTGGAGCTGGGGCTCTCCTTGTGCTGACGGTACTTCTGAGAACATCTCGTCAACTTCAGTTTTAAAAAGCCTGTGTCAGGGTTTGGTTCTTGTGGCCTGTCAGTGAGCAGAAGTTGAAGGCTGCTCTCTGGGTGCAGAGCCCCGGCCCATGTGCTGCTGCCTTATCCAGAGTGAAATTCCTCCTCGAAACACACTTCCACTCAACGTTCTCCAGTGTTGGTGATGTAATGGGCTGTGCTGGCAGTTGTTCAGCCTGGCTACTGCTAAGCAGCTCCAAATTATCAATGTGAAATGTGTTAATCCCAAGTTATTGCAGCTGAGGATTCTGTTGCATCTCCTTGAGATGAGAGCAAAATCTCACCGTTGTACCCTGCTCATCTCGCTGGTTTAGGGGGAGAGATTCTGCCTTCCTGGTGTCGCTTGCTGGTGGCTCCCTAGGATGTGATTTCTCCCCAGCTTCCACCTTTTGATCTGCTACATATCTGAATTGGGTTGTCTGTGGGATCATCCTTCCTGCACTGATCTTTTCTAGGCTATAAAACATGACTACAGCCTTGTCTAGATCGAAGTGAGGAGGTTGATCAACTTAGCGGGCTTAATCTAATCATCACCTCCAGCGAGGCGTTGTTCCTTAGCAGAGGACTTTGTTCTCATGGTTCCTGAGGTCAGGCAGGAGGTAACTGGGTGGAGTAAAGGTCTCCAACGGGAGGTTTTAGACAAGGCTTTTTGGGGCGTTCACCCTTCTCCTGCTGCACCCCTTGTTTCTTCTGCTGGCTGCTGCCTCTGAGCACTGGTGGTGGGAGGGCTGGGTTTGTGCATCCAGGAAGGTGTGGACACATTGGATGAGATGCTGTTCTTCCCTGCTTTGTCCGCAAAATGGGGCTAATCCCGTGTAAACCGCTGAGATGGGCAGGGGAGGAACAGGAGCAATGTAAGCAAGGCCGGAGATAAGCACTGAGGGGCTGCCAGCCGTGCTGGCTGCCTGCTCTGATGGTTTTGCTTTCCCTTGCTGCCTGCATCTCAGCAACTGCTGCCTGGGCTGTTGTCTGTGTTTCACGAATACCTCTTGGCTTCTTGCTGTGTGGGGTTTGTGCAGTGAGCTCAGTGCTGAGGGGAGCTGGCTGGGACATGTTTCTCATCCCGTGAATAGAAGGTGCCAAGGCTCCGGACTACAGAGCCAGCCCTGGGGCCACCTGCTCCATGCATGTCTTGGGTGCAGGCAATGAAAACAAGGTGGGAATGGGTAGAGTACATCTTGTCTTTGTGTCGTCCCAGATCTGCCCTGACTGGGACTTGCATCACTCGGAAGGAATTGTTTGTCTGTTTGACCCGTGCAGGGGAAACTCAACAGGACTGGTTTGGGGCAGGGAGGCAGCTGACGCACCGCTGGAGCTCATAACTGAGAGTGAACTCTCTCTGTTCTGTGCCAGCTCCTTTCCCTGCGTGGTGATGAAAGGCAGTGTCGGGGAACCTTGTCACGTTGAGGTGTGCGCTTCCTTCTTCAGGGCTGGGAGAGCTTAGAGGAACTGCTTGTTGGCAGCGTGGAGCATGGTGAGGAGTGTTTCCTTGTCCCATCTGATTCTTTGGAAAGATCAAGCCCCAAAGCAACACAAACTGTTCAGGCTGTATGTGGATGGGTTTCTGGAAAGCGATGAGATGGGGAAATGGTGGGAAGGAGAGGAAGAGCACAGCGCTTCAAGGAGTGAGTGCTGGCAGAAGTGGAAATCGGAGTCAGACTCATCAGGTTCTCAGCTGAAGAAAAGGCAGTGTGCACTGAAAAAGAAGTGGAAGGTGGCAGTGGTGGCGTTTGGAAATATCCTGAGGAAAGGAAAGCAGGATTAAGTAAAGTCCTCAGAAACTGAGGCGAGGGGAGATGGAAGTTAGCCCCTCACGTGAATGGAAGTACATAAATGGGGAATGAGAATACGGGTGCAGGGAAACTGGGGCAATGGGACAAGCTCAGGGAGCAGCTGAGCCCTTGCCAGGCAGTAAAGCCATCTGTGGGACGGGAGTATCAGTAAGGCAGTGGCTGACTTGTGAACCCTAGACTCTCCTTTGGGAGCGGGAAGCCTGGGGTTGTGCTGGAGAAGAGGAACCGGGGAAAAAAAAAAAGCACGGCAGAGGAAGAGGTGCTAAGGTTGGGAAAACAGGTAGAAACACCAGAGGAGAGGGAAAATGGAGTAATCTGTGACACACAAGCCTAGTAAAGCTTGACTGGGAGGAGGAAGGAGTAGGGCAGGTCCTGAGAAGCGTGGAAGGGAGGAGCTGCTGGGCTGGAAGCGGCAGAGAAAGGATTAGGGTGGGAGTAGAGCACATACGTTCCTCAGGTGAGTTGCAGTGAGGATAAAAGGTTTGGAAAGGGAAAGGAGAGGTTGGGAGTGGGCAGATTGCAGGACTGCTGGATAAGAGGTATAGTAAGAGATTGTCTGTTTGGGGAAGTTGGTGTGAATGTGGTCTGAATCGGTATAATTTGTGGAAAGGCAGGGTGGATCCTGCAAAGAGGTTTGTGTTACTCCAGGGTGTCAGGGTAAGTGACAGAAACGGTCAAGTGTTGCTATCGTTTAGCCCCAAGAAAAGAGAAGAAGATACTTTAAAATTACACAGCTGAGATACCAGCCTGCAGTGCCATGCCACACAGCATTTCAGATGTCAACCAAACATTCCAGGCTGCAGGAGGGTTGGACCTCTTGCCTGGTGGTCAGGACATGCAGGTGCCCAAGCTGTAGTTTGCACATAAAGAGAAGATTCTTCACCAGTGTGTGTCTGGGCACTGGAACAGACTCCCCGTGGCAGTGCTCATAGACCCAAGCTGCTAGAACTCAAGGAGCCTTTGGACAATACTTTCAAACATAGGGCTTGAGTTTTGGAGCTAGGAGTTGGACTCAGTGATTGTTTTGGGTCCCTTTCAACTCGGGATGTTCTGTATTTCTGTCTTTACTCTTGCACTGATGTGGGGAGCTCGCTCCAGCACTGCCTGATGTTCCTTTCTGCACTGAGCTGAGCTCTCACGTGGACCTTTGCAAATGCCACCGTGTGCCGACTCTCCCTGTGAGAGGAGTTGGAGCCCTTTAATGTATGCACCTGTCATTAGGAGGTGCCTTGGAAAGGGTTGGAGCTGAGCAGGACCTTGAACTGGGGCAGGCTTCAAGGGGAATGTTTGTGGACAGTGTTTTGGACAAGGAGATCGCTCTGCGTAAGGAATGGGATGGAGAGGTGAGGAGTAGCATGGGGGCAAACTTAAATCTGCGAGTATCTGTTTGGATTTGAGGTGTGGCTGTTCTCATGGCGGAGCCTTTCAAAGGGCTGGGGTGTCCTGTTACAGCTGAGGAGCACGTTAACAGATGGTTTCTGCTAAAGCAATTAGCAGTGATGTCATCTTTCAACTTGGGGGTAGCCTATCTCCAGGACTGCTGCCCGCCCACCCGCAGAGCCGCTGCGGCCGGCTGCCCGGAGGTGAGAGCAGGGCTTCCAGCCAGCAGATTTGGGGCACTGTGCTCCTGTTGTGCTGTGCTGGCTTTCCTCTCTCTCGATCACAAAGCCAGAAAGTTGGTTTCAAAAGTTTCTGCTAAAGAAGGGCCTTTTGCAGTGGGAGTGGTGCCTCGGTTAGTCAGCCCCGCTGGCTGACGCCTTGCATTGGGACTGAGTTATCTAAGCCTAGTAAGTTCTTGTCATGAACTACTTGTGTCCTTAATTTTGTGCCACAGTTCTCTCAGCCTGCGTGAGTGCTTGGTCAGCATTCGGAATTTACATCTACCCCTAAGAAAAAGATCTGGGAGGAGAAGAGGGTCATTATGGCTCTGTATCTGGTGGTCAGTGGGCTGATGGAGACCTCATGATGGAACACCGAGGCACTGAGTATGTGACAAATGGCCCAGCAGGGGCTCTAGCAGTAAGTCAATGAAATAGAAGCTGTGCCCAGCTCTTCCCTGAGCTGCACTGGGTTCAAGTGTGCTTGGGGCTGGTTGGTGCCTCCTTCAGTTCTCAGGAAGGTACATTCTCCCCTATGTTTTGCCTCGCAGCAATCTGACACTCCCACCTACACCCTTGCTGTCAATCAGGTGACACTCTTGAGGGCACCATAAAGCCATCAGGGCTCTCTGGTGGGAACCTGGCCCTCAGAATCCCTTCCCTAGTGTTCTCCACTGGCTTCTCTGCTTTGTGCCCTCAGGGGGAAGAGGATGAGATTCCAGCTGCCTCTTCCTCCTGCTGTCTCCACCCAAATATCGGCTCTGTAAGCCTCTGATTAGCCCCTTCACCTCGAGGCAGCAGGCGTTTTGCAGCATTAGAACTGGAGTTACAACTGTAGAAAGGTACAAGGCAAGCAGTCTTACGGTCCCTAATCTTATTCCAGGCTCAGCGCAGACTTCCTGTGCAGTCCTGGGTATGTTGCTTAGTTTGGGTTTCTCTGCAGTGAATGGAGTGCAGAGGGCCTCAGGGTTGGGCTGTGAGGTGGCTGGCTGGATCTTTGCTAATTACAGCCTCCTCTCACTGCAGGTTTGCAGATGTGATGAGGGACGCCAATGTTATGTGACAGGCCTTGGGCTGTGGCATCGGGCTGTCAGAGCTGGGCTTGGAAGTCGCCTGCAACAGGGTTCTGCATCTTCCTGATTGTTTCCTTCCTCACATAAATGCATTCTCACTGTTCTGGACAGCTTGGTGGTGTTTCAGTATTTTTACACGATTGTTTCTCTTGTTAATTTACTTCTGTCCTCTTTTTTTAGGTGAGGTGTGGCATTCTCAATGCTCCTGAGTTTTTTGAGCGAACAAATGGATTAATGAAGAGCAACTTTACCTCTCCTCCATTCAGTAAAAATGGAGTGGTTTGGAATGTACTGAGACCTGCCCCCACACTGCTTGGGCCATGGGCTGTACAGACTTCTACAGCATTGCTTCCACCGTCACTTGTCTTTTGGGGGTATAAAAGCCCTCCCTGAAAGCGTTCCTTCAGATCTCTGCTGCTGTGCTGCTCAGGAATGGTTGCCACAGTGAAGATTTGGTGCAATTCCTGTTGATTCACAACAACAGTGAAGCCTGTGGAAAGGCCCAGAGGGTCAGGAGAAAGGAACAAGTAGGAAGAGGGTGAAAACGCACAATCCACTGGACCTTCCCCTCCAGCCCCCCTCTCAAAGAAAGGATTTACAGCTCAACCTTGCACCAGCTGTTCCTCGGCTTTAACAGTCAAAGAGAAATAAATAAAATTAAATGGCCACCGCCAGGCAGCCAGCCTAGATTCTGGTGAAATCAGGGAGAGTGCTTCTGTACCGCCTCCAGGGAGGAGGAGGAGGCACCACAGCACTGCAAGGAAGCTGGGCAGATCGCTTGTGAGACAGCGGCCGGAGGGGGCTGTGGATATCAGATTGAAAAGGAGAAGTGGTTTCCCTGAGTGGCTTTTTGCAAGAAGTTTACCGCTATCTTGCTCTTTCCCAGGGTGCTCTCACGCATTGTGCTTCTTGCCTTGCTCCTGTCCCAGCACGGAAAGCTTACCTTCGTGTCTGGTGGCTGCTGCAAGCTGTACGGGGAGCTGCTTTTTGCATGCTCTCAAGGGCTCTCAGCATTCCTGCTCCAACAGCTGTTTTAAATCCAATCCAGTTCTCTGTGCTGAATTTTTTAATGGTTTTAAGTCTCCCTCCCTGCACCCCTGAACTCTCGCAAGGCAGAGAGTAGCGTGGACTCCTCAGGGCCTCTTGCTCCGGAGACCGCAGTGGACTTCTGCAGACAGCCTGCTCTGCTCAGAGCCTGCTCCAGGAGTGACCCAGGAGGCTTGGGTTGTGCTTTGGCCCCTTCCGTCTCCCCTGCCCTTCTCGCCTTGCTTTGACTCCAGCTGGGCCTGGGCTATGCTGCAGGGCAGATTCCCCACCAGAGCTCCAACATGCCAGCAGCATCTGGAAAGAGGTTCAAACCCAGCAAATACGTTCCGGTCTCAGCTGCTGCCATCTTCCTAGTGGGAGCCACCACCCTCTTCTTTGCCTTCACGTGAGTCCCAGTCGCTTGGCCAAAGAGCAACGAGGGCAGGGGGAGGTGTTGGGGGTGTGATGCTGGGAGATGGGAGCAGGGCAGGGACTAAGCAGGGTTTTTCTGGTGGCAGAGCTGGCATAGTAAGCTGTCACACTGTGGGACAGATGTAGGGTGTGAAAGCACTGCAGCACCCTCTGCAGCAGTCCATTGGAGTGGTTCAATGCCAGCTGAATTCTGCTTGGTTTTCCCATGAGGCAAAACAGAGACGGGAGCTGCTGTGGCGGACAGCGAGGCACCTCACCACTGTTCAGCTTCTGCTCCTGGCAGACACTTCACTGCTGCCTTCGGATGTTTGCATAACTCGCTCGTCTCGCTGGCAGTTCTCAGCCCCATCTGGGCTGGGAATTAGCTTGTGACCTGTATGGGGAAAATGACAGAGATAATTTTCTCCTTTGGAGCTCTCCGAAGTGGTTTGTCAGACAAGGGCAGTCTCTGTTATTCTTCAGAGTTTTGTAACCAATTTTTTGAGCCACAAAGGAAAAGTTGAAGGAGAAGCACCCTGACCCCCGCATGCATCTCTTGCCGCTGTTGGTGTCAGCTTGAGGAAATGGGGAGGGTCTGGTGTTTCTGGAGAGGGCCTGGAGGAGCTGGTCTGTACCCCAGCATGGCATCCTGTTGCCCCATGATTTGCTGCCGCTCCCTCAAACACAGCTCTTGGTGGTTGGAAGGTCACTGCAGCTTTAACACGTGGCAGCAACTGGGCAATAAAAGAGTAATTTGAGGACCAGAGGACAGAGCTGATGTGATTTACTCCTTCCAGGCAGCTGGTGCTGTCATTCAGCAGGGTTTACCCAAGCCAAGACCCAGGACATCTATCAGCCCGGTGCTTTGGCAGCTTTGAGGCTGTCGAGGGAGATTTTGCCACTTCGGGCTGCAAAAAGCAGCAGGTTTTGTGCTACCAGTGCAGAGAACTGGAGGAGAAGAGAGAGCGGGTGTGCCTGATGCTGCTCTCGGGGTGACGAGTGCCCTCCTTTCATTGCACTGCCATCAGGACACAACAAACAGGGGCGGCCGTGCCCTGCAGACCCAGTCCTGGCTGCTGCCACTCTGCAGTGCCAGCTGCAAGCTATGGGGCTGCTGGGAGCTGCTTATCAGTGTAAGGAACAGCTGCGGTCAGGCTGTGTGCTGCCGAGCAGGTTTGTTCAGAGCAGGAACACCTGGGCAGAGTCGCGTTAATTGTAGGTCAGTGGATGTTATTTAACCTACTTTAAAACACCAATTTAAATCTCCAGCAGAGTGGCAAAGCACGGCATGCTTTCACACAGGTTGTTTGGCAGGGCTGGGAGGGCATTGCTTTGTGCTTGTAGCAGTCACAGGGCTGTTCCTGTGAAACTGCTGGAGCGGGGAAGGAAGGAATGGAGAAAAAGTTTGCACAAAGCTTGAGCTCATGGAACTGGTGGTATTCTGTGCCCTGCTCCTGAAAGGCTCTTCTTGTGTGCCTCTCTCTAGCATTGTTTCTGGTATATCAGCCAGGCTTGTTCCTTCTGGTCCGTCCTGGCGTAGGGTTGGTGTCTATGGGCCAGGAATGAGCACATTAATTTCATTAGAATGCATAGTGGTTGGACTGAGATTTGTGTTGCTGAGTGAGATCTGGCAGGGGCAGAGGTGTTCCCATCTCGAAGGATGAACCTGGCTCGGTGGCTTGGACACTGCTGGTTCCAGACTGGAATTCCCCTGGGGATCAGTTAGTCCATCCCACGCCTCTTCTCTGGCCTGGGTCTGGTTCCTTGTAGCACACTGTCTTAAAGGAGTTGCAGAACTCACGGGGCTGGGGATGTGTTTGCGGGGTGAGGGGCTACAGATGAGCCTGCAGAGGGGAGGAGCAGCACAGCCTGCTTCAGTTAGGCTGTGACTCAGGTTGTGGCAGGCCGAGACTGCTGGGTTCCCTGAGTTCTCTCATGTGCTGCCAGGGACAAGTCTCAACAGCTCTTTGAGATGGGTGTGCTCCACGCCTGAGCTCTGAGAGCCAACTCTCTGGGCCCTATGGGACATGTGTAGAGCAGGGGGCAGCCCTGTGCTGTGATGGGACACGCATTCCTGCCGTGTCTGTTGTGGAGAGCAGAAGGCAGGGACGTGGTGCTGAGATGGCTGCACAGCCTGGGCCTGCTGCTCAGTCCCAAAGTCCACTGGGCACAGCCTCTGGCAGCTCTCCCATTGTGCTGCGGGTATCCAGCAATGTCCAATAAGGCCTGGGGTTGTGAGCTGGTCCCAGGGCACTCAGCACCTTCTACAGTCACTTCTCCTTCCCAAAGGCTGACACTCAATCTGCCATTGAAGGGCAGCATGGAGCTGGCAGGTCTGCCCTTGGAGTAATGATTCTCCTGCCTGAGAGCTTGGGGCTGCTCAAAATGGAGGCTCCTTCCCTTCCCGTACACCCTACAGCTTGCCCTCTGCACAGACCCGTCCCACTGGATCTCAGGCTGCACAGCAGGGCCAGCTGCCCCAGGAGGCCAGGCCAGCGTGGCTGCTGTTGCGTGGCTGCAGGAGCCACTCCTTGCCCCCGAGAGCTCCTCGAGCTGCAGTGGCAGTGCCATCGCAGATAGGCCAAGGCATGGAGGCATCGCCCAAGGTGAGGCTGTCATCACAGTGCTGTGCTCCCAGATGGCATTCCTACCAGCCACGCCGTGCAGTGGGACCCACAGTGTGACTGCTTCTCCCAGCTGCGTGGCAGCGTGGTGGTGGAGGAGGGATGGGGCAGCACGTGCACCTTCGCCGCTCCCTGCTGGAGAGCTGTGCTGGATTACGGTGCTGACACCATATGTCGCCCTGCTCGCCCAGCACTGCGCTCTGCCCCCTCTGCACTCACCGCCTAAATCCATCTGTGTTTATCACTGTGGGGGGAAAGAGAGGGACAGATGCTGCCCTAGATCCACGGGATTAAACTCCCAGCAGCAAAGCAGATTAGAGAATTACGCTGGCGCCTCCGAGGGGGAAGCCCACTGCCCTCAGCCTGCACCCAGCCTGGGCAGGGCGATGGGGATGGTGCTCCTACCCTGCTCCCAGCCCTGTGAAGGAGCTGGGTGCCAGCTGGGGCAGTGGGCGCCTCAGACAGCAGCTCCCGTCTGGGTTCAGGCTCGAGGCTACTGGTTTTGTGTCCCCTTGTGGGATCCCCAAATGCTACCCATGCTCGCTGATGAGACAAAGGAAGGGTGTCACTAAGGAAGCAAAATCCATCCTGTGTCCCCATGCCAGTGCAGCTTCTTGCAGCCCACATGGCACTGCCAGTCTGACTGGCTCTGCCTGTTCTTGCCACCACTAAGAAGGGATGTGTGTTGTGCCTCGGTTGACTGCTGGAGCACTTTTTGCGTAGATACCCTTGGGCAGGTCCATGGGGATGGCTGATGCACTTGGGGTGCCCCCAAAGCTGGCAGAATGGCCTTGCCATTCCGGAAGCCCCCCTGCAGGAGGGGGCTGTTGTGACCATTCTTGGAGGGCTGTTGTGACCATTGCCAGATGCAGCAGAGAAGCCTGGCCCTGCAGTGCCCAAGGAACTGCCTGTAGGACAGGTGTCACAAAGCCTTTGTGTCTGCAGGTGCCCTTGGCTCAGCCTCTACGTCTCCCCAGTCATTCCCATCTACAATGCTGTCGTCTTCCTCTTTGTGCTGGCCAACTTCAGCATGGCCACCTTCATGGACCCAGGCATATTCCCACGAGGTAAGTGTGACCCAGCTTGTGAATCACCTGAGATAGAACTAGTTCCTTCCTCAGGAGGAAAGAGGATTCCCTGATCCCAGAGTACTTGGGAAGAGCTCTCCTTGCCCTGTCTGGATGGGATCAGATGGTGACAGATGCTGCTAGGAGGTTGCTCTGGGTTCACGGCCTTGCCGGTTGGTAGGATCAAGTGGTGAAAGTTGCATAAGTCCCAGCACCTCATATGGGCTGCCTTGGGCTCAGATGGGTGCTGTGGTTTTGGGGCACGACCTTTTCTACCTGTATTTGATGATCCCTGGGACAGCCTAGGGGGGTTGTGGTGGGACGGAGGAGGGTTTTGCTGGGCATTTCCAGGTGGGGAGGGAAGAAGGCCAGTTGGGATTTGACATCTCCCCCCTGTCTCAGCATGTGTCTGTGCTTGTGTTCTCTGCTAGCTGAAGAAGATGAGGATAAGGAAGATGACTTCCGAGCTCCGCTTTATAAGACAGTGGAGATCAAGGGCATTCAGGTGCGCATGAAATGGTGTGCGACCTGCCGCTTCTACCGGCCACCGCGCTGCTCCCACTGCAGCGTCTGCGACAACTGTGTGGAGGTGAGCAGCTGCCAGGGTGCCTCTGCATTTTGGCACAGAGCTGAGCCATCAGTCCCAAAAATCCTCGTGCAGGCACAGAGCGCTGCCAGCCAAACCCCTCACTGTCTTCTCCCCACCAACAGGAGTTCGACCATCACTGCCCCTGGGTGAACAACTGCATCGGGCGGCGCAATTACCGTTACTTCTTCCTCTTCCTGCTGTCGCTCACTACACACATCATGGGGGTGTTCGGCTTTGGTCTGCTTTATGTCCTCTACCAGGCAGAGCTCTCTGGTGTCCGCATGGCCGTCACGTATCCTCTGCGCTCCAAGAAGGCTCAGGAAGAGGCTGGAGGGGGAACAGTGTTGTGGGGCTGGGGGGTGTATGTGGTGGAGCAGAGCTGTGATATTCATAGGATCGTTGGAAGTGGGAGGGATCTTAGAGGTCATCTAGTCCTAGTTCCCTGCAATGAACAGGGACATTTACAGCTACCTGTTTCTCCAGCATATTCCTTAGCTGCCCACCGGCAGTATGGCTGTGATGTGTGTGGCCAGCTTGTTTTTCATTCCTGTCGCTGGCCTTACTGGGTTCCACGTGGTGCTTGTGGCAAGGGGCCGCACTACCAACGAGCAGGTATGTGTACTAGCTGATGTGGGGTGCTTAGCTGGTGTCAGACCATTGGGATGGCTTCTGGGGATTGCTTCCACAAGATAGACGTAGGGTGGATTGAGCAAGGGATTTCTGGCAAGATAGTTGAGGGAGGAGTGCCATCAGTGTGTGAGAGGAGTTTGAGCTGACCTCATTTATGCAGCCTGGAGAAATGGGATCTCACTGCTGCTATTTGAGGAGTGGTCGTGGGTAAGAAGGAGCCCAGCAGGCCCTTAAGAATGGGCAGTGGAAGTGCAGGAAGCAATGGTGCAGCTTGAACCAAGGCGGTTTCCAATTAGACATTAGGGAAACACCTCTTCCATGAGAATAGTCCCAACACTGGAACAGGGGCCTGGAAATGGGGGAGTCTCCATCCTTGGCACTACTCAACGATTGTGCTGGTCACATCCTGAGCACCCTGACCCGGTTGGCATTGCTGAGGGTGGGGGGTGGACCGGAGACCTCCTGTGGCTGCCACCCACACCAATGTGATGCTCCCCACCTCGCAGGTGACAGGCAAGTTCCGAGGTGGCGTCAACCCCTTCACTAATGGTTGCTGTAAGAATGTGAGCCGGGTCCTGTGTAGCTCCCCAGCCCCCAGGTAAGTGTGGTTGTGCCTCTCCAGCCGTCCAATACCCAACATAAGCACCCCCATCTATGGGCCTTCACCACATTCTCTGCCCTCTCTCCCTGGGTTCTGGCAGGTACCTGGGGCGCCCAAGGGCTGAGCAGACGGTGCTGGTGAGACCCCCCTTCCTGCGGCCCGATGTGTCAGATGGCCAAATCACTGTCAAGATCATGGACAATGGTATCCAGACAGAGCTGAAGAGGACGAAGGTGAGGAAGGGGGGAATTAGCACTCCCCACGTTGGGGTCCTGCGTGGAGCCCAGGGGTGCAAGCCTGCATCCGTGAGTAAAGAACCGAGTGAGCCTTGTCATGTTCCACCTCCTCCGTGTTGTCCTGTTCTGTGTCCCCTGGGGATAGAAATTACATCCCTCCCATGTGGCAGTGACCACATGAGGCTTTGCATACTCCATTGCCCTTCCCTATCCCGTCTTTCACCCTTGCAGCATTGTTTGGAGGTTTCCCTTTCCACGGCACTTCCCAGCACATGGGGCATGTGCTGCCCTCGAGCACTCAGGATGTTGGACAGGCCCAGGGGCACCAAGAGACATGACACCACTGCATGCCCCCTGCCTGCTAAGGGGAGGGCTGAGGCCTCGGTGCCCTGCTGACCCTTTGCGCTTTGTCTCTGCAGTCCAAAGGAAGCCTGGAGGTGACGGAGAGCCAGTCTGCTGATGCCGAACCGCCACCCCCACCTAAGCCAGACCTCAGCCGCTACACGGGCCTGAGGACACACTTAACCCTGGCCACCAACGAGGGTAAGGAGGGCATGCAGGGTCCCAGCCAGCCGCTGGGAGGGAAGCCCGGGGCTGTGCCCGGCAGACCAGGAGCCAGGGTCGCAGGAACAGGCTGCAGGGTAGACCTGAAGCACGTCAGCACCGCCGCATTGTGGAGCAGGGTGCACCCGTGTCTCTGGGCTGCTACACGCAGCCCTTGTGATTGGAGAAGCCTGTGGGATGCTTCCAGCTGGCTCTAATCTATTGGAAAAGCGCAGGAAGCCAAGCTGAAACCACTGTTTGGCAGCAAGGTGCTTGTCCTGAGCCACTGAGATGCTGTGGGCAGGCTTAAGGGCTGTTGTGCTGTAGATGGGCACAGGAGCGCAGCCAGGATGGAGGAGAAGGAATGGCAGGCTTGGCTTGGTGGCAAAGTTTGTTTGTTGCAGCCTGCGTGACTTGCATGCCCTGCTTCCCTGAGCGCCAGCGAAACGGTGCTCAGAAACACCTGTGTTGGCTTTGCAAGAGAGGTGGGATGTGAACAGGGCCGCTACAGGGACAGAGAAGTGCCTGCCTGAAACACTGTGCTGTGGGGACCCATTTTCCATCCCGCTCCATTTCATCCATTCCTGGAGCACTCTCCCCCAGCCTGTTCCTCTCACCTCCACCTCCACGGTCTGTCCTCCTAAGGCTCAGAGCCGGTTCTGGGGAAGGGAGGGAGGACTCCGCGCAGCGTTTGCATTAGTGGCCACACGTGTGAGTGTCTTTCTCTCTTCCCCTGCCTGCAGACAGCAGCTTGCTAGGCAAGGACAGCCCCCCGACACCCACCATGTACAACTACCAGCCTGGATACAGCAGCAGCAGCAGCTCAGCTGCCCTGCCCCATTCCACCAGCGCCAAGGTAAAGCTGTGCACGTGGCTGGCTGACAGGCAGCACTCTTACGGGGCTGCTTTTGTGCTCTTTGCTGTGGCTTTCTGGGTGGTGGGTTTGGGGTGGGCGTTAAGAGTTTTGGGGGCCCCCATGTTCCCAGGAGTGACTGCTGTGTTCCTGTCCCATAGCTGAGCCGAGTAAACAGCCTGAAGGAGCCCAACTCCATTGGCGAAGGCGGCCGCAAGCCCAGCTACCGCTCAGAGCCGAGCCTGGAGCCTGAGAGCTTCCGCTCGCCCACCTTTGGCAAAGGCTTTCCCTTCGACCCGCTGTCCAGTGGCTCCCGCTCCTCCAGCCTCAAGTCGGCCCAGGGCACGGGCTTTGAACTGGGCCACCTGCAGTCCATCCGCTCCGAGGGCACCACCTCCACCTCCTACAAGAGCCTGGTGAACCAGACACGCAACGGGAGCCTGTCGTATGACAGCCTGCTCACACCTTCCGACAGCCCCGACTTCGAGTCGGTGCAGGCCGGCCCCGAGCCCGACCCACCGGTGGGCTACACATCACCCTTCCTCTCGGCCCGCATCGCCCAGCAGCGAGAGACCGACCTGCACGGCCGCTTTGCTGCCGCCGTCTCACCCAAGCATGTGCCACCCCGCGAGCCCTCACCCGTGCGCTATGACAATCTCTCCCGCCACATTGTGGCTTCCATCCAGGAGCGGGAGAAACTGCTCCAGCAGCCTCCCGCAGCGGGCAGGGAGGACGATGCTGGGCTGGCAGACTCGGGCATCCAGTCGACGCCAGGCTCCAGCCATGCCCCCCGCACCAGCTCTTCCTCGGACGATTCGAAGCGCTCGCCTCTGGGCAAGAATCCGCTCACCCGCCCGGCCCCTCCCCGCTTTGGCAAGCCTGAGCCCTCCC